>NC_135575.1:119176526-119810860 GCF_965152235.1 Eretmochelys imbricata
ATAGTACCTTTGGCAGTGGGAGGACAATGGTGTGTGGGTGAAGGTATGAGACTCACTTGAATAACATGTGTTGCAATACAGCTAAGCATACAGTCGCACACCTAGGAGCAAAGAATGAAAGTCACTCCTATAGGATGAAGAAAAGGAGTACTTGTGGCACCTTAGAGACTAACCAATTTATTTGAGCATAAGCTTTCGTGAGCTACAGCTCACTTATGCTCAAATAAATTGGTTAGTCTCTAAGGTGCCACAAGTACTCCTTTTCTTTGTGCGAATACAGACTAACATGGCTGTTACTCTGAATCCTATAGGATGGGGGACTATTTCAGAAAGGAGCAGCTCCCTTTGAAAGGGACTTATGGGTCATGGAGGATAACAAATGAACATGAACATAGATGCTGTGGCTAAGAAAGCAAATGTGATGCTTGAATGTGCAATCAAGGAAATATAAAAACAGAAGTAGGGAGGTGCTATTACCACTGTATACAGTTAGTTAGACAGTTATTGAGATACTGTGTCCAGTTCTTGTGTCCACACTTCAAAAAGAATGTTGACAAATTGGAAAGAACTGAAGAAAAGAGCTACAAGAATTATTTGGGGTCTGGAAACCTGTTTTACAGTCATAGATTAAAGAAGTTCAATCTGTGCAGTTTATATAAGAGAAGGTTAAGAGGTGACTTGCTCACAATCTATAAATATCTACACAAGGAGAAGATTTCTGATAGTATAGAGCTCTTTAATCTGTTAGACAAAGGCATAACAATATCCAGGGGCTTGAAGATAAAGCTAGATAAATTCAGACTTGAAATAAGGGACACATTTTTTAGTTAGGGTAATTAGCCACTGCAACAATTTACTTCAGGGGATTCTCCTCCATTGCAAAGTTTTTAAATCAGCACATCAAGATTGGATGTATATCTAAAAATATGCTCTAGCTCAGCTAGAATCTATGGGCTTGATGCAGGAACCACTTGTTGATATTCTCTGGCCTGCATTTTGCAGGAGGTTAGACTAGGATGATCATAATTGTCCCTTCTGGCCTTAAAATCTATGACTCTGAGTAGGGAGAGTTAAGACGCAGCTTGGGGGACATTAGGAGTTGGGAGGGCAGCTGTACTGGCAGGATGGATAGAGCTTTGGACTAGGACTCAAAACTCCTGGCTCTGCCACTGACCGGCTGTGTGACCTTGGGCACGTCACTACACACCTCTGTGTCTGTTGTCCCTTTTGCACGCTTTGATTGTCTTATCTGTTTGGAATGTAAACGTCAAGGCAGGAACTGTCTCTCACCATGTGCTTGTACTACACCTAGCAACCCACTCTCAGGTGGGGCCTCCAGATGCTACTGTGTTACAAAAACAACATCAAAGCACTTCTCTGTCATTGCTAGTTCCTCCTCCACAAAAAGCATCCCTGGAGTTTCTGGGGGGCAGGAAGTGTAGGATCGAGACCTATACTCGTACTTCAGTAAAACGAAGCAATGTGAGAACTTCACAATACAGCAGAAACTAAAAGTAGCAACTGGAAGAATTGTTAGCAGGCAGCAGAGTCCAAGGAAACTACATTCGCTGTAATTATGTGTTGGTTTTTTTTTAATTCTATCCAAGGGGGAAAATCCTTGGTAAATTTAATAATTCCAGACTCACTTACATTACAAAGTTATGGGAAGGTTTTCAAATCCACATAGTTCCTCCTGGACATGTCACTGTAACTAGTACACCCCCATAAAGTACTTAGAGTAACCAGATTGGAGGGGTGGGGGGGGAAGAGAAGAAAACTGCAAACAATGATTTTGCTAATTCATTTTGACCTCCGCTAGCTGTTTGTAGGGTCTACACTACTTTCTCTGTCTCCCACTTTTACCTTGATTCCAGTGTAATCTGATCCAAACAAATTATATGTAAATGGTTGTTTTTATTTGAGCCTTGTTCATTGAGACACTTAACATACGATCAATTGACGAACAAGATAAGAAAAGCAAACAAAGATTAGCTTTTGTTTAGATAGTAGAATCACAGATAATGGCCTAACTAGAAATAGGCTGCACAGGCTCAACACTGAATGATATTATCTTTTAAAGTGCAGCATTGTGATCCCATACATTGTATTTATCTGTTAGTACTACTCATGAAGCCTAATTTACATGAAGACTGATTTGTCAGTTCATTTTAAATAGGTACAGAATAGAAATAAGGCATATTTTTAGAGTGAGGGTAATTTTTTTGGCTGAAGCTAAGAGAAGATGTCTGAAATATAGATTATTTGCCTTTTAATCTCCATGTTTTGTCTCAAGAAAAGCAGACTCACTTGAATTGGAAGAAGGAGAGGAGCACATGGAAAAAAGGAATAAATGCTTTGGTGAAGTTACAAAATGACAACAATCCTTCTAGGTTGAACTGCGGCTTTGTCTACACCAGGGATTCCCAAACTTGGTGCGCAGCTTGTTCAGGGTAGGCCCCTGGTGGGCTGCGAGACGCTTTGTTTACCTGGTTTCAGAGTAGCAGCCGTGTTAGTCTGTATTCGCAAAAGGAAAAGGAGGACTTGTGGCATCTCAGAGACTAACCAATTAGTCTCTAAGGTGCCAGTAGTACTCCTTTTCTTTTTGTTTACCTGAGCGTCCACAGGTACAGCCGCTCGCAGCTCCCAGTGGCCATGAACCAAGTTTGGGAACCCCCGGTCTACACTACCCGCCTTTTAGTGACACAGCTGTGCTGCTACAGCTGTGCTGCTAAAAGGCGCACAGTGTAACTGCTGTTCTGCCGACAAAAAACTTCCACACACCTTTGTCAGCAGGAGTGCGCGCCGGTCGACAAAGCGCTGTTCACACCGGCACTTTTCGTCGGTAACACTTTTGTCGTTTGGTGTGTGTGTTTTTTTAACACCCCTGACCGGGAAAAATTTTGCTGATGAAGTGCCAATGTAGACAAAGCCTGAGTTTCATTGGTGGAGCAGTGTGGGAGATCTTGCACTGTCATTGTGAGTGCTGTATCTTTTCTGTGGATAAATGAATAATACTTTTCATTTCTGTAATATCTTCCATACAAAACACATTACAAACATGAATGAAATCAGTCTCATCACTTTCCTATGAAGTAGGTAGGGACTATATTATCTCTGTCACAGATGGGGAAACTGAGTCAGAGTGATCAAGTGACTTGCCTAAGGTTAAACAGGAAGTCTGGCAGAGTGGGTAATTGAACCCACATCTCCTGACTCATAATCATGTGTCTTAACCAAAAGACCATAATTCCTCTAATAGGACCTCCCCCAAAATCCATTGATGTTAAGGGATTTTGGATCAGGTCCACAAAGAACTTCAAACTTTACAGATATTTAACTGTCACCTCTGACCAGCACTAATGTCACATAATTACATTTTTAAAAAGAGCATGACAATTTTAAATGTACTGGGAAAAAAGGAGCGTAGTTCAAAGATATCAGTTCTGGGTCATGAGTTCTATATTTCAGAAAACACGTATGTACAATCGGAACACAACCAAATGTTTGCATTGAATATATCTGGACATTGACAACAAGCTTTTCTAAGAAGTCATGCATAAATATTGTTCCACTGAGTGAAGCATTTTGTAAACAAATCCTATTAATTAAAACTCCAATTAACATTAGTCTGTGTTAGAAAGTCTGATTCACGTTCCATCATGTTTTACATGTGTAATATGAAAGTCTATGTACACACACACACACACACACAAGATGTGCAGGAAATGTTGGTGCAATGAGTGAATTATTATAAATTAGAGATGGACCCAAACTTCAAATTTCAGATTCAGATTTGGAAAGATATCTGAATTTTTTTCAAAGGTCAGGAGTTTTTAGATCTGAGGCTTTGGTTTAGTCCAGTGGTTCTCAAATGTTTGTACTGGTGACCCCTTTCACACAGTAAGCCTCTGAGTGCGCCCCCCACCCCGCATACATTAAAAACACTTTTTATATATTTAACACCATTATAAATGTTGGAGGCAAAATAGGTTTGGGGTGGAGGCTGACAGCTCACGACCCCCCATGTAATAACCTTGGGACCCCCTGAGGGGTCCCAACCCCTAGTTTGAGAACTCCTAGTTTAGCCCATTTTAGAGACATGGGCCCATTGTGAAGTTTAGTGGGATTGTACATGTGTAACAGAGAATGTAACTTGTCCTTGGTCTACATCACACAAAAGCTTTCAACACCATTCAGTACCGTTATCAGGGGACTATGAGAAGACTGCAGTCTACCATGGATAACCTAAGCAGGGGTTCTCAACCTTTTTCTTCCTGAGGCCTCCCAACATGCTATAAAAATTCCATGGCCCATCTGTGACACAACAACTGTTTCTCAGTAGATTAAAAGCCAGGTCTGGCGATAGGGGATGCAGGCAAAGCAATTGCCCGGGGACCCACGGCACAGGGGGCCCCATGAAGCTAAGTTGCTCAGGCTTCAGCTTCAGCCCCAAGCAGAAGTAGACCTGTAGGAGGAATTTGAAGGAAAGGATAGTGGTCTTACAGATCACATCTAGGAGCACATTCCATTTCCCCAGGTTTCATGCAATAAAGCTCAAAGATGGTTATGGGGGAAGTGCAAAAAAGAATAATGGAAATGTAGGGCTGGAAGGGACCATCATCTTGAGAGTTCATCTAGTTCAGCTCCCTGCGGTGAGGCCATTCCTGGCAGTTTTTTTTCTAACCAGTTCTTTTAAGTCTCCAATGATGGGGATTCCACAATCTCTCTTGGAAACTATTCCAGAGTGTAACTATCCTTATATTTGGAAAGCTTTTCCTAATATCTAACCTAAATCTCCCTTGCTGTAAATTAAGGAAATAACTTTTTGTCCTACCTTCAGTGCAATACAATTGATCATCATCTTTTTTATAACAGCCCTTAACATACTGACGACTGATAGCAGGTTCTCCCTCCTTCTTTTCTCAAGACTAAACATGCCCAGTTTTTTAAACCTTTCCTCATAGGTCAGATTTTCCAAGCCTTTTATCATTTTTGTTGCTCTTCTCTGAACTCTCTGATTTGTCTCCATCTTTCTGTTAATATTAATTGTGCTAGTATCTGGTCACCATTAACCTTAGTAAAGACGGAAGTAAAATAGGCATCAAACACCTTAACTTTCTTGATGTTATCTGTTATTAGCTCACCTTCCCCACTAAGTAGAGGACCTACAGTTTCCTTCATCTTTCTCTTGCTCCTAATATATTTATAGATCCTCTTCTTATTGCCTTTTATTTTCCTTGCTAGGTATAACTCATTTTGTGCCTTGGCATTTCTAATTTTGTCCATACATGTTTGTGCTATTCTTTTGTTCTCATTCTTAGCAATTTGCCCATGTTTCCTCATCCAGTCATTCAATGCTGGGGGATAAGACTAATATCACTGGTAAAGTTGGAAGGGCTGCAGGGATGAGGGGGTGTTCAGACAACAGCAGATAAGTATGGATGGGCAAAGTTGTGAAGGGTCTTGAAACTGAAGACAAGAAACTTGAATTTGATGCAGTGAAAAAGGGGGAGCCAATTAAAGGATTCAAACTGTGTGTGTGTGGGGAGTGGGGGGATAACATGGTCAGTATGGTGGATGACAACCATAGTAACAAGGTTTTGAATAGACTGGGGCAGGGGCATAGGATGTGCGTATTGGGGAGGCCAGAGAAGAGGAGTTTTCAGTATCACACAAGGAGGTGATGATGGCTTGAATGAGAGTTCTACTGATGTGAGCAGCAAGAAAAGTTCAGATCTTAGAATGTTGTGGAGGAAGAGTGGCAAAATTTTGACCATGGCCTGTATGTATTGGGTCAGGGAGACCAAAAAGTTGCAGATGAAGATGCAATTTAAAAAGAAAGAAAAATATTAGAGAATGGCCTGGTCACATTCAGATCCAGAGATGGATCAATCAGATTTCAAGCATCCTCCACTCCAGAGTTGTGGTTCAGCTCAGAAAGATAGGGTCTATTATCCAAATTCAGATATTGGTTCAAGATTTCAATGATCCAAGGAGTTGGTGTGATATTATCTCTAGAAAAAATCTTATATGGAGTTAGGTTTATATAGAGAACAAAATGTTCAGAACAGGAGTTTTATGCTGATTGATATTTGCCGGGGAGTCAAATTTGTTCTGCCTGAAAAAAGCTAGGGAAAGGGTTCCTCTTCTCTGATTCACTGAACAGAAGGTAATTGAAGGATCTCTTTATGGGAGGATTTACGACCCTTGAGCCGCAGTCGTTTTGAACTAAATAATAATGCATTTGCATCGTGACTGTATCTAATTTGAATTTCGTTTCCTGCCTAAACACTTTGAAAAGATGCATGCCTTGAGGTGTCTGCCTGAATAAAATTCCTGTGGAATTGAGGCTTACAAATAAAGTCTGTCGTGGTGCATTAGAATCTGCCTTGCCCTAGAGAATAGCTCTCCTGATAAATTGTCTGATTTATAATGACAATTGCTCCCACTGTTGTATACAAGTATACCTTACAGTAATGGGGAATTAAAGAGGCTTTTATGTGAACCAAATATTTAGCTTTGAAGTTGTCGGGAATGGAGTGCTCAGTACATCGCAGGAGCAGTCCCTAAGGAACTAACTTTTTCACTTTATAATTTCTTCTCAACATTTCTTCCTTCTCTATAATAATGCTATCTGAGTTCGTAACTACACCGCGTAGTCAGGATGCTGAGATTCCATAATGTAGGGTGGGTTAACATGCGCTTCTTTCTGGTTTAAAGAACTCAGGGCTTATTCTTTGCTCTGTTACCCGAGTTTTACACCAGTCTGATGCCCCTGACTCTGGTGTAAATTTAGTGTTTGCTAGTGAATCTTTTATAATAGGTTTGGTGTTTGACCATAAGATCCTCAGGAAGGGGCTTTGTTATCCATGTATTTGCAAAGTGCTGTGGACTATTACAGCACTCTGTAATCCATCCCATTACTTCTTATGCCAGAGTCATACCAGCTCTGTAATTCTCTCTCTTGCCTGTTAGATATTTTCTATTTGCCTTGTGTCCTGCCCAGTTTGGATTAATCAAAGTGCACATGGAAAGCTGGTATGTTCTCCAGTTACTTACTACCCATGCCATAGGGGGAGCACTTCATTCCAGGTAGCGCTTTGTTAATGACAATATTATAAATGACTTTTAAATTGCTTGTTATGAAACAAACAACAATGAAATAAGCCAGTGTGAGAACTAACACACTGCTTACAATTAGTTCTGGTTGTTGGAGAATGGCACCCTTGCTGCTGGCACTGTAAAGTGTACAATGTCACATTGCATGAATTATGTGGGGTCAGCCTTCCAATACACCCAAACTACTAGTTATTTATTAATTGGTAGTATTATGGGAGCGCCCAAAGGCCCCAGTCAGGATCTGGACCTGTGAAACAAACAAAGCAACTTAAAAAAATTCCAAACAGGACCGAAGTGGATAATGATGAGGGTGATTCTAAGGAAATACATGTTCAGGATCCAATTCTTTGAGGTGCTAAGCACCTCCACCTTCAAATGTTTTGGCTTCCATGGGAGTTAAGTTAATACCTTGCAGGGGTGGTTAGGGGACTGAGCTCTAAATGACATGTTTTCTCCATGGAGAATTGAAAAATGAGTAAAGGGCATAAGCAGACTTGTCACATACAGACCTTTGACATTCGTCACTGCTTTCAGTGCCTTCGACTTGCGCATGCCAGCTTTCCTTGCAAACGCCAGTGATTTATGTGAACTATGTGAATGTTATATTGTTCCGTGGGGCTTTTTGGGCTGTTAAATTGGGCAATTAAGCCTTTTGCTTGAAGAGAATATGGGAGGAGGTGTTAACCAGTAACCCTAATAACATGGGAAAGTAGATAGTGTAGTAAGTAATAGAAATTTTAACAGTGCAGTTGACTGCAGTTACAGGAGGCTTAACTCCATTCCTTTATTAGGGTTGTAACATATTCAACCCTTACTAGAGGGTCTGTCTACACTAGACCCTCTAGGTCTGTCAACTCTAGTGAATTTTAGTGCAAACAGCACCAGCTGAAGCACTCGTGAAAGACTTCATGTCAACACATACAAGTGCTCCAAATGCTTCCCAAGCATTCCAGGTACCACTGCAACTGCACCAGAACCAAGCAAAGCTGCCATTTCAGTCTAGCATAGACGGACGTGCAGGCAACGAAGCTGCACTTGGTCAACCGTTCTTCAAGCACAGCGACACGATGTTCTTGATCAGTTTTCAGTGACAAACCTCAGAGCACTGGCTCTATCACCTGTCAAACCCAACCACTGGCTGCACGCATGAGGAAGCTCTTGGCTCTGCCTATTACCCCCAGTCCTCTGTTGCACGCAGGTTCAGGAGCAGCCAAGGGAGTGCTCAGCTGGTCGTCCTCCTGCCAATCACCCCCCTGCTTCTCCAAGGGAGTAGTCATGCAGGATGCAAACAGGTTCCTTAAAATTAAAAACCAAAGTCAAAATCCCATTTACAAACAGTAACAATTCTTCCCATCTCAAAACTAGTTTTTTCAATTTTAATGAAGAAACTAATTTTACTTTAACTCTCACCCCTAACTCCTCCTCCTGACATGTCACCTGAAAAACACAAGGTAAACATGTATTGAACACATTGCAAACATGCATGCTCATGTATATACTTAACACGTGTACTCACCGCACTGAGAGCTGTGGTTGGCACCGTGGGTAGAATATAGGGCACAGAAGGTTAGTAGCTCATTATGATACAAGCTTTCTAAAATTTTCAATGATCAGCCTTAAACATTTTTCAAACAAGTACATTTGGACTTCTTGGAAATAGGTGTAACAGTAACAGAACACAAAAGCCCAACTCCAGACTTAAGTGATTTAATGTGAAGGGTGTTTAATACTATTTCCAAGCTACAATTTAAAAGAAGGCTTTTAAAATAGATTTTTACTATTATGCGTAATGTATCGAGTTCCATAGATGTTCATGGTGCTTTGTAGACATGCAAGACAACATCTTCTGTTCCCAGAAGACCTTGCAATCTTGATTACTATTAAAAAGTGGTAAACAATCACAAAAGGATGCAGGGAAGGGAAGGAGAGTTAATAGAGAACAATGAAAAAAGGGATGCTATTCTTCAATGGGAAGCAACGGGTGCTGTGTGCACTCAGCACCTCTGAAAGGCAGGCCGCTCATTTAGGAACCTACACATGGATTTAGGTGTCTGTGTCTAGGCATCCAAGCTTGAAAATTTTAGGCACATAGTAAGTTATCATAAAAGACATTGGGCCAAATTCCAAAGTCCTTACTCAGTTCTTACACTGACAAAAGCCAGATTGGCATCTGATTGCACCTGAAGAGAGAATGAGTAAAAACTGAATAAGAACTTCAGGATTTGGGCCATTGAGATTGGAGCTGGAAAAGACCTCAAAGGTCATTGTTACCATTGCAGAATTATTCCCTTCACGAGACATGTCAGTAGCGTTTCACTGTAATTGTTATTGTTTCTTAGTCCTTTTTTTCCACAGCAGGATGTTTTCCCAGGGAGCAGCACAGATTCTCATTCACGTAACGCACTTTGACCCAAAGATAAGAGCATGATATTGCCTGAGACACTTAATTAAGAGAACATCTTCCCAGTGGTCTGTAGCTGCAGCCTTCAGAAGCATGATCTTGTTTCAGACTGTAGATTAATTAATTAAAGTTGCAAGCACATTTTTCCCTGTCAGACTTTTGACTGGTTCTGAAATGTGTGTGGACAGTTTAAAAGAAATATCTTCTGTCAGCACAATCGCACCAGCTTCACTTCATATTTTGTTTAAAACAAAAAAGAACAGATGCCTGATAAATTGTAGCACCAGGGTTGAAACTCGCATGGTCAGCACTGACTTCATAACTGTGTGAACAAACCCCCTGGGCCAGGGCTGATTTCTGTTACATGAGTGCAAACCCACAGTAAGACTTTTGAATTCAGTGAAGGTTTTCAGGGTTTATACTGGTGTAAATGAAATCAGAATTCATCTCCGCGGAAGGACAAACCATTGAAACTGTTTATACACAGTCTGAAAAAAAGTTGTAGCACATTTTGGCACTGAACAGGGGGGAATGGGCAAGCTGAGGAAAGTCTGAGTTTGGCTTCTCCTATTCATCATAAACGTTTCTGAAACTGAACTTCTTCTGCACCCTATGCTCCAAGGATAGGTTCCCAGAGTGCAGGGCTCTTAATCAGCCACATTCAGAAATTATTGGCCCTACCCTAACCCTTGTGCTGCGGTGGTGATGTTCTCACTTTTCATCTTTCTGAGGAAGTATCTAATCCTAGTTTCATGCCCTCAGCCTGGGGAGGGTCACCCAGAATATAAGGATCTGGCACGTGTTGGAATCTGTGCCACAATGCGAGCAACACGGTGTCTGCTAAACCTGACCTCACAGTGACTGTGTTAGGCTCAGCTCACTCAAACTGGTTGGGATTTCCACCTGATTCATTCATAGAACTACAGTGAATATCGCAAAGGGCATATCACACACCTGTGATTCCAGCACGGCATGACACGCTTTATCTCCTCACAAGCTATCTACATTGTACACAGGCAACTGAGGCAGCTTGTGAAGAAGTAATCTGCTACTGGTAAGGGCCATGAGTAGATTACGTCCAACTGGGGAGTAACCAGGGAAGGAAATGTACTTTTCAAAGTCACAATTTCTTCCCTGGACTGCTCCAAAGGTGGTGCAGCTATGCACCATCCCTTATTTAGCTGAGATGTAAAGTCTCAATCTTGTCCTAAGAAATTAAGGGTCAACCCAAAGTCCTTACTGATGTCAGTGAGAGTTTCTCATGAAGGAGGGATGAGCACAGATGTCAGGATTTGGTCTTAGATGCCCAGTGAATTCAGTGGGAATTGAGAGTTCTCTGCACTTTTCAGGAAATCTCTAACTTTCAACATAAATAGATGAAAATGTTACCTTTACAAGGACACTGCTGTTTGGCATAAGGCCCCAAGCTAGTTTTTTATAAGGTTTTTTTTTTTTTTTTTAAGAATAATATGAATGGAAAAGTCGTTATGGCTTGTTCTCATTATAATGAAAAGCATTTTGCATTTGAACATCACTTGCCATGTTGTGAGTCCAGCTCACTCTGGAATGTGAGTGCCTGAAAACCAGAATATGAACATTACCAGAAAGTGAGTATAAAAAAAAAAGTGACGCTGATGACTGTTTTCAATTTGCATTTCATGCAGCTGAGAGAAAGTAAATAAATGGTATCAATAATAAAAAGAAAAGTAGATTTTGAGAAATCCTTTGAGCCAAGTTCTGGTTGGCATTTGTACCTAGCTGCATAAGGAAGCACCCCAAATCTGGTTCCCCCAAAACCTACAGAAAGACCATATCACAGGCCTCTGCAAGAGGTTCAGAAAAGAATCATGGAGCAACATTCATTGTGAGGTCCAGGGGCCAGGAATGTTCATTTAAACTCGTATATGCCTTTGCCTGGCCATAGTCCTGCAGATGACACATGCACCTGGAAAAAATCATCTAAACAGAGATAATGTGCATGGGGCCATAGGAGGCACAAAACTAATACCACAGTCGGTGCTCTAAAGGGCTCAGTTGTATCTGATGAGCACAGACTGCTGTCGGGGGTGGTGAAGAACTACACTACTACAGGGGATCTCTGGAAGGCCATGATCTCACCTCCTCACTACTTTTCCCCACCCCCTTTGGGGTGGCTAGCATCCCAAGGCACATTAAGAGAGACTACAATTGCAAAACTTCTTTGCTCTTGCCTTCCCTGAGCACCAACAATGATGCCTTTTTGAAAGGGAAACCCAAAGAGCTCTAGAATGTGCCCAGATGTCTTTGAAAATCAAAGCTGTTTGCTAGTACAGCTGATTGAAATTGTGTTTCAGAAAAAAATGTGGTAATTTTTTTTCATGAAATACAAACATTTTGGTGGGAAAATAATTTTCAATCATCCTTTGATTTTATTCCCCCCCTCCCCCGGAAATGTCAAAGTGAAAAGACAATTTGTTTAATTTCAAATTGTATTTTGTTTCATTTAAAAAAAAGTCTATTCAAATAGAAATGAAAATTTGCTTTTAGAAATTTCTCATGAAAAATAAAAAAAATTTTGCTCAAAATTTCTCATGGTAAAAATGTTTTTGACCAACTACAGTCACTAGCAATAGAAGTAAAGATTTTTCTTTAAATACATGTATGTAGAGAACCCTATAAGCAAATATCCGTTTTGTCATTTACACTGTCAAACACAAATATTGGGAATGACAGTTTTTAAATCTGGAAAAAGCTCAGCAATGCTGTCTTAACCATTTCTGAAATGCCTTGAATGAGAAGTATAACCACATCCTGCTGAATATCTGGATAGTAATAACATGGTGTGAAACTTTGCGGAGATGTGTCCCAAATAATTAACCTCTTTGGTCAACTTCCTTTTGTCTGGTGCCAGTTGCCATATGGAACCTCTAAAATGTTCATTTACGATCAATGGAGAATTTGCTCTGTTGTTGTGGTGTTATTTTACTTTAGAGATAAAACTTTTTTTTAAAATGTCCATTGAGATCTTAACTCATTAATAAAAATAAATATTTAGACAGAAAATAAACAATTACTTATTCATAATGAATTCTTTTTACTCGTGCTGGGTGAACCAGTTGAGATAAAATTGAAACTGACTCAAACTGAAAGAGTCAAACAGAACCAACTTTTTCTTCAGTTAATAAAAAGTTCCATTAATTTTTTCGGGGGGAGGGTTATGACATTATTTTGAATTTACACTTGCCTCTATCCTTCCTGGCTGTACCTGAGGCTAGAAGCACAAGAGTCAAAATACTAGCCTTCTGTCCATTTTGTGCCGAATTTGGAAAGAGCCATAAATCCCTCAAGAAACCATACTTGCTTGAGAATTCCAGCCCAAGGGCCTGATCCTCTTCCTGCTGTAGTCAGTGAGAGGCCATTTACTGATTTCAAAGAGAATTGGATTGGGTCCAGGGGTAGCAGATGTCATTGTTTTGGATAGTTCAGTTGGGATGAGGTTTGGACAAGCATCTACCCATTTAATTCATTACCTGACCCCAACTGAGTTGCCAAAATGGAAGGTTCACCTACCACTTGTTTTTACATTCCAAGTCCTGAGCTCAGGGATTTGTCTGTTCCTCTTGTAACAATCATGTCACTAACGTGATCATCTAAAGTAATGCAGGAGCTGCGTTTTTCATAGTGCTTTTAGAGGAGGCCCCTGCAGTGTGGTGGAGACAGGATACGACTGAGTGAATACCATGCACATTTGATAGACAGGGCCTTGTAGTGCTCTCTGACACTCTAGCTCCAATCTAGCTAAAAAGAGTCTGCTGGCTAATATCATGATGCCAGGCCTTGGCTAAGCAGTCAGGGAAGGGACTGCAGACAATCCCAAGACAAACCCCCTTGAAGTCTGGAAAAGTTCAAATCAAGATCCAAATTTTGCAGCTCAAAGCAATCTGTAAGCGCTTTAGGTGTCAGTGATTTCTCTATCTAGGTTCTCTTACTTCACCCATCACCAGAGCATTGAGTGTGAGAGCACAGCAGGCATAAGAAACTCAGAACTCCGTTGTCCTTAACTCATGTTTTTGAAGCTACATGAAGAAAGAACTAATTTTTAACAACTTCTTTTAAGCTACATTTACAGTGTAATATTTTTAACTTCTAACTCTACATATGTGTTCTGTTAGGGAAATGAGATCTCCAAGAGCTGTGCGTGTGTATATTTAAAGCATTTCAGTTCACCTTTAACCACAAGTTTCTATAACACAAGAGGATGCTGTTTCAACTTCAGAGCTATAAGCTCAAGGGTCTTCAGGGGCCTGTGACCTTGGAGCCTTCTGAGCAGGACAAACCAACAATCAACAAAGGCCACAGTACCCAGGCTCTGCCACCCTACCTTCAAAGCATCTGTGGGTGCTCACACAGCAATTTCCTCCTTCGTAATCTGACAATTACAATGTAGTCATGCGGCTTTTCTTTCTCTCTCTTTTTTTGCTGGTATTGGTGCCTTTTTCAGCTTTCAGGCTGCTACACGTTGTCAGAAGTCTGGCTTCAATGGTCTGAAGGGAGACAGATACTGATAAATTTCCTTTTGATCTCTGCTCTGCAAAACCACTCAGTCAGAAAAAATAGAGGGGTCTGTGTGCGTAGGGGTTGGACGATGTGAAAGGCAGAAAGCACCCTATCATGCTAAAGTGAATATAACTTCCATTTCACATTAGATCTCAAAGAGGAACATAAAGAGCTGTGTAAGTATTTTGCAAATCAAGGCAACACAGCATAAGGAAATGAAACAAAAACTAATTTAAGATCATTACAATTACTTTTCTCAAATAATTGCCTTAGTTAAATCATATGCATTGATATCACTGTTGAAAGGCTGGAATTTGTAATCTATAAACTAATCTACTTTGGTGCTATATTCATGACACTGAATTAAAAGTAACTGTTTCATTTTGATGAGAATGTACTAACTTGCATTTATCACTTAAGGCTCATTTGTGCAACCTTTAATCACCCTGGTGAGCGTTTACACAAGTAGTTCACTAGCTTTGTCTGCACTAAACTTAGTTCTCTAAGATGTCTCTACCTAGGGTTAGACGTTGGAAGCACTAATGAAGACAGGGTGCCAGTGTTCTAAGTGCCATGTCATGTAGATGTGGTGTTGGCAGAATTAGGCAACACAATGCTTAAGATACCAACTGCTGCCTCAAGCCCCTTCTACTCAAAAGCTCACAACATTGCTAGTACTGGAGAAATTAAACCACTGGAAACAATGGTGGACCTTTTGGAGCAAAAAAAGCCTCATTGTAAATACCTCCAAGGGGATTACTTGGATGGCCAAGTGCTTACCAACCTGAGTTAAGGCTCCAGAAAGAGGTCCCAGATCACAATATCTCCCAAACTAGCTTTTTCTCAAAGGCATATCTGTTTCTTTTGATTACTACATACAATCTGCTTAACAGAACACACAAACATTTATAACTGGACCTGTAAAGAAAAAAAATTAAGCCACGTGTAACATATTTTCTGTTGACAGGAATGCTTTTTTTAAGGTAAAAGGCGTATATTAAACTTATAAAATAGCTAGTAATTGTAATGTGTAGCAAGAACTGATAGCAAAATGCTAGCTGCAGAGTGTGTAGACAAAACTATCATCACTTTTATATATGGTTTAACAGGGTTTGTACTATATTAGTTTACAATAAGGTATGTGTTATGTCTTTTGCTTTTTATACCAAAAACAACAATATGAAGAAGGGACACAGGGACAGTTAGGTTCTAAATAACCGGTCTGTATTCTGTGTATTCTTATCAGTTCAAAACTCTGCATTTTAATGGTCCATGACAAATCCATTATATTTTCAAATAAACCATTCCCCTTTCTCTGGAGGCTTACAAAGTTTTGATACAAAAGGAGTCATTCTACTATAGGCTCTTCCAAACCATATCACAGAATGTACAGTACATCATCACATTGTTCTTAAAGGAAATCTCAGTTTAATATAAATGATATGCTTCTCACCACCTTTAATTACAAAGAAGAATAAGTTACTGAAAAAAGGTTTTAAAGGTAATTAACAAATAATAAAACAGGAATATGACCTCTTGACAGTCTCATATACTTAAATATAGTTGAGATTCTGTTCTTCTTTTAGGGGTCAGTTTTATCACCCATACCCATGTGACTAAGGATAAGGATTTCAAGGATTAAAGATTGTGAGAGCTATTCCTGTGAGCAAAGGCTGCAGGATCAGGAAATTAACAATATTTTGCATTTTTATATTGCCTTTCATCCAAGGATTTTAAACCTCTGTTACCAACATCAACGGATGTAGACTTCAAACACCCCTCTGAAGTAGGGGATTCATATTCCCTCCACCTCCTTTTAGGGCTCACTTGTACCTACCAGATGTGCATTAGGAGGGTGAGTAGCCACATCTCCCCAGAGGGTGTTCTAGGTGGGATTGTGTTTCAGGGTTCCACAGTCCTTCCTACAGTTCCCTGGCATACAGAAGGAAACAGGCACACTGCACGATCCTTTAGACTGGTCCCATGTACTCCCCTCTCTGAGTCCAGCTAGCTCTGTTGGCCAGTGTGTAGGGATTGACTGGTGATAGTGGGATCACAGTCTTGTCCATGCCAACTTGGTGTGAGCAATGGTGTCTTGCACCCTCCTGTACCTGTGCAGCAATTGGGCACTAGCTGACCCTTTCAGGTGAAGTCACTCTGGCACATAGAGGATGCTATTATTGTCAAAACAACTATTCGAAATCCAGGAAATTAAGAGTAGGGTGAAACTTTAACAGAAACCCACATCTGCAAAAGTATGGATAATTGGGTTTTTAATCTCAGCGGGAGACATCGCTAGTGGTCATTTTACACGGTTTCACAAGGAAAGGCATAGAAATTACAGATGGGTAAATAACTGATTTTTTTGGTTCATTGGCAGTTCAAAAAATAGCTTTGGGTTGAAAGGCAACTGTTTTTTTTTGTTTTAAATTTTCAGAAAATTAAAAAAGTTGGAAAAATTTAATTTTGGGTTGAACAAAACATTCCATCTCTGTGTAGTGGGGTCCGCGGTAGGGTAGGTGGCCTAGCGGTTAGCACCCTCCCCAGATAGAGGTTGGGGTTAGTGGTAGGGGAGCCTGGGCCCACCTACTCCAACAGGCTCTGACTCTGGGCCATATGAGGGTCATCAATGTTGGCGCCTGGAGAGGATTGTGGACCCCCTATGCTATCCTTCATGAGTCGCTTCCTATCACTGCTCTCTCTGCTTCCAGTCCCAGCTAAGGAGAAAGAAAATATAAAAGGGAAACCAAACTGTCAGTCCCAACTGGGCTCAGTATCCAGTCTTAGTGTCTCAGGGAGGCATCTCTGACTCCTTTCACAGGAGCCTGCAGGATAGGTCTGCACTCTTCCCCAAGTTCTCCCCTTCTGAGCTGGGTTGCTCCCTTTCCAACCCTGTTTCCAGTTGGAGCATGCTTTGCAGGGTTGGAGGGTCAGAGCTATCTGAGCCCAGTATAGTCTTTTATCCCCTTCTGTCCCAGTGTGAGGTTTATATACCGATCACACTCTCAAAAGTGGCTTTTCTTTTATCTACAAGTATATCTACATGAAATGGGGTCTACAAACCCCATCCTGAGCATAGACAGTGGGGGGAGGAGAGTCTCTTCTGTTTACAAGCAAGCAGCTTGATCACAATCACACACAACTGCCAGAGCTGCCAATCTTGGAGGCAGGCACCCACAGCGGCAACCAATAGAGGAAACAAGGCCTGGTACAAAAGAGGGAGAGTGCAGAGAAGGAAAGGGAGGTAGAAAGGACTGGGACAGCAAGGTGGTGACAGTCCTGCAACAGGCTGCCTCCAAGAAAACAGCCAAGAGATGGAAAGAGACCAAAAGCCCAGAAGGTGAAGGGCCGACAGGCTTAATTGAAGATGATGGTCCAAGAATTGACCTGACTGAGAGCAAACTAAGGAGGGTCAATCAAGAGAAGCTAAGGCCCCTCAGAGACCACCCCAAGAGGCAGTGACAGTGTGTTACTAAAGGTGCAATTGCAGTTAACCATCCCTGTAAAAAGGGATTGAAAAATAAAACCAAAAAGCCCTTCCCTCCTTTTTTTCTTTATACACAAGGGAAGTATGGAGATGAATCAGCGCCTGCAATGGCTGACTGACTCACAAGCACAACAACAATAGGGAGAACAACAGGTATTTGAACAGATGGCAGCCCATCAGCAACTGTTTTTGCAATGGTTGGCAGCACTAGTACTGGCCGCTAATCCCCAGAGTCCTGCCCCTGCAGGGAATGCCTCCCCCATAATTCAGGGGATCACTGAATCCTGAAAAAGCCCATCTTTAAAAAAGGGAAGGAGGAGGATCCTGGGAACTACAGGCCAGTCAGCCTCATCTCAGTCCCTGGAAAAATCACGGAGCAGGTCCTCAAGGAATCAATTCTGAAGCACTTAGAGGACAGGAAAGTGATCAGGAACAGTCAGCATGGATTCACCAAGGGCAAGTCATGCCTGACTAATCTAATCGCCTTCTACGATGAGATAACTGGCTCTGTGGATGAGGGGAAAGCAGTGGACGTGTTGTTCCTTGACTTTAGCAAAGCTTTTGACACGGTCTCCCACAGTATTCTTGCCAGCAGGTTAAAGAAGTATGGGCTGGATGAATGGACGATAAGGTGGATAGAAAGTTGGCTAGATTGTCGGGCTCAACGGGTAGTGATCAATGGCTCCATGTCTAGTTGGCAGCCGGTATCAAGTGGAGTGCCCCAAGGGTCGGTCCTCGGGCCGGTTTTGTTCAATATCTTCATAAATGATCTGGAGGATGGCGTGGATTGAACCCTCAGCAAGTTTGCAGATGACACTAAACTGAGAGGAGAGGTAGATACGCTGGAGGGTAGGGATAGGATACAGAGGGACCTAGACAAATTAGAGGAGTGGGCCAAAAGAAATCTGATGAGGTTCAACAAGGACAAGTGCAGAGTCCTGCACTTAGGACGGAAGAATCCCAGGCACCGCTACACACTAGGGACCGAATGGCTAGGCAGCAATTCTGCAGAAAAGGACCTAGGGATTACAGTGGACGAGAAGCTGGATATGAGTCAACAGTGTGCCCTTGTTGCCAAGAAGGCCAATGGCATTTTGGGATGTATTAGTAGAGACATTGCCAGCAGATCAAGGGACGTGTTCCTTCCCCTCTATTCGACATAGGTGAGGACTCATCTGGAGTACTGTGTCCAGTTGTGGGCCCCACACTATAAGAAGGATGTGGAAAAATTGGAAAACGTCCAGCAGAGGGCAACAAAAAATGATTAGGGACTGGAACACATGACTTATGGGGAGAGGCTGAGGGAACTGGGATTGTTTAGTCTGCAGAAGAGAAGAATGAGGGGGGATTTGACAGCTGCTTTCAACTACCTGAAAGGGGGTTCCAAAGAGGATGAATCTAGACTGTTCTCAGTGGTAGTAGATGACAGAACAAGGAGTAATAGTCTCAAGTTGCAGTGGGGGAGGTTTAGGTTGGATATTAGGAAAAACTTTTTCACTAGGAGGGTGGTGAAACACTGGAATGCGTTACCTAGGGAAGTGGTGGAATCTCCTTCCTTAGACGTTTTTAAGGTCAAGCTTGACAAAGCCCTGGCTGGGATGATTTAGTTGCGGATTGGTCCTGCTTTGAGCAGGGGGTTGGACTAGATGACCTCCTGAGGTCCCTTCCAACCCTGATATTCTATGATGCTCCCCAAGGTGACAACAGATGATGACCCGGAATCATTCCTGACAACTTTTGAGAGGATAGCCATGGCTTTCCACTGGCCTCCAGCCCAGTGGGTGATCTTGAGCCACATACCTGGGGCTCGGTGATGCAGTGGCCCAGGACTATGAGCAAGTGAAGGCAACCATATTGGACATGCTTGGACTAGATGAAGAGATCTACCACCAGTGTTTCTGCCATGAGTGCTACCTCTCAAGGAATGACCACAGGCAATTGCCCAAAGCCTTAAGATTAAAGCCAGAGTCCCGGATGGGACCCCAGATAGCTGATCTCAGTAATGGAACAGTTCATACAGATTCTTCTACCCGCTGGCTGAGACTGGGTTTGTAGACACCGACTGGTAATTCTAGCTGAGGCCACCTGCCTCATGGACTACACAAGCCATTTGGGGATTTTCTCCAGAAGAAATAACTGCTGCAGCTACACTGAGGAAGGAAATGGGCCAGGGATCCAAGTGTGGTGGCCCCCTCATGTAAACTTCAAGAAAACTCTGACAGCTGACTGGTTGATGGACAGGATGGGGGCAGGCAAATGCTTCAAGTTTCATGAGTAATATTTCCTTGCGACAGTAGGCCTGTGCCTTTAAGTGCCCTGCCAGCTCCTTGCCCCACCCCTACATAGGAACAAGGACCCAGTGGACATTAGGCCAAGACTGGCCATATTTCCCTGAGCTCTTGCAGAGACTTCCATTAACACAGGAGCCTGAGAAAAACATCCTAGAAGAGATGTTAGGGTTCTTATTCCCTTTTGAGGACCCTGACCTTTTTACCTCCAAGCCTAACAACAGACAATCCCAGAAAGAAAAAAGGAGAGAAAGGAAAAAGCAAAGGTTGGTGAGAGAGGCAAACCCCTCTGTATGCATAATTTTTCTTCCTCCTCCTTGTAACAACTTTTTATGTATTTGAAAACTGTTATCATGTCCCCTCTCAGTCTTCTCTTCTCCAGACTAAACAAACCCAGTTTTTTCAATCTTCCCTCATAGGTCATGTTTTCTAGACCTTTAATAATTTTTGTCACTCTTCTCTGGACTCTCTCCAATTTGTCCACATCCTTCCTGAAATGTGGTGCCCAGAACTGGACACAATACTCCAGTTGAGGCCTAATCAGCAAGGAGTAGAGTGGAAAAATTACTTCTTGTGTCTTGCTTACAACACTCCTGCTAATACATCCCAGAAGGATGTTTGGTTTTTTTGCAACAGCGTTACAGTGTTGCCTCATATTTAGCTTATGATCCACTATGACTCCCAGATCCCTTTCCGCAGTACTCCTTCCTAGGCAGTCATTTCCCATTTTGTATGTGTGCAACTGATTGTTCCTTCCTAAATGGAGTACTTTGCATTTGTCCTTATTGAATTTCATCCTATTTGTTTCAGACCATTTCTCCAGTTTGTCCAGGTCATTTTGAATTTTAATCCTATCCTCAAAAGCACTTGCAACCTCTCCCAGCTTGGAATCACCTGCAAACTTTATAAGTGTACTCTCTACGCCAGTATCTAAATCATTGATGAAGATATTGAACAGAACCATACCCAGAGCTGATCCCTGTGGGACCCCACTCATTATGCCCTTCCAGCCTGACTGTGAACCACTGATAACTACTCTCTGGGAATGGTTTCCCAAACAGTTTTGCACCCACCTTACAGTAGCTTCTTCTAGGTTGCATTTCCCTAGTTTGTTTATGAGAAGGTCATGAGAGATAGTATCAAAAGCTTTACTAAAGTCAAGATATACCACGTCTACCGCTTCCACCATATCCACAAGGCTTTTTACCCTGTCAAAGCTATGAGGTTGGCTTGACATGATTTGTTTTTGACAAATCCATGCTGACTGTTACTTATCACCTTACTATCTTCTAGAATATGTTTGCAAATTGATTGCTTAATTATTTGCTCCATTATCTTTCCGGGTACAGAAGTTAAGCTGCCTGGTCTGTAATTTCCCGGGTTGTCCTTATTTCCCTTTTTATAGGTTGGCACTATATTTGTCCTTTTCCAGTTTTCTGGAATCTCTCCCGTCTTCCACGACTTTTCAAAGATAATCGCTAATGGCTCAGATATCTCCTCAGTCAGCTCCTTGAGTATTCTAGGATGCATTTCATCAGGCCCTGGTGACTTGAAGACATCTAATTTGTCCAATTAATTTTTAACTTGTTCTTTCCCTATTTTAGACTCTTCTGATCCTATCTCATTTTCACTGTCATTCACTATGTTAGACATCCAATCACCACCAACCTTCTTGGTGAAAACCAAAACAAAGAAATCATTAAGCACCTCTGCCATTTCCACATTTTGTGTTGTTATTCCCCCCCCCCATTGAGTAATGGGCCTAACCTGTCCTCGGTTTTCCTCTAGCTTCTAAAGTATTTGTAGAATGTTTTCTTGTTACCCTTTATGTCTCTAGCTAGTCTGATCTCGTTTTCTGCCTTGGCCTTTCTAATTTTGTCCCTACATATTTGTGTTATTTGTTTATATTCATCCTTTGTAATTTGACCTAGTTTTCACTTTTTGTAGGACTCTTTTTTGACGTTTAAGATCATTAAAGATCTCCTGATTAAGCCAGGGTGGTCTTTTGCCATCTCTTCTACACAGTATTCTTTCTCGCAGGGAAAGAGTTTCTGGCTGACATATACTATCGGATGGTCTTCTCCATCTACCTCTTGGGAAAGACCCCCCCTTAGTCCTACCTCAGATGCGTCTGTTTGTAGAACAGAGAGCCGTGGGTGCTGCGGGGAGGGGAGGTGCCGCAAGTGCTGGTGGGGGGGTGCCATGGGTGCTTGGGGCAGGTGCTGGGGAGTCGCAGCCAATGGGAGCTGCAGGGGTGATGCCCGCGGGTGGAAGGCCTTTGGACATCACCATATACTTCTCATTGTGGACTATGCCACCAGATACCTGGAAGCCATACCACTCTGGTCTACAACTGCTAAGATTATTCCTAATGCGTTGCCGAAAGTCTTTGCATGGGTTTCCTAGAGAGGTCCTGACAGATCAGGGACAAATTTCACATCCTGGCTGATGAGAGAAGTAAGCCAGTATACATAGTATACTAGATTGGCAGCATATATACCAATGATGGAGGCAGGCACCCAGACTGCAACCAGAGGAAACAAGGCCTGCTATAAAGGGAAGAGTACAGAGAAGGAAAGAGATGACAAGCCCAAAAAGTGAAGGGCTGACAGGCTTAATTGACGGCAAGGATCCAGGAACTGACTGGACTGAGAAAAAACTAAGGAGGGTCAGTCAGGAGAAGCTGAGGCCCCTTGAGAGACCACCTCAAGAGGCGGTGACACCACATTATCTACACATGTTGATAATGGCCATTAGCTGCTGTATGCCCAATCCAGAAGTGTTCTCAGTTATACAATTAAGCTTCAATTTCAGAGCATAAATTTTTACTTACATGAAAACTTTATAGGAACACAGCAGAGAAAACATACTTTAATAATAAACACATAATTAAAAACATTTGACACACATGCCTGTGTTTTATTAGTAACTAAAAGCAATGGTATGTTGCAATTTAGTTATGTGGGTTGATCTGGTGCTATGTTATATGCCAGTTACAAAGACATGTGAGGAACGCACCATTAACAAATTCAATTTTTTTCTTTAACTACTCAGAAACCCCACTTTTCTTCTAAAGTGAAGTCACATAACATCCCTCACAAAAGGCTCAGTCCCGAGGCAAGCTGAAATAATGACAATCCTTAGTGAAACATCCCCACCCTAGATATGCATGTTTATAGAAAAGAAGAAAAGTAAAATCTGGAGGAAAGTTTGGTTAGTTTTTTAGAAGGCATCAGTGCTTTTAATGGAGCAGAGACACTGTGATGAAGAGTACCTTAGAAATGTTGTTAATATTACTAATTAATATGAAGAATTAGAAGTGTAAGGGACCAACAAAGATGCTCAGCTGGTGTAAAGCTTAACAGCTCTACTTAAATCAATTTTTCCCACTGCTCTGGCAGTACAAATTGGCCGCATAGCTTCCTTAAATAGCCACCTGGAGATTCCCCCATTGCACTTGGAATTTGTTTAATTAACTCATTTGTTAGGGAAAATGTCAAGGTGATGGAAGGTTTCTCCAATAAATTTTACAAAAGAACACAGTAAAGGTTTGAATGCTGCCTCATGTATTCTTCCTCAGAAAGGATGATGGTTAGTTTGCCATTGGCATCACTTTGGAGGCATCTACCATATTTGAACTCATTAACCCTTTTTATTCCATGGGACTGTTTAGTCACAGTTGCACAATTCCCTGAAGTTTAACTATTACTGTACATGTAGAGGAACACAGATAATTCGTGAGTTATAAGTGGACAATTTACTGTTAACTGTGTAATCTAGCATATGTGTCTGTATTTACATAGCACCAATCATCATAGTATGTAACCACATGAACCTGTGTGCCCTCTAACAATGCAGTAGATAAAGAGGGTCTAGGCCTAAATATCACAAGATTACCAAGGCCAAATGCTTCAAAAATAGCCTCTAATTTTGAATAACTTGGGCTCGATTTTCAGAAGTGTTGAGCACCCAAAACTCCAGCTGAAATCAATGGCAGCTGAGGCTGCAAAGCACCTCTGACTCAAAGAATCAGAACTTAGGCAATCAGAAATCAAGGGCACCCAAAATAAGAAGCCATTTTCATAAACAGTTTGGAAAGAGAACACATGCTGAAGCCCATTTTGGGGAAGACAAGGAATATGATACAACATGGTCCTTTACATGAGTTATTCACATTCTGTTGTAATCCTTGCTCTCCTGCCTCCCTGCCCCCCCCCCCCCCCCGTTTTTTTTAAATCTTGCTTTAAAAATCTTCTTTGTGATTCCAATTAAAGCATCGTCCGGATTCAGCAGATGGTTGCATTTAGCTATTTGTTTGTCTGGTTATTGAGTTTCATGGGATGGAATGATGAAACAGCTATTGTACTTGCTGCATAACAAGTAGAGCTGGGTTGAAAAATGGAAATTTCTGTTCTAAGGTAATTCCAAAAACAATTTGTTTTGGAAATGTCAAAACATTTAGTTTTGGCTCAGTTTGACATTAATCTGTGCCCCCTGAGCTACCATGGTGCCTCATGGGAGCTGTAGTTCGAAAGCCTCAGATCCTAATTCACTCGTATGGGCTGGGCTCCCCAATCGGACTAACTCTCCCATGAGGCACCAAGCTCACATATCTCCTATGATGTACCACAATCAGTTCAGCCAGATGGGACACCATAGTGCATAATGGGAGAAGTATTTCAGGTGCCCCAAGTCCCTCCTCTACAGGCCAGGCTCTCACTCTGGCTAGACTACAATGCTCATGAAGCAGTACAGCAACTCAGGCAGACAAAAATTAATGTCAACCTGATCCAAAATTAAACATTTGAATTCAGTTTGACAAATTGAAATGTTTAGATTTACCTGATCTGAAACAAAATATTTTGTTTAAATTATTTCAGTAGAAAATTAAAAAAAAAATCAGCAAAAGTGAAGTTTTCTAGAGGAAAATTGCATTTCCCATTGAATAAACATTTCAATGGATCATTCCTGACCAGGTGTAATAACGAGTATTGTAGGTTCTCTTGTATCCCATTGGAAAAGGAGCCTTTTAAGGGGTTGCTTCATCAATCAAGAGCTTAGTTTAAGGGCATGACATCAATAAGTGCTATAGTAATTACACAGTAGGCACAGGTCCTGGTCTCTGATAGCGAGCACCAAAGGTTACATTGGGAAAACAGCTCTGAGCTGTTACCTGGCAGGTGTGTGAAAGTGCATTCCTTATACTTTGCCTTAAAGTCTATTTGTAGTTTAGGAACTTACTGGCTATGAAAAATAAATGCCATTAAACAGCATTGTCAAAGGCATTAATGGCAATTAGGCACGTGACTGCCATTGACTTTTAATTGGATTTAGATGATTAACTGCCACTGGTACATTTGAATATCTTTTTCATATAAACATAATGAAACAGCGCCTAAAGGCCTCAACCAGATCAGAGCCCCATTGTGCTAGATGCTGTAGAGACATAATAAATGACAGTCTCTGCCTCACAATTTAGAGATGCAAGCTAATCCCTTTAAAGCAAGGGTGAAACTTGGTTAAATGCATCTACACGAGGGATTTATACCAATTTAACTAGATCAAGTTTTAACTACATTTAGGTAAATCTGTGCACATTTCTAGTATAAACATGGTCTTAGACTCTCTTACATTCAATTTATTGGGCCAAATTGATAGGTGATGTGCAAGTGGTGGATTATAAATTATACAGTGGTGAGCAGGTGTGAGTCTAGGGGCTAGCCGCTTCACAAAGGAATTTAAGCATTGCAAAGTTCAGCATTGCAACACCTTAGATGCCTTACTATCTCATCGAATTCACAGCACTGAGTTAGGCACTCAAGCTCCCGATACAATCCATGTGGAAAATTGGGTGCCTAAAAAGGGATTCACAGAAGCCAATATGATGAGTGGGCAAGTGCCTAAACTAGCCAGTAAGAAAAGCTAAGGAAAGGGATGTGGCTTAAACCCAGCCTTGCAAAAGACATTAAGTGCCTAATATCTGGCTGGAGGGAGGCAGGCACTACCTCCACTTGGGATTTACACTGTGAACCTTCTCACATCAATTCTTTCTCAGGAAAACTGAAGGAGGCTTATACCTAATAACCCAGCGGTTAGGGCACTCAGCCACAAGGCAGGAAATCCAGGTTCAATCCTTGGTCTGCCTGACTCAGAGCAGGGACTTGAATCCATTTCTCCGAAATAGGCGCCTTAACTGGTGGTCTATAGAGTCATTCTCTCTCTCTAGCCCAATGACCATGTAAGCATGTCACACAAATGGAACAGGACAGTTTAGGTTGGACATTAGGAAAAACTTCCTAGCTGTCAGGGTACTTTAGCACTGAAATAAATTGCCTAGGGAGGTTGTGGAATCTCTGTCATTGAAGATTTTTAAGAGCAGGTGTGATGAAGTGGGGATTTTCCCTTGTTAGGTTGTATGTTAGCCTATGTGAGTCTTACTGTTTTGCATGAATGCTGTGTGTGCCTCAGTTTCCCTGTGTATTGCACCAATGTCTAGGTGGTGGGAATAAGGGGGTGTGACTTCTGTGGAGGCTGCTCCAGCTGCCTGCACCAAGGCTATGTAACCTGAGATCCAGGAGGGGGATGTGACCGGGTGACTCTTGGCCTGGGAAGCGAGAAAAAGGCCAGAGGAGGAGCAACAGGCAGGGCAGGGGTCAGGCAGCTGGAAGAAAGTCAGTCTCGGCTGGCTTGGGGCTCGGGGGAGGGCCAGAGCCCTGGCTCTGGGCTCCCTTTCCCCCCCCCCCCCCGATGGACTGGCTGAAAATCACTGATTTCTGTGCTAACAAGTTTTGTCCTCGCTGTGTTCCTGTTGACTAATAAACCTTCTGTTTTAATGGCTGGCTGAGAGTCACATCTGACTGCAGAGTTGGGGTGCAGGACCTTTTGGCTTCCCCAGGAGCCCAGCCTGGGCGGACTCGCTGCGGGAAGCGCATGGTGTGGAAGGGGATGCTGAATGCTCCGAGGTCAGACCCAGGAAGGTTGAAGCTGTGTAAGCTTCTTGCCCTGGAGGCAGTATGCTCCCAGAGAGGAGGCACCCCAGTGTCCTGACTGGCTTTGTATGGAGTAGTTCCAGAGAGCATTGACCCAGTGACTCCATGATGGCAGGTTAGACAAACACCTGTCAGTGATGGTCTAGATAATACAGGGGTTCTCAAACTAGGGGTTGGGACCCCTCAGGGGGCCGTGAGGTTATTACATAGGGGATTGCAAGCTGTCAGCCTCCACCCCAAACCCCGCTTTTCCTCCAGCATTTATAATGGTGTTAAATATATTAAAAAATGTTTTTAAATTATAAGGGGGGGGGGTCACACTCAGAAGTGCTATGTGAAAGGGGTCACCAGTACAGAAGTACAGAACCACTGAGATAATACTTAGTCCTTCTTTGAATGCAGGGGACTGGACTAGATGACCTGTCGAGGTCCCTTCCAGTCCTATGATTCTATGATTACATTATAAAATTGGCATCACTGGTTTCTTGCTTGCTTAGATGAAGGAAAGAAACCCTTTAAACTCCAGCAAGACTTGATGATCCCTTGTAAATAAAAGAAAAGGAGGACTTGTGGCACCTTAGAGACTAACAAATTTATTTGAGCATAGGCTCAATGCATCTGATGAAGTGAGCTGTAGTTCACGAAAGCTTATGCTCAAATAAATTGATTAGTCTCTAAGGTGTCACAAATCCTCCTTTTCTTTTTGCGGATACAGACTAAACATGGCTGCTACTCTGAAACTTGCAAATACGTTGAAGTATAACCCGTGTGGTATTTGCTCTTTTCAAAAATGCCAATATTATTACTCTTTCTGGTGTATTTTTGTGTCTTCATGGGATATTTGCCTTTCAGGAATTAATTGTGTGTCAGACCATGCCAGCAATAATATTCACTCACAAAAAGGAAAACCATATGAAACTCTTGCTGATAAGTTGCGTTTAAAAACATATAAAGGAGGAAATATCTTAAGCTAGACAAAATATCATTTTATTACATACAAAAAATATATTAAAGAAGTTAAGAGTCTGGCTTAAAGGAACAAAATCCAGGACATTCAGAGGTAAAGATTTTTCTCTGCCCTTAATTTACCCCTGAGCTATTTAAAGGGTCAAGTGAAATAAGACAATTAGGGCTAACTTGGTGATCCTGTATATAAGCTTATTAACCCTAGTAGGGTAGTCAAGTTAATCCAGTTTATTTAATATGGTGATCAGTTACTGCTCTGATGGGGTCTAGATGAGAAACTAGATAGCAAATTTTTGCTCAGTTTGTTCTTACAGAAAACTTCCATTAATACCAGTGGACATTTTGCCTGAGTAAGGGCAGCAGGAATGGATCCTTAGATGGCTAACCCTTTCTAGCATAGCTCCTTTTAAAAGATACATTAGGCTGGTTTTGCCTCTCACTTAACATACAGGTTTCCAATTTCTTGTAGTTTATTGGTTATCACATTTGTCTCATGTGGTCCCTACTTTGAAACCAGACAGAAACAGTCTTGCTATCTTGCTATCACTGCAAAACCTTCCTCTTTGAAAAGGCCTTTCTATTATACGATTACCACAACATTGACACCCCATTCCTCTGAAAACCCCCCCAAAAACCCTCAACCCCTCAAACAAAACAAAAAATAACCCGGAAAAAAAATCAACCTTAAAAAATAAATTAAGGGAAACAAAATCTTCCTCAAGTAAAGTTTCTACCCCAAAAAGGGAGATGTGCCAGAGATGCCACAAAATCCAATAGAAACGTTGCTGTTAATTGATTTTATGTCAAAGGTGCTCAGATACCACAGCTGTATAAAACCCTAGGACAGATGGGTGCATAAGAACAGCCATATTGAGTCAGAACAAAGGTCCATCTAGCCCAGTATCCTGTCTTTCAACAGTGGCCAATGCCAGGTGCCCCAGAGGGAATGAACAGAACAGGCAACCACCAACTGATCCAACCCCTGCTGTCCACTCCCTGCCTCTGGCAAACAGAGGCTAGGGACACCATCCTCTAGAGGTAGATATATTGGGAGTAACTCCATTGAAGTTACAGCAGTTCTACACTGGTGCAAATAAAGAAGAATCAGGCTCCGTATACCTTTATATGGCTGAACTGATCTTTTTGTAACTTGGAGATTATATAACACCTTTTAGAACCTTTTGAAGTCATACGCACCTGTGCAGAGTAGGTGTAAAATGCACCAAATCAAAATGCACTTCCACCTGTGCACAGTGGGTGGGAGGTATATCTGACCCACTTTGCACAGAATAAAATGATTCCATGAAGGACAAGGCAGTGGGGAATTATCCTCATACTCCTCTTGATCAGTTATGATGATCTGATTTGAGTTAAGATTATGATTTTTTTGGTTCTACTTTTAAAAACTATTTAGTATGGCTTGGGAAACAAGTTATGGGATCATAGAATCATAGAATATCAGGGTTGGAAGGGACCTCAGGAGGTCATCTAGTCCAATCCCCTGCTCAAAAGCAGGACCAATCCCCAATTAAATCATCCCAGCCAGGGCTTTGTCAAGCCTGACCTTAAAAACTTCTAAGGAAGGAGATTCCACCACCTCCCTAGGCAACGTATTCCAGTGTTTCACCACCCTCCTAGTGAAAAAGTTTTTCCTAATATCCAACCTAAACCTCCCCCGCTGCAACTTGAGACCATTACTCCTTGTCCTGTCCTCTTCTACCACTGAGAATAGTTTAGAACCATCCTCTCTGGAACCACCTTTCAGGTAGTTGAAAGCAGTTATCAAATCCCCCCTCATTCTTCTCTTCTGCAGACTAAACAATCCCAGTTCCCTCAGCCTCTCCTCATAAGTCATGTGTTCCAGACCCCTAATCATTTTTGTTGCCCTTCGCTGGACTCTTTCCAATTTATCCACATCCTTCTTGTAGTGTGGGGCCCAAAACTGGACACAGTACTCCAGATGAGGCCTCACCAATGTCGAATAGAGGGGGACGATCACGTCCCTCGATCTGCTCGCTATGCCCCTACTTATACATCCCAAAATGCCATTGGCCTTCTTGTCAACAAGGGCACACTGCTGACTCATATCCAGCTTCTCGTCCACTGTCACCCCTAGGTCCTTTTCCGCAGAACTGCTGCCTAGCCATTCGGTCCCTAGTCTGTAGCTGTGCATTGGGTTCTTCCGTCCTAAGTGCAGGACCCTGCACTTACCTTATTGAACCTCATCAGATTTCTTTTGGCCCAATCCTCCAATTTGTCTAGGTCCCTCTGTATCCTATCCCTTCCCTCCAGCGGATGATTTCAAATGTTATGTTTGGACCTTAAAAGACTGATTGACCAGGGAGGGACCAGTTGATAACACATTTACTACTTGCTGCCAAATATGATAGCTCATTCACTTTTGGAAAAGGACAGATCCCCTTACGTTAGTGGCCTGGAAAAAAAAGGTATGGGAAATCCTTTCAATGGCTAAAATGACAGACAATCTTATATCAGGATCAAGTAGATTTTATAACATATGATTAACATCTTTGGAATAGGGACAAAATAAATACACAGATAAGAGGCTGACCAAATCCAAATGGGTCTTTTAACTCAGACTTGTTAATATTTCTATAGAAAGTTAATGTATGTTAATAATGATAAAATAAAAAGGGGTTTAAAAGGCCTGATTAACAGTTGGACATTTGAAGTAGTGCAATGGTTTGTAGGGCTTTGTACTTCATGAGAAAGAAAAGTTGTTAGACTAAGTTGCTGTGAGTTTTGCATCTGGATTTTATGATGTTTGGCTTTGTAATGGCTGTATATAGAACTGATTCCAGTACTTTAAAATTTTGACTAAATGTAATTAGCTTAAGTGCCTAGAAGATGAAAGTTTATTTGTTTTATACTGGATTAAAGCATAAGTAGCAAAGGTAGCAAGAACAGTAAGTTATATCTAGTTACTGAAGTTTCCAAAGATCTACATGTTAGTGTAGGACAGTGGTGGTCAGGAAGTCCAGGGATGTTAGAATTTATTAAGCTTGTAGTAAAAAACCCCCCCAAATATGTATAATGGAATAAAGAGGTTAAGTGAAAACACAACTTGCATAAGGAAGTGTCTGATCATATTTCTTCATAGAAATGCTATCATAAATGGGTATCAGACATCAGTGTTTCTAGCTTAAACAACGTAACACATAAAATTTTCTGGGGTTTTCAATACGTTCAGGTTTTTCTCACCTAGTTTTCACTGAAGAGGATAGCTTTGATACTCACTGTCTTGTGTTCAAGAGGATAAGGGTAAGGGAGGTATACAGGTGATAATTAGCACTACATCCATTGTGGCATCAGTGATTTATTCTAACCGCTAGTACAGGAAAACAAAGTGCCACAAAACTGACCATCGGGACCCAGCTCCCTGGCAGCCTAATTTTACATGTATGAATCAGTAATACGCCAAAGTACAATTCTAAATAACTAAAAACAAGATTAAAATAAAGTCAGAGTGCCAAAACTGTTCCACATGGGAGAGCTCACTGCTGAATACCAGATCTGGAACCCATGAAATACAGATAAAACCCAACCAGAGGCTACTGGCAGATGGAACGCTTTTATCTTTTCCAGGGAGATAAACATGCATACTTGGATGGGTATTCTTTATTTACAAGAGCAAGTTAAATCAGTTTTAACACTTATATAATCATGTAAAACACGTTACCTAGTAACTGCTATGAACTCTCCTTAGTACTATTCAAGCTTGGCTGATTTACTGTTTTTGTTGTACTTTTTTTTCTTGATGTTGAATTAGCTTGGAATTTCTTCATTCCTAGTGATGCATGAGGTGATAGTCTTTCAAAAACACTTGACCGTATGTTCATTTTCTGCCTCTCTAAGACAACTGCTTTTTCTCAGTCAAGGTAAGATACCAGTATTCCCCATGGATAGGATTTCTCCCCTCATTGGCTCAGTTCTGCTGGTGTTATCATTTGGAACTGGGAGTAAATGAAAATGGAGTCAAAAATGTGTCACTCTTTTTTGCAGGCTTCCTACCTAATGTTTCTTGTCACAAAATATCTCTAAAAATGGCAGCTGTGCATCAACTCATGCAAAATTTTCATAAGTGCGATTTAAAAAAAAAGTAGAATTTTTTTTTGGCAAAAATATTATTTTGATTCTGCAATTTATTTTTAAAATTGTTTTGATCAAAACCAGAGCCCATTTTCACTCCACATTGATCCTATTTTTGAGCAAAATCCCATGGAATTTCATTTAACACCCCCCTCCTAACCCCCCCAAAAATAGAGCCAATAAAACTGCAAAAAACTAAATGACATGCAATAACTTTGAAGTGTCACTATTTCGAGGCACAAATGTCATTGTAACTGCTACATCTTAAAAACCATAGTGTCCATCCTCCTTTAGGCAGCTCACAGTACCACCATCACAAGTTATTTTTTTCTCTTTTACGAGTCTCTTGTTAAGTTCTCACAGCGGTAAGACAGGATGACTTCCACATTAGCCATCTCTTCATTGGGAAATACTCTGTCAGTTTAGCTGTGATATGATGGACCCAAGGTCTGCTTATCTGACCATTTAAATAGTCAGAAAGCAATGTGTTAACCCTTTGAACAGCATACAACACTGAGGATATAGAGATAGGTATACTTGTCCTCTGCTCCTAATCCCTCCATTACCAGTGACCACTTCCCCACTGTCAACCAACCAGCATAGATTTCAGAGTAACAGCCGTGTTAGTCTGTATTCGCAAAAAGAAAAGGAGTACTTGTGGCACCTTAGAGATTAACCAATTTATTTGAGCATAAGCTTTCGTGAGCATCCGATGAAGTGAGCTGTAGCTCACGAAAGCTTATGCTCAAATAAATTGGTTAGTCTCTAACCAGCATAGAGAAAGCTTCCTTGACCTGACATGCTCTCCTGTCTTCTGGATCCCATCCCTAAGGACCTATGCATCACACTACTGACCTGTTGTGGCATGTCTTCTTGAAGGCTACAATAGCTAGATAGTATACTCCCTTCCCTTCTCCTGTGGGGCACTTTTTAGACATTGATCAAGTAGGTCACTACTGATCTCGTAGGTCACTATCTGCTCTGCTCCATGAAGACCCATGCCAATGGGCCTGCTGAACTAGGGTTGACTCCAGGAATTAAAGATTAATCTTTAATTAAAGATTGAAACCTCCAGGAATACGTCCAACCAAAACTGGCAACCCTATGCTGAAGTGGCTACTTTAAAATGTTGGGTTTTCTTAGAATGTCTTCCCAGAGTGCAGAAAAAGCTTAGAGTGAGTGAAAACATTACTTGTGGTATTAGTGCTTCCCATATGAAAGGAGGGAGGGAGCTTAAATGCTCTGTGCTTTCAGTATCCTACTGTGCATGCTGGGGCATAAACTGCAGAGACTTTTCAGTCATGCTAAACTTTAAGGGTCAGATTTTCAAAAGTGCTCGGAACCCAGAAGCTGCCATCGAGAACAGAGGGAGCGGCTAGGCGCTGAACACATTTGAAACTCTGGCCACTTCCAGTTGCCTAACTGGACGCTGAGTTCTTTTGAAAGTCCAGCCCTAAAGCTGCTCAATATGAGGGCCCATGAATGTTGTAGGCCGCTGGTCTCCATAAAGAGGGAACACAACAAATAATAGAGCCAGGCTTGGGGCTGGTGATAAGTCAGTGTAAAGGTTGGATAATTAGGATAAACATTGGGGATGAAATCCTGGCCCCACTGAAGTTAATGGGAATTTTTCCATTGACTTCAAGAGGGCCAGGAATTCACCCTCGATATTTTGGAAGCATATCTAAACTGACCCTTTAGTTATTTACCCATAACTAACACTTATTTCAGACACTTCTGAATGACTTTGAAATTGGAAAGCTACTTTATTTATTTTACATGGCCTGGCAAAAAACACCATTTGTATTTGGTTCCTTCAAGACTGGGGAATGTCTGTTTTCCATAAGCAGTATGCATATTCAGAGGTAACAAAGACAGGAGGCACTAAAAGACCACACACAATGCTCACCCCATTATAACGTTGGGAGATGATGTTTTTATTCAGTGGATGGACTTAATTTTCTGACATGGCAAAACATTGAACGGGAAATACCTGGCGCAGCTATAAACGGCAAAGTGCCAGGAGTGAACTGCGTGCAGCAGTGCAGAGAATGGAGCCTTGCTGTGCCCCATGGAGGTTATTGTTACAGGAAATATTGAAGAAAACTGGGGGGCAGGAGGTTGAGAGTAACTGGTGAAGAGGAGAAATGAAGATTGCCTTGTCTTGCTCTTTGTCACTCATGCTAGTTGGGTCAGATACATTTGAGTCACGTTTATAGCTCTCTCATATTTACCATACAGAGGAAGAAAATATAGGAATCCATTAATGTAAGAATTAGAGACACAATATACCCTGAAAGAGATGCATCATGAAGTTCCCTGTTTCCAATCCACACTTTGTGTGTGTAGTTATCTTCCCTGACTATTTGGTTTATGCTCTGGATTTATGCATTGCCTCTTCTTCTAGAGAAAATAGAATCTCTCTAGGCTCTAAGTCTAAGATCTGGCACTATATGGCTTTTCATGTACAATATCTCCCTTCAGAGGCTAATTACATGCAGACTTTTATTTGAAACAACAGATAACCACTAGATCTCTTTAGAATGGTATTTATTATTTATAGATATTCATAAAGAACTAGTGCAGAGAAAATACTTGTTGAAAACAAGATAATAGAATTTCTGTTGCATTTAGATCTGTCAGTATAAGAATCCAAAAAAGTATAAAAACAAGATAGATTCATGAAACAAAGTATAAGAAAATTACAAACAAAAATTAAATCTTACCATTTCTCTCTCTATTTTAGACCTCGGCCCTGATACTCACTGTGCACAGAGTCATCATTCTTCTTTTCCCCTCTGACTCTCAGTAAATAGCCATTTGACATTTAAGATTTTTCCCTGTACACCCATTTCCTGGAAAGTTAGATGGACAGCTAGGTTAGATCAATTCCTATTGGTCATGTCAAAACACCTGAGCATATACAAATAAATCTACGATGACTCTACTATGCTTTCCTAGCTCTGTGTATTGCAGTAGTCTGGCTCTTCAAGGTTACAGTGTATATCCTCCCTATGGCATCTCTTTTGCTTTAATCTCAGATTAAGTGATGATATTTTCATTGAAAATTACTTACAACAGGGGGCAGTTTTTGGTTATATGTTAATATTCAATTGCCCTCATTATCAATATATCAAACAATACATGGTTGTTCGGTCTGTGCTAGCTAGGCCAGAAAAAAATTAGTATTCAGTATTGCCAACCCTAAGTAAACAAAAATCATGAGTCAGGCTCCAAAAAAATCACAAGACTGGTTTAAAAATCATGATATATATAATGAATGTTGGGTTCTTTAAATTTGCTTGTGGGTTTATTTTATGTTGCACTCGGTTCATGTTTTCAGGCTTGTCTCCACAACCATTAGGGCTAAAAACATTTTTTTTTTTTAAATGAAATCTAAGATTCTCAAGTAGTCACTGGGAACTGGAGTTTTAAGAAAGAAATCAAATATCATGAGACTTGCTATAAAAGCAAGAGAGTTGGTAACATTGGTTACCCCTAGATTATTATTTATATTGCAATAACAGCCAGGGGCCCCAATCAAGGATCAGGGCCCCACTGTACTAGATGCTGTATAGACAAGTAGTAAGAAGACAGTTCCTAACCCCAGGGAGTTTACCATGCAGATGAGCCTGAATGAATTAGCAGTTTACACAGTCCCTTAAAATTACACTATTACAGGTATAGTACTTTCACCCAGAATGCTGCAACATTGGAAACATTGTTTGCCTTTATTGAAGAAGGTAAAAGAATGCACCACTATTAATTGACTTGTGATAAATAAAAGGTAAAGAATCAACCTGGTAATTTTGACGGACTGTGCAACTTTCATGCAAGATGAAAGGAAGCGGGGGAAGTGAGATGCGAGATCTCATGCAAGATGAGAGGAAGTGGGGGTCAGTGTGAAGAAAATGGAAGAGCATTTGCTAGGGTGGATAGATTCAGCATTAGAAAAGGCCATTAGAATGTGTCAGGTGGTGGAAATGGCTCTAGAACAAGATATCAGCCAGTTGACTGTGCTCATATCTGCTTTAAAATACAAAAAAAGTATGGAGTAGTAGCACAGAAAAAAGGCTTAAAGGAGCTCCACTCACAAATATGGTAGTGTAGAAAGTGACTGGCAAGGTTATAGTGTGAAAGCTTGAAGCATTCCACTTAGGTACTGTTAGTCAGAAGGGACAGTTCATACCCCTGGCACAAATAGGCAACATTAACTACAGCAACGTTGACTGATTGATCTTTTAATTTGTTATGACTATTCTCATGAAAAGTGGATAGAGCAAGCAAAAATTTTCACTGGACTTGAGTGAGCTTTGAATTGGGCTCACGCTTCCCTAAATCTTGATCTGAAAGAAACCTTTGATCTGAAAATGATTATAGCAGTGTCAGAATGAAGGTGAGGGATTTCCTATCCCCTGCTCCCTATGCTGGCTCTCTAGCAGCACTGCTCTGCTCACTGCTGTCTCTAGAATTCCATTAGAGGACAATTCCAAGTCATGGTGGTAGCTTACAGAAAAGTTCATGCACCTTAAAGCTTAGCAACTCTTTTCTGAAGATTCATCATTGGCTGAGACAACACTTGAGTGTACCTGTCTCCCAGACTCCATCCTCTTAACAGTGACCCTGCTCCTAACAGAGGTCCCACAGGTCTGGGAAGAGAAATAGTGCCATAGAGGCCATTGACCTTCTCCCAGGGGAAAGGGGAATTCATACAGGGAGGAGAGCCTTTGCATGCAGAACTTGGGATGACAGTCTCCCCCAAGGAGCTTGAATTATCTTGCTGAGTAAGAAGGGCTGAGCCCAACCCATCAAGATTCAGACCAGTGGCTCTATAGTTCAGGTGTTATAAAACTAAGGTGACATCCTAGGCCCAGTGAAGTCAATAGGAGGTTTGTCATTGATTTGACCCTGATACTTACCCATTCAAGTCACTCACTTTGGAGATAACAAGCTACTGACTGTGTACAACTTTAATTGAATAAACCAAACAACTATTCACATATGAGATCCAGGTATTACTGTAGTTTTCAGTGCATAATAACTATACTGAAGCTCAGTTTTTAGGATAGTTGTAAAATTACTGTTTTTTCTTTCTTAGGTTACCTCTTATTTTCATGTTCTTGACCAGTCAGAATAGATTTTCTAAGTTACTTTCACTTTGAAATCTTTGATAAGTGGTTTGCTGTTTTCAAATGACCAGTAGTAAGTGTGAGCTTTTTAACAAACTGTATGACAAGCATTCATTTGTAAATGAAGTCAGGGGCTTGGCTTCACTGGGAGTTAACTCCACATGTGGACACTTACTCTAGAATAAGAGTGCATTGTTTCCACTTTCAAACTGGTTAAGTTCAACAGTAACAAGGCACTTGCATTCAGTATGAGTGTCCACCACTGGATTTAATCAGGAACAACTCCAGGCGTAGACAAGCTCTAAGTTCCAGTGCCATTTCATGAGTCCCTGAATAATTGTTTCATATGAACCAGAAACTGGAGGCAGGAACAACCTCTCCTTTTATGTTGGTAGAGGCCTTTGTTTATGGCTTTGGCAAGGAGCTGAACTCAGCCTAACATTAGGTAGGTTCTTTCACTTTCAACTTTTCACTCAACTTTCCTGTGTGTCCTCTGCGCAGCCAAGGCAGGCAGTACAGAAAAGGGACTCCAAACATTCAGTTAACAAAAGCATGATGAGCCTGTAGTCAGTCAAGCCTCAGCCTTCTGGACTGGGGCATAGTCAAATTCAGTCTCTTGCTCCTAGATCCCTGTAGAAGCCCTCCCACCAGATCTGGGCAATCTCACTATTCCCAGCAGGAGTTCAGTTCACTTCTGAGTCTCTGGTGGTGTTCCCCACCCAGGTCTCACCACCAGTTGCTGGAAGCAGCCTTCCAGGGCTCCTTTCCCATATCAGGCTTGCAGTGTCTGTCTACCCCAAGCAAGGGGCAGGCAGAAATGCTGGGCTGCACTTCCTACCAGAGCTCACTAGCAATCCCCTGCAGCCTCTCCTCCTAGGCAAACTCAACTCCCCACAGTGGCAAGCTTCAACTTTTTAAGCTCCACTTCTCTTCGAGGCTCGTGTTTTGCAGGTGCACCTAACTGGCACTGCCTGAGTGCAGGAATGCTCTCTGTCCTTTCTATCAGTGGGATGGGGGTATGTCCCATTATAGAGCACCAAGGAAAACCTCTTGTATCCTGTAGTGCCTAACAGGAGGATCAGCAGTGACCAGAGACCTAAGCTAAATGTGGTGGTTCCTTTCACCACAGAACAAGGAGGGACTCAAAAAAAAAATCTGAAGTTGAACCAACCAGCAGAAAATGAAGCTGGGCTATGAAAAAACTGAGCAGAGCAGACTGTCATTAAAACCATAACTACCTCTCCACCCTCCCACCAATTACTTTATACAGTGATTGTGCCAAATTTTGGTTTGTGTTTAGAGCTTGGCTCCTGGCAGCATTATGGAATAGGGTTTGGTTTGGGGTTTTCCTATACTCTGCTCACTCCTTAATGCTTCATTTAAGTCTCTTTCTCCTGTTTGTGACTTTAGGCTTGAATCAGCAAAGCATTTCGACACAAGATTAACTTTAAGCATGTGAGCAGTACGATTGACTTCAGCCCTTTGCTGGATCTAGGCCTCTGTGCTTTCTGCTAAAGTAGTGGGACTACTTATAGAACAAAGAAATAATTAGCTCATCATGGCAGAATCTGGCCCTGGAGATTGTTTCTGGTGTGAAAATGATCATCTTCATTAAAGATAAAAAAATCTACCCAATAAGCAAGTTGCCTTTAAAATAATATTCTACCAGTTCATCAGGCTTTTGCTAAGGGGCACCCATTCACCGTCAAGCATGGTCTCATTCACCAAAGAGAGTTACTGCAAAGCTACTAATATAATATACTAGAGACTATTTTTTAGTAATGGCTTTATCTTTCTTCCCTCCAACAGGCTGATCTGCATGGGTCTGAGCACCACCTCTTGACTTCAGTGGGACTCGGCAGTTCTCAGCATCTTGCAGGGCCAGGCCTTAAGATTTCTCATACTCACTTTGTTTTCGACTGTGGGTTTATAACTATAGGTATTATTCCTGTATGCCAGGTCTAGACCTCCTTATGACTTAGAAAAAAGCAGTATAATTAGAGCAGTTTTATGGGTGAATCTTTCAAACCATTGTCCTAAAAATTCCTCCTTTAAATTTACTACCTTTTTACAAAACAGTACCGTTTTCATCTTTAGTCATCACAGATATTACATAAGGATAATCCTAGTGACCATGCATGCAAAAACCCACACACAAGTAATGTTTCTGACTTCAGTGCTTTTTTTTTTTTTTTTTTTAAAATAAAGCACCCAAATGGCTTCTGGGTATCATTTACATTCCAGATCTCAGACTGGTGGCAATCTTGTATCTCTGGTCTTATCAACTCCTTCCCTTGGATGGTTTTAAAACCCAGGTTTAGTAATCCAAGAATGATGTTCCTCCCTCGATTTCAATCATGGACATTTATTGACAGAGCAATTTGTAGCACTGGATGGAATACACATAAACAAACCTATTTAGAGAGTAGGTCATATACTTCTAAGATAAAAATACATAAGCCACAATCATGCATACTTGAGCACTAGCTTTTCAAGTTCTGGTCACAAAATTGTAACTATTTAATGAACTGTACACTGGCCCCATTGTACTCAATGGGAGTTTTGCTATTGACTTCAGTGGGGCAAGTGTTTCACACTGTGAGTAATAATGGAATGAAAAAAAATCTTCGTATGTTGAATCGATTTTTATTTAAAAGATTATATTTAGCTTACATATAAAGCTACATTTATTGCTATAAACCAATTTCACTTCTCTGTACACTCTACTACTATGGCTTTTAATTCCAATCCTAGCTAAATATCTTTCTATATATTTATATATTTCTCTCTTTCAAAATTCATATTTCCATTGATCTAGACTTATGTTCACTTATTTTAGAAATAAAATATTATTTATATGTTGAGACAAGAGAACCCAGTAACCTATGTTAAAATGGAGTTAAGGTTGAGAATACACATCAGTAACTTAAGGGTAAAATACTTTCCAGGAATGTTTTAATGAAGTCAGAACCAACCATTATGAATCCAGGAAATTCAGAGTTAAGATTAATCTAAAAAGAAATCCATGCATGTTAAGGAAAGGAATGCACAGTTAAGGCACCCAAACAGCCTTAAATATGCCCTGTAGTGATGCCATGCAATAACCATGTAGTTATGATTACGGTATTTAATATTTGGGGTCCCAGATTAGATTAAACTAATTTTTAAAAACATTAATTTTTGTTCATATTTTTCTCCCTTCATGGCATCACAACAGGACAGAGCTAAGGTGGTTTGGATGCCTTAAGTGTACATATTACAGATTTGGGGAGGATATTCTGTATATGTCATACAAAACACAGAGCTTGAATCCTTACTTTAAGTGAAAAACAGAACTCAGCCTCAACTATGATTTCATGACTGGCACCTCCATAATTACAATAATGCCCAGAGGCCCCAAGTGAGATGGGTGTACACACACACAGAACCTGATCCAAAGCCTATTGAAGTAAGTGAGAGTGTCTCCCATACTGAGAGTCAGTCTTTGCCCCCAAGATCTTATAATCTAAATAGGCAAAAGAGACAAAGGTCAAGGTAAAGGCAAGACTATTATTGTTGTTTTACATGGGGCATAGCCTCCAAAACCAAAGCTCTCCCATCCCCTCTGCTCATCCCTACTGCTTGGAAAAGTTTGGGAGAACAAACAGACTTTGCAGCATGAAGTAGAGGTCAGCAAGGTCAGGCTTTGGTGAAGTGACTTGATAAGCTCCTTCCACAGTGGAAGACCTAGCTTCTGGAAAGCCATTGGCTTTTCCAGGTAATGAGAAATTTAAACAAACCTTTTCAGCAAGTTAGAATGTGCCTGGTTTGCTACTGGTAAATAGACCTTGAAGTAAGAACAGCTTGTTTATACTGGTAATATTTATTTTTAGGAGTTACTTTGACGCAACAAATATTGCTATACACTTACCAAACTTTAAATTGTAGAGTGGTCCATTAGCAATATTCAGAGAATCCTTTCTACATAACTCTCTTAAAAAGCTGTCCACCTTTCCCACGTTCCCTTTGTATTATGTATGCATCTTGCTTTGTAGCTCTCCTGGTGCATGTTTATATTTTGCATTTAATTGATATGCATCTACAACACAATATGCTTCCAAATAGGATTTCACTAGGATGCAACTAATTTTAAGATTTGAAACAAGTTGTGGCCATATTGACTCTATGGGACAATAAAACTAGGATTAGAATGTAATTAAAGTTGGGGATAAAGAATGAGCTCATGGAGTAGTTAGATGGGAAAAGTATAGACACATCAACAGAATGTAAGTTCTCTTTCTAACTCTTTACCAAATTAACAGTTTTTACAGCAATTACAGTGTGTGAGAAATTACTGATTAAATCTTTTCATCAAAGACCAAAACCCCAGTTTACACTGGCTTATGAAAATACATTCAATTGTTATTAGCAGACCTTAATTGCACCAATATGCTTTTCAGTGCTTAGAAAGGCCTTTGTTCTTCACAAATAGTAATACAAAGGTAACAGCAATACTTCAGTGGCTTTTACTGCTTGGATGCAAAATGTCCTTAAGCTTTAAAAATCTTCTCTCTTAGAGATACAATCTTTTGCCTGCAGCTAAAGGAATTAGGGGATATTTACATGATTTAAAGCTAATTTTATAGCATATTATATTCCTCCTCTGCCATGGAATCAAATACTGGAGGATTTGATTTTTTAAAAAATGTAAATATTGGTAGAATGTAATAAAACTATTGTTTGTATTGGAAATTTTCATATTAATCTGGAAACAATATACAAATATTTGAGTCATGTATCTTGGTGGTCAGCAACATGAAAAAAACAGTATGGAATCTCTGAAAAGATAAGCACAATTGCGTCTGAATGGAGGCTGCAAGAAAAAGTAGCGTGTGCTATTGGTATCTATGCTAGACTCTTGAAATAATGTAGAAGGTGAGATTTAGAAGGTGCCCGGTTTCTTTGGCACTGAAAACAGAGAGAACTGGGTGATAGATGAAAACTGGATGCCACCAAAATCTGACAGAGTCTGTAAATCTCAATCAAAATAATTAAGCATGATGTTTCTAAACTGGTTACCCAGCATCAGAGTCTACGAACACCTTGGGAATGACCTAATCTTTAGGTTTGAAATAAACTCACAGAAAAATGATTGCCTTTATTTTGGTTAACCTTTAACACTTCTTAAAGACACATTTTTGAGAAAGGAAATAAATGAGTCAGTCTAGCATTTGCCTATTTGGGTCTTAACTGTTCCATATGTGGTGGTGAATGACAGAGAGTAGAGGGTTGATTTAACAGCAGTATTTCTAGCTAGTCCTTTTAAATTTGTTCTCTGTATAAAAACAAATCTGAAGAGCTGTGTAGTGTTTCCAAAAATAGCTGACAACATATAATGGCTCTCCATTCAAAGTACAGTTATAACTATCCTTTTACCCTTTCATGTACCAAGTTACTATCCAATGCGTACTTAGATACCATGGTGATGGGCACCATGGTCCCAATCCTGCAAAAATATATGTACAGGTACCTTTGTCTATGCAAGTAGTATTGCTGAGCTCAATGGCACAACTTATGTTTGTAAAGGTATTTACATGAATAAGAATTTGCAGGGCTGTGGCCTTTATAAAACCTAGACAGAGGACAGCAGGATATCTAAGTCTTCAATCAAAACACATGCTAAAATTAATTGAAATTGCATAAGGACCTAGTAAAGACAGCAGGAACTGGCACTAAATTTAATCTGGTCATATATGCATTTATTTTGTGTTTCAACCCAAGTACCTATACACAGGGCATTGTTGAAGCAGTAAGAACATGACTGATGAGAAAATACTTTCCAAGTATTAGTATTTAAGACTTGTTTACATGAGGCATTAGTCTGCACGAGAAGGGTGTAAATTCTAGTACGCACCAGTGTCTCATGTACTAACTGGTCTGTGTGGACCTTGCTGGTGTTCACTAAAAGTTCCTAGTGCACATTACTGTAGTCCCATTTCAAACAGTACTACATTACCGTACACGAGGAACTTTTAGTGCATGCCGGCGTGGTTCACCCGGGCCAGTTAATGCACTACATGCTGGTGTGCATTAGAATTTATTCCCCACTAGTGTGGACTAACATACTATGTAGACAAGCCCTTAGTCATTTCTTTGTCTGCTGTGTTTCATTTTTCTGGGTATACAGATAACTCTGGGATTCCCTACCTTGTGATGAATCTCCCACACTGTTTTCATGTCCCAGAGCCATTTCCCTCCCTCCCTCCCAACCACTTCACCTTGCCTTCATTGTACGGAATTTGTTTTAGGTTTTGTGCCTGAAAATGTCATTAGAGCCATATTTAATGGTAGAAATGCTTGGTCCTTCGAGCATGTTTACTTGATTTGACTGACTAGATTGATGTACAAGCAATAGCATCACTGGCACACAAGCGAGCAAGTCTGTATCAAAGTAATCTGTGGATCATTGTTTAAATGACCACCAAGCATGCGTGCTGTAAAAATGTGACCAAGCAGCTATTTCTCTGAGTTAAAAGTTCTTATACTTAATATTAGCACTTTCAAGCCACAAGCAGTAAACTTTTAACAAAATATACTGCAATTTCATAGCTGTCAAATATCCAGGCAAAATCTGAAGTGGAGTCTCGACCTTGTGTGATTTGAGTTTGTTTTGAGCAAGGGAAAATACCTTGCTGATCTTTTTTTGAAATGAAGTTCTCAGACACTTTTGACTTTGCTTTTGTCATGAACCTCCAGGCTTTGCAGTATAACAATTTTGGCTTCTTTCAACAAAATATCCCTTTACCTTATAATTTTTTTTTTTGCCATTTGAGCATGGTTGCACTTTAATAATGATACTTAACACTTGCATGGCACTTTGTCTCTTCAAAGCAGTGTTGAGAGTTTTGCCCGAGTAAGAACTGGGTAAAGACTTGAGGGCTTTTCCCCCTGTGGTGATTTAATATGAGACCAAGAGATTTTAGGTATCTGTTTGCAATGCATGTAACATTTAAAGAAACCAATGCATTGAAATTCATTTTTACAGTAATCTTTATACACTGTTTGGGTTTGCAAATAAAGTTAGACTATATTTAATTTTTTTTAAATTGTTGCTTAAGAAAAGTTACCACAAAAGCACATTGTTTTAAAAGAAACAGAGTTAACAATAGCAAATAGCGTTCAAGTGTTTTGAAATGAATTAGAGCCATAACAAAAAGAAAAGGAGTACTTGTGGCACCTTAGAGACTAACCAATTTATTTGAGCATAAATTGATTAGTCTCTAAGGTGCCACAAGTACTCCTTTTCTTTTTGTGAATACAGACTAACACGGCTGTTACTCTGAAAAGAGCCATAACAATATCAAAATATTGCAGACTTGCAGTTTTCAGGACAAACACAAGAGGGGGCTTCTAGATCCTATTGTATCTTTCCTTTAGCTTGCTGCTATACAACCTTTTAGCAAACGGTAGGCCCACAAAGCATGTATAGACTGGCTCTGGTTCTCCTCTCACACCAACGCCATAACTTCAAAATGAAATTACCTCACTTTTGTACCAGTGAGAGTAAGAACCAGACTCTGCGAGGTTAATTTATTTTCTGTCTGGGAAAATTCAATGTGTTGAAGTGTGTATCTATTTATATATTAGACACCACACAAAAGTCTTTGTGAATGTTGGGCATAGCCCACAAAAGAAAACACAAGGCAGTTAAATCATTTCCCACCCCATTTACAGTCTACTCATCCATTTCTCTTCTCAACCCCAACTACTTCCCTTCCACCACTTGCAGCCCACATATTGCCACCTCCAACCAAAACAACCAACATGCACTCTTGAACTTTGGCCAGGTTTACTGGTTATAAGTTCCTATGTTTTAATGATTACTCTATGGCTAGTGTGGCTTTCATGAATTACACTCTAAGTGATTCTGTATGTGGTTTTCTATTGGGGTGTGTAAGTAAGACACACAGTGTCAGACTGCAAATAGTAGCTATAAACTATATTTCTTGAATGTTCAGGGAAATGTCTGAATGTCTGATGATCTATGTTGGCGATTGTTCTACATTTGGTATTAATTTTTATGAGGAAATTACAGTATTGAAATCTGCATGTGCTTTGGTGTATTACGTTTATGGATGGAGTGAAGGTTGCACAGTGATTGTTCAGGATGTCAGCACGGTATATGGGCCAAGAGGGGGGGTGGTAGAAGCAGAGTCTGAGAAGGGAACTGATTGTTGGAGTATAGATGAGGTGTTGAATGTCCTAACTGCTTGTTTTCTTGCTTCTTACAGTTTGCATTGGTGGAATATGGGGTCCATCCACTATCTCTAAAAGGTAACAAAGTTTTTTGGGGGAATTTACCAGATACTTAAAAATTTTGTATCAGTGTTAACAGTTATAAATAGCTATCACCGGTTACGTATTATCACCTGTATGCCTCCATGCAGAACCCCATTGTTCCTCTTCCCCAATATAGAGCTGTATTCCATTACCCCCATGCCTTCATAGTTTCCCTGCTCTCTCCCTGAAGCCACCTGCTTCCTTCATTCCCTCCCGATCATGCCCTGCTCCACAACATGCTCCCCTCTTATCCCCATTCCTCATCACAATCGTTTTTTAAAATGTTGATGGGTATCAATATTTGTAAATAGTCCCAGGGACATATATTGATGTTTGAGAACTGAATGTGGTAGGGAAGTACAGGGCATGGTGGGGAATGAGCATGTGGGGTGGAGTCGGGGAAGGAGTAATATTGGGGTTTGAGGGTTTTGCTGGTGGGGAGGAGATGCAAGACAGGTGTATAATGGCGGGTGAGGGGCATAGAGGGAAGACCGGGGGTGGGACGGGAATATAGGACTTGAGCTAGGAGGGGGCGTAACCCTTCTCCCAGGTGTCGTCTGTGGCAACAAGGGCCAGGTTCAATTATCTAATGTTTCCTTCTGAAAACTTAAATAACATTGCTCGAGACCCTACTCAGAAACCTGGGGAAACTATATTGCCTCCTCTGGATGACCTTGATAAGCAATAGTTGCCCCTACACAAGCACACAGTCCATTGTACAAAACCAATAAAACTTTACTGGAGGAAAAAAGGGCACCAAATAAATCAGGGAAAGCCAGTAATAATATATCAACAATATCTGCGTGTATGTAAGTGAGACTCCCCAACCCTAGGTGTCTTGGCAATGGTCTTAAATAAATTCATCCACCTGCATTGTGAGCATCCAGTAAAGTAATGTGATCCTAAAATAGTCACTTCCCTCCTTCCCTTCATCCCCCACTCACTGTTTGTTGTTCAGGGTTAGCAGAGTCCAAAGTTCAGATAGGCCCACCTCCAGCCCCTAAGTTCTGCTCCAGGGGCCTCTACCACCTAACCCAACTGTAATGATTACAGCTTTAGTGATTACTGCATAGTGGGGTCCTCACTGGAGATGCACAGCTATATTGTTGCTCTTTATGGCTTCTATAAACGCCACCTCAGTACCACCACCCACCTCAAAATTGCCTCTTCAGTTGGTCTTCAGAGAGGGATCAATGGCTTATAGGACCCTGAGCAGAGTCCTGGGATGCACTCCACCAGAAGACAGATACCCCTTTCCCCATCTTTCTCTATTTAGCTTTGTCCAGGCTCCACTACCCAACCATGCTGTTTTGGTTAGGGTGAGTGTTTACCCCAGAATCATTTGGTGCAGTTCTCCTGTACTATCATTACCTAACAGGGATAATTCTGTTTTATTACTCTCATATTTTAAACATAAATGAATTTTGACCAAAAGGCCCCAAAATGTTACATAACAAAGATGCAAGTAAGACCTGTGTCATTCAGTCATTTTGCCTTGCTCACCAGCAGATGCCAGCAGAGAGCTCCCTCCCATATGGAACTTCTCTCCGTGTGGAGTTCTCAAGCAGCTCTGGATCACTCTTCTCCCTGTTTACCAACAGGTGTCACTAGTCAGCTCTCTACTCTCTAAGGCTACAGGGCTTACAGGAAGAACTGGAGAGTATAGATCCCCACTCTGACAAAGCACCTACGGTTCTTTAGAGAGACTGCTTGTTCTTGATGTGGGTGGTGGAAGGAAAGGTAACTGAGGATGAGAAGGGGAATTGATGTTTGGAATATAAATGGACCACTGAATGACTTAACTGCTCATTTCCATACATTTTATGGTTTGTGTTGGTAGGAGATGAGTTTAATAACCTTACCTAAAAATTAACTATTGTATGCACCAAGTGTCTATGCAGCTATGACACCTGTGTATGTCTCTCATGATACACGGTATAAGATTCTTGACAGATAGGGCCAGGAAGAAATTGCTGTGCCCAATGGTACAGTATCATGGAAAGTTTATTCCTTTGAAACATTTGGCACCTGTCACGATCAGAGACAAGATGCTGAACTCAATGAACCATTGGTTTAATTTAGCAATGGCAATTTTTATGTACTTAAAGTAACGTTAAAGTTCAAAATATTATTTCTTCTCCTATCTTGAGTTAACTCTAATGAAGTACATTGGACATCTCAGTACAAAATTTAGTGGAGTTTAAAACTTGCTAGAACTTCTACTGTAGATAAGGAGAATTACGTTTAAAAAGTTTCTTTCCACAGAAAGCATGAAAAAGTAATCTAGAAAATGCTCTGAAACCCTTTATATCTGTATATTTTCAACATGGACTAAAACATCTGAAGTAAGAATCTGTCTCTCCAACCTCCTCCCCAAATACTATCATTGGCCCATGAATTTCAGAACAGTCTCACAGATCCAAAGGAAAATAAAGATATTTTTTACATGTAAAAGTTGAAGTCATGTGTCAGGCCAAGCTCTGTTAATTTTCAGGTTAAAAAATTATTTTAGATACCTCTTAAACATTCAAGTCTTTTTTTCAAAGCCCTATATATATATATATACACACACTATGTGTCAAATTAAGACCTGCGGTACTTCACTGAAGTCCCATGAGTAGAGTTACACCCACTTTGTATCGTTTCTGAATCTTGCCTATTATTTGTTTGTAATTAACAACCTATTTCTTACCTCTAATAATTGATCTCTTTCTTACCTCATCCTTCTTGATCTCACAGTAAACTATGATGACACCACTTTCTCCTCTATCCTCATTGGACTCTGAGCACACAAAAAACAAACAAAAAAATGACTATACCAGTCTCCCACGTACTTTGAATATTTTGGGACAATTTGGACCCTTCCAAATCCACAAAATTTGCTCTTTAGATCTATTTTTATGAGCCTCAAGAGTATCACTTGTTTTTTCTCCCTCATTTTTTTTGTTAATTTTCATAAAAAAAGAAACCATAAAAAATACAAAAAGGTAAAACAACTTGCAGCTTGTATGTGTTACCAAATACCACACATATCACAGGATAGCCAATAAAATGATGCAGTTATGCAACTTTACAACTTGTTGTAAGGGGACTGTTGTAGCTGAGGCATTACAACAAGCTAGAACAGAACAGAGAGAAGCCTTATCACCGGCTAAGGCAGTAATAGACCAACAGGCAGCAGAAGCTAAGAAACCCCCTACTATTTATGTCTCATGGGAGCGGAAGGGCATGGAGTTTGGTGGCTTCCCGACAAGACCAGGAGACATTACGGTAGAGGAGTGGGTCAAGTCTGTGAAGGCAGCTCTGCATGTGCTAAGAGTACCTGAAGAAGATTGTGTAGACTTCACAGAGGAACACCTCAAGGGCCAGGCCAAGGCCACAATAAAGTTCATGGCAATGGCGAACAAGAAAGATGTGGAAAAGGTATTTGAACTCCTCCTAGAAGTGTATGGAGACAAGGTACCTATTGGAACCCGACTAAAGGAGTCTTTTGAGAGGAAGCAGGAGCCTGGTGAAACTGTCCGGGCATACGCATATGACCTCCAGGAGAGAATGAGCAAAGTGGAGCGGCGGGACCCTCAATGAGTTCCAGACCCAGATATGGTTCTAAAAGAGCAGCTGGTGCTGGGGCTCTGGGATGACTTCCTCCGACATGAAATGAAAAAGAGGTTTAAAGAAGAGCCCAGTAAGAAGTTCCATGAACTCATACAGGCTGCTATTATGTGGTCCGAAGAAGAGGAAGTCCCTGTGGAAGAGAGGGCCAACTCTAACCCCCATACACCAAGTGGGGGCCTAGTGAATGCAACTACTGAGGAAAAGACCCTGCCTCAAACACAGTTAACACTGGAAAGTTTAAGTGAGGCTTTCCAAAAACTGGCAGTCCAACAGGAGGAGATGATGAAAGTGATAACTGAGTTGATGAAAGAAAAAAATCCCATTAGTATGTCAAAGTATCCAAGGGCACTGGGATCCCGAAGAGCCCCACTGAAGGATGAGCTGGGAAGGTACCTCTGTTACACTTGTGAAAGGCCAGGGCATACTAGCCGGGAATGTCCACTGAGAAGGAGAACAGAGTCCCAGGCACTGGAAACCAGTGGGGCACCAGGAGCAAGTGGTCCATCTACAGTAGAAGGCCAAGCAGTGGCAGAAGGATTCCTAGGCCTTTCCTTGGTAGAAAATCACTCTGCATACAGTGTTGAAAGGAATGTGGGCAATGCCAGCATATCTAGTGACTTCTGTAAGTGAACATTTGGAGACTAACTGGTGAAGTATGTATAGCAGGGGTGAAGACCAGATGTTTGTTAGATATTGGCTCAGAAGTCACCACCATTACTGAGTCGCATTTTCAAAAATATTTGAAAGACAAGGAGCTGACCATGCACAGCACACAGTTTGTATATCTAACAGCAGTTAATGGACTGGCAATCCCAGTGGTGGGATATCTTGAAGCAGACATAGACTACATGGGCCAGACACTGCTAGGGAAATGCATCTTCATCCTGAAAGACAAAGACTCTGAAGGGAGCCATATGGGAGAAGGAGTCCCAGGGATTCTAGGGATGAACATCCTGAGCTGAAGGAGCTACCACTGCCATTAGAAGGAACTAGGAGGATGAATCGTCATGGGCACTCTAAGAAGAATGCTGTGCTGAGTAGAGTACTGGCTTGAGCACAGAGACAAAACCATTCATTGGGCCCTGCGGGGCAGATTGGAAATGTTAAAGTGGGCTGAAAGCAGAAGACTGTTATTCGTCCTTGGAAAGGGAAGATCCTTGACGAACACTGCTGTGTATCAGAAAATACCAATAGATATCGAGCTCTTGTAGATCCTACATCTGGGGTAAACCTACCTAATGGACTTCAGTCAGCCAATGTACTGACTAGTGCCATCAAAGGAAGAGTACCAGTGAGTCTTCTAAACTCAAGCGTGAAGGCTATGGAGTTGCAGCCTGAGGAGGTGATCCCTCAGGTGAAGGTAACATTTGGGGAGAAGGGAGAACAAGTTACCTTTCTTCAGGAAAGATGTGGTGGGAGACTGCCAGTTCCAGTTCAAGCAGCATGCCAAGGGCTGATTCCTGCATAGGTGGCTAACTTAAGGGTGTTGCCAGAGAAGCATCAAGAAGCCTTTTCAAAGGATGGGATGACCAATTTCGATGACTGGGTCAAAGGTGTCCTTGACAGGCCAAAGACAGCAAGCGAAGTTGCTCCCAGTACAACTAAAGACACAGCCCAAAGTAGAAAAAGGACTTATGATTGCAAGTCCAGTGGGGCTCTCATCAGACCTGGTGACTGTGTACCAGTTCGTAGCCACAGATGCCAGAGACGTAATAAAATACAGGACAAATGGGAGCCAAATCCCCACACTGTGGTCACTCACAACAGTCCCGAACTGCCAGTGTACACTATCCAGCCTGAACAAGGAGGTCCTGAGAGAGTAGTACATAGGGACCGGTAACGAACCACCAGTCTTAAGAAGGTCCCAAACGGCTAATAAGGGTGTACTGCCTGTTAAATTTAGAGATGATTATGTTATTGGTTCTATGTAGTATTTTAATGAATATTGTCATGTATAGTATGAAGAAGTAGATGTGGAATGTTAAATATATTAAATGTTCTTTTGATAATTGTTAATGGGTTTTTGATATAACATGATGTGGATATATGTTGTTACTATGGGGCCCAGATGTGCTGGTGTGAATATTGTGGCTGTAGCAGAATTTTAGCAAGGGGGAATGTAAGGGGACTGTTGCCCCCTTACTAACATTCAGTGGGGGTGTTTTGGTTGGCTAGCTCCCAGTACTAAAAGGGGAAGGGTCACTGGGAAATCAGGACCCTGAGACTGGCAGTTCCCAGGAACAATAGGGAGAAGCCAATGCTCCAGGTCAGCCTGAATGACAGGGTGGGCAGGCTAATCAGTGAGTCAGGAGGCCAGGGGGGTCCCGTCCTCCGTGTAAGCTGGAATTGCCTGCGTCAGACTGAGTGGGGCCAAGTTAAGGAGAAAGCAGGGGTCCAAACTGAGCTGGGGAGCAGAGCCATTCCAGATGCAGAGGGACCAGAAAAGCAGCCCAGAGAGAGCAGACCCTGTCCTGGGAGCAGAGCTGCAGCCCCAAAGCCAGAGGCACAGCCCGGAGAGAGCAGACTTGCTCTGGGAGGAGAGCTGCAGCAACCGGAGCCAGAGGGGCCAAAAAAGCAGCCCAGGGAGCTGGAGGCAGAGCAGCAGCAGCGCTGAGACAGAGTGGTGGGGCTGGGGCTGGAGCAGCCCGGAGCCGGGTGTCATGAGCAGCTGGGGAGAGCGAGGGGGACCCTGGGCAACGGGCCCAGCACAGGGAGATGCCTCAGCCAAGAGGCTCTGCAGGCCAGGCTTGGAGAGGGATCGTGTAACCCTGACAGGGCGGGGGCAACACTGGGAAGAAGGGTCCTGCCACTCAGAGCCTGAGAGTGTGTGGCCACCACCAGAGCAAGTGTCCAACCCACAGCATTCCTGCAGCACAGCCAAGGCCTGAGAAGAAGGCCTGTGACTTACAAGGAACAGACTCTGAACTGCCCTGACATTCCAGAGACACTGTTTGTGATGTTCCCTGCCACAGAGCGGGGTGATATGTTTTCCTTTAACCTTTGCCATTTTTCCTTATTCCTTTTTAAACTAATTGTTGATTAAATAAATTGTATTTGCTTTAAGTCATATGTAATGGTTAGGGAAGTGTCCAGTGCAGAGAGAGTACCCCGGAGTGGGGACACCCTCACCCCTGTCTTAGGTGACTACAGTAAGGTTGGGGGGTTGAGCCCCCCAGGAATCCTGGGCCCAGCCTTGTTGGGGTTACAAGGACTCTGCCAGACTGGAGAGTGGAAGGGGAGTGCTTGAGGGCAGGGAGGCTTCTGGGTAAAGAAAGTGGGAGCAAGGACTCAGATCCTTCTGCTAGCCCATTTCACTGGGGTAGTGCAGAGCCAGGAAAGTTCCCCACAATAGCGGGACCATTTCCCCGCTTACATTGTCAATGCTGCAAGATCAGAGAATGCAAAATCAGACAATATTACACAGCCATAGAATGGGGGAATAATATAAAAAAAGAAGACAACATGAACAAATAGGTGAGAAAGGGAAGGAGGGGATCGAGGGATGTGGGTGGGAACAATGGGAAGAGGGAGTGAAAAAGAGGAGAGGTCAGTTGGAATGGAAGTCTGGCATTATTTAAAGGAATATCATATCTGGCAAGGATGATATACCCACATCCAGAGTGGGAGTGAGTGGTGTCAGAAGCAGGGAAATTATCCCAACGCTCCCTTCAGCATGGTGCTGATATTTTACCAAGGGTCTCCTCAGAGCCTCCTCTAACACATCACCATGCGGGGGAGGCAGTTGTCAGAGGGTCACTAGTTCTATCTGCCTGGAACTCCATCTTTATATCTTGCTTTACAATTGTCTCTAAAAACGTGTGTGATACAGGGGACCCATTTTTCAGATATGGCAACCTTAGGCCATCTTTTGTCTGCTCAGACCTTGCTTTTGAATATTCATATGGCACTTAAGCACATAAGTGGCAATAGGGAATTTGGAGCTCCTATTAATGACCCACTAATAGAGAATTGGGCTAGTTTCACAAAGGGGACCTAACCGCCTAACTTCCCCTTCAGGTGCCACTGGCATTCACAAAGCCACTGTTCAGCTGCCTTTGGTACCTCTGGAGGTGCCTAAAGTCCCTAAGCTCCTAAATTCCATTGGTAAAGTCCCCTAGGTGTCTGAGTTTGTTCCTGTGGGCATGTGGGAACCCACCTAAGTCCTGACACTGCCTAGTACCTCAGCCCCTAACTCATGCCTAAGCCCTGGTGAGATTCATTAGCTAGGCATTTCCCTACCTATCTTGCCTGTGGGGCCCTATTCAGTAGGCATTCTCAGAGCAGATCTACCCCACACAAAAGATGGCTGAGGATGAGGTATTGTGTCCTCATCACCCTTTATACCCAATAGCTCAGTGGTTAGGGCATTCACTTGCGATGTGGGACATCCAGGTTCTAGTCCCTAGGCTAATGAATATTTATGCATTTTTTTCATACAGAGAGGAACAGCTCCAACAAGAGAGATTGGGAGAGCTCCCTAACCCCAGAGTACCCCCTAAACCAGTGGTTAGGATGCTCTCCTGAGAAGTAGGAGAGCTGGGTTCACATCTCTACTCCACCTCAGCCAGAGTGGGGATTTGAACCTGGATCTCCACATCCCAGGTGAATGCTGTCAATATTAGGGATGTATAGGTTCCCCCTCTGCTTTTTGGGAGAAAGGCACCAAAGCCAAATAAGCCCTATCCCCAGGAGAGGGCTCATGGCTGAGGAGAGGTTTATGGCTGCGAATCCTGAGTGAAGGGAGGTGCCTCCTTTCAACTAGGATTTAAAAGGCTAATAACTCCCTGAGAGATGTGGGACTCAGGCCCCACCACCTCCTGGGCATTTCCTACTAGGTAGCTTAAGCAGCTCCCCCTCAGCTTGCTGGCTTCTGTGAATCCCTTGCTTAGGCACCTAATTCTCTCAATGCATTGTATAGAGAGCCTGAGTGCCGAACTCAAGATTAGGAATTCCACTATGCAGCAGGTATCTAAAAGTTAGGTGTTGCAGCCCTGTGTGTTGCAATGCTTAAGTCCGCCCTGTGAATCTAGCCCTGTGTATTAAGCATGCTATCTAAAAATGTATTGTTTTTCTGGATAGGTGTACAACTTCATATGATGGACAAGGGTATTGCTAAAGGATCTTTTACCCTAAAGTGGCCTGTACTGGTGATCTGATATTAATACAGCCTCAAAAGCCAATCAGTTCATAACAGCGCAGACCTTAGGGGGAACAACATGTGCTATGAATCTTTCTGCTGGTGAGTAAAACAACAAAGAAGAGATGCAGTCTCTCTGCCGCAGTCTAATCTGGAGATGGATCAGTTGTGGAACTCTGCAGACAGCCTTTCTATGGCAGAAGCCCATGCAGTTGTCACTCACACTGATGCAACAGAGGATCTACTATGACAGTTCCCGGGCTGTGTGTTCATAACAGTAGTTCTAGCTGCATTTCAAGCATTCAGACTCTGAGTGGGGGATATTTCTTCAGTCATGAATCTTTTCCCCTCAAGTTCACAGCCAACAAATTCCTCATTCACGACAGCATGAAGCATTCCTTCCAATTTCAGATACTCATTCAGTTCAGGATCCGGGAACCGGTTCTCCAGCTGTACAAAGGGCACAATTTCTTTGAAGTACTACACGCTGAAAAATTCTTCAGACATTATTCTATCAAGTTGCTCCTCTGCTAGAAGCCATCGCCGTAGGGAGCTTTGGGCTGTGGAGGTGCTATTGGATCCAAGTCCAGTGTTTAGACAATTTCTTCTGCTTATTTAATAATAGACACAGTTGAATCACTTCTTTTGCCTCATTAATATTTCTTTGACAAAGTTTACTTGACATACCCAGCTTGGTATAGTGCATTGGCTCTCCTGTGAACTTTTATTCCAGAGGTGTCTAGGATTCTACAAGTGAGGGACATTAAAGCAAACACATTTACAATTGAATTATCCTATTCAGAGACAGCTGGCCTTTGTTTTTACATCTCCCAATTTAATTTCTTTTGTAGTGTCACATGGCTGGATAACAGCTTTTAACGATGCTGTCCCTTTATGAAAGGGGCCAGACTAGATGATCTAATGGTCCCATCTAGTGATCTAATGGTCCCATCTATGAAACCATGTGCACCTAAAGGACACCTTTAAAGTATTGACTTGGCTTATTCAATATAGATGTAGTCGTTTTTGCAGTGAAATCCCCAGAACTGCCTGTTGGCTGGTAAAATATAATTGATTCCTCCCAATGCTGCGTGCCAGGGTCTACATGGTGGGGACTAACACTTTCTTACTGCATGCCATATCTATGTAATCCTGAGCTCCATCAGCTATGACAGAATGGCATTGTGAACCACAATTAATTTCCTTTACAATAGTGTGGATAACTTCATGGCTCATTAGACTGATGATTTCATTCTGAATTGTTGGACTTGTGTAATCTTGTTTTCTCTTCAGCTAGCTTCCCAGGGTCTCATTGTCATTGCTGTGAAGCTTCAGTAATTCAATAAAATTCCCTTCATCAATCTGATGGCCATGAATTGCCAAGCCTTGTCTACTCAAATAAGATACAGAGAGTATTATTTTATACAGTGTGCAAAACCAATCTCTTTGAACATTACATCTTGCCAATCTTCTTCAAATGACGATGAAAAGTGTAAAAAGAAAAGGAGTACTAGTGGCACCTTAGAGACTAACCATATTTGAGCATAAGCTTTCGTGAGCTACAGCTCACTTCATCGGATGCATACTGTGGAAACTGCAGAAGACATTATATACACAGAGACCATGAAACAATACCTCCTCCCACCCCACTCTCCTGCTGGTAATAGCTTATCTAAAGTGATCACTCTCCTTACAATGTGTATGATAATCAAGTTGGGCCATTTCCAGCACAAATCCAGGTTTTCTCAACCCCCCCCCCCCCACCACAAACTCACTCTCCTGCTGGTAATAGCCCATCCAAAGTGACCACTCTCTTTACAATGTGTATGATAATCAAGGTGGGCCATTTCCAGCACAAATCTAGGTTTTCTCACCCCCCCCCCCTTCCAAAAACCACACACACAAACTCACAAACTCACTCTCCTGCTGGTAATAACTTATCCAAAGTGACCACTCTCCTTACAATGTGTATGAAAATCAAGGTGGGCCATTTCCAGCACAAATTAGGATTGTAAGGAGAGTGATCACTTTAGATAAGCTATTACCAGCAGGAGAGTGGGGTGGGAGGAGGTATTGTTTCATGGTCTCTGTGTATAGAATGTCTTCTGCAGTTTCCACAGTATGCATCCGATGAAGTGAGCTGTAGCTCACGAAAGCTCATGCTCAAATAAATTGGTTAGTCTCTAAGGTGCCACAAGTACTCCTTTTCTTTTTGCGAATACAGACTAACACGGCTGTTACTCTGAAACCTGATGAAAAGTGTGTGATTCTGACACGACAATGAAAATGTGAGCATTTCTGTGATATTTAAAGCTCACTGGTACCTGGGGGGAATCCTTGGATGGTGGACCTGTGCCACTGGAATTGGCGCTCCTTTCCCTCTGCTTTGTTTTAGGAACAGGTCATGCTGAGCAGAGGAATTGTGACATCATAGAAGTCACCTGTTCAGTAAAATAATTAGAGTGGTGGAATTGTGACATCACACTAAGGAGAACAGCCAATGCGCAGGCAAGGATGGTTGGAGACCAGACAGGAACAAAGACTATTTTTTTTAATGAATATGGGAACAACCCACTTCTACTCCCCAGAGGAATACAGAATATTTACACAGCTGGATCTGCCAAACTGCCATGTCATTATATTTTCCTGGAATTACATCTAGAATGAATGACACTGCAGCAGCATCCAGTCAGAATTCACCATCACCAGGCATGCAAAATGAGAGACAAAAGAAATGGAAAAAGAGAGATAGTGTGTCAGTGCCAAGAGCTGTGGGTTTTCAGGAGGGATCTGAAGGCAGAGAGTAAGGATGCTTTACATGCTGGGAGAAAGCAAATGTAAGTTGTTTTTAATTTTGGTTGTAATGTTATAAAGCCAAAAGGATACAATCATGTGGTTTTATTTTCCTCTTTCAGAAAGGACATTTGTTTATACTCAGGTCTTGAGATATCCAATCTCACTGTGCAGCATTTCTTCAGAAATGTCACCCCCATTACTCCATCTGTGGTTGGAACAAGAAATTGAGAGGCAGGATTATCCAGTGGTTAGGGTACTAGCCTGGAACTTGCGAGACCAAGATACAATTCTTTGCTCTGCCACAGACTTCCTGTGTGACTTTGATTAATTCACTTAGGGATACATGCACAAAGAGGACTAAGGCTCAGCGTTCCAATACCTAACTTTTATGCGCCCTGCTGTATAGCAGAATCACAGCCCTAAGTTAGGCATCCAGGCTTCCTATACAAAGCACAGGGAGAATTAAAATCGGATTTGTAGAAGTCAGAAAGCAGAATGGGGGCCACCTAAACTAGCCAATAAGAAATGCCAAGGAGAGGGGCAGGGCTTAGGTCACACCCCTTAAAGAGGGTTAAGTTCCTCTCTGTTTGGATTCACAACTGTGATGCCTAAGCCACATCAGCCCTTTCTTTAAAAAGTGATGGTGATGTTGTCCTGGTTCCCTTTCACCCAGTGGTTAGAGCTCTCACCAAGGCTGTTGGCAACCCAGCTTCAAATATCACTCTACCTGATTTGACTTGAAGCCAGTTCTCCCATGTAAGTGTCCTGACCACTAGGCTATAGGGTATCTTTGCTCATTCTCTCCTACTCTACTTTGTATGACATTTATTTAATAATCTAATATTCATTAGAGCCAGGACTGGAACCTGAGTTTCCTAGGAGATTGCTCTAATCACTAGGCTTAGAGAATCACTCACTCTCTTTCTGACCCAATAACTATTTATGTCTTTATGCACACACAACCAGTAGAGGCCAATGGGAGTTGCATATATGTATGTATATTCATTTTGAACCCTCCTTATGTAGCATGAATTATGTGAATAAGTCCAGTTTGGTTCATTTGGTGATCCCACTATTCCATATGTGTTACACCACAGCTCTCCTTTCACGGTAGTGAATTGGAAAGTCACAGTTAAACATTGGATAGCAATATTGCTGAACAGGGCAAGAAGAACAGAGTAATTAGAAATGAGGATATTTTTCATAACATAATTAATATAAATGAATAATGAAACACTGGTTATACTTTTTAACAGAGTGACTAATGGCCTTGTAGTTGCCTTGCATTTACAGTGCAGTTATGCTTTGACTGCTGAGAACTAATTCATATAACTTTAATCCAGCTACAAAGTAAATATTACTAATTACCCCTTTTTCATGTTTTTAAAACCAAGTACATGTAGTGTACATACCCGCGGTTCTCTAACTTTTATACTGGTGACCCCTTTCACATAGCAAGCCTCTCAGTGTGACCCCCCCTGATAAATTAAAATCACTTTTTTATATATTTAACACCATTATAAATGCTGGAGGCAAAGCGTGGTTTGGGTTGGAGGCTGACAGCTCATGAACCCCGTGTAATAACCTCACGACTCCCAGTTTGAGAACCCCTGGTACATACACTGCGATTAGACTTTTGGTTATAGGAATTATTGGTAATTAAATTACATGCATCCAAAAGCACAACCATAAAGTAATTACATAGGAATTGCAATGTAACTACAGTGTTATTATAGTCACTCCATTATAAAGTGTAATTTGTATGTGACATATGAACTGGGTTTGACAAAAAATACTTTTGAATGGAGGTCTGGGTATGTGCCCTGATTCTCTGCAGTATAACAACAAGATTTTCATTAATGTAAGTGAAGTCTCTCAGATATTTAAGGCTAAATCCTGAGCTTCACTGGGACATCTTTTTATTATATTGGACTAGGCCATAAGGTTCAATACCTAATAGCAGGTACTCCAAGAGTTCCACATAGCTTCCAAAGTCAAGAGTCCATACTGCCAGCTTAAGCATCAACTGAAGATTCCTTCTGTGTATGGGGAATCTTCTGGTAGCATAAACCAGATACACACAGATATATAGGCTCCTAAATCCCCAATTTAGGTGCTTAAGTCCCAATAGGTGCCACTGCAACCCACAAATCTCCCAGTCGGCTGCTGCCTAACCTGGTAGGTTCCTAAACTCACTCAGTGCCTACATTTTTTGGTGTAAAAGTTCCCTAGGGTGCCTAAATTCCTGCCTCTGAGTATGCGCTTTGCTACCTTGCTCTATGAGCCTGGATGCCTATCTCACAACTAAGCCCCAGTGCAATCCATGAACTAGGGGGAAGATAGGCACTCCTCCACCTATCTTGCCTGCAGGACCCAATGTGGTAGGCATGCTCTGAATATGCCCTTATCGCACTGGGCCCTGTTCAAAACCTGGCCAGCAAAGGCTGCTGCCTTCCTTATATATTTTAGCCAAGTGACTTGAACACTTACCTGGGATGTGGGAGACCTGGGTTCAGTTCTCCTCTCTCGACAAGGGGGAGTGAGGATTTGGCCAGGGGTCTCCTACAATCTCAGGAGCAATAGGATATGCTAATGTGGGTTTTCCTCACTTTTTCCTGTTGAAGCCATTCCACTTTGGATAAATACTCAAATAGTCCTCGAGCCAAAGAGGGAACATGAGAATGACTGACTCTATAGCCTGATGGTTGGACCACCCACTTGGGAGGTAAGAGATATGGAATCCAGAACCCCTTCTCCAATGACTATTTATATACCGTGAAATGGCTTCAACAGGAGAAACTGAAGGACAGCAACATTAGACTGTCCCATAGTCCTGTGGTGAGGGAACTCCTCTGGGAGGTGGCAAAGCCCCTCTTGAAATCCTTTCTCCCATTCAGGCAGAGTGGGGGGATTGAACCCAAGGTGTCTCACATTCTGGGAGAGTTCTAACCTCTGGGATAAAAGGTATAAGGGAAGCCTTAGTGGCATATCAACTTGGCCCCTGTTTTTTGTAGTTAGGCACCTGTTTAATTCTTGCAAGAAATGACTTAGGCACCTAAGCCATCAGGCTCAAGGAAAGGGGTTTCTGACAGTGGGTCACCAGCAGAGATGGCTGTCTCCCTGTAGCATGGATTTAGGCATTGAAATTCCTGGGGGAGGAGGGACTTAGGATAATATGCCCCTTTTCTCACCATCTCCCATTGGCTAGTTTAGGCAGCTCCCTGCTTAGTTTGTTGCCTTTTGTGGATCCCATTCTTAGGCACCTATATCTTTGCAGGCATTGTACAGGGACTCTATGTGCTTGACTCAGGCTTTGTGGATCCCATTCTTGTTGCAGTGATTACCTAGGCATATAAGGGTCTCTCTCTGCTGCAGTGGGGAGTAAGCCTCCCAGCCTGGATATACATATGCTTGCTGGCTCTACTGTAGCTAGCCCACTAAAAATAGCAGTATGGACATTATGGCAAATGTGGTGGTATGGACTAGCCACGCGAGCTTGGACCAAAGGGAGTAGGTGGGCTTGTACTCAGGTGGGTAGCCTGAGGCAACCACCTGTGCCAGAATATACACATTGCTATTTTTACTGCGCTAGCTAGAGCAGAGCTACTGTGTGTCTGTCTACCTGGGCTGGGGAGCACGCTCCCAGCTCACGTGTAGATATACCCTAAAACATAGGCATTTGCAACAGTGAGGTTTGCAATGCCTAAGTCCCTTTGTGGATCCTGGCAACAAAGATGCCATAGCTGGCTCTTCATCACCCTCTTCCTAGCCTCTGGTGTAGGGTGCATGTTGAGTACTGACGAGGGGATGATTGAAGTGTGTCTGCTCCAGTAATTTTTAGCTGGCACAAAGCACTTTGAGGGTGGGAGGGTGTTGCAGTAGGATTAGAAAATCTGTCCAAGTTAATCTTTTTTATATATTGCATAAAGCACTATAATAGATAAAGGATGTACCATACAAATCTGGAAACTTCAAGACAAGGTTTTACTCACACAATGGGTTGGGTTATTTTGTATCTTTTAAAGCATTATTATTTTCCACCTCTGTATAATTTTGATTCTTGGGAAAAAATAGGTGATGTAGGATTTTATTCTTTTGGGACTTCTTCAATGGTTTCATGACTATCCATCATAGTATTAGTAAGTCTAGACAGTTTAACACAAGTTGTATACTGTTTTCTTGTGATCTTAATATATCATATTACACTCTCCATGGAATAGTCTTTTAATACTGTGGCTAAATTGTTATCCACATCAGTAAAAAAGAGGTCTACTTGCACTGTTTGATCTAGGTGAAAGACTGGCCACGGATTGAATTTTGACATTTGGAAATAGTGGGTAAAATTACCCAGCTGTGCACCAAAAGTGGATGTGTTTTTTTGTAGTAAATTACAGGTATTTTACACATAGTTTCTCAAAGAAATGCCTTACTGTATGCATTAATTCTGTGACAAATCCATCACAGGCTTTTTTGCATAGCAGGGAAGAGACTAGGGCTTACTGCAGATTTATAAAGAAAAGCTGGTCTATGTGCCAGAACGTCTGTTTCCATTTGGAACAAACCCTTTTTATAGTCATTCTACTCCAAAATGCAACAGTGTCTTTACTTCTTGAGATCAAAGCTTTTCAAGGTACAAGACATCTAAAAGAGCAATGTGGGTCACTTATTTTCTCTACAACAAGCTATGTCAAAACCCCAGTCTGGCACAACCCACTTAAGGCAACAACTCTAGATTGACTTTTGGATGAAATTTAAAGATGGTTTTGATTTATAAAGCTCGGAATGGTTTGGGTTTGAGAGACTGCATCTGTTCCCCAGTGGTACTAGTTACTTTTCCCCAGATAGCCTTCTCACAAAATCTACTGCTTCCTGATAGCTACAAGTCCTCCGATTGCGCTGGCAGCAAAGGTGTGTTATTTCCTGATCCAAATTCCTGCTCAATTTCTGATAAACACCTAAAGGTTCAATCTGCACAACACTCAAGCAGCAATCTATTTCACTTACCCTAAGACATGCCCAGTCTTTCCAAATCTTTTGGGCCCTTGACCTTTCTGCTCCAAGCATTGGCATCATAATCATGATAACCATGAGCAATCTTGTATCTTGTTCTCTAACCAAAACTCTAACTGATGTCAATGGGAGCTACAGGTTCTCAGCCATTGGGTTCTGACCCCACTCCCTGTTAAGTCATTGGGAGTTTTACTATCTGTTTCAATGGGAGTAGGTTCAGCGCTTGAGTGCCATGAGCAAGGAGGAGGTAATTTGCAGGGAAACCACCAAAACAAACAAACAAAACCCCGAGAATGAATCCTGAAACAGGCCTATTAATTTATAAACATAAAACCTAGAACTCAGTTTGTGGGAATTAGAGTGCAAATTAAGTAGCCTCTCAGATTTAAAGTACATAATTTTCATTTATATGGCAAATAGATAAGCAGGGTAGAGATCTCTTTTTAAAGATGAACTGATTTAGAAATATTTGACTAATGTGCAAACAGGCTTTAGACATGTTTTATTCCTCGTTCGTCCTAATTTAGTATGAAACATATTTTTTGTGGATTGTAAGAAAAATCCTTGAAAAACTGTGAGCTAGATTCAGTCTAGAAACAACTGAAAAACTGTATATTAAAATGTCCTTTTAATTTTCAGCTAATCTCTTTACAATTGTATATTGAATTGTTTGTAATTTCTTTTAAAGAAGCTTGACAGTCTATTGAGCCTCTCTTAATTTTGTCCTGTTACTTCATACGAACATGGAAAATACTGTGTTTTGAATGAGCTGAAATTAACCTGTCTTTGGCTGATACATTATTTAATGGTGGAACATTGCACTAAAGAAGAAAAGTGCTATTGAAAAATGTTAAGTATAACAGGACAGATTTTCAAAAGTGCTTAGAACTTATAGGAGGGACTTGATTTTTTTAATAGAGCTCAGCTGTGATTCAAGCACCTACATGAAGTGGCCCAATTTTCAAAAGTATTAACCTCATTGTGAACACTTTTGAAAACTTGGCCACTTAATTTGGGTGCCAGAATGAGAGCTGAGTTTGTTTTTTTTTGGTGGGGGGGGTGGGGAAGGAGTCAAGTATTGTTGTTATTACACACCTCTTTATATCAAAAACACCTTTGTTCTGGACCTCATTCTGTAGTTCTTACACAAGCAAAACACCTTGTTATCATCTGGGAGTTTTCCTTGAGGAAAGTCTACAAGAGTGGACCATTTTTGTGGATAATATTTGGAGCATTAATATTTCTTAATATATCTTATTTAACTAGCCAAATGAAATGTAATTCAGCAGCGGAATTAAAGGGGGATTCTGAAATTGCTACTAGACTGATCCATGACTTACTGTAACTGTAAACATAACAGTACCATGTTTTCTTCCTTTAGGGTCTTGTAGGACCACCACTGAGCACCCAAACAGCAAAAGCCAGTCTGAACATTTATAGGTGAATTACAAAGCTTGGTTAAACTGTTTAAGGTTCTAAATTAATAGACTATGGGCAGAAAAAACCTACATGCTTATTTCAATTTTGATTCAATTTATGAATCACCTAAGCCTTTAAATGTAGCTAGACATTGAAACACCATGAAATAAAATTTGATATTCCACCAAGTGGCAGCAACAAGATGAACTCCTTGAATTTACAGCTACTTCTGACAGAATAAAAATAAAGACAAGCATAAAGTTCTTAATCCATTACCTTGAGCAGTCCTAAAACAAAGCATGATGAAAGCATGAAGAAATGGGCTGTGCCCTGAAGGTGTGCAGACTGGGGTCTGGTCTACACAAGACATTTTTCATATATAGAGGTATGATTTTGTGCCACTATTGTTATACTGGTACAATCCCTAGTGTGGACACTGTTATATTGGTACATTAAATAATGTATTCCCCTTGCCAGATGGGAATAAGCTATTCCAGTATGTGTGTTACCCACTGGTGAGTGGGTGTTACAAGTCCACTTCTGTGCCAGTCCATTGTCAGTGTGTTGTTACAACTCCCGGTACAAAAGCTTGGCTTTTTAGCTCTAGCCTTCTCATGCTTTTGACTCTGGAAGTTCCTGTTTCAATTCCCAGTGTGTGGGGCAAAAAAGCAATATCAATACAACTGAATCCACACTAGCACTGTTGTGGCACTTTAACTATACAGGTATAGATACAGAAGTACAACTTTTGTGCAGTAGACAAACCCTTGGGCTCCACTGGACTAAATGGGGTTGGAAATTCCATAGCTGAGGACTCTGAGAATATTCTGCCCTCAGCCCCAGACATGACTCTAAAGACTGTTAGCCAGCATCTCATTTGATCTCTACTGTTGCAGCAGTGCACAGAGAGAGAGCTGGTTTCTAAGGTGGTTAGGCCCTAAATCATGTAAGTCTCTAGAGAAGAAAAAAGTCAATATTTTAGTTTCTACGTCACTTCTGAGTGCAAATTAATAGTTATCTTTGGAGCACCGATATTACGTTCTCCCTTTTTCCAATCCTACTAAGCAACTAGACCACTGCATTCTTCACTAGCTGGAGCTTCCAAGACTTTCAAGAGCATAATGTGTTCAGAAGGCAGCACAGTAATCCAGACAGTGGAGCAAAAATACAGAACAACTATGGTCAACATGTGGGAGAAAAGGATGAACATGTCATCCCAAGATCAGTTAAAAAAAAGACTTCACAAACCACTGTTGTTACCTGGAAAATACAGGGGCAAATGAGGGTTCAAAATTCCCTGTATTTTGCCATTGCCAAAAAAGATAACATAACAATGGCAAAGCGTAACAGTATATACGACTTATTCTACTGCACAAAAAAGAGTTGACAGAACCATGGACAAAAGCACTTGCTCCAATTTACAATTAATGTGGCATCTTTCACACCACATGTTGGTATGCCAGTGACACAACTATTCTGTCCTACCTAGGATTTTATACTGTGCTAATCACCAGAGTATCTGAGTGCTTACTTCTCACTTTGATTTCAGTGGGAACCACATCATAGGATCTTACAATCTAGTGAAACTGAATTGTGCACATTTGAAAACTCAGATAGTTCTTCTATTGGTCTGTTTCAAGTGAAAGCTTTGTGTCATATCATGCTAAGTATTCCACAGCATTCAAACATTTTTGAACACTTCTTTCAAATGACTTTGATATGGAAACAAAGACTACTATGCCATATTACAACTATTTCGATGGTACTGCATGTAGTTTGAAGTGAACATATTTCTGTAGGGACCATTGTCTTTTTGCAGGAACAGGAAACTTCAAATATCTTCCTTGTACTGTAAGCTTCTGAATCATAATATAGATACTCAGTGGAATTTAGGAATTGCCATAGGGGATCAAACCTGTGGTCCATCTAGAGTCCAGTCCCATTTCTGACAGTGGCCAGTACCAGGAGCTTCAGAGGAAAGTGCAAGAAATTCTGCAGAAAGCAGTTATGGAATAACCTGCTCACAAGAATAGAAATGTCAAAAAAAATGGAAATAGAGAAAATGTAATAAATGCGTAAAGAGAGATTCTCTCTCTACTCTTATAAAGATATTTGTAATTGGGTTCCATAGCATTTAAAGAACCAACTGGCATCCTTTTATTAAATATTTAGAGTAAATTCTCTATTTATAAAAATGCTGGACGACTTCTTTTGCATCCACTGAATATTCATTGGGAAGTTCATTGGTGAGTGCCTATTCAAAACTAAAAGATCAAAAGGGAACTGTGTCAATTTTGTTCTTTTCTGGGGTGACTGCTATTTTTTGATGTAATAAATTGCCAATTTTGGAGGGGTAAAGAACAGAAATGGAAACGAGTATGCCTTTCAGGGGACTTTTGACTGTGCCATTATGAATAGTCTCCAAACAAACAGCTTGTTGCAGGCCATTCAAATAGTAGATAGACATCCAATTGTTAACCATGCAAATAGCCATATCCAATGGTCAGACAGCTGTTAGCTGGCTTTTAGAATGTTGGTAACCACATTTTTGTAGGACTTACCCCTGTCTACAGGCTGCTGGGTCTCATCTTTTTCTGAAGTCTTAATAAAATTAAGAAGTTTTATGCATGCAAATGTCTTTTAAAAAACCCCTAACAGTATTTGTTATATACTGTACTAAAAGAAAGAAAGATGTTTACATGTTATCTTTATAGCCACAGTTTACTCCACATAAATTTTATGTATATAAAATTATCTTTGTGTGACTATTGTACAGCCTTGTACTTGGAATGGTCTATGTGTTTTGTGTATATAAAACACTAACAGTTTATATGCATATATATACACTCACACTATGTAGTGACATAATCACAGGACTATACCCTGAAAATGGAGCATATAGTAGTTTCCAAAACTTAGCCACCTAAGGGCCCCATCAAACTCCCACTGGTGTCTATGAGAGTCTCTAATGAACACTCCTTTAGAGCATTAGACAACTGAACCCTCACTTGGTTCAACCTAAAGTTTTGCACAGTCTTCTCACCATTATGGGGATGGTTTTCATGTCACAAAAATGTTTGTATATATCAGTGAGATTTTTTCCTACAGATAGACAGATTAATGGGAAAAAAATCTCAGGATTAATCTAATAATCAGAGCAATAGCTGGATCTGAATTTGGCATGCAGATAAAGCAAATGATCCTGTAGGATGTACCATTTGCAATTAATCAGAGGATCACATGGGATAATGGGGCTTGATTGGGACTGTGTGACTCTTCTGTGCATGAAAGGATCATGCATTGATAATATTAACTTAAATGGAGTGCACTATAAAAATTATTTTTATAATATTTACAGGCCAAAGTACATTCCGGCCTAAGTGTATCCACTGTAAATAATTTCAACACATAAGGAGAGGAAGGGTGGCTTAGGGGTTGGAATACTTCCCTGGGATTTGAGGGATGGAGTACTTGTTTACACTACACAGGTTTGTCGGCAAAAGGCAACAGTGGAGAAGTACACACTACAAATCTACTGCCAGGCTTCAGAGTAGCAGCCGTGTTTGTCTGTATTCGCAAAAAGAAAAGGAGTACTTGTGGCACCTTAGAGACTAACCAATTTATTTGAGCATAAGCTTTCGTGAGCTACAGCATCCGATGAAGTGAGCTGTAGCTCACGAAAGCTTATGCTCCAATAAATTGGTTAGTCTCTAAGGTGCCACAAGTCCTCCTTTTCTTTTTACAAATCTACTGTTGGTGGCAAAACTTGCTGTTTTCCCAACAAAATAAAACCACTGTGACAAGAGGCATAAAGCTCTTTGCGGCAAAGTTAAAACGACCAAGTGTCAGTGCAGACACTGCCATTCATTATGTCGACTTAACTGGTCTCCTCCAGTATTCCACAATGCCCACTGTGACCGCTCTGCTCACTGTTTTGAACTCAGCTGCCCTGCAGGCGTGTGTCCCTCCCCTTTCAAAGCTCCAGGAAGTTCTGACAGCTGAGCCTGCTGCTCTGCTGCAGGCAACAAAGAGCAAATAATTAATGTGGAATCTTGCTCTGTCCCCCACAAGGAACACAGAGGCAGGCAGGCAGGCAGGCGGAGACTGCTGTACAAAGCCAGGGAGAGGCAGGGGCTGATGTCAGGGGTGTCCCCCTCCCTCAGGATTGGTTGCTTCCAGCAGCTGTCTGAATTTAGAGACAACATGCCGACACACTCACTCTCCCCCAGCACACGCTCCCTTGACCATAGGCGCCGAGAAAAAAATTAGCGGGTGCTTGGCACCCACCGACAGCCAGCTGCCCTCACCCCCAGTGCCTCCCGCCTGCCACAATCAGCTGTTTCCTGGTATGCAGGAGGCTCTGGGAGGAAGGGGGAGGAGTGGGGATGGGGCGCACTCAGGGGTGGGGGTAGAACTGGGTGGGAAGAGGCAGGGAGAGGGTGGGGCAGAGCAGATGCGGGACAGGGCTGGAGGCTTGGGGGAAGGAGGCGGGACCTGGGGCGGAGCAAGTGGTTGAGCACCGCCCCCCCCGGCCCGGAGGAAGTCAGTGCTATGCCCCTAACATATACTCTGTCTGTTTCTTCTCCTGCTCCCACACGTTCCCCGTCACACATTCTGCTCCCCCTCCTCCACTTCAGTCGAAAAGCATCTGGCAATCTAGTAGGATGCCCATGGAACAAAGGGATTGAGAAACCTGCGTGCATCATGTGTCTCTGTATCTGCCCCATGAGGCATTGCAAACCCTTTCCAAAGCACTCTGTGGCCAGTTGCACAGTGGGATAGCTACCCACAGTGCACTGCTCTCTGTGTCAATGCAAAAGCTGTTAGTGTGGATGCGCTCTGCTGACACAAGGAGCATAGTGTGGACATGCACCAGTGCTTTAATTAAAGCGGCATGACTTTTGTCAACAAAACTCTGGAGTGTAGACAAGGCCTCGGGTTCATTTTCCTGTGCTGCCACCGACTTGCAATCTGACTTAGGGAAAGAGATTTTGTCTCTCTGCCCTCCCAGTAGTGCTAGGGAGGATAATAAATACATTGAAGATTGAGAGAGCCATAGTGGGTGAGGCAATATCTGTTATTAGACCAATTTCTATTGGTGAGAGAGACAAGCTTTCACAGAGCTATTCTGCAGCTCTGTATAAGCTTGAAAGCTCGTCTCTCAGCACCAGAAGTTGGTCCAATAAAAGACATTGCCTCACCCACCTTATCTCTCTAAAATCCTAGGACCGACATGGCTACAACACTGCGTACAACAATTAAAGACTGAAAGGCATTCAGGTATTATAGTAATGGGCGCCACGTCAATATCTTAGATAGATGTAAGGAAAGAGAGACACAGTCAGGTCTAGAACCAGATACTGCCCAGTAAAAGCCACCAATGACCATAACATATGGGAAGATAATTGTTTATAGCGTCCTCCTTTCATAAGTTGATCATTGAGCTAGTTTTGCTTCTTGCTCCAAGCTAGGTATTTTTGCATATAAGAACTTCTTGGCTTCACAGGAACAATAACTCTTTGCAGCCATATGACTCAGTCAAGGAAATATAAAGGGCCAGATGTGACGCTGGTGTATGGTGAGAGGCATGGCAAACGATGTTCTTTTCCTCCTCAGTTGCCCCACCCAAGGGCCAAGCACAATCACAGTCCCTGTACTCAGGGCAGAGCTGTGCTACTGCCTTTGTGTGCTCTCCTACATGAATATTGCCTCAACGGAGATAGGGAGGAGAAGTGGGGCCATAACAAGTGATGAGCTGCCAAAATCTTAACAACCGGTTCCCTCCTCACCCCATGAGGAGGTTGAGGCCCACCCCCGCCCCCCGGGACTCCTGCCCCATCCAACGCCCCACGTTCCTTGACGCCCTCCCCCGGGACCCCTGCCCCATCCATCCCTCTCCCCTGTCCCCTGACTGCCCCTAGAACCGGGCAGGAGGGTCTCGTGGGCCACTGTAGTGGGTGCCCACCCTGCCCCTAAGAGCCAGAGGGACCTGCCGGGGGGTGAGGTGGGGAGTCCCGGTGGTGCTTATCTGGGGCGGCTCCCAGGAAGCATCCAGCAGGTCCCTCTGGCTCCTAGGGGTGGGGTAGCATAGCTGGGGGGGGGGAGCGGCCTCTCCCCACACTGATCACATCAAAAGTGGCGCCTTAGGCACTGACCCCAGGGCTGGAGCACCCATGGGGAAAATTTGGTGGGTGCAGAGCACCCACCGGCAGCTCCCCACCCCAGGCCCGGACCCAGCTCACCTCTGCGTGGCCTGCGCCTCCTCCCCTGAACGCACCGCCCTGCTCTGCTTCTCTGCCCCCTCCCGGCTTCCCGCGAATCAGCTGTTCACACAGGAAGCCGGAGAGGGCTGATAAGCAGGCGGCGGCTTCGCGCTCAGGTCCAGGGAGGTGGAGGCAAGCTGGGACGGGAAGGGTTCCCCTGCGCCCCCCCCCCCAGGTTACCTGCTGCTGCGCGGAGGGCCCTCCTCGTGCCCCCCGCCCCAGCTCACCTCCGCTCTGCCTCCCTGGGCCTGAGTGTGAAGCCGCCGCTTGCTTCTCAGCCCCCCCCGGCTTCCCGCGTGAACAACTGATTCGCGGGAAACTGGGGGGCGGAGAAGCAGAGCGGGGTGGCACATTCAGGGGAGGAGGCACAGGCAGAACGGAGGTGAGCTGGGGATGGGCACCTGGCGGGGAGCTGCCGGTGGGTGCTCCAGCCCTGAAGCACCCATGGAGTCGGTGCCTAAGGAGCCACTTTTGGCTGGTTGTTAAATTTAGAAGCCCTTTTAAAAGGGCTTCTAAATTTAACAACCGGTTCCAGCGAACCGGTACGAACCGGCTCCAGCTCACCACTGGCCATAACCCTGACACCACCACACAAGTGAACAGGCTGTGCCTTGTTCCACCCCCATGGCAGGACGCCAGAACATTCAGGCGGTGCTCAACCACTTGCTCTGCCCCAGGTCCCACCTCCCTCCCCCAAGCCTCCGGCCCTGTCCCGCATCCGCTCTGCCCCAGGTCCCCACCCTCTCCCTGCCTCTTCCCACCCAGTTCTACCCCCACCCCTGAGTGTTCAGGAAATCAGAACATTTCTTTACCCTCCTCCCCGCAAAGTAACAATGGGTCAGATTTTCTTGCTAATATTATGCTCTGTCCTGTAAGGATTTGAACTAGACCCATTGTTTCAAAAAATACCAAGATTCCAGCCAATTGCTGCAAGGAGCTGAGCACCTGTCAGCTGTGGGCCTATATTTTCCAATAATGCAGGGTGTTCCAACAAGCTGCTTCCCAGCTTCAGACACATTCCACATACTCGATTATCCCAGATTCCTAGTATTTTCCAGTATTTCTGAGTTTCTTAACTATAGTTTCTTTTATCAATTATGTCAAAACCTGCTTTAATACTCCGTACCTGATTTTCTTGTTGCCTGATATTAGTGTACTGTGAATGCTACAGTGAAACCATTTAACAGGAACTTTAACTTCATTGTTTATTATGAATTTTTTCTTTAATGTATCCAGCAACATAGGTATGTATGATGCTTAAAGAAGTGGGACACGGTAGATGAGGTAATATTTTTTATTCGACCAGCTTCTGTCAGTGAGAGAGAAGCTTTTGCGTCAGACAGAGCTCTTCTTCCAGTTAAAAAAAGTGACAGGGCCCTGTCCCTGGCAATCTAAATTAGGCCGAACACAGCAACAACAACAAAAGGGATCAGAGTAACAGCCGTGTTAGTCTGTATTCGCAAAAAGAAAAGGAGTACTTGTGGCACCTTAGAGACTAACCAATTTATTTGAGCATGAGCTTTCGTGAGCTACAGCTCACTTCATCAGATGCATACCGATGAAGTGAGCTGTAGCTCACGAAAGCTCATGCTCAAATAAATTGGTTAGTCTCTAAGGTGCCACAAGTACTCCTTTTTTTTTAACAAAAGGGATGAGAGTGTTTAGAAGAGGGGTGGGGTGACAAAGATTATTGCAACAGTGAAAGGTCAGATATTGCTACAGATGTAGTGTGTCAGTTCCCCCTTTTACAGCTGGCTGAAATTGGAGGAGAGTGGGATGAAAGCTGGGGAGAGTTCATTCAGCACTGGATGGTTAACTGGCAGTTGTGGGTTTTGAGGTGAGATTTGAAGGAGGAGAGTGAGGTTGCATGGTCTAGAGATGGGGGTAGAGGGAATCTTCCAAGCATGGAGATGGCATAAGAAAAGATGGTACCTCTTGAGGGGCAAAGAGGCCCAGGGAGCATCAGGAGAGGTGGATCAACAGATCATAGGGCAGCTGGAAGAGAGATGGTGCAACTTGGGAGAGCTGTGCAGAGCCTTGGAGGTGAGGATGAGAAGCTATTTGTTGAGCTCTCTTGATGTGCCTGGAGATGTTCGTTACATAGAACACACGGTCCTTACCCCAAAGGTGTATAAAGTCACCAAGACTGGCAGTTTTATTTTCCAGTCTTTTCAATTTATCCTCCACAGCTTTTACAACTGAAGATATCCAACACCAGGAACATTGCCAATCTCTCAAGTCAGAGGTGGTTTACGCTGAATGTCTCTCAGCGTGAAAAGGAACAGTAAGCGGAAACATGCAAACAGTCTATACCTCCTCCACACTGATCAGATCTGATATGTGTTTTTGCCTTCAATCTATTTTGCCTAATAGAACAGAGGCAAGTATGCTTAAATTAATGTACATGACTAGAGTCAACCCATTTATTATGTCTGACTTACAGTTCCATCTTGCCCTATAAGTGGGGACAGGGATTCTGCTGTATTGACTTGCACTGTGACATTCGGCAGAAGACTGTATAACCAATAATCATGGGTATTTGTCCTTTTCAGTTTTGGTGTCTCTTGGAAATTTTATGTCAGACTCATATCTGGAAGGAGGAAGCCCTTATATTACAAAAGCCTTTTTTTGAAAGTTTGTATAGTTTAATCTACTGAGTGCTGTACTGATTTGGTCTAGTTCTGGTGGTTATGCTTGGTGTGAGGGGTATTTAGTGGCCTGTGATATACAAGAGGTCAGGAACTAGATGATCTTAGAATTATAGGACTGGAAGGGACCTCGAGAGCTCATCTAGTCCAGTCTGCTGCATTCATGGCAGGTCTAAGTATTATCTAGGCTAGGGCAGTCAATAGGCAGACTGCATGTCAAAGCTGGACCACCAGATGCTTTTGAATGGACCCTATAATCTTTTTATTTACTTATCATTGTTATTTTTTTTATTATTTTTTCTGGAGTCTGGATCTTCACTATACCTTGGCCAAGAAATTTGGGCCTTGACAAAAAATAATTGACCACCATGAGAGGTGTTTGTCTAACCTGCTCTTAAAAATCTCCAGTAATGGAGATTCCACAACCTCCTCAGGCAATTTATTCCAGTGCCTAACTACCCATTTAGTTAGTTTTTCCTAATGTCCAACCTAAACTGCCTTTGCTGCATTTTAAGCCCATTGCTTCTTGTCCTATCTTCAGAGGTTAAGGAGAACAATTTTTCTCCCCACTCCTCGTAACAACCTTTTATGTACTTGGAAACTGTTATGTCCCCTCTCAGTCTTCTCTTTTCCAGACTAAACAAACTCAATTTTTTCAATCTTCCCTTATAAGCCATGTTTTCTAGACCTTTAATCATTTTTGTTGCTCTTCTCTGGACTTTTTCCAATCTGTCCACATCTTTCCTCAAATGTGGCACCCAGAACTGGACACAATGCTCCAGCTGAGGCCTAATCAGCACAGAGTAGAGTGGAAGAATTACTTCTTGTGTCTTTAGAGTAACAGCCGTGTTAGTCTGTATTAGTAAAAAGAAAAGGAGTACTTTTGGCACCTTAGAGACTAACCAATTTATTTGAGCATAAGCTTTCGTGAGCTACAGCTCACTTCATCGGATGCATACTGTGGAAAGTGTAAAAGATCTTTTTATACACACAAAGCATGAAAAAATACCTCCCCCAACCCCACTCTCCTGCTGGTAATAGCTTATCTAAAGTGATCACTCTCCTTACAATGTGTATGATAATCAAGTTGGGCCATTTCCAGCACAAATCCAGGGTTTAACAAGAACATCTGGGGGGGGGGGGGGGTAGGAAAAAACAAGGGGAAATAGGTTACCTTGCATAATGACTTAGCCACTCCCAGTCTCTATTCAAGCCTAAGTTAATTGTATCCAATTTGCAAATGAATTCCAATTCAGCAGTCTCTCGCTGGAGTCTGGATTTGAAGTTTTTTTGTTGTAATATCGCAACTTTCATGTCTGTAATCGCGTGACCAGAGAGATTGAAGTGTTCTCCGACTGGTTTATGAATGTTATAATTCTTGACATCTGATTTGTGTCCATTTATTCTTTTATGTAGAGACTGTCCAGTTTGACCAATGTACATGGCAGACGGGCATTGCTGGCACATGATGGCATATATCACATTGGTGGATGTGCAGGTGAACGAGCCTCTGATAGTGTGGCTGATGTTATTAGGCCCTGTGATGGTGTCCCCTGAATAGATATGTGGGCACAGTTGGCAACGGGCTTTGTTCCAAGGATAGGTTCCTGGGTTAGTGGTTCTGTTGTGTGGTATGTGGTTGCTGGTGAGTATTTGCTTCAGGTTGGGGGGCTGTCTGTAGGCAAGGACTGGCCTGTCTCCCAAGATTTGTGAGAGTGTTGGGTCATCCTTCAGGATAGGTTGTAGATCCTTAATAATGTGTTGGAGGGGTTTTAGTTGGGGGCTGAAGGTGACGGCTAGTGGCGTTCTGTTATTTTCTTTGTTAGGCCTGTCCTGTAGTAGGTGACTTCTGGGAATTCTTCTGGCTCTATCAATCTGTTTCTTCACTTCTGCAGGTGGGTATTGTAGTTGTAAGAATGCTTGATAGAGATCTTGTAGGTGTTTGTCTCTGTCTGAGGGGTTGGAGCAAATGCGGTTGTATCGCAGAGCTTGGCTGTAGACGACAGATTGTGTGGTGTGGTCAGGGTGAAAGCTGGAGGCATGTAGGTAGGAATAGCGGTCAGTAGGTTTCCGGTATAGGGTGGTGTTTATGTGACCATCGTTTATTAGCACTGTAGTGTCCAGGAAGTGGATCTCTTGTGTGGACTGGACCAGGCTGAGGTTGATGGTGGGATGGAAATTGTTGAAATCATGGTGGAATTACTCAAGGGCTTCTTTTCCATGGGTCCAGATGATGAAGATGTCATCAATATAACGCAGGTAGAGTAGGGGCGTTAGGGGACGAGAGCTGAGGAAGCGTTGTTCTAAGTCAGCCATAAAAATGTTCGCATACTGTGGGGCCATGCGGGTATCCATAGCAGTGCCGCTGATTTGAAGGTATACATTGTCCCCAAATGTAAAATAGTTATGGATAAGGACAAAGTCATAAAGTTCAACCACCAGGTTTGCCGTGACATTATCGGGGATAGTGTTCTTGACGGCTTGTAATCCATCTTTGTGTGGAATGTTGGTGTCGAGGGCTTCTACATCCATAGTGGCCAGGATGGTGTTATCAGGAAGATCACCGATGGATTGTAGTTTCCTCAGGAACTCAGTGGTGTCTCGAAGGTAGCTGGGAGTGCTGGTAGCATAGGGCCTGAGGAGGGAGTCTACATAGCCAGACAATCCTGCTGTCAGGGTGCCAATGCCTGAGATGATAGGGCGCCCAGGATTTCCAGGTTTATGGATCTTGGGTAGTAGATAGAATATCCCATGACGGGGTTCCAGGGGTGTGTCTGTGCGGATTTGATCTTGTGCTTTTTCAGGGAGTTTCTTGAGCAAATCAGATGTCAAGAATTATAACATTCATAAACCAGTCGGAGAACACTTCACTCTCTCTGGTCACATGATTACAGACATGAAAGTTGCGATATTATAACAAAAAAACTTCAAATCCAGACTCCAGCAAGAGACTGCTGAATTGGAATTCATTTGCAAATTGGATACAATTAACTTAGGCTTGAATAGAGACTGGGAGTGGCTAAGTCATTATGCAAGGTAACCTATTTCCCCTTGTTTTTTCCTCCCCCTCCCCCCCCCCCGACGTTCTTGTTAAACCCTGGATTTGTGCTGGAAATGGCCCAACTTGATTATCATACACATTGTAAGGAGAGTGGTCACTTTAGATAAGCTATTACCAACAGGAGAGTGGGTTTGTGTGTGGGGTGGGGGAGGGGAGAGAGAAAACCTGGATTTGTGCTGGAAATGGCCCAACTTGATTATCATACACATTGTAAGGAGAGTGATCACTTTAGATAAGCTATTACCAGCAGGAGAGTGGGGTTGGGGGAGGTATTTTTTCATGCTTTGTGTGTATAAAAAGATCTTTTACACTTTCCACAGTATGCATCCGATGAAGTGAGCTGTAGCTCACGAAAGCTTATGCTCAAATAAGTTGGTTAGTCTCTCAGGTGCCACAAGTACTCCTTTTCTTCTTGTGTCTTGCTTACAATGCTCCTGCTAATATATCCCAGAATGATGTTTGCTTCCCCCGCCCCCACCCCTGCAACAGTGTTACACTGTTGACTCATATTTAGCTTATGATCCACTATGACCTCCAGACCTCTTTCTGCAGTATTCCTTCCTAGGCAGTCATTTCCCATTCTGTATGTGTGCAACTGATTGTTCCTTCCTAAGTGGAGTACTTTGCATTTGTCCTTATTGAATTTCATCCTATTTGTTTCAGACCATTTCTCCAGTTTGTCCAGGTCATTTTGAATTTTAACCCTATCCCCAAAAGCACTTGCAACTCCTCCCAGCTTGGAATCATCTGCAGACTTTATAAGTGTACTCTCTACGCCAGTATCTAAATTATTGATAAAGATATTGAAGAGAACCAGACCCAGAACTGATCCCTGCTGGACCCCACTCGTTATGTCCTTCTAGCATGACTGTGAACCATGGATAACTACTCTCTGGGAATGGTTTTCTTGTGGTCCCTTCTGGCCTTAAACTCTGTGACTACAACTAACTGCAAAAAAATGTTGCGTGGGCCTCCTGCCTTCAGCACTTGATCTCATTATTGGCTTCATGAGGAAACTCTACCCTGCTCATGAGTAGTGAGTCAGGAGTCAGTATTAGTGTACAGTAGGTCAACCCCAACAATAGGCATAAGTGGCATATTTAATATTTGTAGCTGAAGTGTGCACATACACTAAAAATAGAATATTGTATGAATTCCTTTTTTAGGCAGATCTCAGCTACTGTGAAACAAAGTTATTTGATACAGTTCTGTGTGATTTCAGACTCGGTGGTACCATAAAAATCTTCACTGACTGTACATCAGGGTAGCTCTGTTAGCGTCAGTGAACCTACTCTGATTTATACTAGCTGAAGATCTTGCCCACAATATCTGTTTCTCTCTTGATTTGCTAAAATATGGCATATCATTTATGTTTGATTCCTTATAAAAATTCCCTGGTTCTAACCTGAGCCATGTCAACTGAAATATCAGAGTTAAAGAACATTCAGTTACTAACTTAACTGCTCTGAGGCAAGAATACATAGGAGTTAATGTTACACTGTTCCCACTGTGACAAGATATTGCAGTGCACATGTTTTACTCATATTGTCAACTCTGCTTTCTCTCAATAGGTTCTTCATACACACCAGTGCCATAACATATGATTATGTTAAATTGGTAAAGAAAAAATGCATCCCCTGGTTCTGTCTTTGCCTGTCTAAGATAGGGTGACCAGATAGCAAGTGTGGAAAAAGGGGAAAAAACATTTCCAGGAGGGTGCGGGGGGGACTTGTGTATATAAGATTTAAAAAGTTGAAAGTAGAATGTGCACATAGGGCTCCTCGAAGGAGCCCTACAGTACAAAGTAGGCCTCCTTGAAGGAGCCTAAGCCTGAGCTCCTCCACGTGGCATGGCTCGGATTCCTTCAGCACTGTGAAAAATCTGGGCAAAATGACGTCCTGACAGGACTTTGATTGGGATGGGGACAAAGCCCCTAATATCAGGACAATGCCTGTTTTACTGGGACATCTGGTCACCCTAGTTTAATATCAACATTAGCATTAGCTGGTGAGTTAGAACTGCCCTAGAAAATAGGATTAAGACCAGAAATGCAGACTGACCCTTAACAGCGGTGCCAACAGGCACTGCTTTGATCGACTTGTATTTAGCAGTCGAAGATTGCAATCCACCCTCCAGCAAACTTCCTGCGGCTTCCAAATACAACATGACACAGTCAGATAGGGAGGGGAAAAGCAAGCTATTTATTTATTTTAAATAAGCCTCTTTTTTTAAGTATAACCATTAGTTTTTATTGATGGGACTAATGCTTTGCATTTAACCTAAATTACAATAGGAAAGGAGATGCTTAAGGGTAACTGGGTGATGAAAGGACTACATTAGTGTACATGTCCAACGGCTGCTGTTTCTTATTTGTAATGCTGAATCCACATGCAAGTCAAATTTAGTCTATAAACGGTGGCGCCTAGGGAGTATACACTCAGATTGCCTTGAGAAACTAAATACTTTTATCAAATCACCAGATGGCCCACTATTCAAAAACCACTTTCCTGAACAACATTGTTGGTAATATGCCTACCCTCAGTTAAGTTCATGGGCATTTCATAAGTAAGGCTGATAAGCTAGTGTGTTTGGCCTTATCTTTCATTTATTTAAGCATTTCATTTATTTCAATAAGTTTTCTATATAATACAATTTAGTCTTCATGAACCTGGCATATTTTAATCCAGATATTGTATAGTTCAACTAGCATCAAATTTTGCTCCTCAGAAATGCCATGATATGCCACTCATACTCCCACATTTTAGATAAAAACAATTTTGGCTAACTTTCTGGCTTCATAAAGAAGTTTGGAATATTGCATGGACAGATGTTGGGAGAAGGTAGAAGAGCAGATGTGGGCTGCAAGGAAGAATCATGCCCCACATTTGAAATCTTGATTAGGGTAAGAGAGGAGGGTTTTGGATTCATGGATCATTAGAATGGTTTCTGTGATGATAGCTTTAAGGACCTAGCTAGAGATCGATGTGGGTGTTGCTCAATCTGCCAGAAGGTTACGTCCCATTGGGATTTGCCATGATGAGAGCCTATTTGGGTTAAATAATCTTCACTTTAGCAGAAGCGGCATCAACCTCCTATGTGCAAACCTTTCAGACCTCTTTAATTATACTTTAAATCAGTAGGAGCAGAAGAGAGGGGAAAGTTTTGTTAACTCAAATGATCGTATAAGTACTTGCAACATACAAAATAAGGTGGAAAATAGGGTTGTTCTGAAACAAAAGATGAAGGAGAATAAGAAGAGTAGATGAGTTTAACCTCTAGCATGGTCTGTACGGATGCAAAACAAGCAAGACAACCTAGATATAATAGATGATGGGAATTATGGCTTACTTAGTGAGCATTACTGAGCCTTGGTGGGTTAATTCTCAAATGGAGCGTCAGCACAGCTATATGGAAAAGATCCAAAGGGAAGAAGAGGTGCACTCAGTGTCAAAAATATTTACAGTGTTAGCAATTACAGTTTGACAGTGCAGTGGGTGGTGGTGCTAACAAACATATCTGGACTAACATTTAAAGCCCAGTTCTCAGAGCTGCTGAACGTCTGATATTCTCCCCTCCATTAAAGTCAATAATAGCTGCAGAAGCTCAGCGCTTTTGAAAGTCAGCCTGCTAATCTCGCTACACATCTCTAGATGTATTTCTAGTGTACCAGTGACCATTGTGTCTGGGTGCTAAAGCTCTCTAAACCACATGACACCAAACCCAAGAGATTTTTAAATATCCTGTGTTGGAGCATACTACCTCTTTAAGGGATAGTCTGATACTTACAACCAAGACAAAAAAGGGGAAAAAGTCAAAGAACACCTTGCCCTGTCCTTGGGGCTGGGCTATATGAACAAGAAAAGGAAGCTGAGCAAGAGAGAACAATGCTGGGGCTAGGAACAACGCTGGCTGTTACAGGCCCCAGACCACTAGCCTGACCTGAGCACAAGATGCTTTATTTTTCTGTGTATAAGTTGGGTTGCTCTGACTGAAGGCTTTGAGGTAAAGGCCTTATGAACTGGGTTAAATAGCTTCTCCCCTAACCCCGATGGCTAAGGGAAAGGGAGAAAGCCAGTTTACCTCCTAGAACGATAGGGGAACTAAGAACTCTGCTAGCAGGGCTTGGCTTGGAGGCCTTCCTAAAGGGGGCATTTGTTGTTGTTAGTTTGGCATTGGCTTCCCTCTTCTTGGAATCCTGTATACACCCATACAGCTGCTCAGTAACAAATACAACCAAACATGCATTCAGGAGTAGGGGTATGATGTTCCTCCTGTTCCTGTCCAGTTGAGCCTGCTTCCAGTCAATTCCCATCTGCCTGGCTTCTCCTCCAGGTGCAGCCTGTGGAGTTAATTGGCCCACCTGCCCACCTTAGTACCACACTGGATACCCTACCACATTGCCAGAAAGATATATAAATTGAGCAAAGCACAGAGAAGAGAGACAAGGATGACAACCCAAATAGTTATCCAGACTAGCTTTTGCAAAGTATAAGACTAAATGTGTTAGACACACTATTTCTTTTCTTTCAAGCTGATTTTCTGTCCTGGTATTTAATCTTGTTTTACTACAACCCACTGTCCTTGGGAAATCTCTTTCAGGTCATCCTGAAGGGATGAAATAATGCTTAGCCTCAGGGGCTTGGTCTTCACTGAAAAAAAAAAAAAGTTTGTTGTGGTTTTTTTAAAGACACAGAGAGCTAACTTGAGATAGTCATTTTATGTAAAAGCACTCACCTGTTTCCAGTGAAGAAGCAGTAATGAAGGAAGGGTTTCTGAAAACTACCATTCTGGATTCTCTGTTAAAAAAGCAAGGACGAAATAGCGGCGTTTAAATTAAGGATGAACATGGTTCCTCTGCTGTTGAAATTGGAGAGGGAATTCCCTTTCATCTCCCTCTCTTGAGCTTGTGGGAGCTCATTTTCTCCAGAGCTACTCCTATTGCTGTTTCTGCATTGCCTGGTGAAATCAGGCAGAGAATCTGATGTAGGAGCAGCAAGAGAAACTGTGCCTGACTCAAGAGTGTACTGATCTCCAAGACTTTCCCACCAGCAAGTGGAGCAGAAACCTTGATGTAGGTCCAGCCAGTTAGAGTTGTCGAGCAAATACTCTCAGAGACCTGTGCTATGACATCAGTCCATCAAGTTAGCAGTGGTGAACTAGTGGATTTCACAGAGGCCTGAACCTGGATGCAGGAACAGATAGCCGAGGATGTTGAGCCAATGACCTCATAGGGGCTTGTACTGTGACAACAGAACAGCTAGCTATGGATGTTCTGAAGCTTGATTTTTCAACACTTGAGGTTGTTAATACTGAATTAGTGCCTGTAATGGGGTTGGCACCCACCTCTCATGAGTGCCCTCTTCTGGTTGGGCATGTCTGCATTCTTTAGTTCTGGTGACCCCTTTGGGTGGTTCTCAGTTGGGTTTGTCAGTGAAACAGTGCTCCGGCCAAGTTACACTGTCTTCCTGTTAACCAGCACAAACCCCTTCCAGGGTATACAGTCCACCGGGACCTATCTCAGCATCCCTTTGGTGGTAGTAGTCCACCCCTGGTATGTGGCTGTATCCCCAGGCCTTTCTCCCTGGAGACACTATCTTCCTGCAACCCTCCCCAGGCTCAGTCCCCACTCAGTCTTTGCAACCAGCCAGGAGCTTCCTCAATGCTCCCCTAGTCTCTGCTAGCAAACCATCCTTGGCCCTGCTGCTCCTACAGTCCTTCTTCTTCTGCTCCAAGTAGCAACTGACTACTGCTCTGCTCTACAGCTCCTTTTATATGGCCCTCCTGGGCCCTGATTGGCTGCTTCCCCTGCAGCCAGTCCAGCCTGCTCCTTTCCTGGGATGGGTGTGGCAGAACCCTGAGGCCTCCAGCAAGGGGGCTTTTGGGACTAGTCCACCCCATCACAGTGCCATTTTTTTATGTCCCCATTTCCCCAAAGAGCTGGATAAAAGCAGCCATTAAATGGCAATAACTTTTGGTAATCACCTGCCCAGGCCTGACTTGAACCAAGGATATCTATATAAACTGTCTGTCCTTTCTCTCTCCCTCCTTCAGCTATTTCTAAAGCATCTTGGTATATAAATATCTACAGTTAAAATTCTTTGTTTCTTGTTACCAGTCCTCAGTGCCATTCATAGAATCATAGAATATCAAGGTTGGAAGGGACCTCAGGAGGTCATCTAGTCCAACCCCCTGCTCAAAGCAGGACCAATCCCCAATTTTTGCCCCAGATCCCTAAATGGCCCCCTCAAGGATTGAACTCGCAACCCTGGGTTTAGCAGGCCAATGCTCAAACCACTGAGCTATCCCTCCCTTCCATCCCCTTAGTATTATTCTTCATTTAGGAAAGGACATTTTCTGTACAGAAGGACTGTGGTAGAAGGAGCGTTTGAAAGATCTGATAGTGAGAAATATTTGGAATTTTCCTTGTTGGCTAGAGATGTGTGGTGTCTAAGCCAAGTGTCCATTCAAGATTATGTAGTAAAACTCTCCCTAGCATAAAAGAAACAAAGACTTTCATTTTGGTTTTCTATAGGCTCTTAGGCCGCTTTCCTGAACTGATTGTCTTTCTGGGTTGTTACACAATTACTTTTAGTGAATCACCTTTTTAATAAGAGCAGAAGGGAAACAGCCAAACAAACATTACTCCAGAAAGGCCCAGTGGAATTTTAAATGGTTCTTATTTTGTGTTCTTTGCATAATTTGTTACACTAAATATGAAACAGATTTCACGGCAACTGTAGTGCATGTGTTGTTATTCAGAAAAGCTCAAGTCTCATAGAACACAATTGCTGGCTAATTCAGAGTTTGTTAAAATTGTAATTGCTGGGCAAAATGACACTGACTAGAAATGCTGTCCAATGATGAAATGAAACAACCAACCAGGGGCAGGTGACATTCAGCTGAGAAATGACATAACATTTGGTCCTCCTCACCTTTATTCTCGGCAAACTGCGTTATGACTTAAAGTTATATGTACTGAGGGAGAGAGCAGCAAATCTTTTACCAAACTGTTTTGTCAGCAGCATTATCATCACCAGGAGAACATGCAAAGAAAGAAACATGGGGCTTGTCTGCACTGGGGACTTGCCCCAGTTACATCCATTGAGGGCTGGCCACCAGTATAGCTGTACTAGTGCAAACCCTGAATGTAGACAGGCAAAGCTGTATAAATCACAGTTTGTACCAGGCAGCAGTTTCAAGCAGGGACACTGATGCAAATCTTGTTTATAGCAGTTTTGCCTATCTCCACTTTGGTGTTTTATGTAACTTCAAAAACAGCCACCAGAGGCTGGTTTTGACTGCAGCTCCCTACAGTCCAATGCCTCACTTTCCAAAATGGAGGATACCTTTGGTCTCTGCAACAACACCTGCACCCTGGCACATCAATCACAGCTGCTCCCACATAGATTAAGGGTATGTCTACATTACAAGTGCTACAGACACTGCAGCTATGCTGCCTAGTGTAGATACTTACTACAGAGATGGAAGGGGGTTTCCCATCACTGTAGTCAATCCACCCCCTTGAGAGGCGGTAGCTAGGTTGTCGGAAGAATTCTTCTGTTGCCCTAGCTGTATCTAGAGAGGAATTTAGGTGGATCTTACAGTGTCACACAGGGCATAACATTTGTCACAGCCCTGAGTGATGGAGCTAAGTTGACATAAATGTTAGCTGTAGACCAGGCGTACGGGTTTGATTAGCATGGCTATACTGGTGGCTAGTCCCTAATAGCTGAAACCCCCAGTGTAGGCAAGGCTGTAATTACAGGTGTTTACAAAATGGAAATAGTGCTTTATTTCTGCCATATTTTCAGAATCGTTTTTTTAAAAAAGGTTTTATTATACAGCTTTTTGGGAGCAGGAGTTAGTTTTTGTTCTGTGTTTGTACAGTGCCTAGCGCAATGGGGTCCTGGTCCATGATTTAGACTTCTTGGTGCTACTGCAATACAAATTAATAAGAATAATAATTGATAATGTTGGTGGAACTGGCAGCACCACCTACAGGTAAGGTTGCCTTACATGTCCCATTATAGGACTCTGTTTGAATTTGCCTATAACTTTGCCAAATTTTAACCATTCAGGCTGAAATTCTCCATGCTGGGGGCCTGCCTCAAGCTGAATTTTTGGAACCTTTTTGTTGAGTTGATTTGTTGAGCATCTCCGTGGTCTGTGGCAGGGACTTGAAATTTGGCTGGCAGTCAGGTGTCACCCCGCTGTCAGGAATGAAAAAAAAAGTCTGATTTGGCCATGTTATAAGCTTTAGAAAAATCATACTGTGCACATGCTCAGTAGAGACTGGTAAAGTTTGGCAGCTAAATTTTCCAAAGATCCTGTTTACACTGAGTACGGTTGATCACAGGGGTTTAGAAGCTGAACAGGACTTTCCCTGAACTTGCTGCAGCTGGGGGCCATTGTGGTGCCTGGCACAGTAACTGAGAGTTGGGAGACTGACTCTCCTGTGCTCTCAAGGTCCCTCCTGCAGCATAGAAGAGGAAGCCACCTGAATGATATGAAGAGGGGTAAGAGGTGAAATTGGGAATGGGGCAGAGGGAGTAGATTGGGACAAAGCCTCTAGGGTAGAAGCTGAGAGCTGGGCTATTCAGGGGAGGATACTGGGAAAGCTGGGAAAAGTGATGGGGACATGAACGCCAGAGGGGTGGGGGGAAGGAGGGAGATGTGCACTTACTGGGTAAAGAGATTGGGGCTGGGATTAGGCACCTGGGGTGGGGTCCTGTGGTAAAAATAGTATATGAACATGACACTAAAGACTTCATCATAATTCATATGCATAAAGGGTCTGAATTAAGATTGCTGAGGCAACCTTATTTTTGGCATTTCCTAACTTTTGAGTGCTTGACTTTACATAAGAACATAAGAATGGCCATACTGGGTCAGACCAAAGGTCCATCCAGCCCAGTATTCTGTCTACCGACAGTGGCCAATGCCAGGTTCCCCAGAGGGAGTGAACCTAACAGGTAATGACCAAGTGATCTCTCTCCTGCCATCCATCTCCACCCTCTGACAAACAGAGGCTAGGAACACCATTCCTTACCCATCCTGGCTAATAGCCATTAATGGACTTAACCTCCATGAGTTTATCCAGTTCTCTTTTAAACCCTGTTATAGTCCTAGCCTTCACAACCTCCTTTGAAACTTTAATGTTCTTTTAACCTCCTTTTGATATTTATATATAGACTTAGCAACCAACTTCATGTATAAAATTAAAACAGATCCAGAAATAAGCCAGAAAAGTAGGAAAATCAAATGCATTCATTTAAATTTTAGACATTATTTTAAAAATGCTCCCACTGCATACTGCAGAACTTTCCAGCTAAAGTCTGCAACAATCATTATTCTGAAACATATTAGCTCACTTTTAGTAAAATACATTCCTTTATAACAGACGTTCCCAAACTTGTTCTGCTGCTTGTGCAGTGAAAACCCCTGGCAGGCCGGGCCGGTTTGTTTACCTGCCACATCTGCAGATTCGGCCGATCGCAGCTCCCAGTGGCCGCGGTTCGCTGCTCCAGGCCAATGGGAGCTGCTGGAAGTGGCACGGGCCAAGGGACGTACTGCAATCAGATCCAGTACCTCCCGTTCGGTCCATGCTGGAGCTCTTTTGCGATTCTGGGACTGCATGCTCACCTGTGCTGAAGAGCTCTGCATGGTCATCTGTGCTGATCAGCTTGCCACGCTGGCCAAACAGGAAATGAAATTCAAAAGTTTGCGGGGCTTTTCCTGTCTACCTGGCCAGTGCATCTGAGTTGAGAGTGCTTTCCAGAGCGGTCACAATGGAGCACTCTGGGATAGCTCGCGGAGGCCAATACCGTCGAATTGTGTCCACACTACCCCAAATTGGACCCAGCAAGGTCGATTTCAGTGCTAATCCACTTGTCGGGGAGGAGTACAGAAACTGGTTTTAAGAGCCCTTAAAGTCGGAAAAAATGGCTTTGTAGTGTGGACGGGGGCAGGGCTAAACTGATCTAATGCTCCTAAATCCAACCTAAACTCATAGTGTAGATCAGGGATAATTAACTTTCTATATGAACCAGCCACTAAAGAGCAACAAGATCGTTTAGACAATCTTCCACCTGAAAATCACCCATTCGCATCAAACTTGGTAATAACTAGCTGGCTCAGTTGTAGGGCTGTAATGTAAGTAACCTTCTGAGAAATCCTTTCTGAGCCTTCTAGGTCAGAGTTCTGGAGCTGCCTAGGCGCTCCAAAAACTGAGAAATATCTACATCAAAAACTGGTCTTGCTCCAAAGGAATTCAGTGACAAAACTATTGACTTCATTGGAAGCAAAATCACACCCTTAATTTTTCAAGCAAAATTGTTAAAGTCCCTGCCTCATCTTCATCCCAACTCCTCGCTAAGGCAGCTCCGTTTGTTCTCCTTTCTTTGTCCTAATACAATTGCAAAGGCAATTGGTTTGTGTGATGGAAGGTTTTGAATCTTTCAATCATTCATATTTAATATAAAATAGAAAGACTGATAAGATGAAATGATCCAGAAAATGCACTGTAAATCCTGACGATTTAAAGACAAACTGAGCTTGACTCAGACTTACACCTCCAGGCAGGAACCACTGACATGGAAACCAGAAGCCAGTCACTTTGGTCCTCAGGGGTGGGCAAGATCAAAAGGGGCATGTGAAATGCTAGGCTTTCTAAAAAGAAATTGGAAAATGCTTCCAGACCTAGGCTATGTCTACACCATGGACCTTACAGCGGTACAGATGAACAGCTGCAGCTTGTGCCACTGTAAGGTCTCCTGTGTAGCCACTCTATGCTGGCAGGAGAGAACTCTCCTTGTGACATAATTAAACCACCCCCAGTGAGTGGTGGTAGCTATATTGGTGGGAGAGCATCTCCTGCTGACATAGCACTGTCCACACTGGTGCTTTTGTCAGTGAAACTTTTGTTGGTCAGGAGTGTGTTTTCACACTCCTAAGTGACAAAACATTTACCAACAAAAGTGCTAGTGAAGACGTAGCCCGAGACAAAGAGGGGCTGATGCTAGAAGGTGAAGGAGGTGCACAGGAAGCAGAGACTATTGTACCTCCCCAAAGACGGCATATCAGGTCAAATGTTATTGCAGAGAGTTTCAAATGCACAAATCATTGTTCATTAATACCTAGCAGTCTTCCATTTAAAGTCAATAGAAGTTGGATGCATAATGCCATTGCACCTTTAAAAGTTCCCCACATGTTCCATCACATGAAGGCAGACAACTAAATATTGACAAATTTTGTAAGTGCTTGAATACAAATGCAAGAAGTTTAAATACAAAAATGGGTGAATCGGAGTGCCTGGTATTAAATGAGGATATTGATATAATAGGCATCACAGAAACTTGGTGGAACAATGACAATCAATGAGACACAATAATACCAGGTGACAAAATATATAGGAAAGACTGAGTAGTCATGCTGGTGGGACTGGCACTATATGTGAAAGAAAGGATAGAGTCAAATATAATAGAAATCTTAAATGAATCACACAGTATCATAAAATTCCTATGGATAGAAATTCCATGCTTGAATAATAAAAGTATAGCAATAGGAATACACTACTGACCACATGACCAAGATGGTGAGGGTGACTGTGAAACGCTCAGGGTAATTAGAAAGGTTACAAAAACAGAAAACCCAATAGTAATGGGGGATTTCAACTATCCCCATATGGACTGGGTACATATCACCTCTGGATGGGATACAGAGATTAATGACTGCTTCTTGTAGCAGCAAGTTCTGGAACCCACAAGGGGAGAGGCAATTCCTGATTTAGTTCTAAGTGGAGAACAGGATCTCGTCCAAGAGGTAAATATAGCTGAACCATTCAGTAATAGTGACCATAAAATGTAATTACATTTAACATCCTTTTGTGTGTGTGTGTGTGTGTGTGTACTACATTAAAGAAACCCAACACAGTAGTATTTAACTTCAAAAGGGGAACTACAAAAAAATGACACTAATTAAATGGAAATTGGAAGGAACAGTCACCATAATAGAGGCTCAAATTAAATATATACCCCAATTTATAAAAAAGGACCAAAAGAATGCCACCATGGATAAACAGAGTAAAAGAGGCCGTGAGAGACAAAAATACATATTTTAAAAATTGGAAGTCAAACCCTACTATGGTGGAAAATAGAAAGGAACATAAACTCTGGCAAGTCAAGTGTAAAAATATAATTAGGCAGGCCAAAAAAGAATTTGAAGAGCAACCAGCAAAAGATACAAAAACTATCAGCACATTTTTTTGTAAGTGCATCAAAATCAGGAAGCCTGCCAAATAATTGCTAGGGCCACCGGACAATCAAGGTTCTAAAGGAGCACTTAAGGAAGACAAGGCTGTTGTGGAGAAGCTAAATGAATTCTTTGCATCAGACTTCACTGCAGAAGATGTTAGAGAGATTCGCTTGAGCCATTTTTTGCAGGTGACAAATCTGAGGAATTGTCACAGATTAGGGTGACAATAGAGGAAGTTTTTGGAACAAATTGATAAATTAAATAGTAATAAGTCACCAGAACTGGATGGTATTCACCCAAGAGTTCTGAAGGAACTCAAATATGAAATTGCAGAACTACTAACTGTGGTATATAACATTTAAATCAGGCTCTGTGCCAGGTGACTGGCGGATAGCTAATATAATGCTGAGTTAAAAAAAAAAAAAGACTCCAGAGGTGATCCTTGCAATTACAGGCCAGTGAGCCTAATTTCAGAGACAAACTTTCAATCTTACACAGAGCAGTGGCAGCAGCAGAAGAGCGCTGTGTAAACTCATAAGCCTGTCTCTTTCGCCAACAGAAGTTGGTCCAATAAAAGATATTACCTCACCTACCAATGTCTCTAGAATTATCAGACACATAAATGAACATGATTTGTTGGGGAAGAGACAACACGGTGTTCGTAACAGGAAATCATGCCTCATAACCATATTAGAATTATTTGAGGGGCTCAGCAAACAAATGGTCATGAGGGATCCAGTGGATATAGTGTACTTGGACTTTCAGAAAGCCTTTGACAACATCCCTCACCAAAGTCTCTTAAGCAAAGTAGGCAGTCATGGGATAAGAGGGAAGGTCCTTTCATGGATCTATAACAAAAGACAGGAAACAAAGGGTAGGGAATAAGTGGTTTATTTTTCACAGTGGAGAGAGCTAGATACCCGGGTCCCAAAAGGATCTGTATTGGGACCAGAGTTGTTCAACAAATTTGTAATAATCTGGAAAAAGGAGCAAATAGCGAGATGACCAAGCTTGCAGACAATATAAAATTACTTAAAATAGTTACATTCAAAACTGACTGAGAAGAGTTTCAAAGGGATCTCACAAAACTGGGTTACTGGCCAACAAAATGGTAGATGAAATTCAATGTTGATAAATGCAAAATAATGCACATTGGATAATCCCAGCTATACATACAAAATTAAGGGGTCTAAATTAGCTGTTACCATTCAAGAAAGAGATCATGTAGTCATTGTGGATAGTTTTCTGAAAACATCTGTTCAACGTGCAGCAGCAGTCAAAAAAGCAAGCAGAATGTTAGGAACCATTAGGAAAGGGATAGATAATCAGACAGAAAATATTATAATGCAGCTGGATAAAGCAGTGGTATGCCGACACATTGAATACTGTCTGCAGTTGTGGTCACTCCATCTCAAAAAAGATCTTTTTACAGAGAAGGCAACAAAAATTATTAGGGGTTTTGAACAGCTCAAAGGTGTCAGCTTCCTCCAGGCCCTGGGGTTGCTCAACCCCCTGCTCAGCCCCAGGGCCCACCCCACCCCTTCTCCCAAACCCCCACTACTGCCCCGCCTTTTCCCACCCAGTTCTGCCCCCTCACCCAAGTGTGCCCTGTCCTCCACCTCCTTGCAGTGCCTCCTGCATGCCGGGGAACAGCTGATCACAGCGGGAGGGAGGTGCTAGAAGGGTGTGGGAGGAGTTGATCAGCAGGGCGACTAGTGGATGGGAGGCTCTGCAGAAAGAGGGGGGCAGCAGGCTGCTGGTGGGTGCTAAGTACCCACTAATTTTTTCTCTCTCTTCTTCTTTACCTTTATTATTAATGCTTTAGTTTTTAGTTATTAAAAGATTGGCATCACATAATTAGTGGGTAAGATTTTAGTTATATATTGACCTGGCTAAGTGGCTGATCCCTTGGGATTAGAAGGACCCTATATTTGATGAAATTGGTTTTCAGTAACCACACATCATAAACTCCAGTGTCTGGTGAGCCAAGGGCTGTGATACCTACGGAGACTGCATTTTTGACTTCTCGTTAACCAGTGCGGTGAGTCAGTAACTTCACCTTTGTTACTAACTTGGTATAATCTAATGATAGAATACCCACGAGTTTGGGGTGAGTCTGTCCTGTTTCTCAGCAGTCTGTCCTGAATCTGGCATCTTCAGCTGTGACCCACTGAGGCAAGGTGACAGGCCATTCTTACGTTAAGTGCTGATGTAACATCAATCAGCATGCCTCATCTGAGAATGGATTCACATTTTTAATGGGTTTCATGTTAAAAAATGGTCTCAGACCCTGAGACCATAAAGAACAGGGGTGCAGACGGGACGACTGGGAAGAGGTATTTTGAGACATTTCAAGTCAGATGGTATATCCAATGTGAAGAGAGGGATGTAGCTATGAATGGCTGGGAGGCTGAAAAGGTCAGGCTAGGAGAAGGAAAAATGTTACCTTCTACATGCAAGCTATTTAAAAAAAACCTCATGAAATAAACCTATGGAAGACTTGTCTGGATAAGTTTTGCAAACTTTAAGACTCACTATGTTCAGCATGCTCTCCTTTGTTTTACTCTGATCTTCTCTCTCTAGCCTTTCATTAGACCTCTGGACCTCTTCTGTGGATTGGGAATTTCATGCAGACCCATCCTAGAAAGTCCACTTCATTTGAGATTCTCAGTCAAAACAGCACAAATAAGGAGTCCCCTCCCATCAGGCATGTCACTCGCAGGGCAGTGTTCCAATGAACACATGAGAAATGCTTACTGAACACAGATGACAATTGATCTTAAAGTGGATGAGGTGACAGTGTTTGGAATAATCTTTCACCCGCAGCCACAGATAAACAGGAATATGTCTGTGACTCAGAGAACTGAGGGACAGATCCTCAGTGGGTATAAATGGACATGGCTCTGTTGATGTCAACATAGCTATGCCTCTTGGTTTGAAACCCAAACTCTGTGATCCAAAACAGAGGTGGAGGAAGGTTAAGAACTTAAGAGATATGGTGCCTTATTCTCCTTTCAGTTTCACTAGTGGAAATCGGGAGAAATTCCACTGAAGACAATGGAGAGCCATAGGTTTAAAACTGGTTTAAGTCAGGGCAGAATCAGGAATGGGGTCTAATCCAAAGCTCACCGACATCAATGGGAGTTTCTTCATTGTCTTTACTGAACTTTGGACCAAGTTACCCGTTCCTTGAATTACTACAGCAGTAGAGTTGCCAGCATTTCTACAGTAGTCAGCCATGTTCTGCTTCACTGAATGTAGGAGAGCCTTGGGGCCATACTTCCATTAACATAGTTGTACAAAACAAAACCAAGTACTTGTGTGTGTTCTCTCTCTGTTTACCAAGTAAATAACTTACTCCACTGTGCAACAAAGCTGGAGTGAGCATGCTTTTGCATTTTATCTGTGCAAAGCATCATGTATGTCTATTACACCATGTACACAAATGTTGATAACAATAATTAATAATAATAATCATGCTACCTTACCAAATAGGATAGTGATGATTTATACCTTCCTTATGGTTAGAAGATTTGGGTATCTGTGCATCTCTGGAACTATTGATAGCCACTTTAAAAACTAAAAAGAAATACATTATTTTATGAGTGAGAACCCTGGCATTTGCTTTCATATTTACGATAGATTTCCCCACCCCCACTCCAAATCATCACTACCCTCTTTATATCTTTATTAGAAAGCTTGCCGTATGGTTAACTCTAATCAGATTAAATGTTGCCAATTTTAAACCATTGCTGATCTAGTTTGATCCCAGTGAACAGGCTAAAATATGCAGTAATTTGTACAGCTGGCAACACTTTTAGGAGCAAATACACGGTTTTGTTTTTTTCCCCTGAGTTTGGGAGGAGGGGAAGAGCAAAGGAAAGGAGCTTGAAATTTCAACAGTTTAATGTTGCTTCAGTGCTTAGTTTAAGTATAAAAGAATCTCTGAGGCTGTTCAAGATGTGCCAACAGGTCAAAGTGCTTTCTAGTTCATCTAACAACTTCTTAATAAAGTAGTAACTGTTTGAGGTTTTGACAAGTCCCATGGGTCAGGAAACACACATTAAACAGCCTTACAGCAGTTTTTCCCCTTCAGTATTGAACTGATATCGTATGACGTAAAAGGAGAGCTTCCATTCTCTTGCATGCCATACAGGGATCTCTTTCAGTCTCATTTTTGAGTGTTAGGGTGTAGGGACTTTTCATCTTAAATATAAATCATGCCCAGTTCCCTACCCAAAAAAAAAAAAAAAAAAGGAGACGGAATATGAAGGAGATAAGTGAAAGGGGGAAGAGAAATAAAAGGAATGGAGAGACAAGAAGGACAAACCTTCTTTTCCTCTATTTCCTGCTTTCCGTATTAATTCCTCTTCTTTTTCCTTCACCCCCCTTTTCACCTTCTTTTACTATCCCCTTTTCTTTTCTTTTTCCCACATTTTCAACAATTTTTCTTCAGCCTTCCACTATTTTTATGTAGATGTATTAAAATGAGCATATTCAAAGCTCTAAATATTTGTTCCTTAGTTCCAAAGCCATCACTACAGGAAGTCATGGCTTCCTGAAAGGAAACAAGTCTCACCAGTGGACTTCACCAGCCTAGAAGGACATAGGTCCAATTCACAGGTCATAATCCAAAGGTCCCAAAACATTTCCAAAACCTCAGTATGACACCATCCAAAACTTAAACAAAGAAAACTCCATATTTTTCCTGTCATGATCTGGCCATCACAAAAGACAGGCTGATAGAAATCCAAGTTGTCTCACCCACAGATAGAGTGAATACCCCTCACAGTGAGAAATACTTCACTGCAACCAAATAGAGACCCCGTGGGGTTCACCACAATGTTCACCATCTAGAACAGCTACATGTTAAATATTCTGAAGCCTCCCCACTTTTCTCTGCTTGTCCCTTATTCCCAATCATTTTATTATCTTTGTGTTCAAGACTTTGTATTCAATTTCCATCCGCCTTCTCTTCTGTTACTTCCATCTTCTCCATCAAGTTTTTAACTAATTAATTTTATATTCTTCAAAGTCTTATGTTTCATCATTCTTTTACTAAGAAATCTCATCTCCCCAGCTTTGCTTTCCTATCCCTCCTTATCTAAATTCCTCAGCACCTAAAAAAGTTAGCTCTGGTGTCCTGGTCAAGTTCCAGTCTACCTAATGTGTCCAGTAGGTTAGATACTCTTCATAAAGTATTCTCCGTTTTCTACCCTGAGCAATTATGAAGTTTTGCTGTGTGCTGTTAAGTGATTGCTGCTTCTGAAGGAAGTCAGCTCTCTCTCTCTCTCTCTCTCTCACTAGGGTTGCTAGGAGTCCAGTTTTTGACCAGAATGCCCGGTCAAAAAGGAACCCTGGAGGCTCTGGTCAGCACTTCTGACCAGGCCGTTAAAAGTCCGGTGACATCTTTTGCTGAAATTTCAAATGTTGACTGAAAAACACAGGACAAATTATTCACAATAATCTTCATTCCAGTTTTTAACCAGCTCTAAAACTGAATTTGTTAGTGAAATAAATATGAACTATTATAATACAATCAAAAGAGATCTGGTTTTAATCTGACGTTCTACTTGTTTTATATAGCCTCTCGATTTTTAAATTTTCACTGTGCTGCAGAAGTGTGTATTGAAAACAGGGCAGGATTCCACTTTTTTGGTAGGCCTGTGAAACAAGTTGCCACCATAACCTCTTCGTCCCCAAAAACTGACTCCTATCTCAGCCTTCCAAGCCTCTTTCCCAAACTAACTCTTGTCCATCATGATCACACCCCTATAAACTCTACTGTGTATGAACAATACACTTTTCATTTTAATAACTAAATAAGATAGCTACGTGCCCCCTAAAAATTGGGACTATTTCAGCCCAGAATCTGCCTGCCAAAGCACACAGCTCTATTGCTGAAGTTGCAGCTGTGATAAGGCTATGCTACCACTCTAATGTCTTGGGGGGAAGAATTTTCTTGTACTTCCTTTGTCTACCAGGGACTTCCGTGGTCTATGCCTCAGTTTTATTGTGGTGATCAGAATTTGGCCTATTATAGTTAAGGGATAATCTCTGTTGCTTTGTAGTACTCAAACAATAAATGACTTTGATTGATGGCTAAAGCAAAGATGAGATGTTTATTCCATCTCTAAGGCTGTTAATTGTGAGCATACTAGAAAGCAATGGGGGATAGTCACAATTACACGATAAACTATAGCGCAAAAAAGAACAGAAATGTGCTTCTCTTCCACCAGGATCTCAGTGTAGTACTCAACATCTGTCTCAGATTCTAGTGACAGATCAACACACTTTGGGGCGTGGACATTAATAACTCAGCATGAGCGAAGCTAGACCTGATTAATAGCCTCAAAGCACACCAGGTTGGGCCTTCTTCGAAAGGATTATGTGATCACCTACATACTGTATGAATCAACAAGGGTTTTCAGTGTCATTTGTGAGACCTGCAATGCTATTATATCTATCAATCCCTTTATTTATAACAGTCACCACTGTATCTGTTGTCTATGCACAATATATCCAGCATCACTCTAAAGATACAAACATGTTACATGGGTTCTGCAGGGCTTGTAACTCTATTTTTCAATAAAAAAGGACCAAATCCTGCATTACTCAGGGGGAAAAATCATGCTGACTTCAACTGGCATTTTGCCTGTGTAAAGTGTATAAGTTTTAGCCCAGGATGAGTAATTACCGAAATACACACCAGATCCCTTCCAAAGAGTCATCTTGCAGATGTCCTTTTGTCACACAGCCTAGAAAATGTACTGTAATAAGTGAGCAATCACATTGCCATTAATTGGCATACCATGTACTTACTGATAGATTAGTCCCTGAGAATCAGTCTCATTTACAGCATGAGGCATAATATGATAATATGTAAAAGAAACAATTTTGGAAAACAGATGCAAACAAAACCACAGAGTAACATTTCCTTTTGATGTGTGGTGCTGTATCACAGCCGTTTAACTTAATCCCACAAATAACAGCCCTACAGTTGCATATTGAAACCACATAAAACTTTACCAAATGCTGTAATACTTTGTAATGATAAAGTATTTTGACTGTTTTTTTTAAATAAATTTACTTTACAGTTACTAGTAACAGCCATTTACCAAGACATCAACATTAAAATTGGCATCTTACATTTATTATTTTACACAGATTCCAGATTCACTCATACTCCAGAGCTGTCACTGAATAATTTAATCTTTCTTAAAACAAAATCAATATTGTCTTCTGGTTTGCACTATATCTTTCTCTCAATGCAACCATCACGTCTTCAAACCTTTCTGAAAATGATCCTTCCCTTACCCAAAAAACCTCTCCTTGTGCAAGTATAATTCTGGAAAGCTGTATTCTATTTTGATCGGTTCCTCTTTTCTTTAGGAAAAAAACCCTGAAGCATAGACAAGCAAGCGTAATATATTACCTCTGTTGGCTTAGCTGGACAGCAGCGGGGGCTTGTAATAAGGATGTGGTAATACACCACAAGGAATCTGTAGACTCATAAAACCTGACCTTATAAATCTCTACGTTTATCAATTCCATACAGCAGCCACTCCCTGCGGTGGAAGTCTCAGACCAATAAACCTGCAGTTGATAACCATATAATTTATCCTCAGTTTTTTTCCCCACCAAGCCAGCTAATCATGCTACATTAATAACGTCTGTAAAAAACTGAAATGTCATTTTAAAATAAAGATACCATCTGATCATTCTCGTTACCCTACATACAATTAAAATGTTAAGCAAATGAATTTACATGTATAGCAAAGCATCCTAGAAATGTTTAATTCATATGTTTGTATCTCTTTTGTTTTTTGAAGTGCCTTCTCCCATGAAATACTGTTTTTCTCTTTTCTCACTTTATTTAGTTCCTAAGTTAGGTCAGCTTAATAGTTTCTCTCACTGAGTGATATAAATTCAAGGAACAGGGACACAGGTTTAGGTTGCAAGTATACTGAAACTATGGAATATGTCCTCTTTTTTAAGGCTGGCAGTACCTTTAAAACACTGTGATTCCTGGTTACGCATCTTAAGAGCATTAAGAAGCAAACCCTGTCCCTGCACCAAAGCAGATTTCAGAGGCTTGGCACAGGGAAACTCTGCAAGGGGTTGGAGTGGGGGGAGGAGTAATCCTCCTGCCAGGCCTTGGAATGGCAGCAGAGAGGCAGAGGCTGCTTATTGAAGCCTCATGACTGCAGTAGGTTGCTCTTTTCTCCCTTTCCAACAGTGGTGGAGGAGAGGCTGGCAGATGAGGATAGGCCTGACCCATCGTCAGCTCATTTACTATTCATATTCGAACAGGGGCCTAGAGCCCTCAACCAGGCTGGGTACTGTACAACCCCACCTTGCCTTGATCCTCAGTGCAGGAGCCCCTGCAGAGCTATGGTCCACAGAGACACTCAGGATGTATCCCCCTGCCCCTTCTCACTGTCCTGACTCCTGCATAGTGGAGCAGGGTTTTTCTTAAAAACCAGATTTCTACACTCCTTGTACAGTTTTGAATGCAGAAGGGCTGCTGCTGGCTGAGGTCCTAAATTTGAATGTAGAAAGTGACTAAACAAACATTCTTCTCTGCTTCCCAAGCCCATATCCTCCCACACAAGGTTTCCATTTTCAGCTACACACACATGACGTGCACCAACAAAACTGCCAGGCTATTATGATGTTCAGTCAGAAAGTCTGGTGACTTAGATGCAGCCTGCCAGCAATAATGAGGATGAAGTTTGGTTTATTCATGTGATATTCATGGTCTGTTTAAATGTGATTGTGCAGCATACCCCACCCACAATGAGCCCAACTCTGCAGCAACTCCACATGCTAAATGCCTATTAGAGTTATTCAGTTTCATATAGAATTAGCTGCAAAATCAGACCCAATGTGAGTGATTTGTTCTTTTAGCTCCATAAGAGTTAATAGTTGTTGTTCAAATAAATCTCTTACACTTCAAGAGAGATATGACCCTGACTTCTGTAACTTACAAGAAAAAAAAACCATACCCAATAAGATTAATTCAGATCACACTGAGTGACAGATGACGGTGCAACATTTGTTATATTTCTATATCTTACAAGTATCCTGTGAATGCAGTTGGCTGGTATGTGTTTAAAAGGGACAATTTTAGGTTGAAATGAGACCCTAAAAATATATATATATATTTTTAAATCAAGGTCCGGTCTGATCTGCATGGTTATTAAAGGTCCTATGGCACTTTTCTTAAGAGTAGGGGTTTGTCCTGTGTCCTCGGCCAAGAAGTTACTCTTTATTCCTATTGCCTTGCACTGTTACGTGTGTGGGACTTGGCTATCATCCTCCACCCGAGAGTAGGCTGCACATTAGTATGTACTGTATATAGTTTGCAAAGTGCACTAGGATGAAAGAGGCTTTAGAAACTTAAAATGTTACTAATGAGAAATTCATAAATATAAATATCTTTTGTTCTTAATACTTTGCTCTCCACTGAATGCCCATGGGCATTCCCAGCAATGCTTATATTAATGATCATTATATTAGGCAAGGCAATCCAGGTGAGAGTTGATTCTATAAAGCTTAATTTTAGGTGAATAGTTCCATTGAAATTAATGGAACAAATCTGCCCAAGATAGGGCCCAAGTCTGTAAGCTTTACACATGGGAATAGTCCCATTAACTTCAGCAGCCCAGATTATGTCCTTGTTTTAGGATTTGTCTACACAACACCAACACAACAAAAGAGGTGTTTTCTTAATTTCGGTTAGCTAGCTGTGGGTAAAATAGCAATGAAGACACAACAACTTGGCTTTTAACTCATGTTAACAGCTGGAATGAAAACCTATAGGCAAGATGGTGGTTGAACTCAAGCTGATAACCCAAGTTAGAAGCAGAGTTGCTGTGTCTTCGCTGCCATCTTAACCCAAGTTAACTAATTCAGGTTAGCTAATCTGAGTTAAAAACTTTTTTTTTGCAGTGTAAACATACCCCCATACTCAGCTTTGCAGAGAAGTAAAGCTAAACCCACCAAAACGTGCGCCATCTTGGTAAGACTGAAGTACCTGCATCTTAAGTCTGAGTCCAGCTGTGGGGCAAATCTCAGCCCCTGCCCTCTGGATAATCCCACCCAATTCCAGAAACATGTAGTCGAGGAGAAGACAGACAGGAAGGGGGAGTGGCCAGAACTGCTTCCAGTCTAGTGCACTAGCCTGTGGAGCTGGATAGTAGGGTGGATGGAAAGTATACTGAATCATAGAATGGTAGGACTGGAAGGGACCTCGACAGGTCATCTGGTCCAGTCCCCTGCACTCATGGCAGGACAAAGTATTATCTAGACCATCCCTGACAGGTATTTGTTTAACCTGCTCTTAAAAACCTCCAATGTCAGGGATTCCACAACCTCCCTAGGCAATTTATTCCTGTGCTTAACCACCCTGACAGAAAGTTTTTTCTAATGTCCAACCTAAACCTCCTTTGCTGCAATTTAAGTCCATTCCTTCTTGCCCCTATCCTCAGAAATTAAGAAGAACAATTTTTCTCCCTCCTCCTTGTAACAAGCTTTGATGTACTTGAAAACTGTTATCATGTCCCCTCCCAGTCTTCTCTTTTCCAGACTAAACAAACTCAGTTTTTTCAATCTTCCCTCATAGGTCATGTTTTCTAGACCTTTAATCATTTTTGTTGCTCTTCTCTGGATTTTTTCCAATTTGTCCACATCTTTCTTGAAATGAATCCAGTAAAGAGGTGTGAAGTCAACTTCCTCTTAAGAGCAGTCAGGGAGAAAAGGATGAATTTTGACTCTTCAAGACACAGTTTATTCCTGGGTCTATGGCTAGGGGTGCAGCTACATGCTACCCCTCACTAAAGGATGGGCAGACAGGCTCAGTCTAGTTTTACTGGTTTCTATGAATTTAGAGCCAGATTCTGTGAGCAGTGAGGGCAATCAGCATCTTGCAGGAGCCGACTCTGAATGGTTAAGGGATTGCAGGAGTACGGGTACAGGACTGGACCAATAGCTGGTATAACATTGCAAACATATACCCTGATGTAGGCTGACAGAGTATGAATCATAGAATCATAGAATCATAGAATCATAGAAACAAACATGAAACAAACATATGAAACAAACATGCCAACAAAAATGTTCTGGAACAAAAACCCCACACTAAAAACAAAAAATCCAAACATAGCTATATCCAAACATATATATATATCTCTATATATATCTATATATATCTATATCAATACAACCTGACTATTAAATCACCAACAAGAATAAGCAAAGTAATAGCAATGGCAGGCTAATATAAGAGTTCTCTTTCCAGGATTATTTTTTCCCGAAAGGCAATCTTGAAAAGCGAAAGCAGACAGTTCTCATTTTCCTGTAGCTGGGGAGTCTCTCTCTCTCTATATATATTGTTTTAAGATTTTTTTGTCTTTACTGTAATGCAAATTTGCAGTCAAAATTGACCATATTCTAGTCTCTGAATCAAGTGATCATTTTTAAAATTTGTTTTAAGTTTACATCAACAAAGTATGCAATTATACCTAGTAAAATTATGGGGTGATATCTCAGCCCTATTGAAGACAATGGAAGTTTTGCCATTATCTGCAATAGGGCCAAGATTTCACCCATGGGATTTACTAGCTGTATTTTATCAGTAGAGTATGATAAAGCAATTCTGAATTTAATGAACACATCTAACGAATTATTTACAGATGGAATAAATAGTGTATTTTAACAAGTTTTCTGTTTGCCAGAAATTATTTTTTATCATGTTAATATTTGTTTTTACTCTTTATCAAGTCCATCATAACAATGAGACTTGACTGAAAATATGTACCAGATGAGTGGAAACTGTTACTTTTAGTGTATAATGTAAGATGGTAAATTGCAAAAACTGGGCCTGCTGCTACATCTCCACAGAGTTGATATGTTTTCTTATTATAGAGTTTATGGTCTGGATCCTGCAATAAGTTTTGCAATGGCCAATCTTATTACAAGATCAGGTCCTAAGTGTGTATGTTCATCTACCAAATACTTGGCGTGAAATCCTGGCCTCACTGAAATCAATGGCAAAACTCTCACTAATGTCAATGGGGCCTTGCGTGCTGATTGTTACCTATCACTAAGGAGAAGAAAAGCCATTCTCTTTGGTTCGGAGCCTGCAATTTGTTGTGGGAGGCTGGATTTCTGCACCTGTTTGCTGCTCCATTTGTTTAATTGGGACTTGACCCACGTGAATGAGAGTGTAGAAAGGGCCCTGGTGTGGAGGAAGTGTGGTGTAGTGGACAGTCACTGGACTAGGACAGGAGATTTGGGTTCTGTTCCCAGCTCTTCTACTGGCTGATTGTGGGTAGTTGCTGTACCCCAGTTTCTCTAGCTATAAAATGGGGATAATGATACTGACCTCCTTTGTAAAGCACTTTCAGATCTGTGGATAAAAAGTGCTATGTAAGAGCTAGATCTTATTGTTTGGAAAAAGCAAGAACAACTGCATATATATGATCTATATGGTCAGAAAGGCATAAGAAGTATTGCGCAAGTTAAATCTTAATTCTGATTATTACTAAATGAGCTTATAATCATTTAGGCACTACCTTGCTATGGATGTATTTCCTATAATAACATTTGATATGTACAGGAAACTATTCTGAAACTCCCCAAAACAGGAACGGTCTCTTCATCCAAGTTTGTACACTGGTTGGTGGGATGGCACCCCAATTATGATGAGGCCTCTGGACAGTACCATAAGATAACTGATGAATAATAACAACAAGAAGATTCAGTATTTGTGCAATCTATTAAAGCAAATAATCATTATGAACTATCTCATTTGTAAATTAAATAGACCAGTAGAAAAAAATTACTAGTTACTATTCTTTTCGTGTGTCACTGGCTTTTGTAACTTATGGCTGAGGTGCCTAGCGCCTTGAACAAGTCCCCTTGTTACTTTGTACAAACCTACACCCTAGTTCAGAGGGTACTTAAGCATATTCTCATCTTTAGGCACGTGCTTATGTCCCTTGTTGAACTCAATATAGTTGAAATATGTATTTACAGTTATGTACACACTTAAGTGCTTTGCTGAATTGGGGACCTAAGGAAAATTAATTAAATATCTGGCCCAGTGAGTTTTTTTTTTTAGGGAACAGGCCTCTAATATGCTAATATTAATATACTAATTCTGGGTTGGATCACTAGTCTGCAATCTAGCTCATTGCTGGGCTGGCTCTGGAGCAGGTCCCCAGGGAGACTTTGACTTGGGAAGTTACAATTTCCCTCCCAGTCTCCTCCTGGCTCCAGTGAGGAGGTAAGTGGTGACAAATATACACCTATCACATTACTTTATACAGTCCTTGATGCGCTGGTGTAACTACACCACTGAGCAGTTTAGGGGTGGATCTAAGGCTGTCCCTCCCCACCCCTTTCTGCCCAGCTGCACAAGGGTGAGACACAGCAGTTCTGCAGAGATTACTCCCCCAGCCCCACCATGCAGGAAACAGTGGTGCAGTGCACCAGTGCAAGGGGGCTCCTTTCACCCCCTCCGCTCACTGGAGCTAGTGTGCAGGATGGGCCATGATTTTGTTGGTAAACACCATGGCTGTAGCAATTTGCACAACATGATATCAAATAATCAAATACTCATCTGGATGAGGTGCAAAATCTGCATATTTTTTTGAAACCTTAAAGGTATCAATCCCTTTTCTGTACTCCAAAAGTGCTTCCAAAATTTAATTGTATAGGACAGAATTCTAAGGGAGTGTTGTTTTGTTTTAAGCGCTATACTGAAGAAAACTGTTGTACCAAAAGAAAAGAAGAGGGGTTAGGTCCAATTCATGCAAGAAAGTATTTAACTCAGATGAATGTACTAATTTATTCAGCATATTTCTGTAGTATCCACATTTTATCCTTTTTTAATTAACTCATTTCAAAGCTTTCAAACTTGTACAAAAATATTTTATTGGAATTTCATTACTATTGTTTTCCTTGGGAAGGCAGCCTATAATCTTCATGATATTATTGTAAAGCCATCACTAAGCAACATGCTTTGGCATTTGTATAAGCTTTTGTCCTCCTCCTTCCCCACATCCAAATGCAGACATTTGCATTCACTGTTAAAATATTATGGATGCTGACACCAGTTTAGCCACAAGACCTGGTGTTTGACTGTCTCTAATTGATTTAATTATTCATAATTGCTCAGTTGGGGCTTATGAGTACTTTAGCGTGATTAAAGGGGAACATACAAGTCTGCAGCTAATGATGTGTTCCATCATAATTTACAACCGTGAAGTTGATAGAGTTAAATTGTATAGGCATAGTACACTTCTAATCTTGTTTTAGAATGGTATTTCAGACCTAGTTAAAAAAAACAACAAATAAACAAAAAACAAACCACACTTGCTCTACATAAATGAAGATTAAAGAATGATTGGAACAACCTGGAATCTCTTTTAGTTTGTTTAAATAAAAAAGACACTAGATAAACTCATCTATGTCTGTAGAGTGTATGATTCCATTGTAATGCATTTCCTTTTGTTGTCTCCTCCTCTCTATTTAGATGTATTTACTAATTTGATGCTAAAACCAAAGTGGTGTTATTTTATTTGGAAAATACTAAGGCATCTGTGGTTACACAAATATAAAAATAACTTCTGTCAACATGATGCATCACAATGATCATACACGGGCAATTTCTTAATTGTCACCAAACATGTTTCCATAATTAGTTCAAGACAAGCGATTTAGACAACGTGGTGTACATTTTATGAGACAATGTCCTTAAAAACTAATGTTGAAAGACAACAGTCCTTTCTGTGTTCGGACAGTGGCTTGCACATTGTGAATGTTATTGGACTACAAATAATAATACTAAAAATTGTGTGTTCTTTGGTAATTAGATAGCTTTAAAAAAGGGGCTTCTTCTAAACTAAAGTGTGTCTTATTTTCCTAAAGGGTATGTTTGAGGAGGAGAACACACGAGTGCACACACACTGCTACATGTGAATGATGATGAACTTTTTTTTTTAGATTTATAGAATCATAAAATTGTTCGTTAGTATTAAGTTCTGCCTTTCTGTTGAATTCACTTAAATCAGAGACTGCCACAGAAAGAGAGCAAGCCCTATTTACAGGATGAGATTCAATTTGGTTAGGTAGACAGGGAAAGGATGCAAACTAGAAAAGGCACCATTTTCATCCTAATATTAAAGGCCGTGTGGCTTTGTCTGGAATCAACCCTAAGTGGTAGCATGGCGTTAACTTTATATAGCCTTTGTATTTTTAACTCCTCTGAACAACCCAAAAAGAGAACCGTCCCCCTAATCATTACACACAATGGTTTTGTGGACCTGTAGATAGACACAACATGCAACAGTTAGAACTGAAATGTATTATCAGAAGGATGTAATTACAATTATTTATTTAAGCTGGTTCTGAACCAGAGAATTCTGATATGAAGCTGGAGCCTGTAAAAGCTTGAAAAACTACTGACAATAAGCAATTCTTCATGGAACAAAACTATTACAATAGAGAGCCTTTGATCTTGCCTGTCTCCTGTTGCCAATTGAACTTTGTCACCATGCACTGTCATCCACAAGGGAGCACTTTTGAATTAAGCAGTCTACAGCAATTTAGTCTGTTCCAGCTTTGAAGTGCCAACATCAGTCAGGCCAGTACTAACTTTTTTCATTAAATTTTTTTTTTTTGAGTTCTCTTAGGAGTTGTGCAGCCCTGGCATTTAGATAACTAAAGTCAAGAAACCAAGGCACTAAGACATCAAAAGCAAGAGAGGCCCCTAAAATACAAACGTGAACAATCATTAGGCTCTAATGGTGCACTTCATTAATGTCCACTTCAAAGCAAAAGTTTACTGACTTTGGGATTGACTAATTTACACATTGTGGGAAATTGCTGCCAGCCATGCATGTAACCACTAAATGTTTCTGAAATAAATAGAAACGCCCTCTTCCTTCAGAAATCAGGAACTGCAAACTGAGCCTTTAATTGCAAAATGGCTTTTCATTTGAATTGGAAGGGATACCCTGTCTAGTGCATAAATCACTAAAGCTGTGTGTGAATCACAGATGCCAATCAGCACCTTTCTGCAAATTCTTACTCCTCCTCCCTCCACCCCAGAAGAGAATATTACTTGATACTTTTCTTATGGAAATGTTCATCTGTTTGGAACTTTCATTGACAGGGGCTAAAACTCTCTAAAGTTCTTAAGTGACTTAGAAGCGTAAATCCCATTTTTGAAAGTGACTAAGGTGCTCAGGAGCCAAAAGTCTAATTGAAAGTCTGTGGGAAAAGGGGTATGTGTACACTTCAGCTGCTACAATGGCATGGCTAGGTGCTGCAGCTGTAGTGCTGTAGTGTAGATATTTCCTACATAGACAAAAGGGGTTTTTCCATCTGTGTAGGTAATTTACTTCTTTGAGAGGGGGTACCTAGATGGATGGAAGAATTCTTCCAATAACCTAGCTGTGTCTACACCAGGGTGGAGCTCAGGGCACAAAATTTTCCACAACCCTGAGTCATGTAACTAGGCTGATCTAAGTTTTATGTAAAAAGAAAAGGAGTATTTGTGGCACCTTAGAGACTAACAAATTTATTTGAGCATAAGCTTTCGTAAGCTACAGCTCACTTCATCGGATGCATTCAGTGGAAAATACGGTGGGGAGATTTACATACACAGAAAACATGAAACAGGCCTTGGACTCTGCAGTACCTAAATCACTTTTCAAAATGGGACTTTATCTCTAAGGTCTTGTCTACACACAAAAGGTGTACCACTTTCAATATACTACTGTACTTAAATATACAACTATATATTTAATATTTAAAGTGGTACAACCCCTCCCCCCACGTATAAATGGTCCCTTTATACTGTTATAACTGCATGCACACTAGAAGTTTCACAGTATAATTATCAGTTAAAAAATCACACCCCTTATTGACCTACTGGTCCAAATATTGTGTATCGATCAGGCCTTTGGAAAATGTTACACGGCAACTCTACTAAATCAAAGTAAATAGTGCTAACAAGCAAATTTACACCATACATAGTCCAAGTTATACAATCTGCAGCAATATTTGAGATTTTGTGATTTTCAAATTGTGAACAATTGAGTTGGATGACACAGGAAGCTGACCATGACTCAGAAGTCAGTGTAGCCCAGGAAAAGTGATATTCAGGATTCAATCATGGTGAGTTGATACTATAATGCTAAATATAATTTGGTCTATATTAACCACTAAGTATCAGAGGGGTAGCCCTGTTAGTCTGTATCCACAAAAACAACGAGGAGTCCGGTGGCACCTTAAAGACTAACAGATTTATTTGGGCATAAGCTTTCCTGGGTAAAAAAAATGCTTCTTCAGATGCAAGTCATGGTAGAATCCTGCCATCTAACTGTACTGTTCCCAATCTTTTTCAAACAATCAACTCTTGTAATGTAGATGAGCCCCACAGGAGCTATAAGAGATCAGCACCTTTGAAAACCAGGCCATTGGTTTTTCATTAGCAAAAGAGTTGAAAATAGCCTCCTAAAACAGTATTTGGACAAAGTTGTCAGAGAGCTACACTTACACATACATTCTTGGAAAAGGAAAACTATTAGACATGGATTGGCCAAAACACAGAGAGAGGTTGCCAATGGATATGATAAAAAAAACCCCAAAAATGGGGGGAGAAAATTGTAACTCTGCTGCTTTGCATTTCAACTAACTTCCTTAATTATAGAAAATTTTATCAATTACCTCCTCTTTGCAACATTGCAATAAAAGTTCTGCCTTCATGCCTGGCAGGGAAGCTGACTTGCCATGGGCAAGAATGGCAAAAAGAAGAAGAAGAAGAAGAAGAAGAAGAAGAAGAAAAAAACCCCACTTAGCAAACCACAAATTTCAGAGACCTAGTCACATCTGCATTTTATCAGCTTTTTCCGGATAGTATTACACCAAACAATTGTCTGCAGATCGGTAGACAGCTGAGACTTTAAAGTGCTGAATTACTGAGAAAATGCTAGAGATAAAAAACAGCACATGTATCCTATCAGTATAATGAAACCAACCTGCTGCCAGCGCCATAGTGCCTTAGTTCTAAGTACCCTGTAGAGGAACGGAAGGCTTTCATTTAACTCTTAAGAGGAAAGTAAGGGAAAGAAGAGTAAAGGTCATCTAATACCAGCCTTAATCACAGAACAGAAATACTTTTAGATATATGAAGGGAGGAATGCTTGGTGTTCAAAATTAAACACCAACAGCAGACAACAAGAGGGTGCCTACTCACGCGGGGCCAAGCATTTCCTGTGGGAAATTCCCAAGCCTTATCTTGACGTCAGCTGCAGTTACACATCCATGGAACACAGCAAAGGATAAAACTAAAATCAAACATGTAGGTATTCAGGATTAATTCAATCTACTCATAAACTCTCAAACAGAAGGTAGATTCAGTAGATCAGCCAGAAGGTACTTTGGAAATGAATAATGGATATTTCCTGAACTGAGCATGGTTATTATGCATCAGGGCTACTACCTAGTGACAGATGTCTAGGTAGAAGTCATGTTTAGAAATCCAAACAGGGGAATCCATTAGTCACGAAAAAGGGTTTATTGTAGTATTTCTCACTATTCATTGTCTGACTTCATGTAAGGATTGCAGTGTAGATTATATCTGAGATTTGAGTACTCGTCCTAGTTGAGCATAACATTTAGGCAGATGTCAGAGGTCGATTTACTCAAAAAAGGCGCAATCCTGCACCCATTGAAGTTAGTGGTAAAACTCCTGGGGTGAAATCCTGGTCCCATTGAAGTCAATGGGAGTTTTGCCATCAACTTCAATGGAGCCAGGTTATTAGCCCCAAGGCCTTCCACAGAAATAGAATCAGCCTTGAGTGACTGCATGAGACAACAGAGATTATTATTCTCATAATTTAATATTTCTATTACAGGAGCACCCAGAAACTCCAATCAGGATCAATGCCCCTTTGTCCTAATTGCTGTACACAGGGCCGGATTAACCAAACATATTTTTGGGCCCCCATGGAGGCAATGGAGCGTGGGGCGGGGAGGTCAGTCCCCTGAGTGGGGGGCCAGCCAGAGGCAATGGGGCATGGCATGGCAGGGGCGGCCCTGCTCTGCCCAATGCGAGGGCACTATTTACAAACCGGCAGTTGCATGTGCTGCCAGCATGCCCATGCCACACCATACAGCACCCCCCGCCCAACACCCCCCGACTCCCTATGGCCAGAGGCCCCCTGGACCCACTATGCCCAGCGCCACCACAGACCCACCCACAAATGCACAGCGCCTTGCACAACACCACCCCTGCCCACGGCCCCATCACAACTACCCAGCACCCCCCACAGAACCCCCACTCCCTCATGCCCCAACACACTCACAGATCCTCCTGCCCCTTCACAGCCCAGCACCCCCCCCATACTCCCCACAGGCCCACTCCCCCGAGCCCTGCCTCCTGGCCACACTCACTGGCCCTGCTGGGAGGTGACTGTGTCTGCTGGGCTGAGCTGACAGCGCAGCCAGTGCCGGTCCCAGGGCTGGGAATCACTCTGGCCCCTTGGGAGTGGAGCGATCAGCCAGCCCAGGACCTGCCCCGGCCGGGCTCCCTCAAGACGCACTTTCCTGGAGGGGCCCAGCCAAGCCCTCTGCACTGTCTCCCCACACATCTGGCTGAGACTGGCTAGGCTTCTGCAGCAGTCTCAGGCGGCTCAGCTCCAGGGCGTCACAGGTGGCAGGAAGCAGAGACTGCCCAGAGCCGGAGGTGCACTGCGGTCTGGCCAGGGGGCTGAGAGGAACAGGGGGTGGGGCCAGGGAGTGGAGAGGAGTTCTCGGCCAGCCGGCAGGCAGGCCAAGAAGGGCAAGTGGTGGGCGGGGGGAGCCATTGGGGTCTTGGGACATAGTGCAAGCAGAGCAGGCCAGGGCCCCTTCTCAGCATGGGCCCAGCTCCATGGAGCCACTGGAGCCATTGTAAACCCGGCACTGGCTGTACAAGATAGAGGTAAAAAATAATCCCTTCAGAGATTTAAGAACAGCAACACTGGAAGGATGATGTAAAGAAAAATAATCAAATTTAAACAGTTTTTTGTAGTCATATACATTTTACTACATTCCTTCTACTAGTTTTGTAATTGTAGTCTTTTATTTTATTTTAAGTTAATTTAGTAATATTGTATTACACCACCATGAGTTCAGCTCTGGTGCCTATAGTTTCAAGCTCAACAGAGTGAAAGTCACCTCCAGTACTTGCTTCAGATTTACAGTCTCTAGGAACTCATAAAGACCAAGGATAGTGACCACACACATTTCACAAGTACACGATCTCGTCTGCTTTACAAGTTTTATTAAAGTTACAATTGAGGTTATGATTACCCAAGCATATAGAAATCCTATAAAGACCTATGCACAAGTTATAAAGACAGTCAAACTCACATCCTTAATGAGATTCTTCGGGTCTAATCGCTGCCTTGTCAACTGATCATAAGTAGAGGGATGGTTCCTGCTGGAGTTTTCCCATAGGGAACGCATTTTAGCCTATGCGGGAGCCCCCTTTTATCTTGTGATTCTGACTGTACTTCATACCCCATGCATGTGCGTGAAGGGTCCACTCTCTTTTGCCTTATTTGTATTGTGTCCCCCAACAATACGGGGGTGCCCATTTTTCATAGGTTGTTTATAGTTCCTTTTATTCTCATTAGCATTTGCACACATAGTGCACCCTACGGCTAGGGCGCGTGGTAGAAAAGAAAGTGCCTCTAGGGCATTTTGTGATTCAAAATTAATCTTATGGCCAGTTTTTCACAATACCACCCATTGGTACATCTTTTCCCATAACTTGTGGCATAGGGTCATTTTTTGGTCACTTATGTCAAGCATTTCTTAACTCTAAGGCCTAGTATGGTTAAGCTGACATCATACAGGCCTCAGCCTAACGCCCTGCATTTCAGCCCTATTTTGATACTTAATACATACTTATCACTTCTAAATACTTATCAGTCTTATACTTCTATCATTCTAATCCTACAATTTAAATCTATTCAATTTATGATGATTATATATAAGAGGACATGTTAATTAATTATACCATCAGAAGATAAATGAATGAAACAATGAAGAAATTGGCTACATAATTAAATACATAAGTATTAACTTTCCCCAATTATCCCTTAGGCATCTGCCCCAAATACCCCTCAGTTTAGCCATTTAAAACTGGCTGATTTCTTCTAGATGTTGTGGCAGAAACATAGAGTAGAGATTTGAAGGAGGAGAGAGACTAGCTTTCAAGCAAGGTATTCCAGACCTAAGGGGTGGCAAAGAAGAAAGCACAAGAGACATTTATAGAGAGAAGATGGCAGTTCAGGCAGGCATCATTGGCAGTGTAATTTGTAATTAAAGGGTGCCTTTTATATACGTTAGCCCAAACAATTTGAACACACCATTTAGATTTTTCATGCTCATAATAATTGATACTCTATTTTAGTGTCAGGTTTCAGTGTAGCAGCCGTGTTAGTCTGTATTCTCAAAAAAGAAAAGGAGGACTTGTGGCAACTTAGAGACTAACAAATTTATTTGAGCATAAGCTTTTGTGAACTACAGCTCACTTCATCGGGTGTTTAGTGGGTGTTTTCAGTTGAGCCTTCTGACAGTGATACACACATATTTTAAACAACTATATCTATATTCTTGGAATTGGGCACACCACAGGTGCACAACTGAGCTATATGGAAGTAAAGAAAATGAGGAAGTGCAAAACTCACTCACTTCATGTATAAGTCAATTCCATTTTTAATGTGCTCTGCTGTGCAACCAAATGTGAAACTGAGGGAAAATTTTTATGAATAAAACATATAATTTATCCTTATTGACACTTATTGTTATTGGCATTCTCAGTGAAACACAGTGGAGAACTGTAGTTTGCAAGGTTTGTTTTTAACTCTGTGTTCAAACACAGGCTCCTTAATAGGGTGTCCAAATCCCACAAAGTGGCATGTAGGCATATAAAATGGGATTTTATGCATTTAAGATCTTATTTGGGCATCCAAATATGAGCTCTAGATGTCATACATATACCATTTATAATTGAAAATTGGGTTCTGTCCATGCTGAAAGCTCGCTTCTGTAAACCTTCTGGGATTCATCACTTGCAGAGCCTTACAGCGTGCTGTCTCTTAAAGAAAGAGTAGGTTTACTTACAAATTCTATACAAGATGGATATTCTGTGTCAAAGGAACTAAATAGTGAGTTGTGAGAAGATTAGAGGAAGGTTGAAAGATAGGAGTAAGTGTCCAGTAACTTTATGGGGCAGTATACGTGGGAGACAGTACTCAACCTATGTATTATAATTACAAAGAATGTGAACAATTAAATCAATCCCCTCAATACACAAATATAGAAGACTTTAATTTTGTTTACAGAGTTAGGATTTCAAAACTTTCCAAGCAATAGTGCATGTCATTCACTTATTGTTCCAATTCCATTCTTCTTTAATGTTGATTGATTTAAAAGGTTGTCTTTAATTTAAAAGCTGTTTTCATTTTAGTTTTCAACTTTCTGTCATGTTCCAAAGGAGATGAAATTGAATTATAAGTATAAACAGAGTTTTGGTTTTCCTTATTGGTTTATCCCCAAGGATTGCAAATAAGCATCTTTCATTGCTCCCACCTCCAACCCTGAGACCACTCATCAGGAGGGTGTGGCCACTGACCATCTCAGTCCTTCCTTAGCACACCTTGTTCTTTGTGCACCAAGATTAGACTCACAGAATCTAAGGCCAGATGGGACTGTCGAGATCATCTAGTCTGACCTCCTGCACATTGCAGGCCACAGAACCTCATCCACCCTCTCCTGTATCAGGCCCATAACCTTTGGCTGAGTTACTGAAGTGCTCAAATCTTGATTTAAAGACTTCAAGTTACAGAGAATCCACCATTTACTCTAGTTCCAGTCACAGTATGATCAGTTTTTAGACAGCAAAGGGAAGGGGTGAGTACACAGACATGCCCCACAGCAGTGGAAATACAGCTAGAAAAGACATAGTGTGCTACCTGTACAATGCAGCATTCCATATATATGCAAAAAGGATAGAAGTGCAGGTCATACTGAAGCAAAGAGAGGCTTGTATACTGCTCTGTGCCATGCCTCAATATGATGAGACCCAGACAAATTGGAAATTGACAGATAATCAGAACATATTGTCCTTCATGCAGTATGTACCTGTGTTTATTTTGTATCCACTTCATTTTGTTGGGATCCCATAATGTAAATAAATCACTGTACTCTGGGTATCTCCAGTTTTACTATAGCCTTCAGTTTTTGTTGCATTCTCAACCCTGCTCACAATGTGCCAGTTGCCTTTAGCACTGCTGTTCATAGCATGGCATTGTCTCTCTTAGCCCCACTTGCAAATCATGGTCAATGCACTTTCATTTTTATGATATTTTCTTACATAAACCATCACTGCAAAAGCACATCGTGTGGCCTTTTTATCCGAGATTGTGTGTGTGTGACTCCTGGCCTATTGTTCGCCTGACAAAGTCAGGCCATGGCTTGTGTCTGGTAAATTTCCAACGCAGCATGGAAAACCGAAAATAAAATCTCTTAAAATAAAACAAACACCTTGGGGGTCCAAAAGGTCAGTCCAACCCTCTCTGAAGTAATGTCAAGGTGCTGTAGGTCAATATTTTTAGCTTTATAGCCTTGAAAGTGTCTTTTTAATAGTAGACATCTCATTCCTGCTTGCTCCCTACTTAAGGACAACCTATGAAAATACAGCTAATTGTAGCAGCATATGAGCAGTGGGATGACAGAACTTGTCCTGCAAATACCTGGTGCATACAAGGGCTATTGGCACTTCTTTGATTAGCACTTCTGACTTGTATACAGTAGCTGGGGTGAGGCAATTATTTACCCAGTTCTGCTGAACTATCACCCGGATTTTCTTTATCATTTGTCATTTTAGTGAATCAGCTAGCAAATTGTTTTGCTTCCAAGACACTTAATTTAGGTTTTTAATTGAATAGCATATTCTTGAACATGCTAGTGTGTGTCAAGAGCTCCTTGCAGGGTCTCTCTTTCATCTTGAATTGGGAAGGAATCAAAATTAATCTGTGCAATTTTGAATGTATATTTATGTACAATTTAAATAGATTTTATAGGAAAGGGCCTATTTTGATAAGCTCTTGGCCTGAAGTTTCCTGGGTGGAGTTTAGCTCTACTTCTTTGATTGGGTGGAGATCGAATGCTGTTGGCTGTATGTTTTTCAGCCTATTATAGGAATTCTAGCCATTGATCTGGCTATCCATCTGAGATAGTCTAAGGTATGGCAGCTAGATTAGAGAGTGGAACACAGATTGGCTGGCTTCAAGACAACACCCACAAAAACATTTTTACAGGCATATTCTCATCTCAGTGCATATAGATTCATGCATATAACTCCTGTTAAAACTGACTCCCTGTGGACTGAGATAGAAGGGGTCCTTTTCATCAAAATGAGACCTACAATATATGTCCTAAGAGATGAAAAGCAGCAATTCATTCCCAGTCAAGTGTGTTATGAAATGGCCAGCCAAGAATCATTAAAGGAAAACTATCTAGGTATGGATTAATTTTCCTCCCATCTCAGGGTTGGAAAGATATGGAAGTTACCACGACTGATGGAAAAGAAAATGAGATGCATTGATTGAAAAATGGGTCTCATGGTAAGGGGTAAGCACTCAAACCCTCTACCCCAAACCCTTCTGAAGAAATAAATGACAATTAATGGATTAGAATCCAAGAGAATTAGGTGCTCAGAAAAAATGGTGATGGGAGCCATATGAGAATCCTAATAGAAATAGGGGGGAAATATTTCACAACAGTCCTGAACAGCATGTGCAGAAACATGTGAAAAGAAGTAGTCAGTCCCCCTCTGTCAAAGTACAGAAAGGAAATCTTAAGAGTATGTGTCTGCATATATGTGTATATAACACATACACAATTATACACATATATAATCTATTAACATGGCATTTCTTTAGCAAACTATTGGTTTCTTTACCTCCTGTGATTCAAATATATGGATTAGTTAAGATCAGGTGAACTCTAGCCCCAAATATTTAGAAAAAAATCAAGTTGTTCTGCTATTGACACTTGCTATATGTTCTCAAGTTCCTATCACAATTCTTTTTATTTTGGATAAAATATCTGAAAACTTGTTCTATACTATTGCATACACATAAATGTGTTTTACTTGGTTAAGTTATACGACCTAAGTGTTGAGATGTGGCAGTGCCTAGTTAGGCATCCTGCCCATCACAGAATTTAAGATAAGAACCAATTGTATGTATTAATCAAAATAATGGTAATTATGTATAAAAATATTTCTGATGACAGTACTCTGAGCATCTGACCAATTTTAGATGCTGAGCTAATGTGTTGGGAGTTTTTCTGGTTTTCTCACTAATCCGTTTTTGTCTTTTTTTGGGAGTTTGTCCTGCCATTTTGATTCCTTCCTACCCCCCCCCCCCAGTGATGTCAACCCTGATTCCTTGACTCTTCAATTATATTTTTATAACTTTTCTCTTCCAACCTTTCTCTATTCTGCCTCTTTCTTTTCTCATTCATGAAAAGAAGTAATATGGCAAAACACAACATTCCCAGTAAGTTCTTGGAATGTATTGGGGACAACTGTGGAGAAAGTAGCTCGGGAGACAGTCATTTTAGATTTGATTTTAAGCAACAGGGAGGAATTGGTAGAGAATCGGAAGGTGAAAGGCAATTTGGGTGAACGTGATCATGAAATGGTAGATTTCGTGATTCTAAGGAAAGGAGGGAATGAGAACAGCAGAATAAGGACAATGGACTTCAAACAATCAGACATTAACAAACTCAGAGAACTGGTATGAAAGGTCCTATGGGAAGAAAATCTAAACGAAAAAGGAGTTCAGGAGAGCAGGCAGTTTCTCAAGGAGTAATAATAAAGGCATAACAGCAAACTAATCTCATGTGAGGGAAAGTCAGGAATAATAATAAAAGGACAATATGGTTCCATGAGCTCTATAGTGACCTGAAAATCAAAAAGGAATCCTACAAAAGTTGGAAACATGGCCTACAAAATAGCACAAGCATATAGGAACAAAATCAGACAGGCTAAGGCACAAAATGAATTACACCTAACAAGGACATAAAAAGGCAATAAGAGGAGGTTTTAAAAATACATTAGAAGCAAGAGAAAGATTTAGGAAGCCATAGATCCTCTACATAGTGGGGAAGAAGAAAAGGAGTACTTGTGGCACCTTAGAGACTAACCAATTTATTTGAGCATAAGCTTTCATGAGCTACAGCTCACTTCATCAGATGCATCCGATGAAGTGAGCTGTAGCTCACGAAAGCTTATGCTCAAATAAATTGGTTAGTCTCTAAGGTGCCAAAAATACTCCTTTTCTTTTTGCGAATACAGACTAACACGGCTGTTACTCTGAAACCTGTCATAGTGGGGAAGGAGCGCTAATAGCTGATGACATCAAGAAGGCTGAGGTACATAATGCCAATTTGACTTCAGTCTTCACTAAAAAGGTTAAATGTGACCAGATACTCAACACAATTAATATTAACAACAAGAAAGAAGGAATGCAAACCAAAACAGGAAAAGGTCAGGTTAAAGAATACTCAGATAAGTTAGATGTATTCAAGTTGGCAGGGTCTGATTAAATTCATCCTAGGTACTTAAGGAATGAGCTGAAGCAATCTTGGAACTGTTAGCAATTATTTTCTTTTGTGCTCACGAAAGCTTATGCTCAAATAAATTGGTTAGTCTCTAAGGTGCCACAAGTACTCCTTTTCTTTTTGGATAATGGAGTGGAAAGAATACTTATAAAACTTTCAGATGACTCCAGGCTGTGAGAGGTTGCTAGCACTTTGGAAGACAGAATTAGAATTTAAAACAACCTTGACAAATTGGAGAATTGGTCTGAATTCAACATGATGAAATTCAATAAAGACAAGTGCAAAGTACTACACTTAGGAAGGAAAAATCAAATGTACAACTACAAAATGTGGAATAACTGGCTAGGTGATAGTATTACTGAAAAAGATATGGGGTTTATAATAGGTCACAAGTTCAATAAAAGTCAACAATATGATGCAGCTGCAAACAAAGCTAATATCATTCTGGGGCTTATTAACAGGAGTGTTGTAGGTAAGATGCATGAGGTAAGTGTCCTGCTCTAGTCAGCACTGATAGGGCCTCAGATGGAGTACTGTAACTAGTTCTGGGTGCCACACTTTAGGAAAGATGTGGATGAATTGGAGCGAGTCTAGAGGAGAGCATAAAAAATGCTACAAGATTTAGAAAACTTGACCTACGAGGAAAAGTTAAAAAAACTTTTGTGTATGTTTAGTGTTGAGAAAAGAAAACTGAGGGAGGACCTGGTAACAGTCTTCATATATTCTAAGCAATGTTACACAGAGAACTGTGATCAATTGTTCTCCATGTCCAGTGAAGGTAGGACAAGAAGTAATGGGCTTAATCTGCAGCAAGGTAGATTTAGGTTAAATATTAGCAAAACCTTTCTAACTACAGGGTAATTAAGCTTTGGAATCGACTTTCAATCAAGGTTGTGGAATCCCTGTCATTGGAGGTTTTTAAGAACAGGCTGGACAAACACCTGTCAGGGATGGTCTAGGTTTATTTGTTCCTGCCTCAGTGCAGGAGGCTGGACTTAATTACTTCTCAAGGTCTTTTCCAGCCCTACACTTTTATGATTCGATGGTTTCTATGATTCTATGAAACATATACATAGAGCTGGACCCTGAAGCAAAGCCATGGACTAGAACTCCCCTTTAGCACTAAAACTTTGTTCAGAATTTGGCTCTACATCTGAATTTGGCAGGTGGGTGCCATTTCTATAATGAGTCAAACCAAAGCCCTAGGCCTTAACACCCCAAAATTGAGCGGGTCACAATCCAAATCTGAATTTTGCCTTTTGGGTCCATCCATAATTTCACGCAGAGTGACCCTCAAATGTAAGCAACGTGGTATAGTCTACAATACTGGGACCTTCAAACCTAAGAGTCCTTAGCAGAGTATTTAATTAGAGCAACTGGATAAATATAGATGCTACAGGGGAAGAAAGATGGATACATTGCCAACTCTTTAGCTGATTTCATACTGCAAAGTTACTGGAATTACTGGGGAAAAAATAAGATCTTCTTTTGCTTCGTGCACATCAACTGTGAATACGAAACATTGAAAATAAGCAGTTACGAGCCCCACAGACCTTAACATACCAGTCTCCATGACAACATGAAACCCAGAGGAAGGAAAAATATTCCTAAGGGAAAGCTGAGAAGTGCAAAGAAAATGTTAAAAAAAAAAAAATAGAAAAAAAAAAGTGGGATGTGGTGTTTGTTTTTGTTAGCTGAGTCCTACTATTTGAAGTCCCTTCTTCTTGTTAGATTACTTTATCTACTGCTCCTCAGGGAACAGACACTACGCTATCACTTTGTATACACTGATAGCGCTATTGCATTTGGGCTGCATTTGTATGGCCCTTTCATTAGAGAACTTCATTTTCCCTAGCGCTGTCCGAGCACAGAGCCTATGTGATACGGAGCAAACTTGCTTCAGTTTTGTTTCATCTTTAAACTTACAAGTTTAGGGATGTCTTTAAATCATTGGAAAAATTTAAAAACGGGGGAAGGGGCAATAAAATAAAAACAAGCTGTGCAGGAAAGAGACACATTTTGTAAATAACAGTGCAAAATATAACCTGTGAGAAAGCTGTGAGGACCATGTGAGAGAGTATCATAACAACAGTAATATCAATAACAGGCAACATTTTCAAAATCACCTAAGTAACTTTGGAGTCTAAGTCCCATTGACATTCAATGGAACTTAGGCTCCTAAGTCACTTAGACACTTCTGAAATTTTTACCCAACAACAACAGTAATGACTATTATACAGCACTTTTTATTCTGAAGGATCCCAGAGCATTTTAAATGACTGCACATGCATGGATACAGAGACACATGTTACTGCGGCTACTACTGAAACACAACCACTTTTTGTGTGGATTATGACAGCTTTTTCACCATGCACAGCAGTATAGGAAAAGGCAGAGGGCAAATTAAGTGTGCAAAACTACCCAAATATGCTTTCACTAAAATTAGTGGGTAAACTCACATTGACTCCAGTGGGCGCAGGACCCAAATTAGAGATTTGGCCAGGACATGAATAAATCCTCTAATTTTATGAGATGCCATGGGAATTTTTATGAGCACAAGTGGTTAGGATTTCAGTTGTACATTATATAGACAGTATTTCCAGCAGTACAGCACTAAGAGGATTCTGGGAGACTGGTTCCGTACTGGCCCAGTGAGCAAGTTGTCTACTCCAGAAACAGCAATGTCATCAATGACTTGAAAGGAAAGAATGAAAACGTCTGTGTAAATTTGAAAGAAAGAAAAAGACAACAGAAAGAGTCTTGTGTATGTGAAAACGCACCACTCAATCAGACTTGTATAGTAACACAATGGACTCATCTACCTCCTTATCGCTCAGAAATCAGTCTCATACATAGATGCATGGTGTGTTGACTTCAGTTACCTTTATACACCTTGTCATGCCAGCATAGCTATTGAAAAGGAATTGGAAAGAAAACAGTGATGGGAACCTTGACACTGTCATGTGCCTTCCCTCCCAAAACATCTTAAAGTAACTAGCAGGTATTGCTGGTATATGAGTCAAACTGCTTTATGTATCTGGCACACAGATGTCTGATTTTCTATGTCCCAGTTACCCAACAGCAGACAGATGTTTTGGATGTAGAATGGTGGGGGAAAAGTGTATCCCACCATTTTGTCCTATAGTGAAGCAAATCTGCCAATCCTTACCCACCATCTCATTTACTTCTTGTACTCTAGCTGATACAGAAGAGACCGCTATCATCATCCCCTATTCTACTACTGTGTGGAAGAGTGTTTGGACTGAAATTAGATAGAATGTGCTGTGCTTTTACACATATAACACATACTGCAAGTTCCTTAATCCTCACTTAAGGAAGTTCTCCTCTTAGAATAGCAGCAGTCATGTCAGTCTTTTAACACTGCGCTATTGTAGGAGGAGAAAGGTGTGAGCTATTTGTGGTGTTTTCAAGCATGCTGCTAAGCAGTGGTATATATTTTTTTTCATTTGTAACACCATAGCACAGCAAAGTAAAACAGCCCACTGCTTCTATAGCATTCACCTCCAATCAACTCTCATTTTACTTACTTGTTGTATTATGAGAGATGAATAACCTAGATCCCAACTTGCAGTGCTTCAGATCAACCACATTTCTTCAATCATGATTTTTTTCAGAATACTTTAGAACTGGGGTGGTTGGTTTAACAGGGGTTGGTCTTTATTACAAAGCTTCTCATGCAAGAGCAAGTATAAATCAAACATATGTAAAGCCAGCAATTAGCATAGTACTGGGAAATTCACCCCCAAATATAGGTGAATATTGCCCTATTTGTAGTGGGGTTTGTTCTATTAGTATATGACTTTTTCAATTTAATATGGGGCCTGATAATCCTAGTCTCACTAAAGAATAAGCTCCCATTTATCTTCATGGAAGAAGGAACATGGAATTTATTCTTAGAAATTGAGTGTCACAGGACTGAGTTGAACTCTCAACCCTCTTAAAGGGCCAGCTCCCCATGGTGCCTCCTCAATCCCCCATTGGTAAGTTAGCCTCCATTGGCGAAACTGAGATCCAGTGAGGAAGCATTTCAGTACATTCTGATGTCAGAAAAGAAAGCCAAACCATAATAATGAGGTTCAGAAAAGAGAGGCTTTATTGGTGTAATAGAACCTAAAGACTATTGTAAATGGCATTTGAAATGCCTGCTTGAACAGGTGGAGATGCATGTTGTATAAGTTTCTACACCAGGCTTACAGCTATATTCATGGAACCAAACTTTGCCTTCAGTTACATCTGTCCAAGCACATTGACTTTACTGAGATTGCAGGAATATCAATCAGGGCTGAATTTATAGGCCAGTCTGTCTGCTTCAGTCACACAGTGCAGTCTGAGGTATGGGAGTAACTAGTCCCATGTGATACAGGGACCTTTCATATCAGATTTCCTCTCAAGGCCACACCCACTGATGATGGGACTACTTTTTTCTACCCAGTATACACCTTTTAGTTGTAAATGTAAATACAGTTCAACATCTTAAAACATTAAAGAGGTTAATAATATCAATATTTCCTGTAAGCTGGTAGCAAGCCCAGTTTTGAAGGTGTCGCTGACTTACTCCAGCTTTACAGAACTGTAACTGATAACAGAATTTGATCCCATATGCATACGGGATCAAAATAGGCTTGAAGCATACGTTTAGCTCTTTGTGTATAATAACATACTGTAATATGAACTGCTCACCTGTCCTTACAGTAGGTATCATTTTACTTTGATCCACTTTGCTGGAAACTGTAGAAACACTAATAGATAAGCTCTTTTCAATATAAATGTGTTGTTGTGTTCATCCCACCTTTAAAAATAAAGATACAACACTGTAAGATATAATGGTCAATGTGGCACATACTATCTTCATGAATTGCTGGCTGTTCTTTTTTCAGAGGATGATAACTAGCTATCTAATCAAAATGCATAAGCAGTGTCTGCCCCCTCCACCCCCAACTCCATTCATTTTCTACTCATGATCTCTGCTTGGGGTAGTATAATTGCTTTAGACATAATTTACTGCTTACTTGGTAATGCAGCATTTCAGCCTCTGATAAAAACCATATCAAGTCACAGCACTGGTCCTCAGCTTGAAAGGGAGTTCATGTAATCGCTTTCTTACCCTAACCCATTGCCATATCATTTTTGCTGGATGAGGGGCTGAAAAGTAATCATTGTTAAATGATGCTAGCTCCAAAGAGGGGCTTTGACTTCTCAGCCTTCCCACTCTTCTTTGTCTCCTGCTTCTTTTATGGGGAGGCAGCAGGGAAACTTTTATAGTTTGAATTTCATGGAAATAAAATGAATATAATGGCAGACCATAGAGACATGAGACATCTATCCTAACACAGGGCAAAGATAAGTATCCCAGAACTAAACTTTGGGGGCTGCAAAGGGGAGTTGATTCATCATGATGGTGTAGGAGTATAGAGAATAAAGTCTTGAACATTTTGTTTCAAATCTGTGGGTATATCTATGCTGTAGCTGGGAGTGTGCTAAAAGTAGCAGATTGGATGCTGCAGCATGGGTGATGGCTCCTCCAGCTAGCCACCAGAGTTTGCACCCGGGGGTTGGGTGGGCTTGGACTTGGGTGGCTAGCCCAAGCCACCGCCAGTGCTGCAACATCCACATTACTATTTTTAGGGCACTAGCTTGAGTGGAGCTAGCATGAGTCTGCGCACCTGGGTTGGGAAGCCCACTTCCAGCTGCAGTGTAGACATACTCTTTGTGCTCCTAAATGTTTCTGTTGTAGCTGGTAATGTTTAATAATAAAGACTGGAAGTTAACATAATCAGTAGTATTTAACAAGGGTGGGACTCTATAAGAAGGGTGGGACTCTATGCAGGGCCTAGTTAATTAAAGTCTGTCTTGTGAACTGAAATCCTTGAATGGTAGAGGTAAAAAGGTGGGTTAATCCCTGGTCCCATTTAAGTGAATAGGAGGTTTGTCATTTGCTTCAATGGGATCAACACTGGAATTTATGTTATTGCTGATGGGCTCAGTCTCCCCCAGTCAATGCACAGAGGCATCCTCTCTGCAGGATCATACATACTTTCGTGTGGAAAGGGGTGTTCAGCTGCCTTCATAGAAACATCCCCCTTGCCTTATGCCTGGACTCTGTTGAAGGCACTCTGTAGATGTGTTGATCTGTATGGGGAAGGTAGGCAATAGATGGGCCAGGGGAGCAGTGGCAAGGCAGATTGGTGGACGGAGTACATGCCATCTACACAGCTAGACCTGTGGAGCTCAGGGAGAAAACTAATACCACCCCAGACCTGCTCTGCCATGGACATCTCAGTATAAAGGAGGAGAGAGGATAATTCCATCTCCATGCCCAGGTATTCCTTGGCCTCTGTGCTGGGACTGTCAGGGCTGCTAATTAGTGTCAGTTATGGCTTTTTGTAACAATTAGATAAGCAGCCAAATGTATTCTCACTGGAGTTCCACCAGTGGAAAGAAGAATAGAACTTGGGCTGCATCCCCTAGGAACTGGACTGAGGTAGTTCATTTCACATGGGTGACTGAACAGTCATCAGACGGTACAGACTTTTGGTACCTCTAACCCTGTGATTCTAAGTGTGCAGAATTCCGTCAGCAGAATTCCACAATCCTATCTCTGGTCTGGATTCACAGCTTCCACTAGTTCAACTTGCACAGAACTTGACTGTGTCAATCACTTACTTCCCCTGCACCATGTAAACACATTTTAAAAAACAGAGCATGGAAAGCGTGATTCACACATTATTATAGAACACTCAGTTATACTTTAATACAAAGCAGAAGCTATTTTAAAGAAAAAATCACATTCTGATTCAAGGTCAGAAAGCAGCAGACACACCTTTGACAAGAATCCCAGTTTGCTATTGCAAGCTGTGATTCAGCCTGAGATCTTAATAAGGTTTTTAAGGTGATGTCCTTACAGGTCACAAGCCACTAGATATATGGTCTGTTAGCTCTGGCAAAGTGCGCTCTATAATGATAGCTTGAATCTGCTACCAGCCATCTAGCCTCTGCCTTACAGAGCAAAATTCTGCCCTCAGGTGCACCCCCCGCAGCTCCACTACAGTCAGTGGTTCACCATTCAGGTCAGATTGTTTATTTTACCTTTGACAGTAAGGCTACATCTACACAACCAGCTAGGGGTGTGATTCCCAGCTGGCGCAGACATACTCCCGCTAGCTCTCACTGAGCGAGTGCGCTAAGAATAATAGTGTAGCTGCAGTAGCACAGGCAGTGGCAGCATGGGCGAGCTGCCCCGAGTACAGCCCCGTCTGAACCCCGGAGTACGCACTCCGCGACACTAGCTTGTGCCACTGCTCACGGCTGCCTGTGCTAGCTACCGCAGCAACGTCGCTACTTTTAGCGTACTAGCGTGATGAGAGCTAGCAGGAGTATGTCTGCATGAGCTGGGAATCACACCCCTAGTTCCAAGTATAGACATGGCCTAAGTAAAAGATTGATAACCCCTCTTCCGTTTAATCAAATGTTACTGACTCTGCGCCCAATCCTGCAAGGTGCTGAGCATGCTCAATGCTCCGTAAAGTGTAAAGGGTGTTCTCACCTGGCAGGATCAGGTCCTTAGAAATGACTGCATTTCGATGGTGTGATATCCACGCTGTAATTCAGAGGGAGTCAGATGTTACTGTAGACAGGTAAGCATTCATGCCAGCTGGCTTTTAAAAGTTGATAAGTCCTGTGCTGACTAGGCTTGTTCTTTGAAGTTGTAAAATGGTCTACTTTTACTTTGGCAACAAAGTAAAGGTCAGTATTTAGCACAAGCTACTACGGCACAGAAAGAGACAACAAGCATGAAAACAGGGTTTACAGTGGATGAAAAGGTAAAATAATAGGTGCTCTACAGTCGATAATCTCCTTTATATCAAGGAAGAGAAAGAAACAAAGATTTGTTACAGCTGGGAGTCAAGAAGCCAAGGTACTTTACAACAAAAAGTCTATTCTGGTACCTACTGAAAGTTAAACTCACAGATCTAAGCTGGCATCTCTACTCTTAACACATAACTCAAGACTCTTTAAAATCAATACCATTGCATGTAGAAACCTTGTCTATTTAAATAAAAGAATATAATAAACAGTTTTCTTGGCTTTGAACACAGCACTGTGTTCTACTCAGACATGAAAAAAGATGTTAGAATATAGTCAGAACCGTAGAAGCCAGGAAATTAAGACTGCAATGCTGTCCTTAGTTCACCCTGTTGTGTTTCAACATTGCAGCTCATATGTTACATAAAATCACCTACTATATTACAGCCCCCTGAAAGAGTATATCAAATGCGTTACCTGGGAATAACAGGGTTAATTCAGGATGAGGTTTTAACCCTGAATTAGGAACCGATCCTACAAAACTCCCTTTAAAGTTGGGAAATGTAATGGAGTTTTGCCCAAGTAAGAATAGCAGGAATGGGCCTTACACTTATTCTGTGAGTTTACTGATTCCTGAAAAGGTTTGGGTTTTTTTCTCCTGCTAATAATAGCCCACCTTAATCGATTAGTCTCATTAGAGTTGGTATGGCAACCCCCATTTTTTCATGTTCTCTGTATGTATATATATATCTATCTTCCTACTGTATTTTCTACTGCATGCATCTGATGAAGTGGGCTTTAGCCCACAAAAGCTTATGCTCAAATAAATTTGTTAGTCTCTAAGGTGCCACAAGTACTCCTCATTCTTTTTGCTGATACAGACTAACACGGCTACCACTCTGAAACCTGTTTTTTTACTGTATATTTAATGTGCACATTTCCTTTTCTTTACATGTTAACTTTTTAAAAATGAAAAGCATTTACGATTTTTTTTTTAAATCTTGCATTGGCTCAGTAGACTCCAATGTTTTAATGTTTGCAGATGTGTATTCTTTGCATCACCAAATATAACAGCTCCAAGCAATTGTATATCTGTATTTAGAAAGCTGGAAAAAGGTTGGGGTGGTTGTTTGTTTGTTGAGGGGAGGGAGTGATCTACTTACTGGAACAAAAGGATCCTTTTCAGTATATAGGAGTATATAGGAGTTATATGAGTATAGGAGCATAGAGGTATATAGGAGTATATAGGAGTTAAATGAATGGTCTATGGCCCTGATCCTACAATGCACATGTTTAATTTCAAGCCTGGAACCACTCACATGCTTGAAATTACACATGTGCATAAGTCTTTGCAGGATTGTGCTCTGTGATTGACATGCTTGCATATGCTTAGATAGGGCCGGATTCTGCTATCCTCTAGTATATTACTCTACAAATAGTTTCAACCTGAAATCAAACAAGGTTCCACTCAACAGGAGTAAGAGTGGCAGAATTGGCCCTATGATAAATATTTGGTGTGAATTTTTAAAATAGTAAACTTTAGAGAGCATCCACAGTAAACTACATTTTAAATACATTTACATGGTCATTTGTTTATTTCTAAAATATCTAAAGGCATCAGTCCATGTTATGGACTAGTGAGATACAGAAATTCAGATCAGAAGACAAAACTATTTGAAACCATGAGCTTCTATTTATTTATGGCTATTTCTTTATTTAAGGAATACGTTTGTCAGTAAGAGCTTACTAGGGCAAATTATAGGTTCAAAAACTGCTACTTACTTATTGGCACTCATGCTATAAATTTAAATATGGCCTCTGGATTTTCTTTAAAATTCTCAGCATGAGTGAGGCTAATAACCCCAATGTTAGTCCAAAGTATGAAATTGTAAGACAAGCATGTATGTTTCTAACTACACCTCTGCCGCTGCTGCTGTTCTCATTTAACGGAGAACATTCTAGTGCCAGTATAACTTTGCCATAGCAGTAAGCATGCACATTAACTTTAGACTGAAACTGGAGTGTATGTTTGAGCTACCTGCACAGGTAATTTTAACCTTCTGGTTTAAATCCCAATGTTTCAGTTGCAGGAAGCACTATGTTCTCTTTTCACATTCATTATCTCTGGTGTATTTAATGTGCCATTTGCATCAGAACTGTGTTTCTAGTAGCTGAGTTTGGGTTGCTTTCTCAGGGTAAAAACTATGAGGTTTGGATTTATGAATTGATGAGATACCCACACTTTATTCCTATCAGATCAGCATTTTAATACAATACTGTATATAAATATAATGAAATAAAATGGATGGAGGTCATCATTTCCAGATAGATTTCTCCATATTCCCAATGATAGATAAATTGTTTTATCTTTTCAAGCAGCTACCGTCCTTCACAAACAAGACACCATTTACCAAACAACTATCTTTTTGTAGTAAGTAGAAGTAAGATGGTAAGGTCCCAATCCTGCAAACTCTTACTGATCGTGGATTACACATCCCTGGACCTGGAACGAATGTGTAGGGGGATGTGCAAGGAGCCTTTCTCCCGCACACACTATATACCCCACACAAGTGATACGGGAGCACAAAGACTGCTCCCTCCATTCAGCTCCAGGTTGCAAATTTTCTACAAAGATGTCAGGAAGAACGCCTTGACTGTGTTCCTTCCTCATGCACTGTGCAGCTGACTGGTGGTGAACAAGGGAGCCCCGCAGGGGGAGTCCATTAGCTACCCCCAGCATGCCAGGGAGTTTGAGGATGGACGGTATCACCTGAGGTGCAGTCCTTCCCTGAGTTCTGCACCTACCCCTACTTATGACTGTGGTTCTCTCAGTCTTGCCCCATGCAAGTAGTCTCTATTCTTGACAGTAAGACCTACTTGCCAGAACAAGGCTTTGATTTGGGCCCTAAATTAGCTAGTGATCAAAGCAGCTGAGAACTGAATTGGTATCCCAGTGCTAGCATGCTGCCTGTTTCACAGGTGAACTCTCAGTCAGAGACATATTATAGGCTAGAGACTATACACAGTACTATGCAAAGGGAAATGTATAGCTTTGTTACCCCAGGTGAAGGCTAGGAAAGGAATTTTGACACATAAGGCCATTATTCCTTCCCTGTGTCACAGTTCAGGGCAACTGCACCTGTACTTTCCTCAGTGGTTTAACAAGGGCACTTATTTTCAGGCTTTTAGCTTCTTAGCTGATGCCTTTTTGGGTGGAGACTCATGTTTTTTTCCCTTCTGAATGGGGTATTTCCAGGTGCAGAGTTCCTTGTCTTCAGTGTGTTACTTCCAGCACTAGACAATTCCACAACAACACATGCACAATTACATTTTTAATACAATGGACCCCAATGGCTTAAACTAATTCAATAAAGTTTATTTAGGGTATTCCAAAATTGTCTGTCACACCCTGCTCCCCACCTTGCTGTCGGGGAGAATGGGGAGGGGCATCTTATAATCTGCTACTGTGCTTTACTAATAGCAATCTGTTTCTTTCTCTCACCTGCACTTGCCAGCACACGTGGGAAAGAGGAGGAGGTGGAATCGCAGCTCTGGCTCCTCCTTGCCCATCTGCGAAGAAAAGAGGAAAGATCAGTCCCCTGGAGCCTGCTGTCCCCCGGATGCTTGGAGAGGTGATCTGGAGGAGGCTGCAGGGGAAGAGGCTCTTACTCCTTTCATGGCTACATAAGTCTGGAACCACAATGTGGCCCTCAAGGGTTAGATTAGGCTGGCGTTTCTGTAATCCATCTCTGCCATGATCTATTTTGGAAACTTCTTGCACTGTCCAAGAAATGTTAGCTGAGGAAGGGCATCAACTAGTCAATGAAAAGGATGGTAGGTCAGCCTATCATCTACTTCAGCTGTCCTTGGCCCCACTCTTATGTTGTATTATGTCTTATCACTAAGTGTTACATGGTATCATGTCTCAAGTGTTTTGGTCTAATGTCTGTGATAATGTCAATTTGGACCAGAACATGGTGAATATTTAGAGCGCAGACATCTGCCCCCAAAATATCACAATGATAAGAAATGGGTTCTTCTGAATAAGTTGAATATTAACATTATTTGCTGCATAGTTTTGTATAAATTGAACATTGTTGGATTAGTTGATTTATAGTCAAAATCTGTCCCTGCTGGTCTTCTGAACCAATCCCTGTACAATATTAAAAAACAACTTTAAAAAGGGTGCATGAAAGAAAAAAACTGGTCTCCTCTAATAAATCTTTTCATTCTTGATCCCTCCTTCCTGGGAAGGAAGGATGTTCTTGAGGCTAAGGCATTGAACTGGCATTAAAGAGACCTATGCATCGAAGAGACTATGCCCTATTCATTGTTCTGTAACAGACTTCGTGCGCTGTCCAACTTAAGGGCAAATAATGTCTGTATAGGGAAGAGAATGGATGTCACCTACTGTTCGGTTCCCATGCCCTCCCCTTAATGATCATGGGCTTATGGCCTCATAGATCTGCACTGAGCATGAATCTACTGCTCACACCCTTGTTTGTGTGAGCCTTTGCAGTAGGTAGTTACAAAGGACTTCTCTTCTACTGTGAATGGTGGATTGTGGAATCCCCTGGGCTTCCTGGATCTCTTGTAGAGCACAAATATAACATCATGGGCCTTGCATGCCCAAGATTTGACCCTTTGTGCCTGTAAAAGGGTCCAATTAAGAGGTACTTCTTGATGCAGGGCTAGTTACAGTAATGCTTGGCATGTATATGGAAATGTCCAGGCATAAGTCTCAAAGCACTTTACAAAGATGGGTAAAATAGTGTTAGCTCCCTTTTACAAATGGGGAAACAGAGACATGGAAAACTGAAATGACTTTCTCATGGTCACACAGTAAGCCGGTGACAAAACTAGGAATGGAAGCAGATGGCACAGCCCTGGTAGAGCTCCTGTAGCTGGACACTCAGCTACTGTGTTTGGGTCCCACCGCTGAACCCAGGTGCTCTTAAGCTTCCAGTAAGCTGGAGCACTGTCTCTCTCCTTGTCCTCCCAGCACACTTCCTTGGCACTTCTTTGTCTGTTGCCTCTTCATGGAAATGGGATGTCCTGGCCCAGCTGCCTCTTGAGGTAATGGAGTAACTGATAGCAATAGTAGGTTGCCATCCTTTATATGGACCAATGCTACAGGGGGATGAGACACTTTGCTGACAACAGACTCAAGAACCTTGAATTCCACTCCAGGCTCTGGACAGAAGTTTGCTCTAGTGGGCACAGACTCTTCTGCCCCTGCCCCCTCCCCTCCAATCCCTGTCCCAGTCTTACTTCTTTCCCCACCCCTAGCTTCTCAGCCCATGCCCTTCTCATTTTAGGCAGTCCCTAGGAGAGTATGGTGGATCTAAAGGTTCCAGCCTTGCTGTTGATCCATGTGGCTGTCAATAATACACCACATAATGCTGCAGTTGCTGGGTTTTTTTCAATTTGATTTTTTTAAAACCTAGAATATTAGTTTTGTTATGTTAAAAGAGCATTATTAAGGTTGCAAAGTCAAGCGCTCAAAAGTTAGGAAAAGCCAAAATTAAAGTTGCTGGGTGATCATTAATTGTGTATTTCTCATTTTGTGGCTGCCTGACTTGAGATGCTGGAGCTGATTTGAAAGTGCTGAGCACTCTCAGTTCCAGGTGAAGTCAGTCAGAGCTGTGATTTGAACATGTGAAGGGCTATATAATGCTACATACTCTGAAAAGTCAGGCACCCAAAATTAGCGGACTTTTGGTTTGCATTGATCTCTCTGTGCCTCAGTTCCCCATCTGTAAAATGGGGATAATACCCTCTCGTTTCACATGAGGATTGTGAAAATAAATGGATGTTTGTGAAGCATTTAGACACTGTAGTGACGAACACCACAGAAAAGGCCATGAGGAAGATAATAATACCCTCTACAGTCGAGGGTTTGAATAATGCACAATAAATAAGGACTGGGGCCACTCATTGAACAATGAGGAGAAAATAAAATATTTAATAACTGCTCACTATGTGAACACTGTCTGTCTTATGCATTAAATGAGGCAGGGGGTCCAGTGGAAAAAATAGTAAATGATCATGTAATTAAAGGCTGTATCATAGTGCATATGCACAAAGGGGCTAAATTAAGGTTTTACTGGAAACTTTAATTCAGGCGTTTCCTAACTTTTGAGAGCTTGATTTTAATAATGTTTGTTTAATGTAGTTGTGTGTGTGGTTATAATTTACACTCAGTGTAGAATGTAAGTTTCCAATATGTTTCCTCATTTCTCCCATTCCCCCGGTTGTAGAAAAGAGAGACTAGGATTTTATTTTTGTTCCACAAGTCTGGACCAACATGGTTACAACACTGCAAACAAGGATTATTATGTTGGTAAAATTCCAGCTGTTAATAAGTAGCAGGTGTTAAATATTTTAATCTCTTTCTCTGCTGGCTAGATCAATGACTTACCCATTATAATATTACGACTAGAGATGTGCTAAACTGACTAAAGTAATTAGTGACAAAAAAGGAATTGCCTTGGGGTTAACAGGCATATGAGTAATAGGAGAGATGAATTTGTTTCCTATTTTTGTTCCAAATTTCCACTTTGTTACCTTTGCTTAGAATGTCAAATGACATTTTACTCTGATAGACATGACTTTACCTTGTACAACATAACATAGCCCTGCACAGCCTGATGGCTCACCCACTTTACATTTCAAAATGCGCTTTATTTCATATAGGGTCAATATTTACAGAATACATTTCAGCGGCACAGTATCTTATGTGACATATGATACTCATTTTGCCTGAGCACTTTCCATTAGGAAATCTCAGCTGCTTCAACAGATGAATTTACATCCCTGACTCAAAGTGGGATTTGGATTCAGATGTATCATCAGCTGGTGATTTTCCCAGGGGATTTTCATTTAACTTTTTTTAAAAAATAATTTTGGTTTTATGTAGTTACACGTTATTTAGTTGAAAGGTCTCTATGGGATCATTTATTAACTGTTCATGAACGTGTAACTGATTGGGAAAGACACATTCCTGCTTGAAATATCATTAGCACAATCATGAGTACGCTGAATAGGGCAGAGGCCATCGTGAGATGTAATCAGCGACACACTGAGGTTCCTATGGCATGGCCATGGTATCTTTAAAGGCTTTCATAGAACAACTGCTTACCGAAAATCTGTGAGATTAGGAAAAGTCTCTCCAACTGTGTCCAAGGAACTTGTATTTTGGGCTTTGGTGACATACAGCTAGACCAGTGTGGAGCTCAAAGTCATACCAGCTGTATGGCCACGTATGGAAGTCTGCTTGTACTAATGAGTCACTACTGAATTAACTGATTATGTGCAGGTAGAACAATGGTGCTGACATGTAGGAAATGGATTTGATGAGTAGCAATCTTTTTCTCTACCCTTCCCAATCTGTGGCTTTTCTTTTTTCCCAAACACAAGAACCTAGTTACAGATGATGAGAGCTCCTGCCAGGAGACAAAGATACTCTTTCATTCCAAGGTGATAGAGACTCTGGTATTTTATTTCAGTGCCCTGTGTGGTCCTGATTAACTGAAGACTGACTCTGCCCAGTGACAGAAATAGTGTGTTAGTGTTGTCCGCTTCAGTTCAGGGACAATCAGATAGAAACTCAGTGATGCCAGTGGAAGACCACCCCAGCCCCTTACACCTACCATGTTTCTACAGCTGTACCCAGATCAGAAACACTGTTCTTTCCTTTCGATTGTGCACTCGTACAAAATGTAACTTCTGAGATGAGAGAAAGACCTAGCAGCAGTTTGCTAGAATCATGGCATCATAATTAATTCCTGCACAGAATATGATTTAAATGATGGAGAAGATCTATCTTGGAAACAAACCAGTTGGCAGGATTCACATATTATATCACACTTCTAGTGCATACAGAAACCATAGTTTTGGCCCTAGATCTTTGAAGGTTCACCCATCATTACTTTGGCATATATGACATAGTTTGTGGTTCCTTCTCCTTCCCCCCTGAAGCAGTGGTATGGTACCAGGCTAGGAGTTTATTTTCAAGGGAAAGTATTATAATGGAGGAGAGGTCCATGTGTATTGATGGATGTTATTGAACAATTTTTCAATTGTTGTGGCTGGCTAGCTATGACTAGTAGCTAGGGATTTGGGGGATGATTTCTTTCTTCCAAAACCTGGGGACAAATCTGTAAAGTCAATGCTCAGCACCTGATTATATTCCCAATCCATATTTAGCCATCTACCTTTAGTCACCCAAGTTTGAAAGTTTGGGCTTTTGTCATTGTTTCTGTAGACAATTACAAAAGGTTTGACTGGTACTTGAAACATTTTTTTTCGTAGCTGGAAGTAACTGAGTCTAGATAGGTTTAATTACCATTACTTAGTATCCATAATCTGAACTCTGATTCAAGTTTTGTTTTTTTTCTTCCACTGGCATAATACTTACAACAGAGAGTCATAAGAGGGTGAGAAAACATATTTGGAGAGACAAAGTCAATCTGAATCCAAAAGATGCAGATCAGTAAATTCTATCCCTGTTGTGAAGAAGCAGTTTTATTATTGTGTTGAAATTTTCCATATTATAGTACTATTCTATAAAGCCAAAACATTAAAAGTTAAACTTTCTTCCAATTCCAAGATTTATTTCTCAGAAATGATTTCTAGCTGTGATATTTTATTTATACTTTATTTGACCACAGTTGTTCAGCTTGTCTTCATATAAACAGTTTGTGGATTTGGATCTGCCTTTCCTCTCATAAACCTTAATACACTCACACAGAAATACATATATTCAGACATAATGTGTATATAATTTTAACTCATTCATGCAGTCATATACATATGGCATGTGTGTATAGAGATGCATGAATGGATTAAAAGTCACTAATGACACTGATAAGAACAGAAATGTCTCACGGTGAGTTCCATTATAAAATGAACTGAAGAAAACCGTCATAGAAAAATTAGCTAACTTTTAATCCTTTTATGAAAATGATTCATCCTGTTAAGCTTTCCCTTGTAGGCTCACCCTGGTGAGTTTCAACTGCTGCCCTACTGTCTTTCTCACAATCATTTACTCTCAGAGGGTATCCTTCCAGACTGGGCTTGAGAAGAGATTGACTGACTGACAGAAGGACTAATTTGCAGAGTATTGTGTGGGTTTTCGAGGCCATTACTCTTTTAATCCCCAAAGATTCCACATAAAAGGAAAGGGCAATATCACATGACCCAGCCACAAGTATTCTTTCCAGCCAAAGTACATTTACATCTTATAGACCAGCCATCTAGGCTTGGCCGTGGGTTGACCTTGATGTTTAAAGATTAGAGAAAAAATAGTAATGCAACAGTTCAAACAACAGACAACTTCATAGCCACCTAAAAGGACATGGGGACAAAGAAACTAACGGACCAAATTATGCATTTTTATCTAGAGCGTTCAGATCAACCCATGGCTGTCTTTTCAGACCATCACAAGGATGTCTGAGTCTATTCACCTAATTGTCTTTAGTCTCTAAGGTGCCACAAGTACTCCTTTTCTTTTTGCGGATACAGACTAACACGGCTGTTACTCTGAAACCTCTCTTTTGTTTGGCACTCAGGTATCTTATGATGGATCTGCTTTGCTTTGTTTGCTCTTCTCCTCAAAGGCCAGTCTACACTGGGGTCTTGCATTTTACCACATTCCTTCATCTGAAATCTCTGTTAATACCTTTACTTAACTCTGCTCCATCCACATGGTGCTACCTAATTCTAGTTGGAAAGTCCCCACCCATGAAGGCCCAAGGTAAAAGCTATTGCAAGTACCATCAGGTGGCCAAGGGTAAATCTACTAGGTGGAGTCAGAGTATTTGAGGTTTTCACTTGAATTGTGAAAAACTCTTCATAATGAACTCAAAACCAGGTGAAACTTGTCTGGCTCTGAGTATTGTTGAGTTGAGTCTCCAGTGAATCTGGATCAGTTCACGCATGGTGAAAACCATGCAGATCCAGTGGCTTCTTATGAAACAAAGCAGAACTCAGTGGTTTCAGCTGACTTCCACAGTGCGGTTTTGGTCTCATTTCAGACTGAAGCTCAAAGTGAAATTCAAAGAGTATGAAGCCACAGAAAGTGAAACGGGAGGTGGGCGGGGGGAGAGGGGAGTTGTATAGATTCCTTTAGGTTAAAACTCTTGAGATCCATGCAGCTGTACTTCTCAGCCTGTCCTTTCATGTATAGTTTAAAAATAAATCACACACAAAATCAAATTCAGTAGATAAGCCAATGAAATTCACAGTAAATGAAAGAAAGACCAGATTATGGCTGGGAAATGGGAGTTCCCACTCACAGGGCTTATGTTCAGAGGACAGCCATGATTTGGCAGTCTGCCCTATCTGCGCTCCTGGGAACACTGAGCTAGCTCTTCTTGGCATCACTCAGTGGGGCTTGTCTGGGTCGAGTGAAGGCCCAGCCATGTCCTTGCTCACCCTGTGCACCAGATCACATCTTCAGAGCTATGCTAGAGGGAGCACATGCTCAGCTGGATTCCATATGTGGAGCAGCAGCTGTAGGTGAGCACACCTTTCCTGGAGTTTTTCTACGCATTATGCTTCTCCTCGCCTCCGCATGCATGATCTCTCCAATAACAGTGCTTGAGTGAGGGATGACCTCCTCTTCCCACAGCATGATTCCATCTCTAGGGCTTTAATGCCAACTGTGACATGTCTCGTCCATCACAGTGGTCCTGATTCTGCTGTCAGTTATACGTGTGTAATTCAGGAATAACTCCACTGAAGTGGAGACAGAGAGGAAGGATGGTCCAGTGGCTAGGATACTTGGGAATCCAGGGTTCAAGTCCTTACTCTGCTACAGACTCCTGGTGTAACCTCGACAAGTCACTTAATCTTTCTCTGCCTCAGTTCCCCTACTGTAAAAATAGGATGATAGCTCACCCCTCCCACACAGGAATGTTGTGGGGAGAAATGCACTAAAGATTATGAGATGCTCAGATTTTATGGGAATGGGGGCCAAATGAGAAGTAATTGGAAACAGGTATAAGTGAGATCAGAATCAGGTCCTGTGTTTTAGCTGTTCAGGGAATAGTAATTCTTACCCCACAGGCAGGTTGTGGGGATTTGTACATAACCAGATAAGACTGAAAAATGCTTTAGATTGAGGGAAGCAAATAAACAAAGAGGCAGAGATTACATACACTCCCTTGATTGAAGGGATACGTCCACCGTTTGCTATTCAGGTTCACTCCCTGCGGGTCTTGTTAGATTTCCTGCTGCTTTTGGATACACAGTGTGCAGCTGTTCCCAAGAGCGCTCTTTATCATTTGCGCTTGGCAAGGAGGTTATGACCTCTTCTTTTGCTTGCAGTCCTTGATAGTGATCCTTGCCTTTGCCACTTTGAGGCTGGATTACTGCGATGTGCTACTCTTGAAAATCATTCAGAAATTGCAGCTGTTGCAGGATTTGGCTGGCTGTTAAGCAGTGTTTCACACAGAGACTATGTAACACCTGTGCTTTGTGATCTGCACTCGTTCTCAGTTGGTGTCTGAATTATGCTTAAGGTTTGCATTTGACCTATAGAGCCCCATATAGTCTGCATCGAAGCTACATGCGCATAGAACAGGATTTTCAAAAATGGGAGCCTAACTTTTGGCACAAAGGGGTTATTTAGATGCCTATGGGTAGGATTTCAAAAGCGCATAAGGGAATTAGGAGCTGAAAATCTCACTGAAAATCAATGGGGCTTTTTAAATGAGGTCATTTACTTAGGGTAGGAATAAGTGCAGCGCGTCCAGCAGCTCCTATTGACCTGGGTGGGGCTGCAAATGCTTGACACTTTTTAAACTCAGGCCACTTATTTAAGTGCCTTTAAGGACTAACTTTAAGTCCCCAAATATATTTAATTTTAGCTATAGTATCTTCTAATGTGGTATCATGACAATTGTGATAAGCGAAGGCATCCAGCAGTGGTTTCTGAACTGAGGCCCATGGGAATTAGTTGAGCTGCCTCCCCCCTGCCCCGCTTTATCACATTAAAATACAGCTAAAAAATACATTAAATACTTTCCAACCAAGCAATAGCTGTACTTGGCCCAGGGATATTACCCAGTTGCCAATGGGAGAGGAAGTGGCCATTATGAATCGGAGTAAAGTGAACCACACTGTCAGGGTAGGAGGGAAGATGGCCCAGAAAAAGGCTCTCTGTTAAGAAGCGATACACACCATAAAAGAATCGGAGAACTACTGTATTGAATGAAACCATTCTCCTATTTTAAATGGGCTGGAACGGGTGGCAAAGCACTCTTGGTGCCTGCCTCTGGAACTCACACCCATCCTTGGTGTGACAAAGCTTGGATTCGATCATCAGGACATGTGGCTTGTCTACTCTCTCAGGCTTTTTTGGGAGTGCTGTATAGAGTTATGAAGATTGGATAGAATTTATCTGAATAGCCCGGGAAAAATATTGAGGCCTTTGACCACATGGTTAAATGTTTAATTATTTAATGCCTACAGTCCATGACCAGCACTAACCAGAACTACCAACATAAGGGAGAAGGAAGCTTTTGGAAGTAAACCACCCCCTGTCATGGGCAGAGAGATCTTCACAGCCTGAGGCCACCCTCTGGCACTCATAGATTTTGACATCCGTTGATCTCAGTAACCATGGCCTCTGCAGCTCAATGACCAAGTCACCTCTCTGCTTCATCCACCTTACCTCTCATTAACTTGCTGCCTTGTTACTCTGTTGGCTGGTTATTTTTACAATTGCGATACTGCCTGGTTTTACAGCTCCATTTATTGTATTACTGATCACTTGCTAATTAATTTCCTTGCCTGCACACTATGCACTTGGCTCCCAGATTTTCACCTACCCATTGACTGTGTCCTGCCATTACTTTTCTACCATACTCACTACACCTCTTTTGTGTTTTTTTTCTCCGCTCTCTTCCTTCTCACCTCTTCTCCCTCCCACAACTTCCATTTTCCTTTCCCTTGTACACCGTCCTTCTCTTCTTCTCTTCCTCATCCCCTTATCCCACAGGATTCCCTCCTCTTCTCCCTGTTCACCTTTTTCTCTACATGACATGACCTCATCTCACATAGCTTCAGCTACCTTATCTAGGCCAATGGCTCATGAATCTGCCCTTCTGCTCCTGGCCTCTTTCCCTCATTCCAGTATTGCTGTTCAGCCTGTCTCTATGACCCCTTCCTCCTATGCATTTAAATTTAATATGGTCAAAACAGGACACTTTGTATCCTTCCCTTTTCTCCCTCTTCTCTGTCACTGGTGACCACAATTCCATCCTCTCTGTTGCTATAAGGTGGATGTCATCTTTGACTCCACTTTTTCTCTGGAACTGGTGGTACATGTGGTAGCTAGAATAAAAGAACATAAAATGGGTTATAAAAGGCAATAAGCCATGGACATAAAAGGCCATAAAAAGAGGTTCTTTAAACACATTAGGAGCCAGAAAATGATGCATAGTGCAGGTCATCTACTCAGCAAAGGAGAGCTAATAACCGATGACATCAAAAACGCTGATGTGTTTAATGCCCATTTTGCTTCAATCTTCATTAAAAAGTTTAATGGTGACCAGATACTCAACTCAATTAATATCAACAACAAGAAGAAAGGAACACAAGCCAAAATAGGAAAGGAACAGGTTAAAGAATATTTAGATAAGTTAGATGTATTCAAATTGACAAACCTGACAAAATTTATCCTCAGGCACTTAAGGACCTAGCTGAAGCAATCTCAGAACAATTAGAAATTGTTCTGGAGGACAGTAGGGGCCCAGAGAACTGGAGAAGGACAAACATAGTATCTATCTTTAAAAAAAGGAAACAAAGAGGAGCTAGGGAATTATAGATCAATCAGTCTAACTTCAATACTGGAAATATACTGGAACAAATTATTAAATGATCAGTTTGTAAGTACCTAGAAGATAATAGGGTTATAAGGAATAGCCAGCATGGATTTGTCAAGAACAAATCATGCCAAACCAACCTAATTTCCTTCTTTGACAAGGTTAGTAACCTAGTGGATGGGGGGGTAGCAGTGCCACATGACATTCTCATAAGCAAACTAGGGAAATTCAGTCTAGATGAAATTACTATAAGGTGATTGCACAACTAATTGAAAGACCATACTCCAAGAGTAGTTATCCGTGGTTCGCTGTCAAGCTGGGAGGGTGTATGTAGTGGAGTCCCACAGGCGTCAATCCTTGGTCTGGTACTACCGAATATTTTAATTAATATTTGGAGAATGGAGTGGAGAATATTATTTTAAAATTTGCAGATGACACGAAGCTGGGCAGGGTTGCAAGCACTTTGCAGGCCAGTATTAGAATTCAAAATGACCTTGACAAATTGGAAACTGGTCTGAATTCAACATGTTGAAATTCCATAATGATGAGTGCAAAGTACTTCACTTAGGAAGGACAAATCTAATGTATAACTACAAAATGGAAAATAATTGGCTAGGTGGTAGTATTGCTGAAAAGAATCTGGGAGTTATAGAGGATCACAGACAGAATATGAGTCAACAATGTGATGCAATTGCAAATAAAGAAAAAAGGCTAATATTCTGGGGTGTGTCAACAGGAGTGTTGTATGTAAGACCTGGGAGTTAATTGTCCGGGTCTACTCAGCACTGATGAGGCCTTAGCTTGTCCAATTCTGGGTGCCACACTTTAGGAAAGATGTGGACAAACTGGAGAGAATCCAAAGGAGAGCAAATGATACATGGTTTAGAAAACCTGACCTATGAGAAAAGGTTAAAAAACTGGGCATGTTCAGTGTTGAGTAAAGAAGACTGATGGGGGACCTGGTAACAGACTTCAAATATGCTAAGGGCTGTTCTACAGAGGCCTGTGATCAATTATTCTCCATGTCAATTGAAGGTAGGACAAGAAAGAATGGGCTTAATCTGCAGCAAGGGAAACTTAGGTAACATGCTAGGAAAACCTTGCTAACTATAAGGATAGCTAAGATCTGGAATCCCCACCACTGGAGGTTTTTAAGAATGGTTGGACAAACACTTATCAGGGATGGTCTAGGTTTATTTTCATCCAGTCTCAGTGCAGGGGGCTGGACTTGATGACTTCTTGAGGTCATCCCTGATTGCAGTGTAGACATACTCTTAATCAGGGAGATGGATTGGAGAGGTTACTAGGAGGTGCCTCCCACACACCAGCAGCCTTCCCCACACCTCCCCATCAGTTGTTTCGTGGCATGCAGGAGGCTCGGGGGTGGGAGGAGCGAGGGCACGGCAGGCTCAGGGGAAGGCCCGGGAAGGGGTGGAGTAGGGGCAAAGCCTGGGGCAGAGCCAGGGGTTGAGCAGTGAGCACCCCCCGGCACATTGGAAAGTTGGCGCCTGTAGCGCCAGCCCTGGAGTCGGTGCCTAGACAAGGAGCCGCCTATTAACTTCTGAAGAGCCGCACGTGGCTCCAGAGCCACAGGTTGGCCACCCCGATGTATAACCTTAAGGCAGGCATGAAGGAGGCAGGGCCATGACCCCGGTCTCCCATGCACTAGCAGAGCCAGGGGAAGGCTTTGCACCAGGCCAGTCAGGAAGGAATTTTGCCTACTCTGGCTGGCAATACATTGCCCTAATTGTCGAAATCTCAGGATTTTTCATGCAATCAAACCTTCCAAAAATATTTTGTTTTGATCTTATCTAAATATTTCATTTCCATAAGGTTAAAATGTTTAAAAAAAGTTTAAACTTTTGACTATGGTATTTTTATTATTATAAAATATGTAATACAAGTTAAAATAATAAATTTGAAACCAAATGTTTTATTTCCCATAGACAATTTTGACAGAATGTTTTGATTTAGTCAAATCAGCATTTTTTGGGAAACTTCCATTGAAAAATTTTTGACCAGTTCAGCTACAGACAAACTGTTAATTAACTTCTTAGGGCTATTCGTCATATGTAATCGTTGACTGAAATAGGCATGCAAGCATGCAGTTCTCCTTCTGCCTCATATGAAGCTGTTGGCAAAATACTCTGCTGGCATAATTCCATTGACTTCAGCAGAGTAAATGCCAGGAGAGAATTTGACCCACAGACTCAATGACAGTTCTCAATTTCCAATATAAACACTTGGGACACAGTTCTGCAACTTACATATATAATGGGTAGGACTGAGTCCCACGGGCAGTCTCTTGATGTTACGGGGCGTAAGTTCTACTCAACAAGTGTACAGGTTGCAGCATCAGGACTTCATAAAGTAGGAGACTACTGCAGGGTTAACTAATCCCTATGCTAATTCTCTGAAGAGGTTTAGAGTCCTTTTGCGTGATCATGATGTATTGTAATATCCCATTCATTATAAACATTCAAAGCATGATTTTCAAATCTTTCCTTTTTTTTCTTTAGCATTAACAGGATTTGAATTTGTGTTTCATTTCTCACTCCTATCTTCCCTGCTTGCTTCCAGACTTCCCCATTTGTTCCCTTTCACAAGTGGCTCTTTGCACATGGAAAACATTTCGTATGTGGGATGAGTCGCCATGTTAAAAAGATTATCGCACCATGGAGTCCATCGGCATTTAGCAACAACAGCTCTTATATTTTTCTAAAACTGCCTTTATCTCTCTTAATCGTTATTAGCTACCTCAAATTTATCTTCCTCCAGAGATAAAATCAATTAGTTGAAAAATCCTCAGCTTGTTAGCCATAGTAAAAAAAAAAACCCTAACTGTTCTCTTGGTTGTGTATAATTGTATTTTCCAGTTCACTGAGCATGTGCACAGGAAAACAGCAACAACCCACAGCAGGGAGTGGTCAGCTGATCCCAGGCTTTTCAAGGATCTTGCCTGCAGGCCAGCTTTCAAAGAAGGGGGGTTGTGTCCTAAATAGCCCAAAGGATTTTCCCGACTCTCTTGGGTAATTTACACCAATCTTAAACATGTATGTTTGTCTGAAGTCTCTTTTATTAGTGTGGTAATCCCATTACTGACAAATGAAGATGTAATCACAGTTTATTCAAATAGCTTGAAAGCTTTATCCCCTTTTGAGAGAGAGTAGAAAGTACAACTGGCTGCAACTGACTTCTTAAACTCCTACCGAGATGCTAGCATAGCAAAAATGATTTTTAAAAGTCATGGAGATTTTGGAGGCAGAATAAAAATACATATTTTAAACTGGATCTTGTGGAAAGGATTCTCTTCTCTTTTACACGGATTTCACACTGGCTTTGGTGGATTGACGCCAGTCAGAGTGAGGGGGGAATTGGGCTCTGTCTCTTTGGCCTTTTCTACATTAGCCTTTTCCTCTTCTAAAATTTCCCACCATAGCTATCACTGATGCAGCTACGCCCATAGTAACAACCGTGGGGATGCTAGTATAGATAGGCCTTAATCAGCCACTGGCAATCTAATCACTACGAGCATGTCTAGCTAACATGGTGGTTAAAATGCCGGGGGCCTACATGCACCAGTACTCCCCGCATCATTATGACCACCAAAGCTACTACCACTGGTAGCAGATGTTAGGGGAGAAATGCTAGAACTGATACCTTCTTTGTTTGAAGGCACTTCTCAGATAACAATTGCAGCCTCTTAATTAATAAAAAAGTTGGTAGCACTTTAAATTTTAAACCCTTTTGTTATTCCTTTTCAAAATGTGGAACCTTATGTATTGCAACAACTACTTTGTTGAGTGATCATGCTGTGACGAGATTGCCCCCTGCTCATGTTATAATGAAGTTTGGTGACAACTATACAAGCAAGATCAAACACTGAAACAAGATGGCTAGGAGATTATCATGTTATGACAGGAACCTTCTGCATGGTCATTTTAATGGCAGAGATGGGACTCTAAACACAAAATATTTTGAGTTTTTTTAAATTCCCACTTGAAGCAATACCTTAGCTATATCTTCTAGACTGTAAGTGTCTCTTTTCTGTCTCTTAGGAAGTGCCACAACATCTATTGTCCTGGTTTATAGCTACAGATGCTTTTTTACTCTAATTGTCATTGTACTTTGTAAACTACATGTCGTATGACTAATATGAAGAATATACATGTGGAGGGCCAAATCTAGCAGTCTTGATGTAGGGCATAATCCTGCAAGAAGCTGAGTGCCCTCTACCCCCACTGACTGAGATCAGTCCCTCAGTTGTTACCTAAGTAAAATTCCCATCACATTTGGATTTACTGTTATTGTGTTTATTTTTTATTAGTTAATTGCCCCAACCAAGCCTGCGGCCCCATTGTGCTAGGGGCTTTACATTTATATAGGAAGATATAATCCCTGCTCTGAAGAGTTTACAGTCTAAATAGATGAGATAGACAAAGGGTGGGAAGGAAACAGAGGCCCAGAGAAGTGAAGTGACTTGCCCAGCGTAAAGCAGGTCAGTGGTAAAGGCAGGAATAGTATCTAGCTTTCCTGAGTTTGACTTTAGTGTCCTATCAGCTGCACCACACTGCCTCTTTCTATCTGATCCATAATAAAAGAATTATTATTATCCACAATAAGAGTGGTGAAAACCCCAGAAATGGGTTTAGAGGGATGGAACTCTTTGCTTCCCCCATAGGAGAAAAAGGAAAATTCTAGCTGCTGACAGACCATTTAAATAAATTATAATTTTGCTTACTTATAGTTCCATATTGTATAGTGTGTAGATTTATTTGGAGTTTGTGTTCTGTATGACGCTGGCAAACCAGGTGCCAGCTCCTGCCAAGGTCCCCATGCTTCACTTGAATACTGACAAATACGGACAAATTCTGGGGCAAATTCTGACAAATACGGACAAAATCTGTTAGTATTGTTAAAATAAGTATTAGAGTTATATAAATGTGCTTAGTGTTTAGACTTTATTGAATGCTTGTAAGTTGCTGCATGCATTAATCTCACTTATAACATCTGCATCCCATATTGTAAGGCAATATTTGAGCATTTGCATTGTAAGCCTCTGTAACTGTGTAAATCTCCAGACAGGAGAGAGACATTGACTAGTAAGAAATGCTGGCCTCCAGCAGAAGATATGTCCTACCCCACAAGGAAGGTCTATCGACTCCAGACAAACTTTTGTGGAACATCAAAGAGGACAAAAGACTTTGTTGATTGCTGTCCCCACTGCCCCATGAAGAGGGGACCTGCAAGTGAATTCCTCCCAGCTATGAGTTTGCAGTTTGAAGCAGACGAGGAGAAGGAATAAACCCTCTAAGAAGGAGGAACTGTATCTTTATACTGCTTGCTCTCTGAGGGGCAAGGATGACTAAGCATAAGCAAAAGATCCCCAGTGCTTAGCCCGGATTAGCCCTAAAGGATATATAGAGCTTGCCTATCGTAGAAACTTTTACTATTTTTGAAATTTAAGATTGGGACTCATTTGTGTGTATATATGTTTACCTGCTGTAACCTTGACAATAACCCTCTTGTTTTCCTTTCCTATAAAATAAATCTTTAGCTAGTTTATTATAGGATTTACTACAAGCATTGTCTCTGGTGTGAGATCTCAGGTGCGATTGACCTGGGGTAAGTGACTGATCCTTTGGGACTGGGAGTAACCTGACTATTGCTGTGATCTTTGGTGTAAGGAACTGTCTATTGCAAAGGCAAGCTTACCTGGGTTGCAAGACAGATTGCAGTACTCAAGAGGATTGTCTATGATTCCATCTTAAAGTTATTATAGTGCCTGAGGAATTTATACTTGATAACTGGTTGGTAAAATCTAAATATAGAACTCAGAACCAAATTGTGCCCTGTTACCTAACAGTCTCTCCGGAGCGCCTGCAGGACAGTTTGACATTCTGATTTTACGAATGCTGTTTGTTGATACAACGAATTACGAAAGAGCATACCAATGGTGCAAGATATATCCTGACCTTACAATGGACACTGGCTAGATAGGAAATCCAGAGTCAAGAAGGGGATCTTAGGGGTGCTGTTAAAACCAGGGATTTGGAACCCAGTCGAGAGCTGACCTTTCTGGACTTGAGTATGTAACTGCAGGTCAGACCAGGACCTGGGGGTGTGGGGTTTGATGGACTGTAATACTGCCATTCCTAAATATTCAAGAACACTGGAGAGACAGTGGGTGAGTAATGGGAGTTTATTTTGGCTTGGCAGTTCATAGCCCCGGCACCCCTGGGCTTCTGGCCAGCAGGCACCATTCTCCAGCTGCGCAGCTCTGAAGGCAGCTCAGCCACCAGCAGCAGCGCAGAAGCAAGGGTGGCAGTACAATACCATGCCGCCCTTACCGCTGCACTGCTGCTGGCATCGGTGCTGCCTTCAGAGCTGGGTGCCGGCCAGCAGCCACCACCCTCTGGCTGCTCAATGGACCCCTGAACCCTTTGCTAAGGGAGCTGATCCCAGGCACTGTGGTCAGATTGGGGCAGGGGGTGTGTGTGGATCATGAGTGTGTTGTGCTTGGGGACTGTGACCCCTAGAATCTAGGGGAGTGGATTCCCAGATATCAGGTGCTGGATCCTGTGAGCAACAGGCTTGGGATGGGGCAGTGACTCCCTTGGTGTTTGCTGGAGTGGATTTAGGGGTTATTTGGGAGTGGACACTGGACACACTGGGCTTGGGCAGGGGGGTAATGGATCCTGGGGTGCTGCCTCAGGTTGGGAGGAGTAGACCCCAAGGGCTGGGCACCTACTCCGCCCACCCTGACCAGCATTGGACAGGCTGGGGTGGGTCCTGGCTAGGGCGTGGGGCCCAGGGCTAGCTGAAGGGGGCTCCACCTCCCAGGATTTAAAGTAACATAAGTAGTTAACGATTTTTCCACCTTGTATTTTGCTGTGATGCTAGGGGCAGCAGCTTAGCCGGGGGGAGGGGGGGCCTGCGGGGGGAGCAGCCGCTCCCCCTCTGAGCACAAGTGGCACCTTTTTAATTTATAGGTGCCTTTTTTAATTTTTACTGACCCGGAGGCGCTCCGGGTCTTCGGCGGCAGGCGCCTTCACATGCTCCGGCTCGGCGGGGGCGGGGGCCTTCACGCGCTCTGGCTCGGTGGGGCCTTCACGCACTCTGGCTAGGCGGGGACAGGGGCCTTCACGCGCTCCGGGTGGTGGCCTTCACTCGCCTTGGGTCCTCAGTGGCATTTCGGCGGAGGGGGCCTTCAGTGCCACCGAGGACCCGGAGCACCGCCCGGTGAGTACAACCGGGTGACACCTTTTTTTTATGTCCGCTGCCCCGTTCGCTCCACCTAGCTACGCCACTGGCTAGGGGTGGCTTTCCCAGACCCGAAGAGGAGCTCTGTGTGTCTTGAAAGCTTGTCTCTCTCTCACCAGCAGAAGTTGGTCCAATAAAAGGTATCACCTCACCCCATTGTCCCTCTAATATCCTGGGGCTAACACGGCTACAGCAACACTGCATACAAGAATCATGGGTTACTCTCCAAAAATTCATAGAATTGGCTTAAGACAAGCGATTGAAAAGGGGGTTATTTCTTTTTGGAGGGTGTTTTGTTTGTTTGGGGTTGGGGAGCGTGTAATTAGATCATGTTTTCAAGCTCTTCTCTGCCACCACAAGAGCTATAAACTTTTTTTAATGAAAGCTGAAATTCTCACCGAATCACAGATCTCCAGGAGCTGAGGCTTTAAGAAAAACACCAAATAGTGCAAGACCCTCAATAAAAGCATGAGAGTGGGTGTAGCGGGGTGGTCAGCTGCTCCTGCCTTAAAGGGCTTAACACAGCCTGGGGCGAGGGCTGTGGTAGGGAAGGAAAAACTGGGCTGATTGGCGAACCAGCCGCAGCGGGGCCATGCCCCAAACAGACCCAGCTGGCCCTATAAAGGCCAGGGAAGCCAGGAGCTGCAAAGAGTCTCCTCTAGCTGTGGAGGGAAATGGGCTTGGCTGCTGGGGAGCATACCAGGGTACCTGAGGTGAAGTAGGGCTGGGGAAGGCCAGAGGAGCTGGGAGGCTCCAGACTGGAAAAGCCCCAGGCTGCAGGTCTGGCAGATGGCCTAAGACAGGGTTCTGGGGTTGCAACAAGGCAGCCCAAGGGTAGGTGGAGGCAGCAGGTCAAAACCCCCCATATGATGACTGGCTTATACAGACTGCAGTTGGCCCCAGTGTAAGGGGGCTAGTTGGTGACTGGCAGTAGCCCATAGGCTGAGGCAAGGTGGGGATAGAGAGGGGGAGGGTTCCCTGGGGAGGGGAGACCCAGGTCTGTGGGCTCTTGCCTGGAGGGGCAGCACCCCAGATAAAAGGCAGCGGGGGTCCAGGAGGGAGATGGGGGCCAGTGATGGTGAGACACTGGCAGAGGGTGCTCTGAAGCTAGTAAAAAGAGCTAATTCCTTGACAGCCAGCAGGAGGTGCCACTGGGTGAGTCTGTGCCCCGTTACAGTGGGCAACGCTGAGAACAGCCACTCCCTGATGCCGATATCACCTAACTTTAGGCAGTGACACATGGGTGCTAAGGAAGCCTGAAGAGCAGTGGATTGACATTTTCCATTCTTGTTGTCTTAGTTAGCTGCTCTGTGCTAAGTGGGAAGAATCATAGAATCATAGAATATCAGGGTTGGAAGGTACCTCAGGAGGTCATCAACTGCAGCTATAATCAGTATGTTTTATTTGGTGAGTCATAAAAGGCACCTTACCAGATCATTTGTAACAAGCTGTTAAATGGATGGACAGCAAGCAGCACCCTGGGGGAAGGAAATCAATTTTCACACAGGTCAATTTTATGATGGTTGAAATTCACATCTTCACCACAAAGGGCAAGATCCATATTTGGTCTAAATTACCACAGCTCCATTGTGTTTTATAACAGTTGAAGACTTGGCCCAAAGAGTCTCTAATCCAATTTTATGCTGGATACTAAACAGCTGTTGAAATTCACCTGAACTGAAGTCGGGTGGTGAGTGGGCACTACTTTGGGTTGGAATAGTGGTTGCTGTCTCTCAATACCTCCTGTGTGAAGACTGCTTAGTCATTAACTCTATGACCTTCTCCCACCTTGCCTTAGGCAGCACCCTCAAAGCCCTTTGCTGCATTAAGGCCCACCTATGCAGCCGGTGCAGCTGCACTCCACTCTCATGGTGCATGGATGATATGGCGAGCTCTAAACACAGGAAACTTTCACCCTGTGAGCAAAGGTTGATTGTAACTGGAGTCTCTCTGAAAGTTTGCACATTGCAATGCCTTCAAACAATTTAGAACTTTAATTCTTTTTCACTATAAGTGGATTCCACTGTATATGGTTCAACTACTCAGTTTCCCCCATCATTCCCTAATCAATGGGCTGGAATTAGTGGATGAGTTAATGTTTTCCCCAGAGTGCTTTTTAGAAATCAATGAAATATATGTGATGTAGTTATGTGGTATTTTAGAAACACCTCTCCCACATATACCGCAACATAAAAAATAAAGTGTCAACAGATAGCACCATTCAGTATCTTTAATTCAGGGCTTGTCAAATGGGACTACCTTCATGCGCACTAGGGAACTTTTAGTGCATGACAGCAGCATCCATAAGGGCCAGTTAATGAGTACACACTAGTGCGCATTAGAATTTACACCCTAGCTGGTGTGGCCTGTGGCATCGTGAAGACAAGCCCTCAGTGATGATCAATGATTTACAGTATGTGTACACACCCCATGGCAACAAGCCTCCCAGCCTGGGTCAACAGCTTCAGACTCATGCTACCATGCTAAAAATATCCCTGTAGACATTGTGGCTCCGGCTGGAGCTCAGGCTCTGAAGCCTAGGAAGGGAGGTTCCTTCAGAGCCTGAGCTTCAGCCTCAGATGCAACTTCAAAGCACTGCCAATATATAGTAGTGTGAGCCCGAGTCTGTCAACCCAGGAAAGGAGGCTTGTTGCTGTGGGCTGTTTAGATGTACCCATAATTATTAGAACTGATTGAAATTTTTCCAACAAAATGTTTTTCTTCAGAAAAAGCCTTTCCAACCAAATGAAAATTTTCATGAACATTTTCGTTTTGGTCAATTATTTTTCATGTTTTGATGAAAGTTATGAAACCAAAATTTCAAAATGTTTTGAAAAAATTCATTTCAGTGGAGGAAATAAACCAGTGGAAAAAGGAGAGGGAAGTGAAAAGTAAATGTTTTTTGTTGTTGTTGTTGTTGTTTTGTTTTCTCTCCCTTGGGAAACAAATCTTACCAAAAAATGTAAAATTTTTCATTTAGAATATTTTTGTTGAAAAATTTCATGGAAAACATTTGAATAACACTCAAAAATTTTCCTTCAAACTTTTTCACAAAATATACTTATGAGAGCTGGCCAAAATATTGGATGGAGCCATTTTTCCACTGGAAACTACAGTTCTGTGAAAACTGAAATGTATAATCAAATCCTGTCAATTTTACTGAGCTTTTAATTCAGGAAAAGAAGAGAAAAACATTCCAAGAAGGTCAATACATCCTATTTTAACATTTTCAGAATGTTTAATTTTTAAAACTTGTATTTGATATTATAATGTACCAATAAAAATTTGTTTTGTTGAAATTAAACATTTTTTATCAATCCAAGTCCCCCTCTTCGCTCCCCCCTGAATTTTCTTTCACATAGAATTTATAAATTTTCAGGTTTTGTTTTGAATGGGGACAAAACCAAATTTCAAAATCCTTAGTAAAATGGAATTTCCATCCTCCACATAGCTCTAATACTTACCTATTTTCAGTTCTGTGCAATTATTATGGCTAGGGGCCAAGAGAGGTTAGAACTCTTCAATGGAAAGGTTGCTTAGCACTGGAAGTCTGTAAGGACGCTGCTCTTTCCATTTGTATTCAATCAGCTGATCACAATCTCTGAGAGGGAGGCTGAATATTTTTGAATGTCTGGCCAAGTTTGCTGATCAGTTATAGTGCTGTGTATATGATTATGATACCACCTTATCTGCACTCAGTATCTACAGTGATGGGCCCCTTACAAATCCATGAAATGGTAATCTTGTGTTTAGTATTCAGAAACATGCTGAGTCCAAGTTTGTGTGCTCTAGTTGTTCACACTAAATTTAGAACGTATGTTAATCAGTTTTTGCAAGATCAGGTATATTGTTTCCCCTATAAATTACATTAATATATGATGCAGAATAAGAAACAGAAAATATCCTAATTATTAAATATGATGCCAAGTTCCTAATAACTTATTGTTTTTAATTTTTACTAGAGGAATTGAGAATGTTCTGCATGGTTAGTAAATTCTTCCAACTTATCAAGGACCGAGTCTTCCAACGTGCTGAGCGCTCTAGCCATGATTCAGCAATGCACTTAAGTACATGCTTAATTTAAGTGTATATGTGAAGTCACATTATATCAATCGTATACCTAAGTGCTTGGCTAGATCAAAGCCAGAATGCTCAGCACCATACAAAATCAAGCCTCAAACCTGCAAAGTGGAGGAGATTTTAATTAATTTTTCACTATTACTATAAAATTACAGCTTTTGTTTTTGGAGTAACAGCCGTGTTAGTCTGTATTCGCAAAAAGAAAAGGAGTACTATTGGTTAGTCTCTAAGGTGCCACTAGTACTCTTTAGCTTTTGTTTTAATGCTCCTCAAGAGATTCCCACTGTTGGTTTGGGCATATCTTAAAATGTCTCTAAAAATGACTGTCCTCACTTTTTCTTTTCCTGTCTAAGCAACAGAACAAACCAATTTATATAAATATAAAATGAATGATAAAGCTGTCATTCACAAAAGTTGTCTTTAAGGACAGAATCTGGCCAACTTTCTGATGGCTCCAGGGAATCAGTAATCCACAGGGTGTTGGATCAGCTGCTGACAGTCTGACATTCCTGAGTCAAGTGGATAAACTGTACATTCAGTATTTGCTTCCTGTTTCTTTCAAGAGAGCACGTGTGTCTGCAGCCATACCATCTTAGACTGTGGTCTCATAAAATGTGATAGGCTATGCAGGGCTGGGTTTGTTCAGTAGTACAAGAATGGGGATGAGCAAGGTGGAAACAAACTATTGCAGGAACTGATTTTTGGTAATTCAATAGGTGGTATTTTTTCGTCTGATGAATCAGGGCTACTGAATTGCCATTTTCCAAACCACTTCTCATGATAAGATTCCATGGTACTTCTTGAAGTAATATGAGTACCTGTCTATTCTAGTGTCCTAACCACATTCCAGCTTGGGCAATTGCCTTCTGCCTGCCTAATGTACATACTGCTTGGTAAGGTATTTTACTTAACTTCTTGCTCCTAAAACTAGCACCCTTCTAGTGGCTGCAGTTTGTAGGTTGGCAAAGTGACGTTATCCCTATGTGTGATATGTCTAATTCTTTAAATTATTTTGGACCTGATTTTGATACATTTTAAGTTGACTAGCCCTAACCTTATTTCACAAGTAATCCCATTGAAATCATCAGTGGTTCCACTTGTGGAACAAGGTACTCATCAACATATAGCTCATTATTATTATTATTTAGACTGAGGGGGGACATGAAAAGAATCAAGGAATGCACCTTCCCATTGTAAATACTATGGAACTATTATAATGTTTTACCTTTTCTAAATGAAAAGACCATTTTATATGGGTTACAGTGCAAAAACAAATCTGAGAGCTATCCTGATTTCACAGTGCAAAAGAATGATTACATACAGTGCACCCAAGGACAAAAGTTTATAGTGAGCCAAAGCATCAGAGGAACCTTACTCTTTTTTGTTTGATAAATTACAAAGAAAAAATAAGTACTAAATTTGTCAAGTCTCTGGAGCCAAGACCAGAAGTGACCAGGAATCAGTGAAACAGAGAAAAGTATTCTCTTGCTAGGGTGACTAGATGTCCTGATTTTATAGGGATAGTCCTGATATTCAGGGCTTTTTCTTATATAGGTGCCTATTACCGCCCACCTTCTGTCCTGATTTTTCACACTTGCTATCTGGTCACCCTATCTCTTGCCTACCCAACTTCTGACTGAGTTTAGCTGGGCATGTGGGCTGCTGCAGCAGACTGACCTGAATTGTTCATTGTGGCAAAGGTTGAAAAGTATGGAGAGGGTTGCCAGTATTTACTGTAAAATTTACCACTCTTCTGTCTCTTCAGGATTTTGTGGGATGTCAATAGAATGGATTTGATCACCTCCGTATTCATCCCACTACAGAACACAATATAGAGAAATAACTCATAAGATTTTTAGAGGCCTGTAAATCCTTAAAGCACTATGCAATCGTCGACTAATTAAAAAATGAATGAGGCCTGTCAAAACAAACCTGCTCTGAGGACTAGTTTAAAAATATTACTTGAGAATTGAGAACTGTAGTTAGAGGACTAAAAATGATTGTTAAAGAAGAAAAAACTAGCACGTTTTGGCCAAGAACACAGCTGGACCCAACTGGGACATATGTGGGAATAACACTCCGCTGCTCAGCCTCCCCCACCTTGTGTCCAGGCATGGGAGGGATTTTGTTCTGTGTTAGTACGGGACCTAGCATGTGGGGTCCAGGGCCATGACTGGGGCTTCTAGGTACTACAGCAGTGCAAATGCCGTAACAAGTTCTGTAGCTACTACTTCCTTCTGCAAGCAAATGGGCAGGGAAAGGCTGGGGAGTGGGCAGACCACCGATTCTGCCACACACCCCAAAGCACTGATCCACAGAGCTGAGCTGGCTGTAGTGGGGAGTATGCTACCTCTGGTAAGGGGCTGTAGCTAACTCTTCCACCATTGGAGCAAGGGAAGGAATTCCTCTTCCCCAGACCTCATCTGAATTTAGACATGCAAGTCAAGATACCTGTTTACTTCTTTAAACATGAGAATAGGGTTCAAGCTTTGGGTATGGAAGTCAGAGTACCCAAAAATCTGACTCTTCTGTCCATGAGCTTGGTCCTTAACTCCCATATTCATCAGAGTAGGTTATGTGAGTCATCTAATTAAAGTCAATAGAACAATTTGTGTGAGTAAGGATTAATTGCTTGATTAAGTGTGACTGGATTGGGCTTTACAATTCCTATTATTGACTCAGATTAGTCAATTGATAGAAACCATCTTTCTCACAGGTCCATCTGTATGAATGTGTTCACTGAAGACTTCGGTCAAATTCCTAATATTATTTTTTACTTTGTTATTTCACAAAAAAGAACATTCTCTCCTAAGGAAAGGGAATGAGCATGAATAGAAAGCTACCTTTTATCTTTAGAGCTTAAGAACTGCTTCAGATCTCGAATAATTTATTTCAGAAACCTAAAAGGTAATAATGGGGTTTCAAATTTTGCATTTGATGCATACAGTGGACTGTATTCTTTGCATACTTGCAGTGGTGTAAATCAGAAGTAATTCCATTGAAGTCAGTGAAGTTACACTATTGTAAAATTGTGTATTTTCCACTGCATGCATACGATGAAGTGAGCTGTAGATCACGAAAGCTTATGCTCAAATAAATTTGTTAGTCTCTAAGGTGCCACAAGTACTCCTTTTCTTATTGTGAAATTGGTGAGAGATCACAGTCTGGCCCAAAGAGTCCACAGCATTAGTCAGCTGGAAGGATCTTTCCTCTAACCACTTAATTTCTAGGAAACTGCACAATGTGACATTACAAGGATCCTATTTAGAGACATGAACAGATCAAAGCAGTAACTACTGGAAATGCTTTCTGAAGGTATGTGAAACTATAAAATGTTTTGAGTGGTTGCCAGTATTTAGTAATCAGTGTTGTAAAGTTTTGCGATACTCTTGATGTCTGCAGCTGTTATGTGGCCCGTGGCAGAAAGCTGATGTTCAAAATTACCAATTATATACCTAATGGAGCCTTGAGAACAAAACTCCCACTTTGCTATTGGTCACTGGAACAGCCTTTAAATGCTAGGAAGGGACCAATACTGTAAACATAATGCTGTCTCCATAGCAATGTGCAGTTCAGCGTTTAGCTTTTCAACACTTGAAAAGGTAATTGCTGTCCTTTTTTTTTTATATATATTTTTCTATTCCCGCTTTATAACAGCAATAATAACCTCCTGAGTTGGGCATTTCCTGGCCATTAATGCCTGACTGTATTAAGAGCCCTTGGATTTACCTCAAGCCCTCAAATCCTCCAGCCGGTCATTAACTGCCAGGAAATTCCCTTCCCGATAGTCATTATTGCTTATGGAAACCTGGATTAGAAATGTAATTACAGAGGTCTAACATTTCTGTGATTTTTTTTTCCTACCATCCCACAGTATCTGCCATCATTATCTGTTGAATTGACTGAAGGCTAACTTGATATGAAATAATGACAGTGCTGGCAAGGGTCCTTTCTTGTTCAGCTTTTACCATACAATTGTCTTCTGATACACTTTCAGTTATTGGCTTTCTGCCATTTGACAACAGATTTTAGCTATGTCTCCCTTTCCCTGGCTGTATTTCAAGGAATCCCTATTGAGGTTACAGGGACAAACCATCCCGATGTGTCGAAAGAATAGTAAATATGGCAGGCGACCAGCTTGGCTTAACGGTGAAATCCTTGTGGATCTTAAACATAAAAAAGAAGCTTACAAGAAGTGAAAGATTGGACAAATGACCAGGGAAGAGCATAAAAATATTGCTCGGGCATGTAGGAATGAAATCAGGAGGGCCAAATCACACCTGGAGTTGCAGTTAGCAAGAGATGTTAAGAGTAACAAGAAGGGTTTCTTCACGTATGTTGGCAACAAGAAGAAAGCCAAGGAAAGTGTGGGCCCCTTACTGAATGAGGGAGGCAACCTAGTGACAGAGGATGTGGAAAAAGCTAATGTACTCAATGCTTTCTTTGCCTCTGTCTTCACGAACAAGGTCAGCTCCCAGACTGCTGCGCTGGGCAACACAGCATGGGGAGTAGGTGGCCAACCCTCTGTGGAGAAAGACTATTTAGAAATAGGGACTATTAGGGACTATTAGAAATAGTTAGGGACTATTTAGAAAAGCTGGACGTGCACAAGTCCATGGGGCCGGACGCGTTGCATCCGAGAGTGCTAAAGGAATTGGCGGCTGTGATTGCAGAGCCATTGGCCATTATCTTTGAAAACTCATGGCGAACGGGGGAAGTCCCGGATGACTGGAAAAAGGCTAATGTAGTTCCAATCTTTAAAAAAGGGAAGGAGGATCCTGGGAACTACAGGCCAGTCAGCCTCACCTCAGTCCCCGGAAAAATCATGGAGCAGGTCCTCAAGGAATCTATCCTGAAGCACTTAAACGAGAGGAAAGTGATCAGGAACAGTCAGCATGGATTCACCAAGGGAAGGTCATGCCTGACTAATCTAATCGCCTTCTATAATGAGATTACTGGTTCTGTGGATGAAGGGAAAGCAGTGGATGTATTGTTTCTTGACTTTAGCAAAGCTTTTGACACGGTCTCCCACAGTATTCTTGTCAGCAAGTTAAAGAAGTATGGGCTGGAAGAATGCACTATAAGGTGGGTAGAAAGTTGGCTAGATTGTCGGGCTCAACGGGTAGTGATCAATGGCTCCATGTCTAGTTGGCAGCCGGTATCAAGTGGAGTGCCCCAAGGGTCAGTCCTGGGGCCGGTTTTGTTCAATAGCTTCATAAATGATCTGGAGGATGGTGTGGATTGCACTCTCAGCAAATTTGCGGATGATACTAAACTAGGAGGAGTGGTAGATACGGTGGCAGGAAGGGATAGGATAGAGAGGGACCTAGACAAATTGGAGGATTGGGCCAAAAGAAATCTGATGAGGTTCAACAAGGATAAGTGCAGGGTCCTGCACTTAGGATGGAAGAATCCAATGCACCGCTACAGATTAGGGACCGAATGGCTAGGCAGCAGTTCTGCGGAAAAGGACCTAGGGGTGACAGTGGACGAGAGGCTGGATATGAGTCAACAGTGTGCCTTTGTTGCCAAGAAGGCCAATGGCATTTTGGGATGTATAAGAAGGGGCATAGCCAGCAGATCGAGGGACGTGATCGTTCCCCTCTATTCGACATAGGTGAGGCCTCATCTGGAGTACTGTGTCCAGTTTTGGGCCCCACACTACAAGAAGGATGTGGATAAATTGGAGAGAGTCCAGCGAAGGGCAACAAAAATGATTAGGGGTCTGGAACACATGAGTTATGAGGAGAGGCTGAGGGAACTGGGATTGTTTAGTCTGCAGAAGAGAAGAATGAGGGGGGATTTGATAGCTGCTTTCAACTACCTGAGAGGTGGTTCCAAAGAGGATGGTTCTAGACTATTCTCAGTGGTAGAAGATGACAGGACAAGGAGTAATGGTCTCAAGTTGCAGTGGGGGAGGTTTAGGTTGGATATTAGGAAAAACTTTTTCACTAGGAGGGTGGTGAAACACTGGAATGCGTTACCTAGGGAGATGGTAGAATCTCCTTCCTTAGAAGTTTTTAAGGTCAGGCTTGACAAAGCCCTGGCTGGGATGATTTAATTGGGAATTGGTCCTGCTTTGAGCAGGGGGTTGGACTAGATGACCTCCTGAGGTCCCTTCTAACCCTGATATTCTATGATTCTATGATTCAGTGTGTACACAGTCTGATTAAAACTGCCCTTCCAAAGTGCTAGCTTCTAGTGACAATGTTTAAAATAAGAAGGATGTCCCTGATCCCACAATCAGATACCCACAGACAGCCCACAGAAATCAATGGGCCTGTGCACAGGCCAAAGAGCCTTCCTTGATGGATCCAACTGCCTGCATAAATAACACCTAATATGGCACCCTAAGGAAAGTGCAGGATAAAGACGCATCCCTTCCCCCAACACAACACTTTATAGATTCATATTCATAAAGTTGAAGGCCAGAAGGGGCTATGAAGATCAGCTAATTCCACTTTCTGTATAACACAGGCCAGAGAATGCCATCTGTTTACTCCTATATTGACCCTAATATGCTTTAGTCAAAAAGGTTATCTTACAGAAAGGCATTTACTTTATCTTACAGCTTCTTCTACACTCTGGCTGGTTGTTTTCTACTTATTTGGCATGTTACACTAGCTTCCTCCAATTTACTAATGTGTAACTTACACCATGATTTCTGTCCTCTCTGAATTTGGCCTTGGAAAAGTTGCTTGAGCAAAAAGCTCAGTCCCTAGTCAAGTCCCTATTTATGGACCAAATAAAAGCAAAACCCCAAGAATTATATTATTTGTATCCTTGGGAGAACTCCCACTAACTCATTAATTTCTGTTACTGACTCTTGTGCAGCCTGTATGGCACCATTTAATAATGACTTAGTGTCTTGAACACTCTATATAACCATAACTACTTACATACTTCATAAAATGCCTCAGTGTTAATTGTTTTAATGTACAAAGGGTATATAATTTGGATCAAAGGGCACTTTCTGTGAAGTCTTAATTATGTATTCCAGCACTTGTACAAAATATTACTTCTTGACATATAGGTCATGTTCTAATAAACAGAGGAACCACAATAATGTGGACATGAAACTTAATTATTATATTACTGAATCATCTCTTTAATTTGAAGACCTTTTAAAAAGCACAGTCTGCCTTACTACAACCTCCGTCAATTCCTTCCAGAAGTGTTAGTGTATTATGACAATACAACGCAAAAGCACAAATGTCTTTTGAAAGCTCTTTAATTGTAACCATTCCATTGGTGTCTGTTGTGCATTAAAAAAGAAGTTTCAAAAGAACAAAGCTGAATATTATAAAACATTTTTTAAAACCCTCAGTTTTCTCCTTTTAAAAAGTTATATACTAAAGTAATACCTTTGTATCAAAATGACTGCAAAATTCCACTCAGCTTAAAGTAAATGAGTAAGTAATGTCTATTAAAGACACAATTATTTCTGTGCAATAATTAAGCTTCCATACGGTAATGCTGACTCTTGAATAACATAATATATTTAATTATGGCTTAGTTATTTACAAAATGTACTTACTTAAATAACAAAAAATATATACGCTTCTTTTTCTTTTTTTTTTTTAATTAACCCAGCAGGCCAGATTCTGCCCAGATCCAGATCCTATGGAGGGGGACTTGCCACTGGAATAAATGTGGGGGAGGTGGTGCCTGCTCCAGCTGATTTCCACCCCCCAACCAATTTCATCATAGGGGATATGCTGGATTAGGGTGTGTGGGAGTATGATCGTGTGGAACTTCACTCCACTGACCCTCTGCTGACATAAGGTCCATGGGGAGACTGAGCTGCTTCAGGTAGAGAAAGCTGTAAGTTGTTCACTGAAAGCCCCCGCTTCTCCTGCACCAAGCAGAGCTTGAATACAAGGGAGAACTCAGCCCACCTTTAAGTCTTTTCTGATTGTTTCTCTTTCAGGATTGAATGCCATGAAAATGGTATCGTGTTCCATACAACCAGTCTGATGGAGCTCTGATTCACTTCTAGAGTATGGCAGGCACACGGGACAGAATGCAGTGTCTGGCCCGAGCTATGCTTAATGCAGGAATAGGAGGGCAGAGGGAAGGTGGCTTTAAACTGCCATCTGAGCATAGCTGGAGTGCAGCAGCAATGCAGCCATCATGACCTCCTGACCTGACTACACCCTCAGCCCAACTGGGGCTGAAAGGGATACATGGCAATGGCCTGGATAGCCAATTCTGTGTCATCCAGGGAACCCCCTTATGCTGGAGGTATTTTTGGCATGAGAGATCTGCTTGTTTTATTACCCCTTTATGCCACTGGAAGGGTATAAAGGGTCCATAATGCATTACAGAATTGGCCTCAGAGCGTTTATATAGAATCTGTCCCACAAAGGGGATATTCACACTGGTAGGAGAGTGTATATAAACACTTCTCCCCCCGCCCCCAATCAATTTACTATTCTGTATACCTCTAGATATTAATAAATGAAGATATTTATAATTAAATAAAAGCTTTCCCCTTATCATCTTGAGCTGCCGAGGAGTCATAATCCTATGTTTAAGACACTATATTTAATTCTCAAATGATGTGAAGCTGTAACAATTTACACCAGCTGATGATCTACCCAAATAACTTTGCAGTCTTAACATCGTAGCCCAGGGTTGATATAAATAGTGAATGAAAGTTAAAGGGTCATGTATTTAGATGCAATACTGTGTATTGCACAATTTAATATTTTGCTAGTGTCAGAATAAGAATACAAACCCACAATTCCTTTACATTTATATTTATAACTATATACGTTGGGTTTTCTTTTAAAACATACAATTATTAGTAAATGGTACTGTGTTTTTGGAATGTACAAATACATTAATTTAATGGCCAAAAATCTTCAGTAAAGCAGAAGGCACTTAATACCAGCCTTGCATTATCAGGTGGTGCATCTTTCATGGTCATGCATATTAGTTTAAATGGACAACTCCCATTAAAAATGGGACTCGCTGTCTGGCTGGCCACATATGAATTCAGAGTGACTAGAATTTTCATTAGAGTTTTCAGTTTTCATAATATATTGTAACTACAGCAAGCTATGAATTCTTTCTACATCAGATACATCTGGTTTGTCAAAACTGAGAATATGATTTATTCCAACATGTGCTCTGCCAGGACTAGTTTTATGCTCATCATAGGCCAAAGAGTTTTGCATTAGTAAGTACTGCAGGACTCAGCTCCAGATAGCAAATATACTCACCTCAGAATCCAGTGCAGAATGCCTCTCCTCATGCCAAACTCAGAGCTGAATCTAGTCTTTAAACTGATGTAATTTACGTCATCTTCTCTGAGTCTGTGCTGATGAAAGAAGAAGATTCTTAAGACTTGTCTCTACACAGAAGAGGCACTGGTAGAATTTATATTGGTTTAGTTAAACTGACACAACTCCAGCTGAGTGAGTTCAGAATGTTGTGCTTGAGTCTGCACAGCACCACACTGCATCAGTTTCAGTGCTGTGTGGCTGGGTATCCCAGAGCCCCTTGCACTGCCTGCAAGCTCACTGCATTCTGGGCAAATTCTATGGTGTATTATGGGAAATGGAGGAGCAGGGGTCAAAAGGCAAACATCGCTCTGCTGTAGCTCAGAGCTCATCTTGTGCCTGCACCATTGCCAAACTGCTCTCTGCCACCATGGGTGAACCCCAGAGGAACACTGTGCACTATTGTCACAGGAAAGCTGATCTTGTTATGTTGGAGAGGCCATGGGACTGCACCTGCAATGCTGATGAGAAGAATCCATAGCTGAAGAAAGATGGCACAGGAGAACACATACTTTGATGCTGCTTAGGTACTCCTGTTTCATCTCTTCTTGGAGAAGCTACTCTTGGTGGAGTGATACTTTTGGAGATACCAACAAGCACTGAATGGAGCAGATTGTTTTGAAAACCTAGGATGGCCAGTGGTGGGTCCAGAACTTCAGGATGTGAAGGCCACATTCCTAGTTCTGTGTGCCAAGCTAGCCCCAACCCTGCAGCATCAGAACTCCAGAATAAGAGCTGCCCTGAGTGCGGAGAAGTGATCGTCAATCACAGCGTGGAAGCCTGTCATTTCAGTTTGTTACTGGGGTTAGTGGAGAACCAATCTGGTGTGGGGAAATGCACAATGAGGACAGTTGTTATGGAGGGTAGCACGACAACTCAGCATCTCCTGTTATGTGTCCTGTTCAAGCAGATGGGGTTTCCTAATTGTGGGGGTGCAGTTGACAGGACACATGTACCAATTTTGTGCCAGCCTCACCTAGCTTCAAGGACAGCTTACTTCTCAATGGTTTTCAGACCTTGGGGGATTGGTGGGGATGGGGATGGGGGTGGAGGAGGGGCAGATTTACAGACATTAACACTGGATGGTCTGGAAAGGCCCACAATGTGAGAATATCCTTAAATTCTGGTCTATCTGAAAAATTGCAGCAAAAATTCCCCCCCGCAATTATCCAATTGGACATTAAGGGAGCTGCTTGCTCAATTGTTGTGGGTAATTTAGCCTACTCTTTGCTTCACTTGGGTATAAGACATATGCTGACAACAGAGGAAAAATCGTGTGTGTGGGTGTACACATTTTGCTTGTTTTTCAAATTTTTGAAATTTCTACATTTTCAAAAATTGAAAAATTGTGAACAACTCTATAGCTGGTCAAAAATGGGAAGGTTTCTGACACATTTTATGTTTGTTTCCCTGATTTTTTTCATCAACATTTGACTTTTTTAAAAATGAAAATTCAAAGAAATTTGACCAGCTCTAGTTCTTGGCAAGTAGATAGTAAAACAGTGGATTTCACATCAAAGTTGCATGATTCTGGCCTGATGTTGATCTTCTGTATCTCTGAAAGAAAAGAGAGTTCCCTAGTCCTTGCACAAACCTTTCCAGATGAAGAAGGGTTCATGTAAATGATGAGTCATACACAGAATGAATATTAAATTGCATGGGGCTTATGCATAGGCAAAATAGATCAAAAGGGAATGTGTGTAAGCAGGGTTATATAAATTGAAAGACATACACTGAAAGATACAAATAATAAAATGAATGGTGAAGGGAGAGGAATGATCTGACTGATTAAACTGATACGAGTCAAACAGTGCTGCTGAGTCTTTGATGAGTGTGTCAGAGGTCACCTCTATACAATCACTAAAGTTCCCAAGACATGCAACCTTCCTGATCTAGTCATAAGATTAAACAGGAGCTCTGAGACTTCATCAGCAAACAATAATATACCAGATGATGATAACTGATAGACTTCTAAGGAAATACTGTAAAAAGGGATTGGGAATAGGGAGGTCGTCAAGAAGAGAAATTGGGTGAGAGGGAAGAAGTTTAAAATAAATTAAAATGGCTACTTCATTTTTAATTCCCATACTGCAGCAATGGTATATAAGAGAAACTCACAGATGATACTAAGTTGGGGGGAGAGGTAGATATGCTATGGTAGGAATAGGGTCCAGAGTGACCTAGATAAATTGGAGGATTGGGCCAAAAGAAATCTGATGGGGTTCAACAAGGACAAGTGCAGAAGAATCCCATTCACTGCTACAGGCTGGGAACTGACTGGCTAAGCGGCAGTTCTGCAGAAGAGGACATAGGGATTACAGTGGACAAGAAGCTGGATATGAGTCAACAGTGTGCCCTCGTTGCCAAGAAGGCTAATGGCGTATTGGGCTGCATTAGTAGGAGCATTGCCAGCAGATCAAGGGAAGTGATTATTCTCCTCTATTCGGCGCTGGTGAGGCCACATGTGGAGTATTGTGTCCAATTTTGGGGCCCCCACTACGGAAAGGATGTGGACAAATTGGAGAGAGTCCAGCGGAGGGCAATAAAAATGATTAGTGGGCTGGGGCACATGACTTACGTGGAGAGACTGAGGGAACTGGACTTATTTAGTCTGCAGAAGAGAAGCGTGAGGGGGGATTTGATACCAGCCTTCAACTACCTGAAGTGGGGTTCCAAAGAGGATGGAACGAGGTTGTTCTCAGTGGTGGCAGACAACAGAACAAGGAGCAATGGTCTCCAGTTGCAGTGGGGGAGGTGAAGCACTGGAATGGGTTACCTAGGGAAGTGGTGGAATCTCCATCCTTAGAGGTTTTTAAGGCCTGGCTTGACAAAACCCTGGCTGGGATGATTTAATTGGGGATCAGTCCTGCTTTGAGCAGGGGGTTGGACTAGATGATCTCCTGAGGTCTCTTCCAACCCTAATCTTCAATGATTCTATAAGAACAGGCATCATTCGGATACGGTTTATCAGATATTAATCAAATAGACAAAGTTCATATTCATGCTGATTATCTAGTCTTCCAGGTTTGTCTTGCTGGATAGAGACTTGGAGCTTGATTATTTACTGAGAAATGCTGGACTCTTAAGAGTTTCTTAACACAACTCATTATGTTAAAAATAACATGTAAATTAGAAATAATATATATGAGTATACAATCAGATTCACATTAGAAGGAGTTGCATCCTTTTACCCCATCCAAGGACTTCTTAGATTGCAAGCTCCTCAGGTCAGGGATCATGTCTTCTTTTGTGTTTGCACAGCACCTGACAGAAGTCTCCAGTACCAATTGGGCGACTAGGTAATACTTCAACAATAAATACAAATGTTCTAAAAATACAGGAAAAATGACTGTTTATACTTGTGTTTTAAGGATGGCTTACTTTTCTGACATACAGGGGTGTTTTGTGTTGTTTTTTGAGGGGCGGGTGGGGTGGAGGATAACTCCTTTGAGCCTTACAGAGCCCACATAATGAAGAGAGAGAGAGAGAGAGAGATTCCTTTCTGCTTAGTGCAATGCCAGCAGAACTGTTAACTGAGTTCCAATGGCAAACTCTCTCTTACTGGTAATGATGCGTAAGCCAGAAGGAACCCCGCTTAACTTTCAGATCCTAGATTGGGTTTGTAGGTTTAGAAAGCAGGAAAACTCCCCTCTTTATCTGTAAACTGAGCAAATTTGATGCCAGATCTGTTGAGAGAAAATAAACATGGAACTCTATACCTTTTTTTACAGGGGCACTTTTCAGAGTACAAGACACACTTTGAAAGGGAGAACTGATAAGCGTTGTTAGCGAAATTAAATGCCATAGAAGAGGTAGAGAGGTTCCTCACCCTCAACCCCTCTATCTACGCCCCTTGCTAAAATAATTGTCCAAAAGCCTGTATGGTTTATTTAAACAAATTTACTCAGAGGCGTGACTGACTGTTTTTAAGCTGGTTTCAGAGTAACAGCCATGTTAGTCTGTATTCGCAAAAAGAAAAGGAGTACTTGTGGCACCTTAGAGACTAACCAATTTATTTGAGCATGAGCTTTCGTGAGCTACAGCTCACTTCATCTGAAAGCTCATGCTCAAATAAATTGGTTAGTCTCTAAGGTGCCACAAGTACTCCTTTTGTTTTTAAGCTGAACTCTCACAGTAACAATTACCTGTGAGCTCCATGTCCATGAGCCTCAATAAACAGCCCGTGGATTTAAGCCTTAGTGAGAATCAACCTATTAGTTGCAGCCATAAATCTCATGTGCCTTGTGTGCAAAGTGAATTTTAATAAAAAATCATATAAGGAGCCAGAGTTGCTAGGCTGGGTTTCACCTGGCTGCCAACATTTGAAAGCAATTAATAAGGACCTTTTGGGGGTGGGTGAATAAAGCCATGTCTTTAGCTGCTGTTGACATGTACTGGACTCGATGAACTTGTCTGAAGGACAGAATGAAAAGGAGTTTTCTTAAAAAAGAAATGGGGACAGTCACTTCTAAATAAGGACAGATGGTAGACATGGATCAGTCCTCTGAGTTTACAACCTATTCTCATCTTCTCCTATACTCTACCACCATATAAACATCATAAGCGCCATAAAAATGAATTGGTAAAATAAAATAAATAGACATCTGCACCCATCAGGCCCTGTACTGAAAACAGATTCTGCTCATAATGAATAGAAGTGGAGACTATTAGAATAAGCAGGGTATGTGTCCATTTTCAAAGTTCTTACTTTCCACCTTCATTGTGCATCCCACATCCTATATACAGGAAATGTGATGCAGTTTCATTACTGACTCAGAATTAAAAGGTCAAGCAAATAATTACTGTTAATTTATATAATGATATTCACATTATTTTTATAAACCAAACAGCTCAGACCTTTTGTCATTTGCTTGAAAAGATTAAAAGAGCACCTCCTGAGTGCCAGTTGCTTTGTGTTGTCTCAGCAGTGAAAATCAGCTAGAAAGCTGCCCTAAAGGGGAAGCCAGGGATTCCCCCTTACATACAAAGTGTATTTCAGGGACTGAGTGTATTGTACTCCATTGGTCGCTGTAAGACCAATTCAATTAGTGCAATTTAGCACAGCCTTTAGGCTGCTCTAAGTTATATCAGGGGCCATTTTGGTCCCTGGTTGCAAAGGACTGGGGAGTGGAGGGCATTTTAGAACTACCTTTCCTTCCCATTCAGCTGTACCAAGTGTAAACTCAGTGCAGCTGAGGGCTGCTCCAAATCCTCTCTGAGTAACTGTTGGTTTAAGTAATCGTGGTCAATTCAGCTATCAGTAACTACATAGGCTTGACTTGCATCTGTATATATAGAGCAGGCCTGGCAGTGAGAATGAGGTAGATAAATTTTAATTGATCACTTTTCACTGGGAGGTTGACCTCGCTGTTGTATGTCTTTTGAGCTGTTGAAGTGTTACCTGTGCCCGTACCTATACGCACTACATGCTACTTCAGTACAATTCATTTAAACCCCAGAGGGGGATTCTAGTTTTCAACGAATATTGTATCTGCAGCTGGGCTCAATCCCTTCACTCTCTGTCAACATTCAATTCCAAAGGGGACACTGTGCCTCTTTTATGTCAGTTTTCTTAGGCCTTGAAGGTGTGGGTCCTATTATCCTATGCCATGCATGTGTACTTCTTAAGCCAAAATCACTGAGGGCTGGGTAAATAGTTTGGTGGGGGTGGGAGGGCGGCAGGGCGGTGGGGAATATGATCCATTCCAAACTGGCTGGATTTGAGCCCGCTGAACCAAATTCATACGCTCAGATTAAAGTTCAGCTGAATTGGCAGTGTGGCCTAGAAGAGTTTGTGGATAGCTGTGGAATGGTTAGGTGGGGAAGTGCGTATTCCCGGTGAGTCCTGTGCTTGGGTAGGCCAGCCCCCCAGAATAGCAAGAAGTGGGCTATTTCCCTATCTATTTGCCCTTCTCTCAATACCTTACTGTCATTCCAGGATCATGGGTCGTGCTGGTCTTGCTTTGTTGATTGGAATAGTTGCATTATAGTTGTTGTCATATCCTAAGGCAGTTTGAATAGGGGTTCAACATACATGAAAACAGACACCCTCACTCCTGCATACTCAAAAATCATTAGTGCCAATGCCTGCCCTCAGATAGGTGTACACTGCCCCTGATTTGGTCACTGAGAGCTGAAAACATGTATCTATTTGGCTCTAAGGGCCTGTGCCTGTGCTGTTGAACACAGGAAAATGAATGGGAGTTGAGGGTGCCCAGTATCTTCAAGGATCAGGCTCTAAGAATCTAACAGCCCCACAAAAGATATGAAAACCAGAGCTGAAGCAGAAACTCCATCTTTAATCTATCCCAATAGGTCTATTAGCAATTGCAACATATCAGATAAAATCACTCAGGGCCTAATCCAAATCCCAATGAGAGTCTTTCCATTGACTTCACTGGCCTTTTGGTTTAGGCTGAGAGGGTCTTGATACTTTGCAGTATGTGCTTACCTACTGCTTACTGTGGGTAAAGGATGTAACTTCAGCCTTTGTGCCCTTGTCTTTGAGAGTCCGAGAGAGAACTCCAACATTCTCTAAGTGGGTTTTGATTGTACGTTGTCTAGTTGGGTTTGATTTTGTACAATAATACCCGCTTCTGACAATAGTGTGCTTTGAAACTTGAATGGTGCCGTACCAGTAAATTTTATATAAATAATATAACGTGCCAGTGATTTGTTATGGGGTCCAAGGTTTACAAAAAATTACGTCTCCCAATATTTTTGTTCATGTTATTGACTGATAACCTGCCAAGTTTCATTGTAAAAAAAAGCAGCAGTCTTTTTAGCAACAAAGGAACAAAAATGTGCTCCAAAATGCCCATGTGTTTTTTTTTAATTTTTAACTTCCCTGCAGTGCTGTGTCTTTACTTCCCCAGTCTCAGCCTGAAACATAATTTTATGGCCAAGTTATCCAACCTCTTTAAACTGAGGTTCATAACAGCAATAGGGACAAGATCTTTAGGTGCATGGGTGGGCATTGCTATAGCAGTTGCGTCTTTAAAGGCATTATTCACACTATCACTCTCATAATAGTGGCACCTGCTAATAGTGCTGCTGAAGTCTCTCAATGTTTCCATTATAAGCGACTCTTTTCATGAGTTCATTTCTTGGCTAATAAAAGTTTACTCCCCAGCTGAAACTTGGCTGAAAATGGCTTTTGCCTGGGAACGATTATTATTAATATTTTAAAATAAATTTTGCTTTACAAATCTTTGTTGCTTTTAAATTAAAGGATGGAGAGGCCTACACAGCACATGTACAACCAATCTGGCAGCCCTCTTTAGAGTTATAGGCCAACTAGCAGCTAAAGGGTCTGATTGTCCTGTGGTTTGTAGGCCGCAAAACTGGCCAAAGAGGTGTCAGTTGGACAATGGAGTGGAAAACCGGCATGCAGTTCTGCTGCTCCTGTGCATGTGGGAGGATATCAGCAGTCCACACCCCGATCCTGGCCTGTTGAAAGAGGATGTGGCTAACAAATGAGAAAGTGCAGCCGGGGAAAAACCAACTATACCATATACTCTGCCCTTCAAAAGTGAATTTAGCAATGCCAGAAGGCTGTAAGTTAAAGCAGCCTCAGGAAGCTTTAATTTAGAGGTATGAGTGGGGGATTGGGATCCATCTGGTGGGCCTGTGCTTTCATTGACTGTGTTATGTCATAGGGGCATGAGGAGAAGCTGCACTGTAGCTCCTCACCACATAGAGTTCAAGTCTTGCTGATCTGTTGTCTTCCTGCTATTCCTGATGATTCATGTCAGTCGCCTCCTTTCCAGCCCCGTGCTTGTGTGTTCATCACTCTGACTTGCGCTCATGCTGCTGCTGTCCAGCATGCTATGCTGCAGTATATGCCATACCACTCCCTTGGCTCAATCGCTGGATCTGCTCTGTTGTACACTGGTTGCAAGGTTGGGGTCGTGAGTACAAACCCTTTCACCACAAGTCTCTCAAAATCCCTCTGTCCTTATTCAGGCTATCTGTGCACCTCTTCCACTCCAAGCAGCTTGCATGTCTCTTGGGGTGATGGTCACGTTCAATTTGTGACCCTAAATTTCATTGCATGTTTCGATCAAACACCCCCCCATCCTTTCCTGGCATTTTCTGCCAATAAAGACAAATTGGGCTAAAATGTTAAGTAGCATGGACCATCTTCACAGTCAATACATAGGGTGAAATCATGGTCCCAATAAAGTACATGGCAAAACTCACCCTGACTTCTACAGAGCCATGATTTCACCCAGAGTATTGCAGACAAACACACTTCATTATAGCAGAAAGTATTTCCAGTTTATATGTGACGCTGCTACAACGAGGGAAGCCCTCCCAGAGTTGCCTCCTGTATAACACCACTCCTTTATAATTGGCCTTATCTGAGCACCTGAATTTCACCTTGCAGCCACAGCCCAGATTTAATACCTGTTTTACAAGTGGCAGGTTGTGGGGGATTTTCTTTAATTAAAAAGATATCCAGAAACTGAACTTCCAACCAGGAGTTACCTGGGTTTTGGCTTCGGTCTTGTATGTGTAGTATTTCAGCCTATACTTTTGCTGGCCAATAGAAACAAGTCTATAAAGCATCCACTCGCTTGAGCACTACTGTACAAGCACATTCTGTAGAACTTAGAGACAGCTGTCCTCTGCCTTTGAAGTGTGCTGTCCAGGTGGATAATGCTCATCAGTTACAGACTGGAAAAAGCTAGGCATGCCACTGTAGTTTACTTCTGAGAAACTGTGAGAGGTGTGGTCCAGTGGCTACAGGACAAACAGGATCGGGAGCCAGGAACTCCTAAGGACTAATTTTCTCTCTGACATACCTCCTGAAACAAGTCACTTAACTTCTCTGCCTCGGATTCTCCACCTGTAAAATGAGGACAATGATACTTATGTGTCTGCTCCACACTGGTAAATTAGTTAGTGGGCCAGATCAAAGGTAGCTTGCTGACTTACCCCAGTCGAGGATCTGGCCTTAATATTTGTAAAAAGCATTTTGAATTAAATGCTGTACTTTATATTTTTTCCTTGAAGAAAGAGGACTAAATTCTCCAATGCTGTCTAAAGGAAAAATCAACATTTGGTAAAATCTTTGCTATGATTTCCAGCCATGAACTCTGATTATCCTCTCCCCCTTTTCCTACCCCAGTATATTTCTATTAGCCCCATTGAAGTTGCTCCTGATGTACAGCTGTGAGAGGAGAATTGGGCCCATAGCCTTCAAATTCAGTTATTTTTGCCTAGCAACAATAAGATGTTATGCAGTTAAATAACAGGGTGAAAAAAACTAAGGGGAACGGTAAATATATCCTAATAATTGTATTGCAGCATAGGATTTATAATTACTAAATGTGTGATAACTGCTTCCTAAATGCCCATGCTCTTTAAACAACCTAATTTATAATTTAAAAAGCTGACAACTCTTAAAGTGTTTTATTTTATCTTGTCTGAAATAATTGAAGAGTAAGTTATTGAAAACCTTTATTTTTCATTAGCCTTAAATTCAGCTACAATTAATGTGCCCAATTTGATTATAAACTGCACAAATTAAACAATAAAGAGCTGTCTAATGAGAAATTAATTATGAGGTACAGAAGGGGAGCTGGGCTGGATAAAAGTAATAAGTTATGGCCTATGGCAGGATGTGTCAGGTTTTAAAAGAGACAAAGGGCTTTTTCCTCAATGTGTGCCAGTGCTGATAGGGCTCATCACAGATCAGTAGATCCAGAAGCCATAACAGCACGGTAATTGAAACTGCCAAAATCAATAGTGCTGACAACCTTAATTAAATTAAATATGTCTCTGATGAGCTCAAACAGCATGGCAGCGGACCACTTGACCCTTTCTCTGAGCACCGCTTGATAGAATGCGGCCTGCAGCGTGATGGATTTCACCCCTGAGGACAGTTGGAGCACTCTAGCTACAGTAGAAAATTGCTCCAAGAGTAATGGTCCCCCACAATGTAACTATATCTTTGACTTACAAAGTACAGCTAGAGTTCCTTTCGTGTTGCAGTTTTTGCTTTGCATAGCTGCAGTTTTGCAAGGCTTATGGCTCCTTCTGCTGAGAACACCACAAAGAACTTCTTCCTCCTGACGTCTTTCCTTCCTCTGCCTCTTTGTCCAAGAAAAGGATCATTTTATTTTCCTAATGGACAAACAACTTTAGCAACGGCAATTGATTGATGAAACAGTTCTGGCTATTTTTCTGTTACAAACGTGGTATTCAAGAGATCAACTTTGCAGTAGATCGAATTCATTCTTTTTTTATCATAACTTTTTAAAGCAGAAAGATTTGTTGGAGAATTGTATCTACTTAGCATTACCCTGAAGATCCTCATGACATAATCAGTGGGAAAATGTGTGCTATAAATGTGCAGGAGACAAAGAAAAACCTTCAGCCCTTAAATCACAGGGCCTGAATCTCAGTTCAGCTGTATAATCAGCATTTGTTTTTCTCCCTAGGAAATTGCATGAGTAAATATTTTCATAGAATGCTGTTCTGTTGACTGGGTAGTGCTGACTTCCTAAACAACATGAAATAATCACACCTCTAGGTTTTTCAAAATGTTTGTCAGCATTAACAAACTGTTTCTTCATTATAAGCCTGTCAAAGATCAGAGGTTTAGATTATTGAAGTAGATTCCTTTCAAATGCTAAAGTTGTTGCTGTGACAACTCCAGGAGAGAATAGATTGTTGGAGGTGGACAAACTGTGGGTTTTCCATGCCGAAAGAGTTTAAATAATCCACCTCTCTGTTTAGCAAAATACTTTAGCTAAAGGGTGTTTACAGTGATTAACCACAGAGCTCTCAGGAAGGTAAAATGTTACAGTGGATGTAGGAACCAATGATTTAAAATCATCCTGTTCGGCTCCATTTTATATATATTAAATTGGCCTAATTTTAAAGACATGTGATATGGACACTGTAATTCTGTTCCGTGTAGGATGTTTTATGAAAGACATTTGGAGCATTTCTATTCTGCTAGCACCCTTTACAGAAATGTATGGCACTGGAAAAAATTATGCAAAAAGCCAGTGTCCTTGAATCACTACTTGGCCCTTCTTGGTGCAGGTTATTGCACTGCTAATTTAAATGTGATTCGGTGTCAGCCAAGCTGCTTTATAGCAGCCTCTCCAGGCCAGCCTTAAAAACGTTCATGTTGGCCAGGGGCATAAAATAGACAAGGCGGGTAAGGTAATAGTTTGATCAACAATATCTTCTGTTGATGAGAGAGAAGCTTTCAAGCGCCACAGCGCTCTTCCTTTTCAAGGGCGCTGTGTAGCTGCAAGCTTGTCTCTTTCACCAACAGAAGATGATCCAATCAAAGATATTACCTCACCCACCTTGTCTCTCTAATATTCTGGACCGACGTGGCTACAAGGAGCAGCACCGGGTCAGAAGAGTGGCAGTGTGTAGGGCGTGGGAGGAATGACTGAATTTTATTTTCAAAGGGAAGGGACCTACCCTGATTTTTTTCTCTCGTTTTGATTTAGATGAGTAAAAAGTACCCAGCTAATAAAACGCTCAGCACTGTACGTTATCCTCATTCACATTGGTGGAGCTTTTCAAAAGTGCAGGGAAGTTAGGTGACCACTCTCGCTGAAAGTCAATAGGAGCTAGGTCCCTCAGAGCAGTGCTACACCAAGTGGTGGTCTGCAGACCGGTGCCGGTCCGCGAGCCGTCGGCTGCCGGTCTGCGCGCACATTGGAAAAAAAAATGCTGGTCCCCCACATCAGACAGCTTGAGAAGCACTGCCTTAGGGTACGTCTGCACTGGCAGGTTTCTGCGCCACAAGTTATCCCATTTTTATTAAAACGCTGGAATTAAATCGCTGTTGCGTGTCCACGCTGTGCTCCTTGTGACGCTGGAGGGCATCCACATTAGCAGCTCTTGAACGGCAAAGACAGCCGTGCATTGTGGTAGCTATCCCACTGTTCAACTGGCCGCAGGGTGCTTTGGGAAGGGTTTGCAATGCCTCATGGGGCAGGTATAGCATCACATGATGCAGATTTCGCAAACCCATTGTTCCAGGGGCATCCTACTACATTGCCAGCTGCTTTTCAACTGAAGTGGCGGTGGGGGAGAATGTGTGACAGGGAGTGTGTGTGTGTATGGAGGGGGGAGAGAGACAGTGTGCTTTGGGGGATGGAGAGTGTGTCAGCATGCTGTCTTGTAAGTTCAGACAGCGGCAGGAAGCAACCAGTCCTGAGACAGAGGGTGGGGGAAACCCCGACATCAGCCCTCGCCTCCCTCCCTGGGCTCTCTGCACAGCAATCTTTCTCTCTCTCTCTCTCTCTCTCACACCGACACACAAACGCCTTTGTGTTCAACAGCACGAGCTTCCACATTAATGGTTTGCTTTGTGTCCTGGAGCAGATCATAGAATCATAGAATCATAGAATATCAGGGTTGGAAGGGACCTCAGGAGGTCATCTAGTCCAACTCCCTGCTCAAAGCAGGACCAATCCCCAACTAAATCATCCCAGCCAGGGCTTTGTCAAGCCTGACCTTAAAAATATCTAAGGAAGGAGATTCCACCACCTCCCTAGCCAGACACAAGAACACTAAGGCCTGGTCTGTACTACAAAGTTAGGTCAATGTAAGTCACCTGGGGTTGACCTATTTAGGCATGTATCTACACTCAAATTTGTCTCCAGCTGACATAAGTAGCCCATTAAGGGGACACAGTCAAACCACCTCTCCAAATGGCACAGAGCCATGATCGAACTACTTTGGCCAACACAATGAGAATGTAGATGCTGTGTGACCTGTGTCGATCCTAAAAGTCCTCCAGGCACTGTCCCACAATGACCCAGTCCCTGCAACAGCGACCACTCCATTCACAGTTTAAAATTCCATGCCAAGGGGTCACAGGGACTGAAAGCCTGCCCACCCTGCCTTAAAAGCCCCATGTATTTTTGAAATGCCCTTTTCTGGTTGTCCAGAATGCCACCTAGCAGTTGACTTTTGTTGTGTGCGTCCAACTGACCATGTCGTCTCCATGCACACAGTTACTTGACGCATTTCTTCCGGAGCAGGTAAGAAACGTTGGATCCCCTGGACCTGTGGGGAATGAGGCTGTGCAGGAACAGCTACGGACAAGTCATAGAAACATGGACATCTATGAGCAGATTGTATGGGGGATGCAAGCAAAGGGATAGAACCAGGATCAGCAGCAGTGATGTGAAAGGGAAGGAACTTCAACAGCCATACCACTAGGTGAAGGAGGCCAACAAGAAATCTGGTGCGTCTCTACAGACGTGCTGCTCTCATAATGAACTGCATGCTATGCTAGCTGAGACCCATCATCAGCCTGCAGACCACTGTGGGTGCCTTGGAGGACCCCAAGACAGAGAACCCTGCCATGAACAGTGAGAACAAAGAGTTGCAGTAAACAGGAGACAGGGTGGGGGACTCAAACCATGCCGCAAGCCAAAACCTTTTTGAAACTCAGCAGGAGTCTAGCCAGTCCTGCCAGGTGAGTGCAGATGAATCCACTGATGTAGGGGAAGGGACCTTGGGTAAGTGAGTGATTGCATTTTTCCTTACAATTTTTTTAATGTGCTTTTCTTCCTCTTCCCCATCTCCATCTCCTTGCCATTTAAAGAAGATGGCAGCTACCCCATCCCCAAGTACACAAGACAAACATATTAACTTTTCATTGCTTTACTGGTATATGGTGAGAACATTTTCGATTTGTTCTCCTATGTTCAGGCAGAGGTAGAACAAACAGAGGTAGAGTTGGCATCTGCTTTTAATTCACTTGCGGGGGTAGGTGGTGGTTATGGGGTCATGCAGAGCACTTTGTGCATGTGAATAGGAATGTCCCTTTTATCCTCCTTAAAGATCTTGATGAAACTTTCATGGCCATACTCTCCAATCCTTTCCCAAAGGTTTCTAGGGAGAGCGGCATCATTTCTTCCTCTGTGATAGGACACTTTCCCAGGCCACTCTGCGAGGCACGATTTCAGCTGGCACTTTCCCATGCCACTCTTCATGGCATGACATCACATCACAGCAAACAGGCTGCGGCATGTGGTCCCGGGTGGCTTCCGGATGTCAGTGGCAGCTGGGCTCTCTGTGCCTTTGTGACCCTCAGGGGTGAGATATCAGCCAAAATCACCACTGCCTGTGGAAAATACTGCCAGTATTCATTGTCATTGCCCTAGGCTCATACCCATGGAATAGGGGCCAGACATTGTACAGCTTTATGTGGCAGAAAACCCTGCCTCCACCCCATCCTCCGTGCCATGCCACATTCACCAGGGCTGGCGCTGGAGAGTGGTGCTGTGTCAAGACGCTCCAAAGCTGAATGGTTAGTAAATGTTTCTTATTAACAGTATTTATGGGAATCAGGGGAGGGAGTTTGGAAATTTATCTTTCTCTTTCCATTCTAACTGCAAATCTAATGGTACCTGCATCCGTTTTTATCAGCAGCTTCTGGTGTGGAGGCCTTGACATGTGTCCCCTCCATGCCTGTAGAATGTCTGACCCTGATGAAGAGAAGAAGGAAGTAAACCAGGGAGGAGATGTTCTGTAAGCTCCTACAAGCCAGAGCTGCATGGGACTGTGAACAAATGGCTTGAAGGGCCAATATGACTGAGAGGGTGGAGAAAAACAGAGAGGCCAGGCAAAAGGCCTAGCACTCACAGCAGGACAAGGAGCAGGAAATGCATCTCGACATGATGGGTCTTCTCAGGCAGCAAACCCAAACATAGGTGCCGACTTCTAATGGTGCTGGTGGGTGCTGAACCCCCCCCGCCCTTGGCCCTGCCCCGACTCCACCCCTGCCCCGCCCCCTCTCCCCCCATTCCAACCCCTTCCCCAAAGTCTCCGCCCCAACTCCGCCCCCTTCCTGCCCCTATTTTGACTCCTTCCCCAAATCCGCGCATCAGCCCCGCCTCCTCCCCTGAATGCGCCACGTTCCCTCTCCTCCGCCTTCCCTCCCAGAGCTTGCTACAGCTGTTTGGCAGCGGCAAGCGCTGGGAGGTAGGCGGAGAAGCGGGGACACAGCGCGCTCAGGGTGGGAAGCGGAGGTGGAGGTGAGGTGGGGGGGGGAGTTTGGCTGCCGGTGGGTGCAGAGCACCCACTAATTTTTCCCCATGGGTGCTCCAGCCCCGGAGCACCCACGAAGTCGGCACCTATGAACCCAAATGCAGCAAGCCTTGGCTTAAATCCTGAACTCACCAGCCTTTGCTCTCTTTGGAGACCTCCAGTGTCACTGCTCCTCACACCCCGCTAACATACCATGTGGCATCATGGACCATATCCTTATCTTTGCCACTCCAGGACAGGGGACAGCAAGGAAAACCACAGCTTCACATACTCTGGCCTGTGAAAACTACCACTACGGGTATGCATATGGAGAACTACCTTTTCGTTTCTACAAATGGACATAATGATTTACTTTCTTTTCAACTGGCATTTTAAAAATTTCACCCTGTTAAATTGTTTGACATTTGTATGACAGCATGGGCTTGTCTGCACTTTGAGTTTGTGCACTGAATTTTTGCACTCAATAAAGTTCTGTTTCTGGATAACCGAAGTATCTTTATTAGATTGCAACAAATATTACAGAATGTGGAGCAGCACTCAAAAAACAAACAAACAGTGACTATAAATGCCCCTCCCAGGCACCATAAAATCCATAGTCTCAGGAAAACACCCAGCCGTATTTATACATGTACAAGCACCGCACAATTCATAGCAGCAGGCAAAGCCCCAGGCCCAGCAGTATTTACAGTGTGCAGCAGGCACAACAGAATAGATACCAGCAGCAAAAACCAAAACATACAAAATGTCTGTCTCAGGTCATTTAATTTATCAACAGGTTCTCTCAAGTGCTTATATACGAATGCACAAAGCCTTGGAAACAAGCAGGGAGAACTGGAGGTCCTGGTGACGTCAAGGAATTATGACGTGATTGGAATCACAGAGACTTGGTGGGATAACTCACATGACTGGAGTACTGTCATGGATGGTTATAAACTGTTCAGGAAGGACAGGCAGGGCAGAAAAGGTGGGGGAGTTGCACTGTATGTAAGGGAGCAGTATGACTGCTCAGAGCTCCGGTACGAAACTGTAGAAAAACCTGAGTGTCTCTGGATTAAGTTTAGAAGTGTGAGCAACAAGAGTGATGTAGTGGTGGGAGTCTGCTATAGACCACCGGACCAGGGGGATGAGGTAGATGAGGCTTTCTTCCGGCAGCTCACGGAAGCTACTAGATCGCATGCCCTGATTCTCATGGGTGACTTTAATTTTCCTGATATCTGCTGGGAGAGCAATACTGCGGTGCATAGACAATCCAGGAAGTTTTTGGAAAGCGTAGGGGACAATTTCCTGGTGCAAGTGCTAGAGGAGCCAACTAGGGGGGGCGCTTTTCTTGACCTGCTGCTCACAAACCGGGTAGAATTAGTGGGGGAAGCAAAAGTGGATGGGAATCTGGGAGGCAGTGACCATGAGTTGGTTGAGTTCAGGATCCTGACGCAGGGAAGAAAGGTAAGCAGCAGGATACGGACCCTGGACTTCAGGAAAGCAGACTTCGACTCCCTCAGGGAACGGATGGCCAGGATCCCCTGGGGGACTAACTTGAAGGGGAAAGGAGTCCAGGAGAGCTGGCTGTATTTCAAGGAATCCCTGTTGAGGTTACAGGGACAAACCATCCCAATGAGTCGAAAGAATAGTAAATATGGCAGGCGACCAGCTTGGCTTAACGGTGAAATCCTAGCGGATCTTAAACATAAAAAAGAAGCTTACAAGAAGTGGAAGGTTGGACATATGACCAGCGAAAAGTATAAAAATATTGCTCGGGCATGTAGGAATGAAATCAGGAGGGCCAAATCGCACCTGGAGCTGCAGCTAGCGAGAGATGTCAAGAGTAACAAGAAGGGTTTCTTCAGGTATGTTGGCAACAAGAAGAAAGCCAAGGAAAGTGTGGGCCCCTTACTGAATGAGGGAGGCAACCTAGTGACAGAGGATGTGGAAAAAGCTAATGTACTCAATGCTTTCTTTGCCTCTGTTTTCACTAACAAGGTCAGCTCCCAGACTGCTACTCTGGGCATCACAAAATGGGGAAGAGATGGCCAGCCCTCTGTGGAGATAGAGGTGGTTAGGGACTATTTAGAAAAGCTGGACGTGCACAAGTCCATGGGGCCGGACGAGTTGCATCCGAGAGTGCTGAAGGAATTGGCGGCTGTGATTGCAGAGCCATTGGCCATTATCTTTGAAAACTCGTGGCGAACCGGGGAAGTCCCGGATGACTGGAAAAAGGCTAATGTAGTGCCAATCTTTAAAAAAGGGAAGAAGGAGGATCCTGGGAACTACAGGCCAGTCAGCCTCACCTCAGTCCCTGGAAAAATCATGGAGCAGGTCCTCAAAGAATCAATCTTGAAGTACTTGCATGAGAGGAAAGTGATCAGGAACAGCCAGCATGGATTCACCAAGGGAAGGTCATGCCTGACTAATCTAATCGCCTTTTATCATGAGATTACTGGTTCTGTGGATGAAGGGAAAGCAGTGGATGTATTGTTTCTTGACTTTAGCAAAGCTTTTGACACAGTCTCCCACAGTATTCTTGTCAGCAAGTTAAGGAAGTATGGGCTGGATGAATGCACTATAGGGTGGGTAGAAAGCTGGCTAGATTGTCGGGCTCAACGGGTAGTAATCAATGGCTCCATGTCTAGTTGGCAGCCGGTGTCAAGTGGAGTGCCCCAGGGGTCAGTCCTGGGGCCGGTTTTGTTCAATATCTTCATAAATGATCTGGAGGATGGTGTGGATTGCACTCTCAGCAAATTTGCGGACGATACTAAACTGGGAGGAGTGGTAGATACGCTGGAGGGGAGGGATAGGATACAGAAGGACCTAGACAAATTGGAGGATTGGGCCAAAAGAAATCTGATGAGGTTCAATAAGGATAAGTGCAGGGTCCTGCACTTAGGACGGAAGAATCCAATGCACCGCTACAGACTAGGGACCGAATGGCTAGGCAGCAGTTCTGCGGAAAAGGACCTAGGGGTGACAGTGGACGAGAAGCTGGATATGAGTCAGCAGTGTGCCCTTGTTGCCAAGAAGGACAATGGCATTTTGGGATGTATAAGTAGGGGCATAGCGAGCAGATCGAGGGACGTGATCGTCCCCCTCTATTCGACATTGGTGAGGCCTCATCTGGAGTACTGTGTCCAGTTTTGGGCCCCACACTACAAGAAGGATGTGGATAAATTGGAAAGAGTCCAGCGAAGGGCAACAAAAATGATTAGGGGTCTAGAACACACGACTTATGAGGAGAGGCTGAGGGAGCTGGGATTGTTTAGCCTGCAGAAGAGAAGAATGAGGGGGGATTTGATAGCTGCTTTCAACTACCTGAAAGGGGGTTCCAAAGAGGATGGCTCTAGACTGTTCTCAATGGTAGCAGATGACAGAACGAGGAGTAATGGCCTCAAGTTGCAGTGGGGGAGGTTTAGGTTGGATATTAGGAAAAACTTTTTCACTAAGAGGGTGGTGAAACACTGGAATGCATTACCTAGGGAGGTGGTGGAATCTCCTTCCTTGGAAGTTTTTAAGGTCAGGCTTGACAAAGCCCTGGCTGGGATGATTTAACTGGGAATTGGTCCTGCTTCGAGCAGGGGGTTGGACTAGATGACCTTCAGGGGTCCCTTCCAACCCTGATATTCTATGATTCTATGATTCTATGATCTCAAGACAGAACACTGGGTCTGACTCTGAAAGTGAAATGTAGTGTAGACGTGATTTTCTCCCTCTCCTCTGTAGTTGTCTCGAGACTACTAAAGTTAGCGCTTGAGCCTTGCTGTCAAACGCAGAGGCAACACACATTTCCATCCACTTTCGCAGGAGAACATACAGTCTCTCCATAGACGGCGCTGATCCTCCAATGTCACCCCAGTGTGACTTAGTGCCAACTGATCCATCTGTCCTCCAATGTGCTCCAACAGGGCCCGTCTTTCCCTGGTTAGGACCGTGCACACAAGGATGGGCTTGAGGCTCCTTTGTGCCTCATGACTTCTCAAATTCCACAAAAGGTGAAAGCTGAGCTTGTGGTTAAAGTGCAGGAGTGGAAGTCAAGACCTGAGTTCTCTTCCCAACTAAGCCATGGCCTTCTTTGGGCAACTCCCCTTGCTTTTAAATCTGTAAATTGGGGATATTAATATGTCCCTAGAGCTCACCAGGTAGTGTGGCTTAGTCTATTCATGCTTGTAAAGCATTCTCTAGCGTCCCATGTTTTGCCAGACATCCTACTTCCGGGTCCCTGGAAGAGGGAGAGAGCCAATTTCTGAGTGAGGGGGGTTGCCACATTGGTAGGCCATTTTTTGTGTGTTTTACTTTTTTGGGTTTGGGGGAGGGTCGGCTGCATTTGGGAGAGCACCAAAAATGTTTTTCACCTGGGGCAGCAAAACAACTTGAGATGCCCTGTCAATATCTTTCAAAATCCCTATAGTTTAGGGGTCTGTACCTCATTTTAGTATGGAAGGTTGAGAACATACAAATCTTTCTTCATGCTTTTTTCACACAACTGAGCTAATGTTACATGCATGTGTATTTTTGCTTTCATTCTTTATTACCTCCTCTGGCTTCACTGACCCCTAAAGCTGCTTCTGGGTTGCTAGCTCAGTAGGGATAAGATATACTCAAAAAATAGGAGTCATCATCACCCTATAACCCGCTCCCCTTCTCTGCAAAGATATCACACTTTGCTAGAACATTCTGGATCATGCTCCAGTGGAAGCTGATTAATGCTGCTTTCTTAGAGCCCATTCCTATGAGACCTTCTGAGAGCTGCTGAAGACCTTTGAATGAAAAGGCCTTGCAAGATCAGTTCAGATGGAACTCATCCTCTGCATAGGATCTGATCATGACATCTCCACAGCACTCAGCCTTGGGGACCCAGGAAAGCCAAGAGATGAGGTCTGAGACAGCATTGACTGACAGGATACCAAACAAGCTCAACTTTTGTTCCTTTGAATGCAAACAGAAGCATAATTTGGGAGTATTTTAATTGGGGAGGGAAGGAGGGCGGATTGGGTAGTTTTTAAAAATATTGATGAAGTTAATGAGTGCCTCAAGAACAGAGATTTGAGAACCTTGTCATTTTATACTTCTCTGGAAGGCCTGAATTGGAAACAGAATTCAGGGATTTTTAAACTTCTTCCTTGAGGGGCTTTTTGTTTTAAATTACTCTAGACTTCTACAGCTGTAGCAAGCCATACATGTAAAGCTCTTCTTGTTGGGAAAACAGTGTAGAAAAAGTGATTCCTAATCTGCTTACTCAAGATAGAGATACTCTCTGGAGCCAAACTTTTCTGAATGTTTTGTTTTTTTTGGCTGGCCAAACTATAGTCTGATAATCTTAAAGAACCCACAGTATTTTCTCATTGCCAAAGAAACACTTGCTGTTTGGGACAGATCTGATTAGCTACAGGCCGCTTCATCGTTCAGTTTACAAGCTTCCACTCCTTACCTTAGTAGCTGACCTCCCAGTGATTATGTAGTGTGACCCTTGTCGCTATGATCTGAATATGTAAACTCACTAATTTAAAGCACAGAGGTAGAGAAGCATGAAGGTTTAGGCTGGAATCCATGTTAGCAAAGGATATAAGATACAATTTGGCCCTTTTTTTTGCAGTATAGTTTTATGTACTCAGGCTGATCTAGAGGGAGGTGACTGTGTTAGTCTTATGTCACCAGCCTTTGCAAAGGGTTAAAGTATTTAAGATGGCAAGATAGCTAGCTAGGAAGAAGCAATTTGTAGAAGGAGGAGCTTCACATTGATTATATCGTAAAATCAGCAGCCACAACAAAGATGCTCTAGCTCTAAGGAGAAAAGCAGAAGAGATTCATTCTTACAAAAAGAGGATTTCCTGAATAGCTGAAGAGAGTAAGATGGGCCCAAAGTAGCTGGGAATCAGCAATCAAGTGGTGGTGGGGAGAAACATATGGAAAGTGAAACGTCACAAATGAAAGAAAGAAACTGACACTCTTCCTCATGCCCTCACTAAAATATTCCTAAGGGCATGTCTACGTGTACAGCACTGCAGCTCATCTGGTGAAGAGAGCCTTCCCATCGGCATAATAAAACCACCTCTGTGAATGGTAGAAGCTATGTTGGTGGGAGAAGCTCTCCTGCCGACACAGTGCTGCACACACCAGTGCTTATGTTGGTGTAAATTTTGTTGCTCAGGGGGATGGTTTATTCACACCCCTGAGTGACATAAGTTCGGCCAGTGTAAGCTGTAGTGTAGACTCAGCCATGCTTTCTCCCAGGCCACCCCTTATGCATGGAACATCTGCCGAGCCAGCTTAATGTCCTCCTTCAAGCTCTCCTCTGTCACAATGCCAGCAAAAATTCAACAATAACTAGGCAGCCAGTGTTCCGCAACCCCGGCTTATCCAACTGCTTACAATCTTCCAGGTGGTGTACCCTCTTGCTGCCTCTCATTTTTGCGCTTAGGGCCGATGTGCACTAGAAACTTACATCCGTTCAGCTACGTCTCCTAGGGATGTGAAAAATCCGCACCCCTGAGAGATGTAGCTACACTGAGCTCACCCCCCACGCAGACAGCACTAGTCGACTGAAGAATTCTTTCACTGACCGAGCTACGGCCTCGCGGGGAGGTGGAGTACCTGTGAGGACAGGAGAAGCCCTCCCATCAGCGTAGGTAGTGTCTGCGCTGAAGTGTTACATCACTGCAGCTGCACGGCTGTCGTGTTTCAAGTGAGGCCGTAGACCTTTAGAGTACAGTATAAACTTTTTGGAGCAAGGACCATCTTTTTCTTATGTGTTTGTAGGGCACCTAGCACAGTGGGGTCCTGCTCTCTGGGGCCCAGAAGCTAATGGAATACAATTAATAATTACATACTCCCTGGGGCTGTTGTGAAGCTACGTTCATTATTGTTTACAAAAATGCTTTGGGATCCTTGGCCAGAAGCCTCAAATCCTCAATTATAAGCTATTACCAATTGTTATGTGGCTACAACTCTTGACAAGGAGCACCCATATTTTTGCTTGTTTCAAAGCCTAAGTCTGGGGGTAGGGGGGGGGAGTGTTAGCTTTTCTTGAGAAAACTGGATTCATTAAAGATGAACCAGGAAAGGATGAAAGCAGCAGAGGCCCAATCCTGAACACACTCCCGTTATTGGTCTTCCCCACCTTGAGTTCAATGGGCAAGTGATCAGCCCGTGAAACAAGCTTTTGCTTGTTGTCTTGTCTTGTAAAACCCTAACTGGTTTATCTGCTTTCAGCCAGGCTCTGAATTTGTTACATACCTCGATACACGAACAAGGCAGGTGAAAAGTCTTTTAATATATACCAGGCCAGATCACCGAGTGAGGCATGACCAGTTTGTATTGCACCACCAGCATAATTTGGCTGGAAATCCAGCCATACTAGTTCAGGGAGAATTGCTCCAGTGCAAAGGTGACAGCTGCCAAGAGGGCTTGCATCCCACACAATGTCTGTGCTGCTGGGATCCTGGGGAGAAGGAGGTGTACCTAGCGCAAAAAGAGTTTGATTGGGGTGAGCCTATGTCACACCAATCTGCCACTGCCTTTTTGGTGATTAAAGGCCAGTGTAAGCTGCAGCAGTTCTCAGGCTGCTCTAACACAGTGCAAGGGGAATGGTATGTATGCAGCAACACTGGACCAGGGCGCTCAGAGGAGAACTTTAAACCACCTTTGTACAAAACCCATTGACTAGTGCTTTGTGCATTTTGGCCCTAGGTGGGGAATCCGGCCCTTTATCTTGTGTTAAAGTGGGAGTTCAGGATATAGATTCAAAGAAATTAAGGCCAGGAGGGGTCATTAGACCTCCTGTATATCACCGGACAGCAAATTTTATCCAGTTACCACTGTATTAAGCACAATAACTTGTATTTGGCTAAAGCCTATCAAGGCAGCCAGTCTTGACTTGAAGACATCAAGAGATGGAGAATCCACCAATATCTTGGCAGTTTATTCCACGGGTTAATCAAGCCCCACTGTTCAAAGTCGGTGCCTTATTTCCAATCTGAATTTGTTTGGCTTCAGCTTCCAGCCATTGTTCTTGTTATACCTTTCTCTGCTAGAGACACATGCCTCCCTCGCTCCGTTGAGTCCGCATTGACAACTTTTTTTGAGATCTGTCAAATAGCCAATTCTTAATCCATCTCATGGGTGAGTTATTATATTATGTGGTGCTCAGTATTTTTAATAAGAATGGCATATGGCACTAAGTCAAATTCCATTAAGGGTAAGGCTACACTGCAGTTAGACACTCCCAGCTGGGCTATGTGCTGACTCAGGCTCACAGGGCTTGGGCTAAGGGGTTGTTTGATTGTGGTGCAGATATTTGGGCTCTGGCTGCACCCTGAGCTCTGGGACTTTCCCATCTTGCAAGGTGCTAGAGCCCGGGTTCCAGCCTGAGCCTTAACATCTGCACCACAGATAAACAGCCCTTTAGCCCAAACCCCGCAATCCTGAGTCAGCTGGCAAGCTGTGGGTGTCTAATGGCAGCATAGACATGCAATTATCTTTATCAACCAGATGCTAATGAGATTACAATACCTATTTTCCATAAAACCATGTTGACTGGTATTAATTATATTCCTATTCTTTAATTATTTATCAGTTGAAACCTGTATCAACTTTCTCATTATTTTGCCTGGGATTTGTCAGGCTAAGCAGCCTGACATAAATCCCAGGCAAAATAATAAGAAAGTTACCTGCGTGATCCCACTTGTCCTTTTTGAATATTAGCACAACTTTACACTTTTTCAGTCTTCTGGAATTTCCCTGGTATTCCAAAATGTATTAAAAACTGACATCAGTGGAACAGAGATTTCATCAGCCAACTCTTTTAGGACTCTTAGGTGCAAGTTATCTCGGACTGCTGATTTAAACATTGCTAGCCCTAGTCAATGTTGTTTAATATCCTCCTTGGTTACTAATGGACTGGAAAATACTTTTTCAGCCTCATGTGATAAGAGTACATCATCCTGCTTCTTTCCAAATACAGAACAGAATACTGAATTGACAATTTTGCCATCTCCATCTAGTAATGAGCCTATACCATTAACAGGATTTATTTTGTTCCTAATCTACTTAGAAAAAACTTTTTATTGTCCTCAGCACTGTCAGCATATAGATATTAGTTAGTTTAATAATATATATCGACTACAGAACACTAAACAGAACACTGCTTTTGTCCTTTCCTTCATTTTGGGCTAGGTTCTGGAAATATTTGATGGCTTGATGATGCCATTTAACAACACAGAAATGTGATGAACTGCATGCCCTGAAGCACAGACCTTAAGAATTTAGACTAACATGAATCTGCATTGAAAGACATTGTATTTCCTTATTATTGAACTATTATAGAGGAATGCTTTGCAGGAATGATAATATTAACAAATTATTGTATATGTGGATCATACGTCAAATCAGACACCTTATTGCAAATTTAAAGAAAGTTATCTTTATAGATCCTAGAAGGTGAGATGGAGTTCAAGGCCAAACCTTCATGCAATTGCGAGAGTTCAAATCATACATATGATAATACTTGGTGACAACAAAGTCATAGGTCAAGTCTGAGACCTTACTGTTGCAAATCTAGGGAAAATTACCTTTCAGATATTATACGACACTCTTGTTAGTTTTAGGGAGAGATTCTGACCTTAGTTCCACAGGTGTAAATCTGGGATGATGGAGCTACTCCAGATTTACACTTTGGTAATTGTGTGTTTTTACACCTGAATTATTATTTAGATTTTAACTTGTATTACACTGACATTATTATACATTCTAGTATAGAAAGGATACAAGTATTTGTTCATATTCTTGTTTAAGGAATAAGTGTTTGTAATGTATCCTGTCTACACTAACATTTATAATGCAAGCCTATGCATATTAAAAATAAGATTAAAAGTCAAATGTAGACATATCCTTAAAGGATAATTTGGCCCTAAGAGTCTTCATACAATCATTCTGATACTTATATCTCCAGACTCCCCAGCCAAACAGCAGCTGAGGTATGTCTTAGTGAAATATATACAGAATAGTGAAAAATAATTGGTCTATAGTAAACAACTGGAAAAAAATATACATTTGTTTAAATACATTTTGTTGTAAATTTCACTCTATGGCTTTTAAAACTGCCAGAGAAAGGTTTTATCTGCTATTGGAATTAAACCATTTAAGCTGCTTTTATTTTAGAGTTTATTTCTTCGTTAAATGAATAAAGAGGTGATTTTCAATAGGACATGTGCTGTGTACTCCTAAGTCACTTAAGCACTTTTGAAAATCCCACTCAGACAACTAGTTTGGCAGCTTAAGAGAAGACTGCTATAGCTTTTACAGTGAACTTTCTTTGCCAGCATGTAGCATAGATCATGTTAGAACAGTCGTCCCCAAACAAATGGGGGAAAATGTTAATTATGCCAATTTGCACATAAAATGAACAATAATTTAGAATCATACTCAAACACAAGGATAATTTATGCTTGCAGTTCCCATAAATTGTTCATAGCTCTTTTAATAATATAATGATATTTAGACCGATGCAGTTAATAGATGCCAGAATTATGATGCAGAAAAAATTACATGAGCATGTAGATTCCTTTTTGCTTACCTTTATTATGCAGGTGCCACCGCAATGTAAGTGTTAAATAGTAGTGATAATAATACAATACACAGAAATGTTGCTGTTGAAGAGAACTGATGCCATTTTAATTAGCACGTTATTTATATGCACTCAATGTCAAACCTGCTTTTCACTGAGATGTCACAAGAAAAAAGAATCCATGAGACAAGTGAAGACATACAGAGTCCTTTGCAAGAAAAATATGGTAATGGCACTTTGCTTACTTGCCTGGTTGAATGTATATTCTTCTAGAAATACTGTCATGTTAGACTAGTTTACAAAAGCTGTATATCCAGACTAGCGTACAAAGAATAATGTGTAATATAAAGCTGAAATGCTAACTGGATGCAGCAAAACATGGAACGAATCTGCTAAATATTATGTTCAGAAATGTATATACCAAAACCAGCTGAAGTTGGGTTTTGAGACCCAGGTACCGCTTGATGCCAACTGGCAGAGGGCACAGGGGTACATAAGGGTTACAGGGATCCCCTGGGTTTGGTATTTACATTCCAGTTCACCAAAGAGTGTCATGTAAGGTTTTTGTGGAAAGCCTGTGTCACCCTGGTCATCATAATCTTTACAAAATGTATGTGCAGATAGAGTATGGGGGGAGGGGAGATAAGCGTGCCTTAAGTCAGTTTCCACCAGGCAGAAGGTGGGAAACATTGATCTCTGTAGCTGACCATTGTGCATTGTATGTCTTAAAATGGTGGTCAATTTACTGAGTCCAGTATTAATGAAGATATTCCAGAGATTTCAGAAGGAAAGTTAACAGGAGGAAGTAAACAGAGAGGAGGTGAACCCTGTTTTAGAGGTGAAAAACAAAGGACTGCTCTGGTACATCTGGGGATGCAGAAAGATGCCCTGGGCTCCTTTGTCATGGGGAGCCAGCAGGCTTGTTCTCTTGATAGAAGGGTTTCAGCCATCCTGGTTGAAGAACGCTCTGAGAAGAACGTTGTGGTAAGCGGTACCTTATTAGACAAGAGGGCACCTTGTTAGTTGAGTTTAGACTCTAGAATGAGTGTTGCGATTTTATTTTATATGTAAACCTTTCTTTCCAATATTTCTGTAAAGAGAGAGCGAGGCCTATGAAGGCCTGGAGGGGTGTGCTTTTGTTGTCAGTACCAGGCAGGCACACAGACAAGGCTTCCTCATGCTAAGGGCAGGAGTTAGCAAGGTGCTTCCCAACCCCAAGGACCTCGGGGGAGTGTCACCAAGAATAGGGGAGGGCTCTACATTTTCTCCTTCTCCTCTTATTAATAATAAATTAAGATTGAGTAGAAGTCAGAATTGGGCTTGCTCTGAAATATATTTAATGACAATTAATGTCGTCCTGGTTCAGCTGAACCAGATCATGCTGGCTACGGAGATGCTATATCGCATCAGCTGCTGATATATTCCAGAGCCAGAACCGTGTCCAGTACTCTTGGCTCTGTCAGCCCTACTGCAGCAAGCACAGAGGCAATGGTTACCACCAGTCTAGTTCCTCTTATTTAATATTTACCTTCAATATCTGTTGAATTGTACCATCATCCACTACAAACAGGAGAGGTTTATCTTTCCAACCCACCAACGATGAGCTATGTATCGCTATTTTCTGGTAGCTCCAGCTAGAAGACAATGGCCACATGAGCTTTCTCTTCGCCTCTAAGCGTTACTAGCACAGGTCTCTATCCAGTCGCCGGCTGGAAAAATTCAAATCACATGGAACATACCAACACTAGAAATGAGGGCCTTGCCCCCAAAGGCCAGTGACATTGCACATCCTCAACTGGGGAACATGGATCACTCCAGGAAATAGAATGGGAATTACTCCACAAGAGAGAAAAGTCTGATGGCAGAATTTCACTCCTGGGAAATCGGATAATGAAAAATAGAGAAGGAGGAGCTAGTGAAGGGTCAAAGTAATGTGATAGGGAAACCCTCACCGCAGCAGCATGCTGAATGAATATGAGTGGGACAAGGATGCATTTGCCAAAGCTACAGAGAAGGATGTTGCTGTAATCAGGATGTGAGCTGCTGAGAGCTGGATGAGAGTTTTAGCTGTGTGAATGGGTAAGAAAAGCTGTATCTTAGAGGTGTGATGTGGAAAGAATCAGCAAGATTTAATACTGTGACAGTCTGTTGGTATTATTGCTTGTGGTCTAAGTGACACTCCTCATCTTTGATTCAGGTTATACAGGGCTTCAGTAATAAGATAATCAAACAACTGCTTTATACTCATAATATAGGGGTGTTGGTGATTCAGTGAGTGGCATTGTAGCAGCCTTTCCTTGGGGGCCAGCAAGTCTAGTGGTCAGGCCACAGCCAAACAGTCTCTCCAAGACCTGAGGCACTCTTCTGTCCAGGTTGGGGGCACAGTAGCCAAGCCACAGTTCATCCCCTTGGGGGCCTCCAGGATCTCTCAGGAGCCCAGGGGCAGAGGGGAGGATAGAGGAACCCAGGCCTTCCCTCTCCACAAGGTCTCAGCCCAGGCTCAAGGGGAGAGAGGCAAGGGGTGGCTCAGTCTCTTCTGGATGACACTCCAGATCAGCCTCCCCTGGACAACTTCCTATCTTCCCTGTTTTCCCTTTGGTTTAGGGCATGGCCTCAGTCTTCTGCTTACACATTCTCAGTAGTTCAGGGCTTCAGGTGGAGGGATGCTTCCAAGCTCAGCCTCATGGTCCAGTGCGCCCCCCCCCCCCAATTTAGGGGGAAGGGGGATCCTAGCTAAGTCCTGCTCACCGCCCCAATCCTTCCCCTATAGCTCACTCTGATTCAGCAGCTGCAGCCTGTCTACTTCCTCACAACCAGTCTTTCCTCCACACTGCCCTCTGCCAATGCTCTGTTTTAAGTCAGTCCTCCATTGGGACCATGCCTGGCAGCTGCTGAGGAGTGGGGCCTTCTTGTCCCAATACTGTTCCGCCACTCCTTTTACCTTAGTGTGGGGCCTGTAAACCCCTTCACAGGCATTCTTCTCATCCCTCACAACTGAAACAGTCTCCCAGTGTGGTGTCAGGTGGCATTGTGCTGTTGGAGATGCCATCTTTTGGAAGGAAGTGAGCTCCTGAGCACTTCGGCCCACTAATGAACCCATGGTTTGGTTTCTATCTATCTGCCTATCTATCTATCTATGAATAAAGTTTTAATACGAGTAATGTGGCCAGATTCCGACTCTATTCCCCTTATAGTTTCAACTGGATGCGTCTCCAATTTCTGACCTAAACTATTGTGTATTGTTCCTACATGTCATTGAACAGCTGCCATGTTCTACCCAGGAGATGGCTGCATTATGGAGGTAGGTGAAGGGCTTCCCTTGCTAATCCTTACTGACTGCACATATGTGCTGCGAGGGTTAATTAGCTAAAGCTTGTAAAGCCCTTTGACAGTCTTAGATGGAAGGCATTATAAAAACACAATTTTAGGGCCCAGTCCTTCTAACCCTTATTCATATGCACAGCCCTATTGACCCCAATGCCAGAAGAAGGATCACTTGCATAAGAAAGGAATTGGAGGACTGGGCCCTTGTTCTTGTATCAGATATCTAGGCAGTGGCTGTATCAGAGTGGTGGTGGCCAATCTGTGGCTCAGGAGGTACATGTGATCCCCAAGGCTCTAAGCTGTTACCCCTGAGAGTGATTGTGCTGAGAAAATGTCTATTTGATTAGGAGTTAAAATATGATCCCTGAGCTGTACCCGGTGCTTTCCACACACAGAGTTTGATTTAGTGAGGGGCGCTCCAGGAGCAATGCTGCATTGAGCCAGGAGTGCTCTGAGCATCTGCTGTCTCTTCCCTGCTGCTCAGCGGCTCCCCTTTTAGCTACCTGCTGCTTCACAGGGGCAAGAGGAGAGAAGTGCTGGTTGCTCCACTGCCTGTTTTAGGGTGACCACCGACCAAGTGTGAAAAATCGGACGGGGTTGGGGAGGGCAATAGGTGCGTATATAAGACAAAGCTCTGAATATCAGGACTGTCCCTATACAATCGGGACATCTGGTCACCCTAGCCTGTTTCCCTGCTGAGCTGAGGGAGCCCTACATCTGCACAGCAATAAAAAATCCTGCAGCACTGAGTCTCAGAGCCTGGGTCAATTGACTCAGGCTTGCAGAGCTCGGGCTACGGAGCTAAAAGTTGCAAGTGTAGACATTTGGGCTCCGACTGGATCCCCACCTCTGAGATCCTCCCTCCTCTCAGGGTCTCAGAGCCCAGGGTTCCAACCCAAGACCCAACATCTACACTGCAATTTTTAGCCCCACAGCCCGAGCCCCGTGTTCTGAGTCAGCTGACTCGGTGCCAGCTCTGGCCTTGCTGCAGGTCTTTTATTGCAGTGTAGACATACCCAGGGAGAACAGGGTAGGATGTCATCTGGCTCTGCCTGAGCCTGGAGGCGTGATTAGCATAGTCACCCAGGGCAGCCTGGGAAAGGAGGAGAAGTTGAGAACCAACAACCAGTTATGGGTTTCCGGGTCTCACCCCAGCCCAGTTAGAGCTGCCATCCCGCTGGTAGTGATAGACAGAACATGATACACTCTTGCGACTCTCATTTCTTGCTTCTGACACGTCCTTCTGCACCAGGGCTTGCTGAGAGGAAGGTATAGTAGCCAGCAATGCAGGCAGCTGGATGCCTACTGGGGACTCTGCCATGCTGGGGTACCACTAGCAACAGACTTATGGGTGGCATCTGCTTATTTTGCACTACCTGTGGTCTCTTGGCCTTTTTGAAATAGTATGTCCAGCCCTCAGGCCGGAAAGCGTATTAGAGTCTGCATTAGACCCACTGTATTAGAGTCTGAAGAAATTACAAGGACACTACCAATGGAGATAAACAGAACTTCTCCCTGACTGTTACATTGCAGTATTTTGTTTCCCTAAAACCAGACTGTTTCCATAGAGTTATTAGGGGGAGATAACACATTTTAATGGCAGTTAGTCAAACAATCCAAATCTATTGATTCAGCAAAAGGAACATTAATCAACATCATTTAGAGTGGAGTTGTAGCAAATAAAGATATTGTGAGTCCAGTCCTGCTCCTGTCAGAGTCAATGGGCAGGATACCCTTTTACTTTCATGGCAGTAGGATCTGGCCCAGGGTAAAAACGACACCACCACCTTACTCTATATATCTCTATGCCTTCAAGCATGTCTGCTTACTTCACTTCATAATGTGTGTTTATGATCACTAGTACCACAGAGCCCAAACACTTACGGAAAAGCCAGCTGGACTCCATTCTGCCTCATACATCGTTAACAAATGCGTCAGCCGTGTCTCTGATTGCAGGGCCTTTCTTACTGGCAATGGGATCAGAGGTCCAGCCCTGCATCCCTTAAAATCAGTGGGAGTTTTGAAAGTGACTTCAATGAAATCAAGATCAAGCCCAGAAAGACAAGGGCTTGGTTCTCTTCTCAGATCTCAAGCTAAGTTTACAATGCTGGTAGTTAGAAAATCATCGTGTGGAACTGGACCTTACACAATGCTCAGCACCTTCAACTCTCATTGGAATCAGTTGGAGCAGAACACATCCAGCATTTGTCAGGACTGGGCACTTGCCAAGGTTTTCAAAAGTGACTACTGATATTGGCTGCCTTGGTTTGTGAGCGCTGAACCGGGGGGGCTCTTTAATGGGACCTGATTTTCAGAAGAAGGTGAGCACCTGCCCTCTGAAAACAGAGCCCCTTTAAAGTACCTAACATTGAATGTCCAGAATGGAGGCACCCAAAATCACCAGTCTATTATTATTGTTTATTATATTATGAATTGCAAACAAACCAGATCTGTTCGGGAAGTCACTGAGAGAAAATAAACCTGGAATGCTGCCACATCACTCTTACAGTCTTTTCTTCAGACTACAGCTGTAAACTGCCTGCAGAAATGAAAGATAATGATTAAGTTAGAATGAAAGGGGAATATTTATTATTAAGGCTAATAAAGATCCAATAAGAATAACTTAAATCTCTGCCCCTCTCTTTTTTAAATCAGGCATTTGAAAGTTGGTTTATCTACATCTTGCAAATCCTAATCCTCACAAGCTAAACTTTAGAACTGAATAAGGAATGCAGGTAGAATGCATTTCTCTTCTAAAGTAGAAGGGCAATAGCATGTCTTTTCTGTTTCAGAGTCATAGTGAAGACAAGTTCCACTTGATGAAAGAGTCACAGTTAATCCGTCTCAAGACTGGTGTCTCCATGTAACACTCAGGGGAACTGGAATAAAGAGAAGTGGTTTTGACTGTTGAGCTGCAGAGAATGCAGTGTAGGAAAATCCTTGTTGTACAGTATGCTAGATTGTTTCACTAATGTATTTTTTTTCCTACACTCTGAATGGAGGGCTTATATGCAGTCAAATTGGCTTTGAGGGGAAATATAAAGATGTAATGGTGTCAGTGATCTGTCTCGCAGCACTGGTGGTGGTCAGCTGATAGCTTGGGTCAAATCACAGTAGGCCTGATCCTGCAACTATTTCTCACCTGAGTAACCCTTCCTCAGAGGAATAGTTCTATTGACCTCAGTGTGACTGCTTTTGTTGATAAGGACAATTCTAATGCATAAGGGTTGTAGGATCTGGCATTATTATGGTAGCTTAATTGTGGCTAACTGTAGAAGACAGTAATCTTTTCTTTTTCTTTCTTTCTTGTTGTGAATGAGCTAGAATTAAGCTATGTATTGCAGTTCAAAGCACCCTTTAATATTTTCAGGGGCAGACGATGGCAAAATGGGGTTCTGGGTTATGAACTGTATGTTATGCAGGAACTTTTCCCCACCTGGCTTTTCCAGCGGTTTTTATACTGATTATTTTTTGAGGACAGGACCATAGCATCTTCCACAATTCTGAAAATTATCATCACTTCTTTATATTACAGCAGTGCTCAAAGGTCCCTATCAGAACACAGGACCCACTGTGCTAGGAACTGGTACCAGTGCATATAGAGAGACAGGCCCAGATCCTTGAAGGTATTTAGGTTCCTACCTCCTGGGCCCCAGTCTCTGCCCCCAAAGATTTTACCACTTTTTTTCTCTGTCATAACTCCTGGGAAGTTTTCTGCTGGTTTGCTGCACCAAACGTTTTTTTTCTTCTTTTTTCTTTGCACTGACTAGTTATTTAAGGCTGTTCAGAAGTAAGAGATGCTGATTTGTTTGTTTGTTTTTTAAGAAATTAACCACAGTGCAACATTTGGATTGTATGTGAGGGGACTAAAGAGAATTACATCAACTTTGCAAACATGTGTAAGAAACCAAACAACTTTCAGATTGCCCTTTTAACGTCAGAATCATATTTTCTTGGAATATGCCCTCTTGCTTTGTGAAGGGTCATCCTATCTAAAAAGAGACCAATTTTGTCAAAGTCCTAGGCTAGAAGATGAAAGGTTTTCAAGATGCAATTCTTGGGGGCTAATTGGAGAGCATTTTGTCAGTGTACACTGCTAATCTGCTTAATCTAGGCTCATAGTTAATGCAATAGGATTGCAAATCAGCTGTTACCAAGAGTATAAACTAACTTCATATAAGACTGATGGTAGTAATAAAAATGGAATCCTTTCAAAGCACATACGAAACTCTTAATTAATGATCAAAAAAATGCATCAAACATTCCTCTTTAACTGAACCATTTTGAACTGAACTTAACCATTTTGCTGTTAACTAACTAAAATATTATTTCCAGAACATGAATATGATGTAAAGAACTTTACTTTCACTAACTGTGTGTGGAAGAACTGATTATTATAATGTAAGAATCAGAGTAGTTAAGCAATAGTAGGAATAAAGGTGCAGAGCTTTCTGGCTAAGAGGAGAGAAGGTTTTGGAAGACCTCTTAGGATTTCTCTCTCAACCACCTCCCCTGCCTTTTGCATAATGGAGTTGATCTAGGAATCCTACAGGCCATTTGTCCTTAAAAGCTGGGGATGTCCCTATCCTCAGGGCCTAACTCAATGTTCTGTCCTATGATTTGCAAACCCCTGAAGACTGGCCACCTGAAGGAATTGTCTGCCTAATGACTCATGAAATTTATGACCATCTGGATGAGAGTGTGTATATGTCAAGGACCTCCTGCACTAGGCCTGTTACATGTTCATATCCTGCCCTCTCTTCTCCAGAACTTCCAGTGAGTCTGCCCCTTCCCTTCCACACACTCACCCCACAGTCAAATCCATGGGGTGGCAGGGGAAGAGAGGGAGAGAGGAAGAAGTAACCAGTTTCTTCTCTGGAGAGAAGGAGAAGTGGGCACCCTCTTTCTCTAACCCTTACATGTGCACACACCCCAGATGCCAGGTAAGGTGTTGTCAACTGAGATTTTAGCCACTGGGGTAGCTGCATCTGGTCACCCTACTGCCTCCCCATGTCAGATGTTCCTATTTTTCACTTTGTTTCCCCCTCTATAGAGTCTGAAGGGGAAAATGAAAGGAGGTGAAAGGGGTGACTGTATAAAGGAGATAGGAGAAGAAGGTAGGGGCTTGGATGACTGGGAGTAAGAGAAGCAGTGGTAGGCAGAGCCTGTCCTGTTGTGACTCAGACAGTGTGTGATCCCAGCCTATTGCCTTGTATCTTCCTGTCCGTTTTCCCAGACTATTGTTATATGTCACCAACTATTGCCAGCCACACAATCAAAACACTCACATGCCAAGATTCTCAAAGGTATTTAGTTGCCTAACTTGCACTGGAGTTGCTAGATTTCCTGGTGTCATTTCCAGTACCATAACCAGCACTCACATATAACTGGAAGTGTCTGATTCTTCTGACTGGACAGTGAGGAAATGCCCCCCCGGTAGAGGTGAGGATTTCAGCACTCCACATTGGGGTCCAACCTGTAATTGACCTGTAGTTTGGAAGAGGAGCAGTAGAAAACTCTGAGATCTTTCATGGTGTCTTAGATCAGAAAAAAATGCTACTGCTCCTCTTCTTAATTGTAATACAGTTGTTAAGGGATTCTAGACCCTTTCTTCTTAAAACTTGCTATATCCTCTGGAGCAGATCCTCAGCTGGTGTAAATTGGCATAACTCCATTCACACCAGCTGAGGATTTGCCCCCATGTCTTATTTCAGTTTGTGCTGATTTCAGTTATACTAAGTACAGAGTGTTTGTCCTTCTCGCCTCTTCCACATGATACCCACAAGCTTGTTATTATGATTATGTTAATATTTTGCATTTATAGGACCAGATCCTCGGTGGGTATAAATTTGACTTCAGTGGAGCAAGGCCAATTTATACCAACTTAAGATCAGGCCTAAGGTTCCGTCTATCTGAGGGTCCCTCAGAGAGCTTTATAAATGATCATTGGTTTGGCTGAACAAGTAGAATAACATATTTGATGAATTCTGAGTGATGCTGAAATAAATGAATTTGATTCTTTTCCCATTATTCACCCAAATTATAGAGCTGGGCAAATAATTCAAAATATATTCTATGAATAATTTAGTTTATTTGTTTAATTAAATGTTTTGAATGGTATATCTGAAGGGTTCCCCCAGTCACCACTTCATTATTTGCCTAACCCTAACGGTCCCTGAGATAAGGAGATAATATTATCAACTTCTTACAGATGTGGAAACTGAAACACAGAGAAATTAAGTGATTTGCCTGTTATCACCCAAGAAGGCCATGACAGAGCTGGGACTGGAATCCAAGTCTGAGTCCATGCCCTGATGCTTGTTAGACTCAAGCAAGTTGCTATCAGAACACACTGATCAGGTTGTGCTTATTTATCTGATATTGCGACATGCTTTGTGCATGCTTTGAACGTTCTGTCATCTTCCATTAGTACCAATTGTATTTGGTTAAGTTGTGACTACTCAACTGGTAATTATCATGATTGTGCAATCCAGGGCTTCGAATGATATGTAAAATGACAACAAAGTAAAAGCAAAAGTTATAAACTGTTGGTGTCTTGAGACTAAAATGGTGCCAGAACAAGGTTTATATCTTTTTGAAGAAGAGGCTGCTTTTCCTTTTAGAGCAGCTGCGTGATTTTTTTCATCACTCTCTGCATGCACTGAAGTCTCCTACAGGGCAAATTGCTTTATTTAACATGCCACAGAAAGCTACTGTTTCATCAGAGAGATGGAATGCCTCTCTTAAACTGTAATGCCAATAATTGCCTTTGGACTGCCACACAAAGAAAGTTTTGGTCTTCAAACTGTCTGGAAGGGTTTGTCTGTAATTGCTGTAATGTACAATCACTCTAGAACGAAGAGAAAAATGACATATATTTAGAAAGTTCAATAAGAACAGTGCAAACAAGCAATGCTATTATCCGAGATGGTGTATGAGCCTCAGAAATTGTTTTACTGAGCATGATGAGCAGTCATATTGTTATTATAAAAATATGACAAATGCTATTGGACTAGCCACAAGAACCCCCGTGAATGTTTTGTTAAACCTGCATGTATGTTTGGTTAAACAGATGTGTCTGAATTCATACCAGGAAATCAAGCTGACATATTATTTATATGAATTCTTCTCTTCCAGTCTGATCCACAAAATAGGTATATTTCATTTCTACATGGGAAATCTCATTGCCTACATCCTTCAAAGGGGCTTACAAGTCAAAATAATATGTGTCTTGTATGTTCCACAATTACTAAGCCACTAGCAACCTTTTTGACTACAGCCATGCTCTCTGGGGAATGCACTGGAGGTAACTTGCAATGCACTGGATTACTAATCCAGTCTATAGTCTCTCAGCCCTAACAAGTTACCTCATTGTTTTCAGCACATGGGTCTGATCCAGTGCCCACTTTGAAGTCAATTGCAATCTTTCCACTGAGCTTGGTGGGCTTTGAACCAGGCCATGGATGTGTACGACTGATGTGAGGAAAGTGCATGATGAGATAAATATGTTATTGCTATGAAACTCTGAAGAGTGTCCTAAAAAGATCAGGAAGAAATTAGACTGCTGTTCAACATGACTGGATCTATTTTCCTCTGGGGCTAGGTAACTATATCCCACTGAGGAATGTTTTAGAGGACCTACGCCATGCTGTCTGGAGCAGTAGGGAGCTGGGTATAGAGTAAGGAGACAAGGAATTTCTGTGCAGACACCACTTTACCTCAAGACACCACTTTATCTTAGGATGGAACCCAGCCCCCAGCCCCCTCAGTAGAGAAGGGCGTAGCCTTCTTAAGCTAAAAAATTACTGGAAATGAGGAGTTTCTAATTCCCTATAAGGTTCATTCTTGAGTAGGAGAGAATTGAGCTCTTGGTTTTAATCTCTTCAGATATGTGCATAGTATCTTCGTAGTATTTAGTTTGTCTTCTGCTGCTGCTTTCACATCTGAGGTCATCAAGATCCTCGGTGATATCGCCATCACCTTCACAGTAACTAGCTGTGGTGGTACAAATGGGATTCTATCTTCAAGGAAGAAATAACTAACAGGAGCAAATGAATTCCAAAGCAATGAACATCCTGTTTTCTTGTACATGTTCCTAGTACAAAAAGCAAAGAGAAGGAATGTTTTCCAGGCGATGTCAGCATATATGAGTTCTATCTATATGCCACCTTCTGAAATGGAGACGGTTTAACCAGTTTGGTCATCATAAGTCACAGCTGATCTTGGCTTAAAAGCATATGCAATTCAAACTGCTTCAGATGTGTAGTAAACAGGGAACTGTCTTGCTAAATAAGGTTTTGCTAATCTTTTAGCTAAATCAGAGAGCCATATGCAAAATATAAAACTTAAGGACATGGATGGTCCTCAAAGAGGATGGTTCTAGACTATTCTGAGTAGTAGAAGATGACAGGACAAGGAGTAATGGTCTCAAGTTGCAGTGGGGGAGGTTTAGGTTGGATATGAGGAAAAACTTTTTCACTAGGAGGGTGGTGAAACACGAATGCGTTACGTAGGGAGGTGGTAGAATCTCCTTCCTGAGAAGTTTTTAAGGTCAGGCTTGACAAAGCCCTGGCTGGGATGATTTAATTGGGGATTGGTCCTGCTTTGAGCAGGGGGTTGGACTAGATGACCTCCTGAGGTCCCTTCCAACCCTGATATTCTATGATTCTATGATTCTATGGGGCTTTTCCATTGGACTTGGGATCTATAGAGCAATAAATGGATTAAACTGATCCCATTGTGTAGTTTTTAGAATCTGCAACATATACAATACACTGTACTATTAATACTTTCACTGTACTATTAAATTATTATCTGAGTATAAGTATCATTTAATACTCTATGCTTCATTGTTTCAGAACATTATAGAAAACATGCAACTGAAAATACATATATACAAAATAGGTCAGGTATCTATATTAGTGAGCTATATGTATTTTATTTTGAACAGTTGTAACTAGAATATAAGCACTGCAGAATTGATCTATCTATTCCTTTGTTCACTTTGAGTTGAGGTTGCTAGACTGCATAGCTCATCAAGGCAAACCATAAAAAGCAAGGAAATAAGCAATTAGGCAATTCAGCACTCCATCTACACTCCACTCACCAGTTCCCCTTCCAAACCTCAACTATCTCCAACTGCAGCCTACGTATCTCCACCCTCATTCTGAACAACCAGTGGGTGCCCTTGAGCTCTGCCTGTGTCCATTGGTAACATGTCATGTGTTTTGATGACTGGTGTAGGGTTACCAGGGCTTTCATAAATTACAGTGGCAGCATTGTAGTGCTGTATGTGGTTTTGTAGGGGTATGTGTGAGCGAGGTATGGTGGCTGTGAGATATATTTCATTTCATGCTTCTGAAAACCTATGTGACTGGGTCATCTGTGTTGATAGGGACTGTTCTAAAACTGAGCTTTGGGTTTTATTGTAGAAATTTCAGAACTGAAAGCTGCATATGTGTTATATGTATGGCCAGAGTCTAAGACTGCAAATAGGGATGGAGGTTTGGGGGACGTGAGTGAGGGACTGGGGATGTGTTCAGATGCAGGCTGCTGAGGCAGCAGTGTCAGGACTGATGCTGCAGCACAGAGACAGTGGGATCAATGCACATCCTTAATCCCTACTACCCCATCCATCCCTTCTTCTTGAGCGAAAACCTCTCTCCCTGCCCCACAAACCCAACCACACATCTATGTTAATCCCCATGCTCTTTCTACCGACAGTCCTGCTCACACCTCATGACTGCCAAACCTCTCTCCCTCTGCCTGTCCCGTCTTCTCATTCAGTCCTCCAAAACCTGCTCCTCAACCCACATTCCCCACCTCCACCCAGAGTCCCATCTTTCTCCAGATCACATCTGCAGCTGTCCAGTCTGCTTCTCTGGTTCAGCAGGGGAGTACGTGAGAACACAGCTGATGAACCAGGGTCCAGAAAATTGGAAGTAACTGACAGATCTGAGCAGTTCCAGCAGGGTCAGATACTCAGCTGTTGTAAATCAGCATCGTTCCACTGACATCAATAAAGCTAGGCTGATTTATACCTGCTCAAGATCTGGCTGTCTTTTCATTTAAAATTTTCAACAATGGCCTATGTCTGAGATGTAAAGTGTATGCAGGTGGAAGGGGGTAGTTTGGAACTCCTGGAGACTATGGTTTTTGTTGGTTTTGTTGTTTATTTTTAAGTTTGGGGAACCTAAAGAAGTAGAGCAGAACTGGGAAAGTAAAATTTCAAAAATGAAGCATTTTAAAATGTGTTCTATACAAAAGTCAACAAATATTTTGCTGGGGAAAACATTGGACAGCAAATTCACTTGTCCCTTGAAAAGTCATTGTACCAAATTTGGAGAGTAAATTACAACTGTAAAACATGAAACAGTGGCTTTTTAGTCTGTTTAAGCATAAGTCTCAACACAGCCTGAATTATGGAGTCACTCCTGACATAATATCATTTCTTAATATCATTTCTTGGCCATAGTTATGTTTAACTTGCTTTACTGCTATGCCTCTATTTCTCACATGCTAATTGCTGCTGTGTTTATGGTTGTTTTCATTGTATCGGCTGCAGAATTGCCAAGGAAACTTATTCTGGGCTGGCTAACCAGAATGAGTCACACTGCAGACACAAAAATGCTCAAATAGACACAACGCAGTAGAGATCTCTGTGTTATTTGTTTAGTGCCCTGTGCACCAGAAACACAGGTTCTAAGTCCCAAGTGGTTGCGTTCTGTGATGTGCTGCTGAACACCTTCAGTTCCTAATGGAGTCAGTACACACGCTGTCATGCTTCCTCTACAGGAGTCTAATGTGCAAATGCCTTGCAAGACTGGGCCCCACACTTGGAAATCTCGCTCCCAGCCAGACCCACAAATATTTACCAGATCCAGGAAAATCCAAGAGTCCTGGTGGTGGCAGTTCCCTAGATCTGGTGAGGCAATCTGCTCAGCTAAAATCTACATGGTAAGCAAAGGAATCTTCCAAAATATGGTTCCCCATATGGTCTGCTCTTTTGTGTCAGGATCCCACACTTGATACCATGCCTTATTTGGAATGCACATCAAATCACCTGCAAACTCAACATCAACGGTAGTTATGCACATGCATGAATCACAGAGCGAATAGACCCTTAAACCAGTTCGGTGCATAGTTAAAAAAAAAAGGGCATAGGAATATAAATCTAAATGAATATGTTAGTTCTCCTCTTTGATGTTATATCATTCCCCCTCTTGAGCCTTTTTTTAATTTTATCCATTTTCCTTGAATAGAATGGGTTTTAAAACCCTCCCACTGCTGCAGTAGCTTTATTTTAGAAGATCCAGTACTTGACGAATGTATCATATGATTTGAAACCATCTATAATATGTAGGACCAGATCCTTGGCTGGTGTAAATTGAGGTGGAGGTTTCACTGACTAGCAGCAGCTGAGGATTTGGTCCTCTAATGTTTGAAGGGAATAGGTCAATTATTTTGTATTGTAATTTTTGATAAATCCAGGACCAAGTATTCATCCTATAAAAAGATCTCCTGTTGAATGAGTGTTGCCTTCTTCAAGATCAAACATACAAGGTGCTGAGCACCCTCAACTCTCACTGATCTTTGCTCCAGTTCTGCTCTCTCACTGAAGTCCATGGAAGTTTTTCCATTGACATGAATGGGAGCAAGATCAGGCCCTTTAAAGGGAGGTGAAGGTATTCAGCGCCTCAAACAAGGAGCTCAGCACCTTACAAGGATTGGGCCGTAACAGAGAGCCAGCTTGCCCTCTCCCACACAGGAGGGGTGAAGGGGACAGAATTCTCTGGCTGGGTCCCCTTTGTGGGATTTGCACTTGCATCCATGCAGAACGAACTGCGAGACCTGTCTGTAGATGCATATGAATCCCCAGGGGGGGCAAGAGCCATCTCCTCAGAGGCTCTGTTCTCTTGCATTCTCACTGTCCTACCAGCAGGTCCCCTTCCCCCTCCTTCTTCCTGGCAATGTGGCTGCTCCAGGAGCTTCCCTTAAAGGGAGATCCCCACCAGGACGGGGCCCCTATGGAAAAGGGAGCACAGCCTCAGCACACCTTTTCAGGTACGCCCCAAGAGCCACAGGGGTCGATCAGCATGCCCTGCTCTCTCCCAACAAGGGGCTACCCTCTCTCAGCCCCACCAAACATCCAGTCCCCACCTCTTCCCACTAGATCCTGACCCCAACAGGTCCTCCGTGAGGTTCTAGGAAACGCAAATGGTGCCACCAAGGTAGCTGATTCTACCCTTCTATGTAGGAGGGGTGAGTTTCATGTACCAAGGATCAGCTGTGATCATTTGTCTTGGGGGTGAATAAGATGAGCAGAATTTGGCCTTAAAGGTCAGACAATGAGAAAGTGGGTTCCTTCTTACTGAACTGTATCCTTTTCGGGAGGGGGAGGGGGTGTTACTGAGTTTGTTACAGCAATCACTGCATAGCTTGAAGGGTAAGTGAACTGGATCAGCTCTGTTAAAGTCTTTGTTATCCCTAGATGATAAATTTATTTTCTTTTTATCATATCTATTTAAAATGCTTGGTAAGGATAAATTACAGTGACTCACCACTACCTCTGGAACAGTTACTGCTGTTGCTGAGAGACAGGCAAAGTATGCAAGCTGGAATAAACTTACATTTCCATGTGAATACAGCTGGATAATAACATAAATGCAATTTGGATTTTTGAAATCAGTATAGATATGATTACAATCTATTCAACATATTTGATTTTGATAAGGGGAGCATGCAAATTATCTAGACATATTAAAGGGAGAAACTACAATATATAATTAAATAGAGGGTATAAAACTGATTATACCTTGAATTAACATAACCTTTTGAGTAGATTACAGGTTGCTCTATGACTCCCAACTGTTAATTTTGAGCCTAGTTCAGAGCTTTAAAAGAGAGAAGCATTCTGAGATCTTGTGTGCGTGATGGTACTCTCTGTGATATTTTCAGATATTTTCAGTGGAATAAATGCAACTGCACATTCAACACAGAGTGTACACCCTCCACTGAGCCTTCCTATGCAGGGGGAAGTTTTCTTGGTTGCACAAGGGAAAAGGGGAAGATCCTTGGGGAAAAGACTTGTCCTAACTCCGGACCTGTTTTGCCCCATGCAGTACCTTACCAGCTCACATTGCGTGGGCTGGCCCTTACTGAGGACTCCAGGCCCTGATCTGAGCAATAGGCAGTATTGCAACCCAGTTCCTGGTGTAAACTGTGAGTGGAGAGAAGACAGGCAGAGAAGAAGCTGTCTATGTTAATCAGTATGTATGCAATGTTGTTGTCAGTCCCAGGATATTAGAGAGACAAACTTGTCTTTGTCACCAATGGATGTTTTGGTCTAATAAAAGATGTTAGCTCATCCATCTATGTTAATCAGTCACAGACGCATTCTCCACAGGTGTGTGTAGGGTGATACCCATCACATTGGAGGGCAGGGTTCCCGGTCAGTGGATAATTCTGGATCTGTAGGCATGTCGTTATTCTGACAGCCAATGAGATGACAACAATCATCCATGAGCGCAGCCTTTCCTCTGGGCATTATAGCCATCCACAGAAGTATGATGGGCCAATACAAGACATTCATAAGACTATAAGAACGACCATACTGGGTCAGACCATAGGTCCATCTAGCCCAGTATGCTGTCTTCCTGCAGTGGCCAATGCCTCGGGGCCCAGAGGGAATGAACAGAACAGGTCATCACCAAGTGATCCATCCCCTTTCACCCATTCCCAGTTTCTGATGTCCTAGTTTTTAAAAGGAGGTTGAAAAATCGGAACAGGTGCAGAAAAGAGCCACAAAAATGATTTGACTGCTGGTGAAAATGCCTTGTAGTGAGAGACTTAGAGCTCAGTCTGTGTGTTTTGCTTATCAAAAAAAAAGTCTGAGAGATGACTTGAGTACAGGGACTAAGCAGCGATGCCTGCGCCCGTGCACATGATATGCACTAGGGGCAGCCCCGAGAAGGAGCAGCACTGGCCACCCCGTTGCTCACTCAGGGTTGGCCCTGCCAGCCCTCTGTCGTGGTTGAGCGGCCACAGGGCCAAAAATGAGCTAGTGGTGCAACCCCTGTGCATTCGGAGTCAGCACAGCTCAGGATTTGGCCCTGCCACCCCTTTGTCATGATAGGAGAGGGCCAAAACTGATTAGGCAATGGGGTGGCCAGCGCTGCTCCTTCTTGCTGCTGCCAATTTGCAAAGTCACTCAGTCACTCTTTGCCCCCCAGTCCCCTGTCACGACGGAGGAAGCACAAAGCCAAATCTGAGCGGGCACACTGGGCAATGGGGTGGCCAGTGCTGCTCCTTCCTGCTGCAGATCAAGACTGGATGCCCTTCACAAACATACACTTTGTTTAGTCAGTTACTGAGCTTAACTCAGGGGTAACTGGATGAAATGTAACAGTCTGGGACATACAGGAGGTCAGACTTGGTAATATCTAATGGTCCCTTCTGGTCTTAAATGCTATGAATCTATGAAATATCTCAGGGTAATAAATAGATATGGAGATTACAAATCCAAGAATACAATTCTCCCCCAGACTTGCTCAAATCAAGCCAGGTTATGGCATGCTGTGACCTGTAGTCTTGTAGGGTTTACATCCTTATTAAAGATGGGATCCTCTGCAATGTGGTCCATTTTATGCAAACTACATGTGGCCCTTCGGCTTCCAGAAATTTGACAACATAGCCTTCATCTGAGCAAAGATTGACTTCTTATGTTTTAGAGTACACGCTGAGAGAGACCTGTTGAGCACGCTCAACTCCTCTTCATTTTAATGGGACTTGATGGTACTCATCACTTCTGGATTGGACCTTGAAAACTTTTTTCTTTCAGTCAGTCAGTCCCCAGCTCCCTGGAAGATACCGTAAAAATTTTACTGGAAAATAAGCTTTAAATAAAATGTGTACCTTTTAAAAGCAAAGAGTGAGCACATTCCAAACGATCTCCTTCATCTTCATTTTTGAGGAGCACCTGATTGACTCCTCTGGTAGCATCTCTGATCTTCCTGTACATTTCAAGGGTTGTTTTTTTTTTACACTTGTTCTTGTATTATTGTTTAATGATCAATCTTTTTCTAACCCTGCCAACTTACTGAAATGTTACCTTTAATATCTGCGTTTCCACTCTCCATATTTCCAGTCCTTTGAAACAGATCAATGATCAGTTTTTAAAAATCAAACAGAAACAACAACAAAAAACTATTCAGAATTTTAAACTAATCTGTGTGTGACATAACGGTGTATATATAAAAATTAATAGAGAAGAAATCTATGCCGGGGATGAGGATGCAGTTTACCAGACATGGTTTCAATCAGTTACAAGTATATGTATATATGTACAGGAAATAAATTAAAAGGGAAAAAAACAGAAAGGGGGGAGGAGACAGAATGGGTAGGAAAAACAATTCTAAAAAGGTAGGGACTATTCACTATGTTGAATTTGTCTCTCTCTGTGTTTTTTTAAGGGATTCCATACACAGTAGCATGAAATTAATTACATTTGTCCTGTAACCTGAAGATAAGATAATTATGGAATGTTTAAATTTAATTTATTTGAAACGACTTAAAATACCAAGGACCTGTTTTATGGAAGCCAGTTTGATTTTTCCATGGATTTCAATGGGAGTGGGACCTAGTCTTATCACATGAGAAACCCAGATGTCTAAAACATCATTTTATAAACACTTGGGGCCTAATCCAAAACCCATTAAAATCAGTGGAAACACTTCCCATTGATTTCAATCGGTTTGGGATCAGCCCCTTACAGATCAAACAACTGGAATACCCTGTAGGTTTGATAGAACCCCACAATCTCGTTTTACAATGAATTCTGCTCCTTGACTGGCTGTCTCAATGCGGCGGAAAATTCCATTGTGGAGACAAGACACACATTGAGATTTTAAAATCATAAACCTGATCTTGGACTCCATCGCGGGGCTCAATCCTTCCCAGGCACGGGACTCCACAGGAGTGAGGACTGGAGTGGCTGACCTGTTAAAAGTCATGCCCTCTGCTCCCAGGGGCACCCACACCCCGGGATGCAGAAGGAAGGTGGGGGATGATTGCCTGAGAGAGGCAGAGTCCTTTAGCCCCGTCACAGAAGGGTTTGGTCTCGTTGTCCCTCTCGAAGCAGCATGTTGTTGAAGCCACACACTGCAGCTCTCCTGGTTTTTGTGTTTGCCCCCTCCAGGGTGTCATAAACACGGTCAGGCTAGTGAGCAGTTGGGGACCGGCTGCTTTAATGGCTGTTACTGCGCTGTGGGTGCCATCTCTGGGGCACCTGGGAGAAGAGGAGGGGGCAGCACAACGCCCCCTTGATCAAATAAAAGTGTCACTAACTCGGCGTGGGTGCAAAGGAAGCAGGGCCAGCCGGCTGTGTGTAGGACGCGGGGTTACAGGTGCACCGCTTCGTGGTCCGGAGGCGGGAGCTGCGGTACCAGGCGCATCGCTTGACATCGATCCGGTTTCACAGCCCCGGTGTCCGCGCTGTTAAACGGCAAGGTGCAAACTTCCCCAGCCTTGCCGGGGGCTGAGATTGTGGGCCCGATCCTGCAGCCCGCGCTTCTGCAAAACTCCTTTTGAAATCAAACAGGCAAAGTCGGGGGAAGTTTTGCCTGGGTCCGGACTGCAGGGATCCCGTATGCGTTCGTGCTGCCTTCCCTGTTGCACCTGGGAAAACAGGCAGGCACCCCCCCCTTTGCCCCCAGCTATCTGAATGGGGACGAAGAGCCGTTTTCAAATAAATAACCCAAACCAGCCCTTGGTTCACTGCTCCCCAGGCTCACAAGTTGCGGCAGATGGGTCAGAATTAATGCCCGGCCCCTTATTTCAGCCTCCTTCCCGCTTTATGGTGTATCCTGATCAGCTATCGAGGCGCCCGGAGCAGAGGACACGGTACACAAACTGGTCTAAAAGAGCGAGAGCCGGAGCTCGCATGGGCGAGCCTTGCCAGCCGCTCCAACGCGGCCTCTCCACTCTGCTCCTCCGGCCGGCAAACCCGCCCGTGTAAACCAAGGAGAAACGGGACGGGAAACGTTAGTTTGGCTCTTTTCGAATCACGGGCTAATTCCTGAGTGCTCCCCTTCGCCTAGAAATAGGTAACAACATTTGCGCACTATGTGTGCGGGTGTGTTTAACTGCTAGATTAGATACCTGGTTAGATCACACACACACACACAGAGAATGTTGTTATCGGAGTCTGCAGGTGGTAGCAGGGAAAATTCCCATTCGGTTTACGGTAGGAGTAAGGAGTCCCGGATCCGGGCCATTACACATACACTGCTAGATTTCCCCGACTCCGAGTTTTCACTGTAGTTGGAGTTTCAGAGTAACAGCCGTGTGAGTCTGTATTCGCAAAAAGAAAAGGAGGACTTGTGGCATGCTCAAATAAATTGGTTAGTCTCTAAGGTGCCACAAGTCCTCCTTTTCTTTTTGTAGTTGGAGTATCACCCCCCGCTATTACTGAAACCAGAACAACGCACTCGGCTCAGGTACCGGCCAGACACTTCATGAGCCTGGGTCAAAACTTTGCTTTGTAAAATTCCAGACCTACCTTTTGTTCAGATCTTTGCACTCCGGGATATTGTTTTTTCCCCACCCGGCACACCCTCCACTGAGCTAGGGAGTGCGAACCTCCACTTGCCAATCCGGCCATCTCCCCGCGTTGGAGTTTCCAAGGGGAAAACGCGTGCTGAACTCCTCGGAGGAAGACTGCAGAAAATCATTATGGTGCCTGTTTAAACAAGCGTGTCTGAACAGGAAAATCAAACGGACAGGGAACGACTTCGGTTTCCCCGCTGATATGATGTTTGAAATGATAAGCCAGGATATATTTTCACATAATTGGGCTGTGTCAGGGTACCAGCCGTTTGATCAGATAGGAGCTTTCTATGTAGTCTCACATCAGAGGACTAGTAAACTACAAATTAAGGCAGGCTTCAGATTTTGTCTGCGAAGTAGCCAACTAAAGGGAAGTTTATCCTTAAAGGTCACAACTGAAAAAAGTCATTAGAAAGTGGCCAGTACAGAATACAGAAAAGAGCAGGATGGAATTAGTCTGGGAAAGGGGTTATTTTCCGTGTATGATCGCTGATAAAAGCCCATAAACATTGAGCAGATAAAGATTAACATCTCTGAGATCTAATGGGAACTTTAGAGCTCACCCTTTCATCACGCCAAATTATTACTTGCTTCCTATATACCGGGTCAGAGTCTATGGAGTGTCGCATGGGGGACAGAGCAGGACATGGAGTAAGCTAGGTTGTATTTAATTAGTAACTGGTCAGTTAACGCGGTGGATTTCCTTTTTGTGCAAACAGTATTTCCAAAGCATATTCATTGCATGGCGTTTTAAAAGCATTTACCCATCTATGATTTTTGAGTTTCAGACCGATGAGATATTTTGCTCTGACTTTTAAAGTTAACGTGTCTGGCATAATTAAGTGCTTAAGTTTTCTTATTCAAACGGAATCTTCTTTCAGTGGAATGTGTGATCTAGTTTGGTGAGTTTCAAATGCCCTGGCATTTTCACACTTGCTTCTAAAATCTGAATATAAACGTAGCAAGTGGGATGTGTTTGATGCATCTACAAAACCTTTGTTGATTGAAGCCTTCTTCTGAACAGAATTGAACGATCTTCAATACTTTCGTGCCCCTGTTCTGCAATTCTGGCTGATCCCAAACTCTCACTGAAGTGAAGGAACATTTTGGACCTTATTCTTTTGTGTAGCTGTGGAAGAAGCAAAGTGCCTTTATTTGTCATCAGGGAAGGAGCCTTGGCGAAAGAGCGACCTTCCTAAGAGGTCTGATGGTGGCACAGAAACCTGTCTAGCTGAACCATTAATTTTCACAAAATACACAATTATGCTGCACGGGTCAGGCCCACAGTTCGTATTCTCAGAGCCCCAGCACAGAGAAAGGAAACAAACTATGGACTTCTATTGCTCCTACACAACCATTTTGCTTTACAGCCTCCGGTTCACCCACTGCTCTCTGAAGCAGATGGCAAAAGAAAAATGAAGGGGGCGACCTGAATTTGGTCAGGTGAGCTCAGTCACAGCCATTTGTCAAGAAAAAGTCAAGGCTGATGTCTCACAGATAAATATCATTCAGGAGCCTCTGTCTGAGTTCTTAGGACTTCTGCTGTGAATAACTTTCTTAGGTCTCCAAGTGTTTGCAATTTAGGGCCAGGTCCTGCAACCTTTATTCTCGCCAAGGAAATTTTGCCTTTGTGAGCACGGCAATATGGTAAATTTCTCTGTAAAAGCCTCGTCCTGTGAATGCATTCTGGACCCACCTATATTCTTAGCTATTGGGTAATCTCTCTCTCTCTCTCTCTCTCTCTCACACACACACACACACAAAATCAAATCCTGTTACAATTTTACCACTCCGCTCAATGGGACCATAATTCGGTTGACACATTGGTAGAAAGTGTAGTTAAAAGTGTGCTTATGTAGTTCTCTCTAGGTACTACAGAAAGCCAAACCTAATAAGGAGGACAGAATGAGTTTAAAATAAATTCTGAGACCTTCTATTTTTGTTGTTTATTTTTCTTTCTTAAAACTTCAGAACCCACACTGAAGAATTAAAATATATTACTACTTAAGTGATAGGGCTATGATCAAAGATGGTAAATTAGTATTTTGGTATAAAGATATATTATTAATATATATGTGTGTATTTATACACACATGCACACTAATACCTAGCTTCAAAGGAAGGAATCATTATATGCATTTTACAGATGGGGAAACTGCAGTGAAATGACCTACCCAACATCACCCAGGAGGATAGTAGATAATCTGGACTAGAAGCCACATCTCCTGAGTCCCAGGCCAGTGCTCTATCTACTAGGCCATACGACGTCTGTGGACATAGACATGTGAATTATATCTGATTAATACATTCTTCCCTTGACTGTTATGCAGACATAGTGCTGAAGCTCTGTGTAAGCTGCAAAGCTTCCAACAGAAGTTGGTCCAATAAAAGATATTACCTCTCCTCACCCACCTTGTCTCCTCATATCCTGTGACTAACACAGCTACAACAATAACACCACACAGACACATACACACACAGGCACCTATGTCCACAGGTCTGTGCACTTTGCATTTATCTGATCATTGCAGAATGAGAATCTAGCAAGGGAATATTATTGGAATTTAGCGGTAGAGTACAGACCCCATCCTGTAAATCCCCAAATCAGTCAATGAGAATCTTGCCATTAGCTCTAATAGCATCAGGACCATATCTTCAAACTCTCTATCCTACCAGCCCATCAGTAAAGGGGGGGATCATAGAGCTAGGTTCACAGTAGCCTTTGCTGCAAAGGAACATACAGCTACTCTCCTTTAATGGGGTAACCTTTTCTTGCTTCTCTCGGGGCAGTGAACTAGGATTATCATAGAGCTGGTTTTATAGCAAGTTTGTGTATAGCAGGTTTGATGCTATTTGAAAGGCTGGAAGAGGCTTTGCTTTGATCGACAGAAAACGACTGGCTGTTGAGCAGAAAAGTGATATCGCCCATGGGGCACTCACACTTGTTACATAAATAATGTCAATAACACACATCCCGGGAATTGCATGAACGCAGCCGGAGCCGTGCTGGTGTTCAAACTTGTTATCTCCGCAGTTCCAGATTCGAATCACACCAGCAGCAGGCCAGCCAGGGCCAGTTTAGATTATGTCTCGGTTTGCGGTTGATGGAAAGTCTGAGACGAAAGTTCGTTTTGTACAAAATACTGTGGATTTCCACCCCTCTCCTCTGGCACATAAGGTCACATTGATTTATTAGACTGATGTCACTCGGCAGTATCGTATCGAGCCATCAGGTGCCATTAAGCAAAAGGAGATCCCATGGCAAATATAATAAGGGGCTGGAGTTTCTAATCAGGAGGTTACACGCAGTTAGGGAAGTTTAAAATCTGTTGATGACTTCGAAAGCGCTAGAAGTATATGTTTTCCCTTTGAATTCTGTAGAGAAGATACCTGGCGTCGGTTTCTATACAGTTATAGCCTCCTTTTCAATGAGGGAAATTGATATCCATATTTCGCCTGAATGGCTTAGTGCAATCACTTTACAACCCCATTCTCCCAAGATAGAAATCTCTGGGCTGACCTTATTCCCATCGAGTACAGTGGGAATTTTCCGACGGGTCGGTCCCCAGGGTTGAACAAACACACACACACCCAAGAAGGCGCAAAGTAAAGGAAGATTACCCTGGAAAGCTGCACGAAGCCAATAGGAAAGTTAAAAATACGTGCAGCAGAAAGTATCGTCAGTTTCAGATTAGATATCTGCAGGGCTCTCGCCTGGCGTAAATCGGCGGAGCTCCTCTGACTGCAATGGGGGATATCCCGATTTACACCGGTCAGCTGATGGAAGAGAAAATCCTCTAGACAAATAAAATCTGTCATATTCGGGGGATTTTTTCTTCCTGTATTTTCCTTCGTATGTATTTTCCCAGGAACTGATTATTATCTAGCTGAAATAGATACCCCCACTATAAAGTAGTGCTCGCTTATTCTTTTCTGTGGGCACATTTGCTGCAAAAGGGAAACATCTCTATTGGGAACAGACTTCGACCGGGGACTTTTAGAGTTTGCAATTTAAGAAAATGTGGCGACATGCCTTTCCCCCTGCTATATACTTTTCTAATGGCCTTTGCATCATACGTTTTCCAGTGATTTATCGTCGTGTAAGGATTGGCTGTTTCACAATAGGAAAAGAAGCGGGGGATTGTTCCAATGGTTTTACAATTTGGAGCATTTCATCTTCTTCAAAAGAAAAAAAAAAAAAACCCCGATGGCCTTGTGAGCAAATGATTAGAAGAAGACTGGGAATACAATAATTACCCCAAATGGAAACCCAGACCGCAGGCAAACAATACAGCTTTTGTGAGGGAGCTCTGCCTGTTAAAACATCTAGCAAATCTCGTAACTGGCACTGGCGAAATCCTTTTCTTATGCAACTCTATGTCAAATGCTTCTGAGAAACATGGAGTAAACATGGGAACACTGTAAAATAGCATGGGGATGAATTTACGCTCATCGGCTGGCAGGACCAGCGTGGGCTCTTTAAACCACAAACTGTTTTCGCATGTTGCAGAATTCGGGACAAATTGCGTCTGGTGACATTTAGCCAATAAACAAACACAAATGAATGAAATCTACCTTGCTCTGCGTGGAATTCAGCTAGGCTCAAGGGGAGGGGGTTGGGGGAGAGAGTTCTGCTTTGAATGAGCCTCCTTTATAAGAGAGCAGAGAGAACATAATTTACATCCTTCATATTTTATAATTTTGCCTCTAGAAAAAAAGACCAGTGGAGCCCTAACTACCATATTTACTCGTAATGACCGCATTCGATCTCGCTTCACAATGAGTCATGGAATAAGGTTCCCATTTGTGCAAAGAGGACAGAAAGAGAGGGCGGGTTCGACTTTATTTACTTCATATTTATATGCTCCCAGCTCTCTGTTGATCTCCTCTCATTCAAAGCACTAAACCATTGTGATATTCGCTTTATCACCCCTTTTTCACAATAAAGGTAATCGGAACGATAGCTGACAGGTTAATTGCACAGTTATACCATAATTGCCATACGTCAGTGTTTCAGCTAAGCATGCCCTGACTGGGCCCGCACAGCCCCCTCTTTAACACATTTCAAAGCTAAACTTTTTGCTTAGCGGGGCATTGCCAGGAGCGAAGGGTGAAGTGTAAAACACTCTCCCTTTTTTAACTAAGGTCTCGTGGAGCGCACGTCATTGGCCGGCAAAGCTGGACAAGGAGTTAGGGCTGGTTTGAGCGGAGTTCCCCGTTGTGTGTGTAATGGCTAGTAACGTGGCTGGATTGAACAGGAAAATCTAATGCAGTTACACAAAACGCTGTTTCTCCTGGAATTGGCTGCCCAACATGGTTGCAGATATAACGCCTGGATATGGCTGAGCTATAAATACACACTGGCTCAGGGGCTTACTTGCCTCACTGTCGCTTAATTCAAGCGCAGATAAAAAAACGATGACTTGGTACAAGACGGTGATGTACAGAGCCTGCTCCACAACTTCATGGTATTAGCAGGGGCAGGATCGGGCCCCAGGCATATGTATCTAAACACACACACAACACTTCCTAAACATTTGCAGACAGACAGCGCCTGAAGTCGCATCACGGCATCGCTTTGCTCCGGTGTCTTGTGACTGGTCAGCTATTGCACTGAACTTCAGCTTTCTGACATCAGACGGGGTGGATTTTAGCGTCGCTATTTAAACTCTGAACCTTCCCCCCCCTTGCCCGCAGATATAATTATATATATATATAAAAAGGCGCAGAAGGACATAATTTATAGTCAGTTGCGGGGGTGCTGGGTTTTCCTTTGGAAGCCTGGTCATCGCTATGTGTTTAAGGTTTAAGATAAAAAATGGGAGAGCAATTAATTTTAACACTTAAAGTGGCTTAAACGAACAGCCTCCGAGCAACCACTCAGGTTCCGCTGATAGGGAAATGCCAAGTCTCAGGTACACACGTGGAAGGCGGCTCCAGAGCAGAAATAAACTTCGGGCCCGATGCTGCTCCTTTTGAAGTCGACCGTCAAACTCCCTTTGGCTTAAATGGTGGGAGGCTCAGGCCCATTGATGGAAGAAAATGGATGAATGGAAGTTGTTTTGAATCAAATTAGATCATATTTGCTGGCGAGACTCGACGATTAACTCATCCAATGAATGCTTTATCCTCTAGATCAAATGGAAAATATTAAGAAAGAAAGAAAAAAGCGGTCAAATGGAGGAGTGAATGAGTGGCTTGGGAAACAAAAGAAGCCTAAAATCAATGGTCAACAGCGTGGCAGAGTGATGCTGGGGGGGGGGGGGGACGTTACACGGGGGTCGGTTTAATCTCACTAGGTAGGAGCAGTAGTGAGTGATACGGTGTTAATTGTATAGTAGTATTTTCACCATCGCAGACACAATCGCCGACAGGAATGATGCTGAAGTACTTTGGGGGAAAGTTGGCACCTTTATCAAAGCTCCCCTCCCCCCCCCCTTTTTTTTAAAGATTTGTTGTCACTGAAGGGAAGCTACTGCATTTGCCATGGGGACTTTCACCAAGAGAGCCAAGTTCCCTTTTGGGCAAAGCAAAGAGTCTCGGAGTCTGTTTGACATCTTGAAGCTTAAATAACCGTAAGGCATTGTTACTCCCTGGCAGCAAAGTGCCTCGTTACGCCTGATTGAGCTAATTGCTTTGAAATAGGATATATTATCTATAATTATAGAGATCTTGGAGGAGACGGCCGGCCTTTTCTTTCATCTTTTCCAAGTGCATCATAATGTCGCGATCAAATTAATTTGGGCCACTTGAAATAGTGCCTTCCATTCAGCCTCGAGCCCTACTAAGTCTTAAAGAGACAAGGACGTCTTTGCAACTGGGGCTTGTTTGACCAACAAAATTACCACTCTTCATAATCTCAGGAGGAACATACCAGATGGTTCTAACCTTAAAAGTAGTTAAGAATATGTTTGATCAGCTCGTTTGACTTTATTAAGGTTCAGGGGTGGAAAAGAGGAGGGGTGGTGGGGTGGGTGGGAAGCTTAGAGTTCTGAGAGGGTAATAAGTCTGCAGGGCAATTTTAACACTAGCAATGTGTGTTGATCTCTGGGAAGTTTCCATAAAGACCCAGCCACACGATAAACGAACTAGACGTCTGTAAATATCGTGATGTATCTTTCCAAACGATCTTCAGTATAGGGCATCCTTGGTTATCAATGCGAGCACATGGCCACTTTGAGTCCAGGTCCAGGGTGCTTTGACATTTCGGTTTATGGAGTGGCCCGTTCCCCTGTCTGCAAAGGGTGTCATGTACTTTGCAGAGCTGTCTGATCTCCGGTAACCTAAAACAAAAGAGAACTGCAGTCTTTTCAACCCCTTCTTCCTTATTTCTCCGCACTAATTCAAAGGTAACGTTTACAAAAGGCAGACAATGCCCTGAATTGGCTTAGAGCTGCCTTTTCTCCCCCCTCCCATGATCATTTGTTGTATTCACACACTGAAATAAAATGCTATAGGTAATCGGTTTTCATAGCACATTCATTGTATCAAACGGGACTGTGTAGGATGCTAATTGCCCAATATTGTTATCCAACGCAAGCGCCTTACTGAAGCTCCGCAAATTCCAATAAAAACGGAAACAAACATCCATAAACCAGCCTACTGCCCCCACTTCACTTCGGAATTTCAGAGAGCCCAGAAAGGGGAATGACTGAGAGCTATTGAAAAGCAGCTGTCAGAGTGTCATCATAACACAAGCAAAATAAATGGTCTAAAATCCCTCAGTGCTTAGATCCGCCATAGCAGAGCAGCTCACTCAGGAAAAGCTTTGACACTCAAATCCTTCTGTTAATCGTAAAAAAAAAAAAAAAAAAAGAACAGTACCAGGGAAGAGTTCGTTGCATGGAGGTAAAGTTGATCTCTTCCTCCTGAACTGGGAGCTTGTATGTTTAATTTAAAAAAGATAAAAGAAAAAAAACCACTCTTGGATTCCCCTTCTCAAGCAAAGCGCTTGCCAGCCTGTGAATTACAATCAAGCCCTTGCTATGCTATCCTGATTAAAATACCTCCAAATATGACAGAAACGTAAACAGAAAGCGTTCATTGCTGGGAAATGAACAAGGACGTAATTATCTCAAACTGACAACTCTCAGGGAGAGCGGGCTATACACCCATCTCCTAAAACTCCAGCAAGTACACCCACCGCTCCCCAATGCAGTTTACAAAAGAGTAAACAATATATTTCCCATTCATGTTTCCATCAAAACAATGAGATCGGAAGCAACTTAAAAGCTGCCAGTGAGTCTAACAAACCCATGACCCCCGTCTTATTGAACGACTGCGTTTGGGAACCAGAAATAAGGATCCTACCTGTAGGATCAAGAGGCAACTTAAAAAAAAATTATATTTGAAAAATAAAAATCAATGTTGCCCCGCATCCAGCATTGGGGTTTGGGAAAATGTCCTGTGATTGGTAGAGCAAACTAATTTTATCAGGCTGAATGTGCTGATGTCCCAGGGCTAAGGCGTCTTGCTCCCTTGATGCGGGTTAACGTCCTCAATAGTCCCCCTCCAGCTGAAGCCTTTGATCAGACCGCTGCTGGCGCCTAAAAACAACATCACTTGTCTGCCTATTAGAGGCACTGACTAATCGTGACAGATTGTTTATTCTCGCAATTAGCAATGCAGCCGCTTCTCGCAGAAGCCACTCACCCCAGCGGACCGACCCAGCCCCTCAGAAGGATCGATAAGAGCCGCAGGGGGGAAAAATCGTTCTTCATTCCCACCAGACTGCAGTAGGGAGGCTGGGCAGAACTGGTAAATTCCACATGGCTCTCCAGAGGCAGGGGATATGGATTTTGAAAAAGTAACAACAACAGACTAGAGTTTGATCACATTGTTGGAAACCGTTTTCACCGTCAGCTTTTCAATGACAATGTAAGGGTCCTACATTAATGAAATGTGGTAGTAAAATGCAATTCATTTAACACATGTACTCTTGTGTATAGATGTGTGGGCATCAATATGTGCGTAGATTTTAATATACATATACAAATAATCTTTTTGTAAAGGATCATATATAATATAAGCAACAAAATACGCTATACCCTACATTAGTATAATATTTGTGTTTATATTATATATGTTCCTTTATTTAAAGATGATTTGTACAGATATGGATGCATAAATGAATTATCTTATATGTGCATATACATGATAATTCATATCAAACAGATCTGTCACGTATCTGATAATAAAATTTCCATTACATCAATTCATTTCATAATCTATATGCTCATAACCTACACGCTTTATTGGATCCAGTTAAAATGAAAGGGAATTCGCTGTCCCTCTCCGATTAGATAATTCCCCTTAAATGACTGCAAGAGCCTCTTGTGTTTCTAGGAGATTAGAGCCCTGCAGCTATCAATAAACTTTTCTCAGCGAGTGGCCAATCACAGTATTAGAGGGCTGCTCAGCTTTACTGCACATCCGTCCTGGGCACAAGGATAAGGGATCGTAAAACAAAGTTACAAAACAAAATAGCCAAGTCTTTAATGGGTCGAGAAACTTAGGGTTTCTTTTCACATGAATGCATATTTTATTTTATGTTACTGTATCTGCCCATCCAGACATATTTATTGAATGAAATATACCATACTTCAACTATATATGTATATGCGTACAGACATGTATACATGTAAACACTGCCTGTTACACGATGTGTGCTCATTTAAATACTCTCCGTGTTTTAAACGCGCAGACAGCTGATGGACTCTATATAAGGACTCACATTGTGAGGTCACACTACTGGCAACCCGGTGTTTTGTTTATGTTAACATTTTTTATGTCAATAACAAACAAAATTGGACTTAGTTTCAGGAGTGTATTAATATATCCATATATTATCCCTTTGGATCTTTTCTACTCTTTACAATGCGCCCCGGGCGCTTATTGGACATGAACCCGGAGGGTACTTTTATACGTGGGAGTTGATGTTATATTTCTCATTGCCATAGCTTTAAAAACAAACCCAACAACAAGACGTGTATTTGTATCGCATCAACGGCCATGTTCCTTACATTGAAAAAACAATCTGGGGGTTAGAAATGTGCAGCTCAGAGAATTTCCATCGCAGTAAAAACAAAACCAAACAAACAAAACCCCGGAGTGAATGGAACGCAAGCGGCTTGAATAGGAGCCATTCTTGCAAAAGACAAGAGACGGGCACAGAATTTACTCCAGAGGAAAGTTTCCCACTAACATCCTCGCGGTTCAGCGGGAGCAAGAAGGCAGCGGCCTGTTGATAGTAGCGAAGTGCCGCGCCGCGTCCAATGGGAAGCGGCCGTCCCTCCCCTCTGCGCGCTGGTTGGACAGCTCTGGAGTTCGCTGGGCCTTATTAACAAGTCCAGCCGGGAGCCGCGGCTGAAAAGCGCCCGACGCCCCGAAAGCGACGCGAAGGAGTCGCTGCTGCACTGGCTGGTCACAACCCCCATGAACGGCGGCTGCCGCGGCTCAGCGCTCAGGTCGGGAAGGAGGACTGCCTCTGCATGGCCCCCGGTGTTGATATGACTACTGTACAGCTCGGGGTCAAAATCGAGGAGTCTCCTGCGTCTGCTTTCAGCAAGCCCAGCAGCTGCACCCAGGCGAGCGTGGCGGCGATGGGAGGAGAGGAGGAGGGTGACAAGCCCAAAGTGTCCCCATCCCTCCTGCCTTTCAGCGTGGAGGCGCTCATGGCTGATCACAGGAAGCCGGGGGCCAGAGAGAGCATCGCCACCAGCCCCGAAGGGGCAGTGCCCCAGGCTGCTGGGACTTCCACTCATCAGACCCTCAGTCCCAGGGTGGGATCCTTATCGGTGGCTGCAGAGACGCCGGCTTCCCCGCTGCAGATCAACAGCCATTTTCCTGTCGGAGGACTAGTAAAATTGCCCGAAGATGCACTTGTCAAATCGGAAAGCCCCGAGAAGCAAGAGAGGACGGCCTGGATGCAGAACGCCAGGTTCTCCCCACCTCCCCCTAGTAAGTAGGAGATCCGATTCGTGTGGCTAAATTGAATGTGTAAATACAGCAATGTGCCGTGTATGTTGTGTGTACTAGAACGCAAACTCCAGAGTCCTGATCAAAGGGGAATTCCACGGGACTGATGATTGGGACTCTTAGTTTTAAATTCATTACAAAGAAGCCGCTATTTCCCTTCGTGTCCCTCCCCCTCCAACAAAAAGCAAAAGCTCCCCAAAAGCTATTTGCACCTCGCATTGCGTTGAATCAGTTTGGGACACTCCTGGTAGATCACTAGAATTGGAGTTCCGCTTAAGCGAACTTAGTTATACTGAAGTTCCCGTGCAATTTCTTTCCCCAGCACGTTTAATATGCTTTATTTAAAAATAAATATTTAAAATATTTCTAATGTTTCTAATGGCAGAAGATGGCTTCAGAGTTTCAAGTGGAAAGGGGGAATTGAAATGTCTCCTACCAAACGTTGTTTGGGGGAAAAATACTTGATTGCGTATGTCAGTTCAAGTTTTGATTTGAACGAACAATACACATTCTCCAATCATGGCTTCAGCTCAGTGGTGTTCTTGTTGAAAGTGGTTTGTATTATTTTGTAGCGATACACATAGAGATCAGGTTCTTCAATCCTGATGCTTCAGTCCCGGGACTCGTTACAGGCGTCATGAGTGCGGGCTCGGTAATTGCAAGCGTTTTATTTTGAAAGTACGTAAATCTGCAATTTTAGATTTTTTTTCCACTTTATTCTTGATATAAGTAAAATTCTAAAAATATCAAACCGGATGAGCTCTATTTAGATGAAAAAATCATATCTAATTATTGTGCAGAGTTCCAGAAATTCAGTACAGAGGATTCTATCTCTGGTTCTTTGTGGGCCCAATTCTACTCCCCTTACTAAATAAAACGAGCAGAATTTGATGTATACCCATGTTGCCATATAGAGTTCAGCACGGTGAAACTCGTTCAAAGGCCCTTGAGAGAGGACAGTCTCCAAAAGTGAGTTGTGTGCATATTTTTGTGGCTTTCATTGATTTATATTACAAAATTAGCAGAAGTATTTTTAGCTCAAAATAAAACAGGCCAGGGTTCGGAAGAGTCTCTTTTTTACATTTTAAATTAGGCCACAGGAAGCAGAAGGATATGAAGGGCAATAGAGAGACAGAGTGTTAATTCAGAGCTCATAATTAATTACATGCTTAATCTCTTTCCCAGGGGCCTAATGAAGAGGGTGTGAGCCTGAGAAGGCCTGCCTGTTTTATTTTTGTAATTTAGTCCAATTAAAAAAAAAGACAACACAGAGTCTTCCCCCTCTGCCCTAGGCTAACACCGGCACCCGTTTTATGTCCTTGTACATTTTAAAAAGTAAGCGGACACTGAGGATAAATGGCTACCTGTCCCAGTGCAAAGCGTTTTGTCGGCTGCTTTATATGAAGGGAGATGGATGATCTAGCTATGAGCCCTCAGTGGGTACTAGTTAGCATCATTGGGGCTGTGACCATTTGGGGGGAGAGTTTTGAACCCTTTGTTACACACTCTTTGAAAAACACACAGCGCTGCTCCGCAGAAAGCGGGCGATCATTTCAAAAGTGCTATAGACATTGGAGATGGGCCCGCTCCAAAGCCCCCAGCATCTAGGCAGGGGCTAGGATCTGAATGTGAGCCCCCAGACTCAACCCCTCTTTCCACCCCTCCCTGATGCGTGTGTGTGGCTGGGGGGTGGGGGTGGGGGGACCTCCTGTGAATTTAGCAGCCTGCGCCCGGTAGCGGCTCTGCAGCGTTGCCTCGTGCCAGGTGCGATGTGCTGATAACCAGTTGGCTTTTTGTTTTGGTCCTTGTTGCCCCTTCTCCCTCCCCCCAGGGCGGCTGAGCCCCCCGGCCTGCACCCTGCGCAAGCACAAGACCAACAGGAAGCCTCGGACCCCGTTCACCACGGCGCAGCTGCTGGCCCTGGAGAGGAAGTTTCGGCAGAAGCAGTATCTGTCCATCGCCGAGCGAGCGGAGTTCTCCAGCTCGCTGAGCCTCACCGAGACCCAGGTGAAGATCTGGTTCCAGAACCGGCGCGCCAAGGCCAAGAGACTACAGGAGGCCGAGCTGGAGAAGCTGAAGATGGCAGCCAAGCCCATGCTGCCCCCGGCCGCTTTCGGCATCTCCTTTCCTCTGGGCGGCCCGGCGGTGGCGGGCGCTTCCCTGTACGGAGCCTCCAGCCCCTTCCAGCGGGCAGGGCTGCCAGTGGCGCCCGTGGGACTGTACACGGCTCACGTGGGATACAGCATGTACCACCTCACATAGAGCGCAGCGGGGCACACGGAACCCACCCGACAGCAGCCTGGCTGGGGCGCCCCCTCCCTCAAAAGCCAGCGGGCCAGCTCCTGTCCCTGCCTAGCCATCTTGTCCCCACCAACCCTCAGCTTGGCTTTCAAGCGCCCCCCCGTCCCCCCTCCCCAGCCCTTTCCCTGCATCTCTCGCCCCGGTTCCACGCTCCTCACACTCTGCGAAGTTCCTAACAGCCCCTTTGCAGAGACTTCCAGCCATCGGGCTCCACGGTCAAGTCTGGCTTTGTTTGCCTCTTTTAGCTCTTCGGCACCCTCCCTGCGTTTAAACGTTGATCCGATCTCGCCAGTGGTTTCTACAAGCTGCTCCTCCCTCAGATCCCCAAACCAGGAGAAACCGAAAACATCAACCATCCTTCCAGCTCAGACAAGGGGCCGTGGCTCCAAACCCTGTGATTCCTTCCCAGGTTAATTCCGAGACATTCAGGCAGAGCTAAGAGTTTGGGGATAGACCACTGCGTTATTTGGGAAGGGTTGGCTTGGAATTGAAATGACAAAGGCTGAATGCCAGGAACACTTTTCTCTCTCTTACGCAAGAAAGAGACAAAATGTACAATAGTCTCTCCGTATTCATTTAACAGCGCTGTCTGTTATCTGTGTTTCTTCCTCCAACAGCTCCTTTGGAAGGGGCCCTGTGTACTATGTAATATACTGTATATTTGAAATTTTATTATCATTTATATTATAGCTATATTTGTTAAATAAATTAATTTTAAGCTACAGTGCTTGCCGTATGTTGATTGCCCTTTGTCTCCACACCAGACCTGAGCTAAGGGATTGGATTTGTTCTCCTCCCAAACAAGACATCAGTGTGTAGATGAGATTCCGCAGGGAGCACACATGAAAAATACTTTCCTTGCGCCAGGGTTATCCACATGGTGCTGTATTGCCCAGCCTGTAACATATTTTAGGGTGTACTCCCGGATTTATTTGAATTTTACTTAAAAGTTCCCCCACTTTTTCTCTGATGCGAAAGAAATATCCTGACCCATCTAACAATTGGGACTCAAAATGAATTGCTCGGTAACTGTCAGAATCCTGGAATGAAGAGGTCAGATGCACTGGGAATGCTGATCTCAGCTGACTGCTTGAGGAACCGAGTGTGTTCCCTTTCTTGTCCCAGATTATTTCAAAGTCCAGTTGAACAGAATAATTTCCTTTGTATCCTCACATTTCATCAGCCCCAATTTTCTGTGCGATTAAGTGAAGTAGGTGCTACATTTCTAACCCGAGTGCTGCTGGTGAGATTAAAAAAACCCAATCCGGAGCAGTTTGTCTAGTTCAAAACTCCCAGAGTATTGGGGGAGTGTTAAGCTGGTTTCTCATCTGAAGTTATCGGGGCTACAAGCAAAATAGAAGTCGGTGGCATTTCACAGGAAACATGGGGCTACCGCTTCCTCTCCTCCAGGCTGGGCTTTGGGGCTTTGAAGGATCTATGGGGTTGAGGGAAATGTGCAGGGAGCTCTATTCAGTTTCTGGTTGAAAGCTATTGGAGTTACTCCGAGGATGTAGGTAACTCGGTGTGCTAAGTGGGGGAACATTGCAGAGATAAAGGATAGGATCCAGTCCGGCCTGGTGTGTGTGAGGAGGGAGACGGGACATTGGGTTGAGGGGCAAGGCCGGTTCGGTGTATAGAGGGGCACTGGACACCTCCAGGCCTTATGCTGGGTGGCTGGGTGAGCAGCGCGATCAGTGGGGAGAGCCAGCAGGCGGGCTGGGGACTGGGCAGTGGAGGGGACAGACCTTGCATTGCGGGTGGGAGGTGGGGTTAGGGACGCAAGTCTCTTAAAGGAAAGGGGTGGGGACAGCTAGCAGCTCAGGAATTCTGCCCTTGGGCCCTGTAGGATTGAAGTTCAGCTTCGCGCTGGCGCCTGGAGAGCTCGGGGGGACCCCCCAGCCCTCAGGTTCTCTGGACTCCGTAACTCTTACAAAGGTCAATTTCAAACCGGCTTTGATTGAAGTCTGGACTTGTCAAAATTACTCTCAAGAAAATATTAGCGATATTAAAGGTGTTCAGTTACCGCGGGGGAACTGGTGTAAGTCATCCATGGGCCAACTCCCGGCGATCGCACGCAGCTATTTGGTATTGTAAAGCAAAACCTACAACACCGCTTGCCCAACGCGAAGGTCACAAGTATGAGGCTGTTCTTCTCCCTGTGGACGCAGAGCTTGGAACAAATAGGGGACCCTCTGGCCGTAGGGAAGCATTTCGTCTGGGACCAACAGTCTCGAGCTCAACCCCCAAGATCCTCCCGCGTTTCAGTACAATGAAGTCCCCCGCTACACGGGCCCATTGTTGCTTTGACATGAATGCTCCCCATAAATTCCTCTCTAACCCTGCCACTCAATCTGATTTCGGTTTGGGAAGGATCGTTCGGCAAAGACTTTTCTCTCTCTCTCTCTCGTTTTGTCTTTACGTCCAAGCAATGGCACCGGGCTTTCCCCTGCTCGCCTTGCCAGCAATTTAAAACATGAAGGTTGAGGCAAAGTTAGAAGAGAAATAATTGCTGTAATGAGCCCGGGCAATCTTCTGCAGGCACAACATGGCTCCAGCGAGACTGTAGCTGTGGGCGAGACTTTTATCATCTTCTAACTATCAATGATGCTTTCAGTAACTCAGCACTATATACCTGCGCCTTGCCACTCTCTCCAGCGCTTGCTTTTCTAATCTCCCCGCTCTCATCTTTCTCCTCATCCCCGCCCCCCCCCCGCCCGCTATTTTCCTTTTTCTTGCGTGCCCGTCTTCTTGTCCTTTCTTTTCTCCGCTTTGTGAAAACGACAGCGGCTGCAATAACGACAACAGGGCAGAGCCCTGCACGGTGGCGAGACACACCGAGATGCTGGCGATTTCCCACGTTCCGGCTCCAAGAGAGTGGCCTGGGATAACGCTGCCCCCTGTGAGATTAGATCTCGTACCAGAATTCACCTTGAGAAGGGCCTTTCAAAGGATCAGAAGGCAGGAGTCACCCCCAGGTCTTCAGGCAACACACACTGTTTGCTTTTGGGAAAGCAGGGGCTGCCTGCCACCCTCACCTTTGCCTGCACCTCTGGGTGGATATTAAATTAATTACCACCCAAAGAACGCTGAGCTTTGACATCAGAGCCATGCCCTTTCATCTCTCTCGCGTTTTTTGTTGTTGTTTTTTACACTGTGCCAACTTGGGGTGGATCTCTGAAGCAACGAGTCCTACCGACCGCGTCTGTGCTTTAGGTCCCCCGGCCCCGACCCTTGGGGTAAAGTCCCTGGTTGCTCAATTAAACCCAGATGAGAACAATTAATAACTAAGTAATGACAATAAGTTGGGAATCATACGGATGAACGCGCCATGTGAATAGGAAAAGCTCACACAAAAGAGCAAAAAGGATTTGTCGGCTCTTTTTAAGGGGGGATTGGCTTTTCTTTTCTCTTCCCTCTGGCTTACCAGCAAATAAAACTCACTTTGGTGTCTTTGTCGCCTTAAGGATCTCAGTGGGCAGTTGGAAATGAGAATGGCTGTTTTCCTTTCAACTTGAGGGTGCTGGCGCCACGCAGCCCCAAGGATAGAGAGTAGCCAAAGCAAAGTTGCTTAATATCTCTCCTCCCGCCAGGCAATCCCCTCTCACACAAACAGCGTATCCCGACGCATATCGATGGAGGCTATGCACACCCAACGTACGGAACACAAGGAGATTTCCCCGCAAATCCCCCAGCTATAGAACACTGCATGTAAGACCCCCCCTCGCCCCCCCACACTGTGCTATAGTGAAAGCAAACCAGACAAAGCCCGAGAGGGCGCCTCCCATGTAAGAAGTAGCATGTTAATGCAAATCTCTACAGAGGAAATAATACACACAGTAGCCAGACCAGGGGGAGTGTAAACAAACGAAAAAGGAAGCCATTTTGGTAAATCTTCCCCCCGAAAGGAGTCCAGTTGCAGTATTTTGTTTATGTCTACATTATACTCACGAGAATTCAGCCTTTAAATACACGTGACCAACCAGCCTATATCTCCATACTTTCAAAACGACATGCAACCCCTCCGCCCCCAACACCAAAGCGTGCTTGTCCACATAGTAAGTGGACAGCCAAAATTCAAGGCTCCTGTCACAAGGTGAAATTAAAAAAGCAGGGAAGCAGGCTGCTCCAAATTTAGGATCACACTGCCCATTACACATACAGCAAACAACTGGAAAAACCTGCGGAAGAAATGCCCCACTAGAGCATGGTTTAATGGTGTTTAGTGAATTTCTGGTTATTTCAATGTTTCTTGCAGAATTTAAGATTGAATTTGAAATGCAGTTTAGTGTCTAGTCCCTCTGAATGTGACCCCGATGACATGTTGGGTAAAAGTTTCGGAAGCGCTTAGGTATTTAGGAGCCCAAGTCCATGACTACACACAGTTCTTGTACCAGTTTAACTATTCTTGTTAGAAGCATCGTTTTTCTATCAAAATAGTTGTGTGTCTTTATACCCACAGAACTGCACCGACACTAGGGGGCTTGTACTGGTATAGTTAAACCAGTGGAGTTTTTGTATGTAGACAAGGCCAAAGTCACTATTGAAAATGAGACTCAAGCTCCCAAGTCATTTAGGAACTTTTTAAAAATGAATTGTAAATGTGTAGTCAGTGAAACTGGAGCTATAGCTCTGAGGGCCCATCTATACAACAAATAATAAATATTAACATATTACAAATATGGCTGTATCAGTGACTTCAATATACAGTGCAGCTGGCCATTGACTGGGTTACAACATGATTCCAGCTAACAGTGTTCCCTAACCAGGTCAACCCATTTTACTTTCCTGGTAATGCAATACATTTAAGGACTCCCCTCACTACAATTGGAGCTGTGTTGTAATGGAGTAAGGAGACAACTGTGTTATAACAGGGTCACCTACCATAGCTGCATTTTTGCTCTAGACAGATGTGATGTGCCCTGCCCCTTCATCTCACTAGGTTGTTGATTCTGAAGCTTAATGATGAGAATTTAAATGGAACTATTGTTATATATTTCACAGCTTCTTTTTGTAAGAGAAACACCCTGTGAGTCTGAGGCTCTGAATGAACCTCCTTGTGACGGGGTGTCCCCCCTACGCAATGCCTGAAGGGGTAAATTAGGCCAATTAACCTATAGACTCCTATAACCTGGAGCCAGGGCATGCTAAGGCCTAGCTGGCTGAGGAAGTCCAGCTGAGGGAGAAGCTGGATGGGGTTTATAAAGCCAGGAAGCTGGCAACAGAAAGGGGCTATGCTATAGGGAAGTAATCTACAATCACTGTCTGGGAAAAGGGAGGTGTGTTTTGGAAGCTATTTAGAGCAGATAGCCTGCAATTACTCCCTAGGAGGAGGGAATTTGGGCTGGCAAACCCAGAGGCACTGAAAGAACCGGAAGTCATGAAAGAGGCTAAGGGAAAGGCAGCAAGCTTCAGGAGGGAACAGACCATGGCTGCTGTCTAGCGGGTCCCTGAGCTGGAACTCCGAGCAGGGAGTGGGACTGGGTTCTCCTACTGGCCACTTGGGAAATGGAGTCATCAGGGCAGTACTGGAGAAGACTGCCTCAGACTAACTGTTTGTGCAGAAGGACTTTGATACCCCTGAAAGGGGAAACTATGTAGTGACCTGGCTGGAGGGCTGAGTCATGAAGAGGAGGCTGCAGTTCCTGGAATGAGAGAGGGGCTACAGAGAGAGGAAAAGACAGAGTGATTGAGTGGGACCACTGGAAGGGGCATTGCTCTGTCAGAGCTAATCCCCAGATCTGCCAGGAGGTGGTGCAGTCCAGGGGTGAGTACAGCCCATGTCACACTCCTATTGACATCAGTATTGTAGGATTAGGCCCTAAATGTATTTGATTTAGCATGGCTGGATTTACTGGGAAGGATGTTCCACAGGAATAGGGACCCAAATCTGAAAGTGGCTGAGCATCTTCAACTTCCACTAAAGCAGTAGCCCCCAAACTTTTCATGGTTGTGAGCCCCATTACCCCTGTCTGTGCCCCCTCAGGAGCCAGGGCTCTGGGGGGGAGCATGGACAGGGGTAATGGGGCTGCAGCTGGGAGCAGATCTGGGGCTGGGAGTGGAGCTGTGGCTGGGTGGGGGGGCAGGATTGGGGCCAGGCTGGGAGTGAAAGCTGGCCTGTGCTCTGCTGCAGCCCCCTCCCCCTGAACGTTCCTCTTTGCTCCCCCTGGGGGTGGGGGGGAGGTGCCTCTCAGTTTGGGGACTTCTGTACTAAAGCCAATGGGAGCTTAGGGTGCTCAGCTGCTTTTAGGGGAATCAGCATCTCCCAGGTCTGGAACCCAAGGATGCAAGTTTTAAAGGTGCAATTAAACGGGTATACTTTAAGACAATTACTTTATGCGTTTTGTTCTCCACAAACCATTTGGAGTGGAAGAGAAAATGGAAGATTTACGGTTGTTGAAAGCACCCTGGTAGCAAGGGGTAGAAAAAATTAAGAGAATTGGAAAAGGTATAAGTGGGGTCTGAAAATTCTCAGAAAGGGGGGAAATAATTGTTTTAAAAAGATCAGAGGGGGTGAAATACTAATTCCATTTCATGTAATTATATAAGGGTGTATGTTTGACATTATATGCAAAGATCAGCTAATGTTAGTTCAGAAATATAGCTGAGATGTTTGAAAAATTAAAGGGCTAAGGCCCACATTCTCAAAAGGTATTTATGCATCTAACTCCCATTTATTTCAATGGAAGTTAGGAACCTAAATATCTTTGATGATCTGGGCCTAAATCCTCTGTCAGAGCCAGTGGATGAAACACATTCATGCGAATAGAGCTGCATCCATTTACATTAGCAGATAATCTGGTTCAAGATTTCTAATTCTGCTGTATTGTCCATCCTCTATTTTGATGATAGATTACATAAATAGTATGCATTGAAGTTTGTTTTTAAAAAAGAAAGCAGGATTACAAAATACTTGTGCCTTGGAATTGAGTTAAATGTGGAATAGACAACAGACCTTCATAGAGTAACAGACTTTAAAGCCAGAAGGAAGCATTATGGTGTGGTCTGTACAATAGCATGAACATGCAAAGCACTGTATAAGTGCTAGGTAAATAATATTAGATGACAATGATAACAACATGAATAGTAATTTGAATGCAGACTTTATTTAGAGATAAGCAGCGCTAAATAACGTTAGCGACTTAGCTTTAACTGATGTATATTTAACTGAAGTACTTTTATCTGACGAGCCAGTATCTAAACTCAGAAAGCTCTGAAATTTAGAGCTTAAGACATCTTTAATTTAGGAATCTTTAACTAAGGCATCCTTCACATCAGCGTTGCTAAATGAGTATTTGATAGATTTATTCTGAACGGTTGCATCCTGAACTGAGGGACAGAGTCACAAATGGATCCTAATATGAAGTCTCCTTAACTGTGGTTTTTATTAACCACTAGGATACCTGAACTACAATTAAATGAAGCATCCTTAACAAACTTGTCTTTTGCTCTGGAGGCCTTAGCAAAGGTATCCTAATAAAGAAAAGGAGTACTTGTGGCACCTTAGAGACTAACCAATTTATTTGAGCATAAGCTTTCGTGAGCTACAGCTCCCTTCATCGGATGCATACTGTGGAAAGTGTAGAAGATCTTTTTATATACACACAAAGCATGAAAAAATACCTCCTCCCACCCCACTCTCCTGCTGGTAATAGCTTATCTAAAGTGATCACTCTCCTTACAATGTGTATGATAACCTGGAAATGGCCCAACTTGTTTATCATACACATTGCAAGGAGAGTGATCACTTTAGATAAGCTATTACCAGCAGGAGAGTGGGGTGGGAGGAGGTATTTTTTCATGCTTTGTGTGTATATAAAAAGATCTTCTACACTTTCCACAGTATGCATCCGATGAAGGGAGCTGTAGCTCACAAAAGCTTATGCTCAAATAAATTGGTTAGTCTCTAAGGTGCCACAAGTACTCCTTTTCTTTTTGCGAATACAGACTAACACGGCTGTTACTCTGAAACCTAATAAAGAAATTCCATAGCAAATGCATCTTTAAATATGTTCATTTTTAAACTAATCCAGGCCAAAACCATTGGGATGGGGAATAGAAAGGTGTGATGGACATGTAACTTTAGAACATTCATAGTTTTAAAATAATTTTCTTCAATGTACATGATTTTTCCTTCCTCAAAGAGGAGTATAAAACCAGGTAGGTTTGACGTTCCCAACTGCATTTGCTTTTGAGTTACATATGCCCAAAAATATCACTTGAAATAGACAGGACAGTGATTTTTTTCCCCCAAGCTTTCATAACCTTAAACAAGAGGGAATCTATTGTCAAAATAAAGAAATAAAATACATTATTTTAAACTAGAATTTGGGACTGAAACCAAACAGACATTTTCATTCTAAGAGGAATTAGTTTGAAAACATTATAAACTGAGATCCTAATCCCAATAGTTTATCTAGAGTTTACTAGTAGTGAATGCTATAATACATGTGAGAGACAAGGTGGATGAGTTAGTATCTCTTATTGAATCAACTTCTGTTGGTGAGAGACAAATACATCACTGGCTTTGAGCCTGATCCAAAATCCAGTGGAGTCATTCCATGAACTTTAGCAGGCTTTGGATCAGATTCATAAACTTGTGCAACTTCACTGTAGATGGTGGAGTTGAGCTGCTTATGTGAAAGTTAAATAGAGCCCAATGTGTGTGAGTGTATGGGTGAATTGTGGTGGGTTGGTTGCGAAACCACTTAAGGAGTTTTTCATTTAATTCATATGAGTGTTGGTGTGTATATAAAGATTTTCATATGTATGCACACACAACATATGTGAAGTGTATATTTTCATTTAAAATATTTGTCACAATGCCCACTGAAACAAGTATTAATGCACTATGATAGACATCAACATTTACTGTGTAGATAGCACAACGGTAACATACACACTCTGACAGACCTGAACACATACTTTAGAAATCAGCAGAATCTGTTTACACTGAACTGTAATAAAAACCAAAGGACACATCAGTTAGTATCAGAAGTTTATCTTTTCAATATCCAGAAACCGTTTCTGTGCCTTTGATCTATTCTGTCAAGCACTACTGGAAAATTGCATCTCTGTAATTACTGCATTCAGTATAGGACACAACTTGCTGGCAGCATTCACCAGTATTGACCCCGTAGGGACATGCTTTCTGGGTGCAGATAAGTGACGTTGGCTCGTGTTCTAAAAAGCTTTCACATAAAGAGAAGGCAGAATGTGCAACATTTCAGTGGATGGGATGATGCTATACAAATTAGTTATGTCTCTTTTCTGTTTCATCTATTAGGCTCTGACCCTACAATGATTGATCCCTCTTCAGGCAATATTCCTGTTGGCTTCAGTGAAATATTGGCCCGAGTGAAAAAACATGCAGGATCAGGCCTCACTTGTGAAATACATGCAAGTGCTGCATTGTGCCTTAAATTTATCAACAGGACTCCTTCCCTGTGGGTTCCACCTACCCGGATGGAGTCTGGAGCTGTCCTGTTCTTGCGAGGGTCCTCAGAGCTGCAAGACATGGTAGTGGTCCATTGATCCTACGTCCTCTTAGCTGGGTCCCATCCTAGGGGTGGGAATTTACCCTCAGTCACAGTCAGCATACTATCGGCCCTTTACTTACCTTTAAGTCACCTGTTGTGAGGGTCCTTGCTTTACCTGTGTTCCTATCCAATTGGTTCACCTCTGGTGTACCTTGTTTAGAACTGTTGATGGCTTAATAAATATCTTGGTGTTTATACCCACACATCCTAGTTGGTTTACTTTTTTTTAAGGGGGCTAACAACAAACCGCAATGATATATGTTGGTGGGGGGAGGCTCTTTTAAATTGGTTCTCTGCCAGCTTTACTAACCAGTCAACACTATGTGGTGATTGTCAGAATACAAGGTGCAGAGCAGAGAGGTGAAAACCAACATAAAGCACTCTCGTAAGGGAACAGCAGCAGGAATTGTCCAAAAAACACAGGGTAAGTCACAAACATGCTTGGGCAACATGTCTCCAGGATGGTAAGGTAAACACACATGAAAACAATGGTGAAACAGCATCGTAAATACTGGCAACTCTTAGTAAACTTCCAGAGCAATATGCTCCGTACACATGCAGCCCACATGCTTGCACCACAGTATTTAGTGGTGTAAATAAGGGAAGAAACAGCAAGAAGGACACACAGTTCTTGCTCTTTGGTTTGGGGAACTGTGTGCCAACAGACTCGCCAGAACTGGGTAGGGTGACTCTGCTGGATGAGTCAGAATCATCCCCACACTGGGCATGGTGGGCACTGGGTCTGCTGTTTGAAGCTGCTTAGTTGATTTCCCTTGTGGTCACGTAGCCTGGCAAGACACACCCAGAGTCACTGACAGTGGAACCAAAAGGAACTCCAAGGGGTTGGGGAGGAGTTAGGATACTCAGTGGTGGGGCAGTACAGGGCGCAGAAGGGTCAGCTGTAAGAATTGTATTCCTGGTACTTCAGCAGTTGTTGGATTTAGACTGTAGGTGCCCTCAGCCCACCAGAAGAGAAGAGGACTAGAATTGTGTGACAGGGTGTGTAGTTGCAGCTTGTCCTTGCAGAAATACAAAAGGAGTTTGAAGGAGACTTATGACTTGTTTTCCAGACTTTAAGAAGTTTGTGTGCCTTACAGAGAGTTTGGACAGCATCCCACAGAGTCTGAGAAGGGTAAATCCTTCCAGAGAAGAGCCCTGCGGGAACACATGTGCATATGAATAAATTACATTTTTGCAATTGAACTTGCAATAGTAACAAGTACTAAAATTTGGGGAAATGCCCCCTGAATATCTTGTCTTTGAGAGGTACTGACAATATTCAGAATTGTTTTGTGTTAGAAGTAAATTATCTATACATATAGATTTTAGTAAATATTGGTCCTTTAGAGGTTTTATTGCTCTGCTATCAGAGATTTAACACTGTGTAATATATGTCTGTATACCAGTCCTGAAAAGGCTAACTTCTTGTCTGTACCACAGCAGAAAAGCCTGCTGACTCATAGAAGACTAGGGTTGGAAGACACCTCAGGAGGTCATCTAGTCCAACCCCCTGCTCAAAGCAGGGCCAACCCCAACTAAATCATCCCAGCCAGGGCTTTGTCAAGCTGGCCTTAAGAACCTCTAAGGATAGAGATTGCACCACCACCCTCCTAGTGAAATAGTTTTTTCTAATATCCAACCTAGACCTTCCCCACTGCAACTTGGGACCATTGCTCCTTGTTCTGTCATCTGCCACAGCTAAGAACAGCCTAGCTCCATCCTCTTTGGAACCCCCCTTCAGGTAGTTGAAGGCCATCAAATCCCCCCTCACTCTTCTCTTCTGCAGGCTAAATAAGCCCAACAGAGAGAAATGCTATACCAGCTATTAGCAGATTGCCTTACCAAAATCCATCATGCGTTCATAGTGCACATACAATGGGCCTAATGAACTCATACACATTTTGGTGAGGGTGAACTCAGGCTCAATATGAAGAGCCCCAATCTTTGTCTTGGTGTAATGGTTAGGCCCCATGTCCTGTTTTGTTTTTGAATGTTTTGTTACTTATCTGTGTACTTCCTATGAACAGCAGCTATGCGTAAACAGTTCAGTCAGTGGGAGACTAAGGCAATAAGTGTCATTTTATCTTTCTATTTACCTACTTCTTTCCTTCTTTCCATTTTATGATGGTTAGACCACCCTTCATCACTCAGCCCATATCTGTTAGTGCACCAGTTCTTGAAGGTTTAGTTGTTTGAAATTTGAATAAGGTATACTTAATTTTTTATAGTACAGTGGTGTATCCATTTTCCTTTTCCCCTATTTTGGGTGTTTGTATGCATTGTATTTGGCCTCAATCCTGCAGAGATTTATGCACATGAATATCTTTATGGACATGAATAACCATTGACCTCCATCTTGTGTGTCACACTGAACTAAGTGGAATTGCTCATGTAGGGTAACACTACCGATGAACATGTGTGTTTCCAGGTTCTGGACTGTTTTTTGTAACTTTGATCTTTATAGTCGTATTAAAAATCTCTACATTTCTATTTTTAAAATAGAGAAAGTAAATCTTGGAAGATTCTTACATTTTAAGAGCTGAACTCACTCAAAGAAAACTTACTTTGTGTTTTACTAGTAAATGTTTTCTATTCTGACATCGTAAATGAAACTATTGACACATTATTGAGCTATTTAGAATAGTCATACTACAGATGTATTGTAGCTCTTGTATTTGATTTTAAAATAAAGTTTGTTAAACAGCATAATATCCTTATAACATATTCCCTGAGATCTTAATTGAGGAGAAGATGTCATTTATGGTAACATGCCAATTAATATACAAAAAGCTTAGGCCCTGATCCTGCAACATCTACGATGTGGGCAGACACTTGTGCTTGCTCAGAGCCCCACTGTCTTCACTGAGGCCCCTTCAGGCATAGGGAGTTGTCAGTGTGCAATGAGTTGTGGGATCAGGGCCTTAGATATGATCATAAAGCTGAGCATCTTTCCAGCTCTTCCTCAACTTAATTTTCACAACCTTTCCTCCATTGCCATGAGAGCGTCGCCAGCCAGATTCTACTTAGTTTACACTAAGGTGTAACCAGGGAGGTGCTCTGTTGAAGTAGAGCTGAGGCCAGTGGAGTCACTCTAGATTTTCACTGTTGCAGCAAAGCAGAATCTGGTTTCTTGTCTTCTTTCTGGGACCACCTCTTGCCCCAGCTCAGTTCAGTTCTGCAGCTGGTCCTGGCACCATTTTCATCTCATTGTCCACGAGCCTCATGTGGTGATATCTGCTCCAGTCTCATTTCCTCGTCCGTTCCCAACTCCAGCTTGACTCAGTCCTATCATCAGCTCTGATCCAAGCTACATTTTTATCCCCAGCTTGTGTCTGATATCAGTTTTGCTCCGTTCAAACCTTTACCTCCAGCTTCTATGCAACTCCTGCATCCCCACTGTCTTTACTCCTGACATAGATTGCACTGGGCTCTATGGTGAGTGAAGTAGGCCCAGAAACCTCAAAGGAAAATCAGAGGAAAACAAACCTTCACAGCTCTCCAGAAATTGGTGTCAGCTGAGCTCCCTGATACAGAGAGTTTTACAGCTCTATAAATCAGGATGAAAATGTAACCAGAAGCCCTGTTAGCTTTCTGTTTCTTTTAGCACATCCGCTTCTTGTAAAATTCAGATTAGAGGGGCTGGTCTCTGTAGAACTTGTTCCCTCTGAACCCAATAGGACCATAAATCAAAGACCTACAAGTCACTTCAGCCAGCAGATTCTGGATTTCATCATTTTATTGCCTTTGCTGAGGTTATGTAAATGCTTTTTTGATAATCTTGACCTCAGTCATACTCTTAGAAGCTGAAAAAATTCTTTATTTTCCATGGCTCAGGTATGGCTTCAAATATCCAGGATTATCTTATTTCTATATAGTCCTGCAGCCTCTATTCATAGGAGTAATTTCCTTGAAGTCAGTGGCACCACTTACATCAGCAGGGGCTGCAGGATCAATTGTTTTATTATGTGAGCAGAGGAAATGGAATGGGACGGGACTCCAAGAACCACTGCAATGAAAAAAAGCTGATTTCATGTTGATGTGTGAACTATTTCTTTAACTTTGATGTGTGATTCAGTGGCATGTAAAATGATCAGATGAATAACAGTGTATGATTCTTCATTAGATAACTTGTTTGGCCAGACAAAATGATGGCTGTATAACCTCGGGCAAGGATTTCACAGTCAGACTGCAAGCATGAAAGATAAAGCTGTTTCAAATAAATTCTGCCTTCTTAATGATAGCAAATCAAAGTGGGGCTAGCAAACTCATGATAAGCCAGTGCTGAGTTACACAAGCCTGTTCAGTAGTGCATCAGAGCTTAGTCACTGCCTCAATTCAGTGAGCAATATGAATGGGAAATCATTAGTGGAGAAAGGAAGGCTAGTTTTTGTCACCCTGTTTTTGAATCCGCTGCCCGGTAATATAGAAACAGGTTCTGAGCCTGCCTGTACTTATCTGTTTTACCTGTCCACTTCCAGATGTCACAAACCCATGGTCAGCAGAATAATTTTTTTACTCCCTCTTCCTTCTTGTTGGGACAGATTTCTGTCCACCACCATGATTACACTACTATTCAGAGTTCCAATACATGGTTTTTTTTGAGGGGGGAAGGCTAGCAAAATGATTCCTTGGGATACACAGCAGATATAATTGATTCATATAACATAAAAATGCTTTTGGCTATTGATTCATATAACATAAAATTGCAGAAATCAAAACTGTAGTAATGTCTCACTGTAATTTCTTAGGGGTAAGTTTAGTACCAGTGTTCATTTGTCAGTTTTTAGATTAAAGCATATGCACCTAAGAACGGCCATACTGGGTGAGACCAAGGGTCCATCTAGCCCAGTATACTGTTTTCCGACAGTGGCAGATGCCAGATGCTTCAGAGGGAATGAACAGAACAGGGCAATTATGGAGTGATTCCATTCCCTGTTGTCCAGTCTCAGCATCCCTCAGTTAGAGGCTTAGGGAGATGCAGAGCATGGGATCTCATCCCTGTTGAAGTTCTATAACAAGATATAAGTTAAAGCTTATTTGTCAGAAACCAGGACCCCATTGTGCTAGGTGCTGTACAAACACAACAGAAAGATGATTCCCTGCCACAGAGAGCTTACAATAATTTACAGTACAAGTACACCCATAGTTTCATATTTCTAATTATAAATAACATATGATCTGTGGAGAAGAATGTCACAGGCACTAGTGGGAATTAAGTTGCTAACTCCCATTGACTTTAAATGGGGTTTTGATGACTGCCCATTGTGCTTTTGAAAATCTCTACTTACACTGTTAGTAATATGATTAAATGTCAGAATAGATGCTGGTAACGTCTTCAAAAGTTTTAAGTACCTAAATCACTTTTGAAAATGAGATGTAAGTTTCTAAGTCACCTAGGGGTGTTTGAAAATGTTACTTATTTTCATTGTCTGGCTAAACATAAAGCGGTATTTTAAAGGCTTGTTAAAGATTCTTCTGAGTATGTGATAGTGTTACATTAGGACACCATCTGCTGTCCAACTGGGGTCCAGCTACAGTTGGCTAACTGCTAAAGTAGAATGTACTATGGTAGCTATAAAAATAATAGAAACTAGTAGTCTGTGTAATGTCTTTACAAAACAAATTACCTGTCAGATGTTGTAGTCTATAGAGGACTATACAGAATTATGCTTTTTTGAGTGTGTGAAGTGAGAATGCATTGAAAGAGGATTTCTTCCTGCATTAAGAGTTTCTCCTCTTCACTAAAATGTTGTTCAGATTTTCAGAACAGCTGAGAAATAAAAGGAATCAGTAGCAAATGGAAATCAATATTTCTCACTTCCCATTCTCCAAAGAGTTGTACAAACATTACCTCTTTATTCCTTCCACTACTGCTGTGAGAAATGTAAATTTCATCCTTATGTTACAGTTGGGAAAATGGAGGCCAAGAGATGCAGTGGCTTACCCAGGGCCATACCATGATTCAGTGGCAGAGTCGAGGTTAAAAGGCAGGACTTCCTGATGCTCATTCGGTCTGACCAAACCACTGCCTCTGTTCCTTAAAAGTCCCCAAACCATACAAACCTCATCACTGACATACCAAACTTAGTGGGGTAGATGCTCAGCTTGCATAAAATGTCAGAGCTCCATCGGCTTCACTGGAGCTGTAACAATTCACACCAGCCAAGGATCCTCCTCAACATGTCTCTTCTGAACTGGTTGCCCAAGGGTTCATGTCACGTGAAATGAATGCTGTTAAAATAACCACAGACTGCGGGAAGTTGTGTACCAGGGAAAGGGGCTTCAGCAAAACAAATAAAAAATGAAGTGAATTTAGTACTCCTGAAAAGTTTTTTGGACAACGAGCTTGGAGATTAAGGATATTCAAAGAACAGATCCGACACAGACATCAGCAATGCAAGCTACCTCAGACTGTCCCCGAAAAGCACCCCAACTTGTTCTTGCTGAAGCACCTTTAACACTGAGAAGGCAGCTTCGTTTCCATGGTCACTCAAGCCGTGGCCTTTTTGCTGATACTGACAATTAGTTCTAATTATAGAGGAGGTTTCTATGCGATGGACATCTGTCAGTCACAAATAGAATTGAGACCACCAACTCATTTCGCATAGGCCACTGACTAACCACCAGATGGTAATGACTTTCAGTCACTATTAACTTGGGCCATATTGAAACCAGTGACCTAGAGGTGAAAGACTCCATCTCCTATTTCAGATCTCCTCCTGTAGTGTCTGTCATAATTTGTTTCAGGTGTTGAAGGTAGCTTGACAGGCAGTTGCTGACTCCTTTTAGAAAACTATTCTATTTAGAGGTAACTTTGCTTGTATAGTCTATTTTTTTATTTCTCTTCCCCTGTTCTTTATTAATGAACAGGATTTCTTTTATTTTGTCAATAGGTCTTTTGCTCCAACTGCTTAAAATGGCAAGACTATTCCAGAGGAAGAAACTTCAATTAGTTTAAACATTTGATTAACGTCTGTCAGACAGCTGTATCAATTCACTGTGGGGAGTCAAAACAACTCCTGTGATAGGGATAATAAAAAATGGAACAAACTAAAGACAGCGGGTTAAGTGTTTGAGAGCAAACCAGACTAAGCTGGCACATCTGAATTTTGCCCTGTAATGAGATCGTCCTAAACAATCATCAATTAATTCCTATATTAGCTCAAACAACTAGGAAGTCCTACTTTGAACTAGGGACACATGTATATGTCTTATTATATTTACTTACAAATCAGTTAATGTAATAGTTTGTTTTTCAAGGTTAGACACACCATAAATCGCATACAGTTAACTTTTCTCAATAGACATGTAGCATCAAGCTGTCAAAACAAGTAGTACTGTTCCCTACCCTGTTACCAAAACTAAGTTCCAGTGTGTAGGGTGTCCTTAGACAGTTGGTTGATGTTCAGACTATTTACTAATGGTTCTCCTGTGAAAGCTCCTTATAGGCAGTGAGAAAGGAAGTGGTAGTAGTTCCCCTCCACAGGGTCCTCAGCTAGTCTTCACCCTAGACAATGCTATTCAGGGGTCAAATCAAGAAGTTTCACTGATCCTGGAACACTATAGTCTGCCAGGCTGCAGACCTTTATAAGGGTGAGGGTGGTCATGGGCTGCATTGTAGAATCCTGTTTGTCTGTGTGGCTTCTGATGTCCTAACCCATTATCCCTGGAGAAGGTAGCCCCACCTGGCAGGGTGAAGTTTTTCCACATCTAAAACTCACCTCCCTTGGTTATGAAATATTCATTTCACAGGCCATAGTCAATCAGCTTTGTGGGTTACGAATACACTTTGCAGAATGACCTGTGAATGCTATACTTAAGGCTTGGATGTGGCATTTTTGGATAGATTGGCAGGGATCAGAGGTGAGTGTCAGGGAACCGGAGAAGAGTTGGCAGTAGTCTAGGTGGGAGATTAAGTCTTGATAGTGTAGACATAGGGCTATGCTGGCATAGCCTGTAGTGAGGTGGACTGGCCCTCCCCAGACAAAAGAAGAGGGTGGCTCCACCCCCTTGTGGGCAGATCCCTACCCCGAGCTCCAAGCTCCGTCTGCCGGAAGTATAAAGGTGGGACCCGGAAGCTCAGTAGGGGCCCAGCCATTGGAGGGGACAAACGAGTCCCCTGAGCGCCTGTGCTGGGAGGTGGCAGCAGGCCTGCAGAGTGTGGACCACTGGCCTGGACCACCAGGGGCCTGGACAGACCTGACCCCAAGGGAGGCAGACAATTGGACCGCCTGGACTTCTGGATGACCGAACCCCACAGGAAGCAGGCGGCTGGCCTGGACCGACTGGACTTCTGGATGACCCGACCCCACAGGAAGCAGACGGCTGGCCTGGACCGCCTGGACCCTTGGACTACCAGATCCTGCAGGAGACAGATGGCTGGCCCAGACTGCCAGCTGGCCCAACCCTGGCAGAGCTTCATCTTGCTTCACTGGACCAGCAGGTACCCTTGGAGGGGGAGAGTGGAAGCGGCCCAGGGGTGGTAGACCTGTCTGGCTGCAACATTGGCAGAGGGTGAGTCAGCGTGTTGTGACTTGGGCCCTTACTGATGCAGTGGCAGACCCCTCTGCCACCCTTAGGTCCCTGGGCCAGGACGCAGTAGAGAGGGAAGGCCTGCATCCCCCCCGCCACCCAAGCAGTGGGTGGCAGTCTCTCCCTCCCAGAGGCTAGCTGAAGGAAAGCCTGAGTTAACTGACTTTGTTTGCAGCCCCACCTGAGTGCAGGTTGGAGCTGAGTGAGTTTGTTTCCTGCCCTGCTCTGAACCAGAGCTTTGGATGATTGACTATTTGCAGCTCCACCTGAGTGAAGGCTTGAGGAGGTTCTAGGGCTGCAGGGAGGCAGCCAGGGCAAGAAAAGGCAACAGGTCCAACCCCCTTGTCAGTGAGTGGCCATTTCAGACTTCAGTTTGCCCCTGAGAGAAGGGGCTAGAGGATGACTGGCAGTAGCCACTGAGGCAAGGTGGGTCTAGGGGGTTGGGGTTCTCCTGGGAGGGGAGACCCAGAGTGTGGGGACACTGCCGTGGGGTATGGGGCACCATGGTCCGAGAGGGAGGCGAGGCCTGAACTGGTGGAGATAAAGGAACTGCAGAGGGGCAGGTAAGGGCAGAGGAGAAACCGACCAGAGGAGGGCGTGCCTGAGCTGGATCAACTAATTCCTGGATTGACCAGCAGGAGTGCCCCGCCCTGCTACAAGCCCACTAAAGTAGACACAGCCTACGCTGACAAAGAGTCTTCTTTATAGGAATACCACCCCCATGAATGATGTTAGCTCTGTTGATAGATGCCTTCTTCCATTGACATGGCTGCGTCTACACTGGGGTTTTTGTTGGCTTAGCTATGTCGGTCAGGGATGTTGGTTTTTCACACCCTTGACTGATGTAGCTATGCCAACATAATTTTTAAGTGTAGTCAACTCTGAACAAGGATTTTAACAGCAGGAATGAAGAGGAAAGGAAGATTCTCAAGATGTGTTACATTCTTTCTTTTCTTGCACCCACTTTTGCCTGTTTAGTACAAATGCTGGGGGTGGATATAACCAGACCACTAAGTGGTCAGGCTGTTTACCGGTGGCTATTAAAGTTGTTCAGTGAGCAATTTCTGTATTGCTCAGTTAGGAGCTCAGTGTCGCTCTTCCCAGGGCCACAAAACACCTCGCTACCACCTGCCCGTGGCATGAGGAAGCCTTGTCCGTACCTGTCGGGGGGGGTCAGCTCCCTGACTCCACAAGCCACAGGTAACACCCTCACACATTCACTCACTCACTCCTCTCTCAGTCCGCATGGGCTCCGCTGTCCCTCATGCAGGCTGGACATAAGCACACTCCAACCCATAAGTCCTCTGAGCATCCCCCTGTGCTGTTCCATCCCTTAGCCACAGGAGACTCTCAGAATTGCAATGCCTGCTGTTCCAAAAGGAACAATACACCACAGCTTACTAGTTACACCTTAGAACACAGCTCTGCTTGACACACAACACTTTGATTTCTTTATAGAGAAAGTGAGTGTAAGTTTATGTAACAAAGAATAGAGGCTGATGTGATAGCAAACAAATATTGGAGACAAAGGGTTCCATATAAAACAACATCCATTTTAAACCTAAACTCCACTAACAAAATGCCCTCTTGTCTAATCACGTACGGCTTACCCCAGAGTCCTTCTCCGTGTTTTTCAACTGGGATGGCTGAGACCCTTCTTTCATGAGCCCATGCACACTGGCAACTTGTCTCCCCTTGATGAAGGACACCTGGGGATTCATCTGCACCCCACATACAGTTCCAAAGTTCACCATCTTTACTTCAGAAGAGGATAACTCCTACTATTTTTTCCTGAAGCCCCCACAACTTGTTGATTAGCATTTTGTTCAGACTGTAAATGGGTATCCACTGTGAATCCTATGGTACTCAATTTGCACATGACGAGCCAGACAGAGATAAGCATCTTCCTCGCTGCCTGACAGGAGTATATGGATCATCCTGTAGTGACCTGCCTTAACTCACAGACCTGGAGAATATATATTAAAATTTGTGTATCACTCCACATATTTTCTATATATACATCTCACAATGACTATGATGACCAGTGTGACACAGGCTTTCATTAGAGACCTTACATGATGTTCTTTGGCAAACTAGTATGTAGATCCTAGACCCAGGGGATCCCAGTAACTCTTATGCACCCCTGTTCCCTCTGTCAGTTGGCACCAAGAGGTCCCTGTATCACACTGAGGCATGGTCTGCACTTAAAATGTAGATCGGCATAACCACAGTGCTCAGGGGTGTGAAAAAATCCACCCCCCTGAGTTCCCTAGCTATGCTGACCTAACCCCATAGTGTAGATACAGCCAGATTGACAGAAGGATGCTTCCATCAACCAAGCTACCATCGTTCATGGAGGGGCAGCGTCCATTGCTGTAAGGGTCATCTATGCTATGGAGTTATGCCGGCACAGATATGGCTCCATAGCTATGTCACTGTAGTCCCCGTAGTGTAGACATGGCCTCAGATATACAGGTAATGGCCTCACTCTCAGAGGAAAGCATTAGGAAACATACACTATGATGCGTATCTGGGCCAAATGCACACTTCATGTGTAGATAAATATACATTTTCAACCAATAATCATTGCTGATAGAAAATGTCCAACATTGATTAAATAAAGAAGTTACAGATCACACACTGGTATTCCACAGGCAATAGGCAGATAGAGAAACTTTACCAGTCAAAGGACACAATGGATGATAGAGGGTCAGCTCTTTGAAATACACATATATTTAGGCTTGGCAGATTATTTTATTTATAATTTTGATGGATAATATTCAACTCATTATTGTTAAGCACTCTTTCTATTTTTATTGATTTAAGTGTTCACATTTGTGTGAAATTATGGGGGGTGTCAGACAATAGGGGGACTAGACAATTATTTAATGAGTGTAGATGTTGAGATTCAAAAAATTAAAGCTTTATAACTATAACTGTTAACATCGCCATGTCAAAATATACAAAGTAAATATCGTTAAATCAGACTATAAGTTCTTTAGTAGCATTTTTCTTTTTCTTCTTACTCTGCCTATGCATAAATTTTAATCATTAATGTAAGTCTTTTTTGTCTGTGTATGGTGAAATCAATGTTTGTTGACATTCACAGATAAAAATTGAATCCTTCCAAGCCTATATAGTAGTTCCTAACAAGGTGGTTGGAGTTCCCTCATTTTATCTAATGTTCAACTATGTGACAACCTGTAATTGCCACCCTTCAGTAACTGAAATTTTTTGACGGATCATCTTGATTGCCCATCTCTTGATTTCCTCCTTGAGGCACTTCATAGACGCAGAAGCCACTGACAAATGTAAAAGCTTTGAATGTGAGAACTGAATTTTTCTGAAATATATGCAATGAGCAACATCTCAGTACTATTGTTGTCAAAAACTGGCTTCACTCTTACTCTGCTGTTGCCTTCTTTCAGTCGTCTTTCCTTTTTTTTTCACTCTCCATTCCCAACTAGCCGTCTAATGGCCGTACAGGGAATGTCAATTATGGCCTTGTCAACATGGGAAAGTTTTGCCAGTAATGATGGAATAATTATCCTGATATAATCAAACTGCTATAGTTATACCAGTAGGACTTGTTGTGTAGGCATTCTTAGGGCTTATCTATGCTTAAAACTTGTACAGCTTTAATTACACCAGTTAAAGCAGTGCAACACCCTAAGGGTGGATGCAGTTCTACTGGTGTAAAGGTACTGAAACCAGTATAGCTATTCCCCTATGGAAAGGAGAATAACTATACCACTATCAATCATCTTTATATCAATATAACTATGTCCACACTAGGGCTTTTACTGATGTAAATGCATCGCAAAAAAAAAAAACAAACCAAAATACTAACTGAAATAGTTATACCATAAAACTTCTAAATATAGACCAGGTGTTATTCTGGAGTTAGAAGCTTTCTTCAGCCCAAAGCAGCATATGATGAATCAAAAGGGCCCTCTTATACCAGAATAAGATTGTTCACAGGGAACAATATACTGATATGAATTTAAACTGATAGTTATATCTTAGTTTATAGCAAACTTTCCCAAGTAGACAAGCTAATGATAATTCATTCATAATGAATGAATTCCTGTTCCTAATGGCCTGGTCAAAGGGCCAGGAGTCGCTCAAAAATCTCTCTGGTAGCTCTTGTACAGTACAAAGTCTCCACAGAGAGAACTGGTCATCTCTTAGCTCTCATGACATCCATCATCATGAGTGGTTCACTAGGAACTGCCACCTGTTCCCAGCACCCTGTCCAGCGTGAGTTTTTCCTCCCGTCTTATTTCCTGCTTTTTCTACCTTCCTCCTCCCCCAACAACCTTTCTTCCCTCACTGCCATCTTTCTCCTTACACAGCACACAGGTGAATTTCACTGTATGTACCTCTTACTCCCTATTCTGAGAGCTTATATAGGGCATAGGCTTTGTACTGGCCCTGTACACAGGGCTGAATTTCACTCAGTGAGTAGTTAATATGGCTACTCAGTTGAGTAAAATAAGGAGGATTTGGCCCTAAGTCATTTAAGGTTTTAACAATAAACCAAGGGCCTGATGCTGAGAGGTGCTCAGCACCTATTAGTTCTCTTGACTTCAGTGTATGATGTGGGCCTGATCCTAAGAGCACCCACAATATACAACTAAAACATAACTAGTGATAATCATTGCCCCCTTGCCCACAAATGAGTCCCCCAACTATTAATTGATCTGAAGAACAAAACAGAACCACATGAACCTGAAACCAACCAACTGACCCCCTTCTAAAATCAAACAACCTCTGCAATACATGCCTAGAAGATGGAATACACCATTTAAAGATGAAACCTTCATTATATAGCAATCCTTCCAATACATATAGAAGTATTACATATTTTCATACATTAATCCTGGGCCCAGCAACATAATCCATAAACGATTTCCATATGTTTTTGAATGAATCTCCCCTGTTCTGTATTTTATAAACCACTCTCCCAAGGCATGCAATATGAGTAAGGAGAGCCATCCCTTCCGCCTCTGTTAGGGGAGCTCTGTCTTTCTAGGGCCTCAGAATGAGTCTCTTTGCCACTGTGAATCTGAGCCACAACCAGGTTGCTTCCTTGAAGGAAATTTCTTAAGATCAGAAGTACTAGTAATATACAGCTCTGGAGTATACAGTAATATACAGAACAGCAATAACATCGCTCTCCCCTTTCCCCATTATGCACACGTGACCACATAGTCCCAAAACATGTGAATAAGGCCTGCCACATAGATTTGATCCAACCAAAAAAACATGCAGGGCTCAGACCCAAACCTTTTTCTGATGTATTCTGTGTAGCTTATGTAAAATATTAAAATATGTAATTTTAAATTCATGCCCTTTATTGCTTTATAATTAAGAAACCAGATCTTTCCCCACTGATTTTCCATGCAACTTTTCCCTTTTCTCATATCCCATGTGGCTCCTTAAGTATGTTAAGGCCCCACTATTAAAATTTATATAAATCAGATGGCTGGTGAGTGTTGAATCTGATTTTTCTCACTAACCTGAGGGGCGGGGAAATATTAATATGTTTGAACTTTAAAACCACAAATGAGCTCTTGAATAATCTGGGTCAAAGCCTTAGATGGTGTGCACCAATTTACAGGAGCTGAGGATCTGGCCCTGTAAATTTTAGTCCTGAGATTCACAGGGGTCTATGAGACAAATGATAGGCTCAGTAACAGGTCTCTTCTCAAAACCCACAAATGAGGCACTAATGTGTGAAAGTGAGTTTTACACACAATTTTAATGGTTGTATTTGTATCTTTACACAGACACACAGTTCAGTCAATGAGATTGTGTTGGACACAGTAGAAACATTACAATCAAATCTCCACTTTCTCCCCCAGTCCAGGAGTCACCTCTGCCTCTACATCTCAGTACCTCATATCCAGCCCTCCTCATATGAACATCCCATTCTCATGAACCCTCCATCTGTGCTTCTCTTCACACAATATCCCAGGAATTAATGTCTGTAGGACTTTCAGTCCTCATGCTTGCAGCACGCTATCATGGCGGGCATAACAAGATGGTGCTGTTACCCATAGTCTTCCAAGTTCTTTTCCTTCGAATGTGACTGAGCTTTGACTCTTGGAAAGACATGCTGTGTTAGTTCTGAGTTATGCAAGGGTTTGTGTAGAGGCAGTATGGCAGGAGAGGGAGCTGTGTGAGCAGCGGGAGACTTTGCTGTCTGCCTCGGGATCTCATTAGGGTCAGTTTTGGGGGCAGAGTCAGGAGCACCAGAAGCTCACTAGAAGCGGGGGCGGGGGGTGGGGGAGAAGGGGGGCTGCTGGTGCCCAAACCATGGCCCTGCCCCGCACTTGCTCCTCTCCACCCCTCCCTCTGTCACTCGCCATTAAGGCAGGTAAAAAGTAGGAGGAAAAAGCCCTCCCATTTAAAGTGATAGGGCCATGATCCCTGGGCCCCCCTGTTCCAGTGCCCTTGGCAGAGTTGTCCCTTGGAACCAGGCACTGGTGCTGAGATTCCCTGAAGAAGGGATTGCTCTGAATGCTGTTTGATCATCTCATTTCAGGATGGTTGCATATTTACAAATAAATAACTTCGCATCCAGGGGGGAGTTAATTTGCAAAGCCCTGACATCTGCTTCTGCTTAACAGAGGGGTGATGCTGGTGCTGGAATGGGACACTGTTGTCAGAAGAAGAGGGGCACCATATATTTAATATTCTAGGTATTGCTAGTTATATATTTTACTCTGCTTTTAAAATTCCTTTTACACTGAAGATATTTTGGAATGAAAGATGGCAGGAATCTGAGGACAGGACAGGGAATAGTCCCTCCTAGCCTCTATGAGCACATGGAATTTTAAGAAATGTAAAGAAGTTTTAGTGAGTATATTTTGGGGAGGACATCAGCCCAATTCAAAAAATGAACACAATGTAGATCTAATTGTTATAACAGTCTTCCTGTCTTCAACGTCATAGTCTCTGAATTCTTTGCTATGACATGCAAAACATACCAGGCATTTGGCTTTTGTGGGTTAGTGCCTAACCAAATGGTTAGAAAGCTGCTTAGAAGTGATTTGTTGTCTTAGACGCTATATTTCTTAAAGAAACTCCAGACCACATGAAATTTGGCTTAAATGCCATTATGATAAAAGCCATTAAGCCAATGATAATCATTCTGTGCATATTTGTACTCTACATGTTTACCTGAAAGACAGACCTGGGCATGCTTACACTAGTTTTTCAACATATTTCTAAGTTCTGTAAATGCTGTTATGTACTTTATATATTTGACATTTTTAAACCACGAAGACTGAAAAAGGCATGTGCACCATTATTATCATTGGCCCTTGTTATCAAGAAAAGCAGCATGTTAAGGTGATTACTGACCAATAAATTCAAAGTGGAAGAGACCTATTAGGCCATCTGGTTCATTCTGACAATGTGAACATGGTGCATTATTAGAAAGGAAATACTAGTTCATGCAGACTCATAACGAGCAACGCTTTTTCACCTTAAGATGCTAGAGTCTGTTCCATTCAAAGGTGGCATTCCCTTGCTGACTATAGCTCTCCATTGGGTTTGATCAACTACAAAGATTTCCCAAGTCTTACCTTCAACGTTAATGCCATTAAGGGTACATTTGAGTTTATCTTTAATATGGAGACACTGGTCTCCAGGCTGATCTGAACTTTCACCTAGTTGGACTCTGGAGGGAGGGAGGGTCTTGCATTTAAGGCACTGGGACTCAGGAGACGTGGATTCAAGTCCAGGCTCTGCCACAGACTGACCTTGGACAAGTCATTGAATTTCTCTGTGCCTCAGTATTAAAAAAAATCCCTGTGTTGTTCATTATCTTACTCCTGTAGTCGAAAGGCAAGCCAACAGGATATTTGCTCAGAACTATTTGCAGGCAATGTTCCAAACAGCCATTAATTTACTAAACAGCTCATACTTTCTATAGACTGACAGATTCTGATCTTATTTACACCAGTGTAAATCTGAATCATCTCTCCTCTGAAGCCAGTGGAGTTCTTTTGGCAGAATTTAGCACACATCTTCTTAAGGACCTTGTAGTTAATGCTATTAATATGCCTTGTAAAACCACGCCTTTCGGTCCATGATTTTTAGCTAAGAGGGAAAGGCATTCTATTTTGCAGGAAGCCATACATAACAAATACAGGTTTAAAAGGTCCCCATCTGTGGGGTGCGCCCCCCTTGGAGGGTGAAGGACCATTCAGAGGGGTGCAGCTGGGGTCCAGGCCAGCCCCCATGGGGGTGGGGAGGGAATGACACCCAGCTCGCTCCTAGCCCCAGCTGCTGGTCACAGCCACTGGCCCTGCACCCGGGGTCCCAGCCAGGGCCCCCTTATCCCCGTCTGCATCCCCTGCTCCTGGAGCCACAGCCCCGCTCCTAGCCCTGGCCCCAGAGGGTGGGGTGTGGACAGGGGTAAGGGGGTGCAAGGGAAAAAGTTTGGGAAACATTGAAATAGAGGCAATATGATCCAGCAAACAGGGCATTGAATCAGGAGTCAGAACACTTGACCAACTCAGAATGGGAGCATAGTACACCCACTTGGCACAATTCACAGGCATAAATTACGTCACCAGTTGCAAGGGGGCGAAGAATCAGATAGTACATTTTTTGAATGAAGTAAATACTGAATTTGTGGCTTTGAAATGCAAAAGACAACCTGAGAACTCTACTAATGAGAGATAAATATTTTATAGTATTGAACTTGAAATAATTAGGACACAACCAACACATTTTGAGACACAATTTCTTTATGTGGAGTAGATGAATTTAGCTAACTGATTGCATGAATTTCAAAGATGCTGAGCACCTGCACCTCCTGTTGAAGTAAATGTAAGTTGTGAGTAACTTAGCACCTCAGGAAATAAACCATGTAGTTCTACCAATGAAATGGAAGGCTCTTTTAATGGTATATGATTCTCACTGTTCAAATGTAGAAACACAAACAATTCTAAAATTTCTATAAAGAAACAGAACAAAAAAATTACCAGGTGAGGTTCTTTGGCCTGTGCTATACAGGAAGTCAGACTAGATGATCATAATGGTTCCTTTTGGCCTTCATGTATGAATCTATGAAAATTATTTCTCCATCCGCTTGACAGTATGTATATTTATGAATGCACCTAATGGCAGCTGGAATTCTAACTGTATGAAATAGCAGAACATCAATGGATCAGGAAGCCAGTCTTACATCCTGTGACTTCTTCCTCTGGGACACTTTATGCATACTGCACACAGGCAAGGTGAATTATCAGTTGTGCAGCTTTCCAAGTTGTTAGGGCCTTCAAGCAGACAAGGTAGATAATATGCTGTCATTATGAAGACTCATATTCACAGACATAGCATGCACTAACAAATACAGTAGCGTCTAAAATTGTGTTTATCCTTCTAGAATCTCAATAGTGCTTCTAGAACTTGCAGAAACCATTGTAAAATTAGAAAGGCTCCAAACATTTTCACACGCGCTTCTTGAACCTGAGTACCTTAGCTTTTCTCAGAGTCAGTGTGCTTCTTGGAATCCTTTTAGACTCTTGATTTATTTTACATACAAGCTTGTCAGAAGAATTAACAAATGACCCAATTCAGTTTGGTCTTCACCTTTCAGCCACATAAAAGGTCAAAAGGAGACCCACTGTTGTTGCTTATGGTATTACCATGTAATTATGAAGAAATTCAGTAGCAAATTACTTTGATGGCTTTTTCCTCTCCTTTCTTAGCAGTTGAAAGCATTCTTTCAAGATGCTGTGAATACTCTTATTTACCTGTTCTGAGAACAAAACACTCATGAACACATACATTTAATATTTTCCTGTAAGAGAAACAGCAGTGTCAGTGGAGGCAAATCATTGTCCATTATCACTTACAATTTGGCATGCATTCCCTTTATTGCTCAACACCACACTAACACTGGGAAAGTAAGTAATACAGGACATTGTGATATCTCAAACTTTGAAAAAGTTCTTGTGCATACAAAGTGGTACTTACCTATTAGAGTAGTCCATTTAGATTCCTAGAACTGTATGTTCATAGAGTGCCATCTCTTTTGAAAGTGTGGAAAAATCATGAAACAAATTTAATAACCTATGCGTTGCAATGGATTGATCATATCATGGTCACCATTTTGGATTTCTTCCAATCCATTTACAATGCCACTTGAGGATTTACTGATTCTCAAAATGCTGTTTCATCAAAACTAAAAATGCATTGTTCAATGACATAGACAAAATGAAAAAAGAATTTTGTAACTCAAACAAAGCATTTATATATTGAAATATGGTCATGAGACTACTTCCTCTTTGGGGTCCTAGCTAACTTAGTGGGTCCCACAATTTGCAACATATCCCTCACGTTTTAAAAATAATGCACTGTCATGCATTACTTATAATGAAAGGGTAAAAGATGTGTATTTCCTAACTACCTCCCATAAAATTAGTAGATTACGATGCAGGAGTTATGAAGAAATAGAAACATTTATAAACAATAATAAAATGTGGCCTAAAATTAAGCAATTTTGGGGCAGCTCGATGGCAACCTTTACCATATCTTACTGAGAACTGTAGGGAATTACAAACATTTGTGGCTAATGAAATTATATGTTAAGACATCTATAGTAAACTGACAGTCTATATAATACACTGTGGAAAAGCTTGTTGTCCAGTCTGTCTCTAGAATCACTGTATGCAAAGCTTTCTTATATTTGTGGAGTTGCTTGACGTTTGTCATCTAGATGAACCTCGAAGGACTGAGGGTTTTTTACATATAATTTTACATCAAGTTTTTTAGGGTTGTTTTTATCAGCATTACATTTTTTTGTTTGCTAGCTGTAAAGATGAACAGGAACCTGGCAAAGTTTTTGATAAGGAAATCTTTGATTTGAAGATCTATAAAGAGGTGCTTTTTTAGGTTTATTTCCTCATATATTTTTCGTGAATTTGCTTGAATGACGTAAATTGCTTATCTATGCAACATTCAACTTCTTTGAGTGCCCACTTCATCAATAACTTGTTTTATTAGTAGATTGGACCTGAGCTATTCCAATACAGGTAAGATGGGCTGAGAGCTGACTGCTGTTCTTCATTTAATAATTATAATTTCTGGACTTTGTGCCAATTTTACAGGGAGATGGACAAAATGGGACAGTGCCTGGCAGTTTAGTTCAAGAGGTTAGTGGGCCCAAGTCTCCACTTGGCTACCCTGAATAAATAATAAATAACTTCAAGAAATGACATCATTGTAGAGCAGTTGCACATCCAGGTAGAATCGGGGCCAGTATACTTAATAGGATATAGCTCATATGTGGTGGTACAATGAGCTAAATTAGGAAGATAGGAGTTGCTCTTTTTTTCTGAAAGATGTTATGTAATCACACAACTTCCTTTTAGGCAGAGTTAGGCTTCTCTTCCCTCCCCCCTCCCCCCGCTTGCCATTTCTGTAATTGAGGATTAAGAATCTTGGTTCTGCCATTGTCAAAATAATTGTTCTATGGAGATTATTTTAGGAATTGCTTTGTAATAGGAGAAGCTCAAAAAGGATATAATCCCAGGTGAAAGGAAACTGGAATTCATGGTGAGCAAATGTACCATTAACCTTTTCAAAGCAGCCTAAAATAACATTTCAACTAAGAAAATAGCAGAAGGAATCTCTGAGTTAATCTCATCGATCAGTGAACATAAAACTGTAACACCTTCCATTTAATTGCAATTGGTTGTAACTTCTTTTACAGCTAGACACGGTCTATGGGAAAATATGCCCTTTCCCACTTCCTGACGATGCAAACAGCATACTGAAGCCAATCATTTCGCAGTAGGACAAAGACTCCATGTGCTCCTATGAGGCCCATGTTATACCAGTACTCTGCCTGGGTCGTTCACAAGTTTGTAGTGGCAGGGAGTGTGAGGAAGCAACAGGGTGCAAGGAATCTTCCCTCCCCTAGTATGGTCAGTGTAAAGGACAGACAATTGCAGACCCCACCCTTAGGACTGCTCTGCATTGTACCCCAATGGGGAAGGAGCAGGGGATGGGTGAGGAAGAGGTAGAGCCTTGATCCATTACCCTCCACCCTCTTTGTGCTGGGTTGCAAGTCAGGATTGTCACACAGGGGGAGGTAAACTGTCCTCATAATAGGGAGCAGTAGCAGGCACACACCTACATGACAGGGAGCTCCAGCAATGCCTTCCTGTGCTCCCCGGGGGCCAAGGCAGCTTTGCACTATCCCCTGATTTTGGTGTGCTTACATGGGCATCTTAAAAATGGTTAGACTGAGGCAGTTAAATAAGTTGCTTTAAATCACTGATTTGAGCCCTGGTTAGAACCCAGGCCTCCTGACTTCCACTCCTCTGGGGTGAGAAGATTCTGTTTTCTCCACTCAGTTATCAGGGAAGACTCTTCTGAGCTGACAGGTTATACTTTACCAACCTTCTTTTGAGTAAGATACAGTAAGACTTTTAATTACTATTGAAGGTTAGATTCAGGATGTGAACCCCTTGAGGGCCCATGTCTTCCTTGTATTTTTAGACAATATCAGGCACACAGTCTGTGCTCACAAATAACAAATTGGCAAGGAGCCTTAATGGGTTGGTTTTGCTCCTCTATCAGGTGTCGCCAGTCTCCACCGTTAACTTGATTTGGCTCGGTTCAGATGCATCGATTCAGAATTAGTTACATGTAGCATTTGTGTATTACGAAGTTGCCTAATTTGCTTGAGAGTTGTTAGAATCCAACAATATATATTTTGGCTAGGGTTAAACCTTAATCCCAGATGCTATATGCCAATTCAAAGTGTGTTTTGTGTGCAGATTATCTGAAAATGGCTTGGCACCCAAGGACTTTCCATTGGCACTAAAAGAGCCATACTGTGCCAAGAAAATAAATATCAAACAGAAATGTGCCAGTATTTCCTGCCAGTCTCACATTTTTGAAACTTTTTCCATCCTCCATGCCATTTATTTCTAATATGCTTCCAGGCTTCCTAGGGAAAGTCCTTTGAGTTTCACCCTGGGGTGCTGAAAATCTTCTAATCTGAATACTAAAAATGTTAAATGAGAAGGAGGGGGGCCCTCCAGAGCAGTGAGGAAATTCCATGAACCTTTTCCTGTGACAAGTTGGAAAACTTCAGGGGTTGTCAGACCATCCAGAAAACACAACAGATGGAGAACGACACTGTCTCAGGATGGCAGATGTTCCTTCCACAGTTTGCACAAAAATGTTGGTAAACAGTCCCTCCTACTGTCTGAATCCCACATACCATACACTCCTCCCAACCCTATGTGCTTGTTGATTCCTCCCTCTCCTTTCCCCACTCTTGCCTTTGGAACTGTCTTACCCCCCTTTACTCTTGGAATATCCTCCCACCTATTGTCTGCCAAGTCCGCTCCTTCGAATCCTAGTCTTCAAAGCCTCTTTCTTGCACACGTCCTTCCAGACAGTTCTCTTCACCAATATCCGCTCCAACTCGCCTTATACCTGAAATGTGTTTGGCTTTGTATGTGTTAGACTGATTATTCTGCAGGGCAGAGATGTGGTGGTCTCTCCTATGTGCCAATCCTGCAAGCTGATCCATATTGGTAGAACTTTTCTGTTCTTGTGCAGAGCACCCTTGAATCATATGGGACTCTGTGAGGCCATAAGGGTCCACGCACATGAACCAGATTTGGACCTTGTTTTGTAAAATTCTGTGAATTTGACACTATATACATAATGATCGTAGTAATAAAAGCCTTCAAATTATGCTTTAACCAACTCACTGTAATAAAATAGAAAATAATATGACTAGATATTTAAAATATTTTAAAGTACATTTAATGTGTATATCTAGCATGCTTGTTTGATGAAATTTCATTATCCACCCACATCTGCAATACTGAATGAAGAGAGGCTACACTCCAAGGTAACACACTCAGCTTGCCTACCTTTGCTATTCAAGCACCTGCCAGATAGATCCAATAATCTCCAAGTTTTGGACCTGTGTTTGGGAAGACACAATGGAAACCAGGAAAGCTTATGTCCTGTTGTTCTAGATAAAAATCCATTGGGCTGTTTTTGATCCAAACTTTAAAAAAAGAAGAGCTTTTGACTGTTAGAAACTATTTCAATTTTTTTTAAACACAGGCAAGTGGTAAGGACTTTAATTTTAAAGCCACCATACACATAGTCTCAAATGATACACTATTTCAAATGTCAGAAGAAATCTGGCATAGACACAACATTAAAGCGGATTGGAAATAAAATTTCAAATTGATGGCGGCTCATGTTCAGTAGGTAGTTTTGAATTCTATTTTATTCTATTCTAATTAGATTTTTATACTGTGCTTATCACGGTAGTATCTAAGCGCCTTCCAATAGCGCAGTAAGCAATGTGCCTACACATCTGTGGCATGTTCTCTCCTCTCCGCAAAGGGAAAAATATATGCAGAGGAGTGTCTCATTTTCGTAGGGTTTTGTTTTGTTGTTGTTAAATATGCCTATTGCCATGAGGGCTGTCAATTGATCACAGTTAAATCATGCGATTAACTAAAAAAATTGAATCGCGATTAATTGCACTTTTAATCACACTGTTATAGAATGCCAGTTAAAATGTACTAAATATTTTTGGATCTTTTTCGACATTTTCAAATATATTGATTTCATTTACAACATAGAATACAAAGTGTGCAGTGCTCACTTTATATTATTTTTGATTACAAATATTTGCACTGAAAAATGATAAATAAAATAAATAGTATTTTTCAATTCACCTCATACAAGTACTTTAGTGCAATCTCTTTATCGTGAAAGAGCAATTTACAAATATAGATTTTTTTGTTACATAACTGCACTCCAAAACAGAACAATGTAAGACTTTAGAACCTACAAGTTCACTCAGTCCTACTTCTTATTCAGCCAATTGCTAAGACAAACAAGTTTGTTTACAGTTACAAGAGATAATGCTGCCTGCTTCTTGTTTTTTAAAATCGCTTGACAGCCCTCAGAGTAGCAGCCGTGTTAGTCTGTATTCGCAAAAAGAAAAGGAGTACTAGTGGCACCTTGGAGACTAACAAATTTATTTGAGCACAAGCTTTCGTGAGCTCACGAAAGCTTATGCTCAAATTTGTTAGTCTCTAAGGTGCCACAAGTACTCCTTTTCTTTTTACTGTAACGAGAGTGATCAGGTAAGGTAAGCTATTACCAGCAGGAGAGTGGGGGGGTGGGAGGAAAAACCTTTTGTAGTGATAATCAAGGTGGGCCATTTCCAGCAGTTGACAAGAACGTCTGAGGAACAGTGTGGGGATGGGGGGGGGGGCACGGAATATACATGGGGAAATAGTTTTACTTTGTGTAAAAAGAAAAGGAGGACTTGTGGCACCTTAGAGACTAACAAATTTATTTGAGCATAACCGATGGTTACATAAACACCACCCTATACTGGAAACCTACTGACCGCTATTCCTACCTACATGCCTCCAGCTTTCATCCTGACCACACCACATGATCCATTGCCTACAGCCAAGCTCTATGATACAACCGCATTTGCTCCAACCCCTCAGACAGAGGCAAACACCTACAAGATCTCTATCAAGCATTCTTACAACTACAATATCTACCTGTGGAAGTGAAGAAACAGACTGACAGAGCCAGAAGAGTACCCAGAAGTTACCTACTACAGGGCAGGCCCAACAAAGAAAATAACAGAACACCACTAGCCATCACCTTCAGCCCCCAACTAAAACCTCTCCAACACATCATCAAGGATCTACAACCTATCCTGAAGGGTGACCCATCACTCTCTCAGATCTTGGGAGACAGGCCTGTCCTAGCTTACAGACAGCCCCCCAACCTGAAGCAAATACTCACCAGCAACCACACAACAGAACCACTAACCCAGGAACCTATCCTTGCAACAAAGCCCGTTGCCAACTGTGCCCACATATCTATTCAGGGGACACCATCATAGGGCCTAATCACATCAGCCACACTATCAGAGGCTCATTCACCTGCACATTTACCAATGTGATATATGCCATCATGTGCCAGCAATGCCCCTCTGCCATGTACATTGGCCAAACTGGAGAGTCTCTATGTAAAAGAATCAATGGACACAAATCAAACATCAAGAATTATAACATTCAAAAACCAGTTGGAGAACACTTCAATCTCTTTGGTTACTTGATTACAGACCTAAAAGTGGCAATTTTTCAACAAAAAAACTTCAAAACCAGACTCCAATGAGAGACTGCTGAATTGGAATTAATTTGCAAACTGGATACAATTAATTAATTTAGGCTTGAATAGAGACTGGGAGTGGGTCATTACACAAAGTAAAACTATTTCCCCATGTTTATTCCGCCTCTTCCCCGCCCCCCCCCCACTATTCCTCAGATGTTCTTGTCAACTGCTGGAAATGGCCCACCTTGATTATCACTTCAAAAGGTTCCCCCCGCCCACCCCGCTCTTCTGCTCATAAGCTCACCTTACCTGATCACTTTCATTACACTGTGTATGGTAACACCCATTGTTTCATGTTCTCTGTGTATATAAATCTCCCCACTGTATTTTCCACTGAATGCATCCGATGAAGTGAGCTGTAGCTCTCGAAAGCTTATGCTCAAATAAATTTGTTAGTATCTAAGGTGCCACAAGTCCTCCTTTTCTTTTGACAGCCCTAATTGCTATGTCTTTATACTAGAGAAGGCAAGATCAAATAAATGTGCCCTGCACTTGGAGTGGAAAGTGTTAAGGTTTGTGATGGTCCTTAGTTCCTGGGCGATTTCCTTCCACAGTCTCGGACCACTTTTCAAGAAGATACCATCTCCCACACAGATGAGCTTTACTCTTACTGTTGAGAGTGCACACATTTCTGTAAATTCAGTGTGCCCACATACAAAATCCTGCTTACTTGAAGGCACAGATTATGCATACTTTCTTTGTATCTGTGAGCAACCCACTAATTATACTGGTCAACTTTGTGTGCACACACATTGAGACTTACTAAGAGGGAAAAAGGGGCAGGAGGGAAGATGGTAAGAGTTAAACAGAAGACTATTTTCTAAACAAAAATTACATGCATAAGCCTATATTGATAGCAGGGCCATGTTGTGCATGCAAACAATATAAATCAGACACAGAGTCCCCTTTGTGTATATATTTTACTAATTAAAGACAACATTCTGCTCCTAGATCTGAAATAAAACATTTGTATAGTACATACTTTAACTGGATCCCAATATGGAACTCCCACTGACCTTAGTTGGAATTATGCATAGTTATTTCATGTAGAATACCCTAGAGACCCACATTGCACCTGGGAGCAAAATTTTGCCATAAATAAATCCATTCCCCTTCTTTACTCCCTTTTACAATTTGTGGCAGTGAAAAGTGGAGCATATCTTTTCCACAACGACAACCCTGTAAATCCTCCTAATTCACGCATGTGGAAGGGAAGGGAGGGAAGGCAAGGGAAGGGAGCAAAGCTCAGACTGTTGTGGAAATCTTACTTCTGAATTTCTTGATTTCTGGGTATTGGAAATCTCATCCATGTTGTTACTTAAATATAGGTTAATGCTGAAGAATTAGCATTTGTTCTTTGACCTTGTCTATACTCAGGATTTCAGTCATCAGAAGCTAGCCACCAGTATAGTTGCGCTGGTGCAAAATCATAGTGTAGACAGAAACTGCTATAAACCATGATTTGCACAAGCACAGCTTAGCCTTGCTTGAAATTGGGGTAAGCTGTGTCAGTGGAAGTCATGGTTTATATTGGTGTGAACAGTCTACAATCGGGTTTTGTACCATTGTAGTTGTATTGATAGTTAAACCCAATGGCCATAACTGTGGAAAATCTCAGTGTAGACAACGCCTTCATTTTACAAAGATAGCTTAGCCTGAGGTGAGCATGACTGAAGGGAAATTTGTTGAATCCATATCTACCCAACTGTGTGATCTATTTTCTGTTATAGACCACAAACTAGATACAGATCAGGCTTGTCTCTAACAGGAAAAATATTATAAGGGAAAGAAGAAATTTATTCTTGAAAAATGATATCTGATATAAAAATTACAGGCAAACAGTTGCTTTGATTTATGTTCTGTTGGAATAATTCACCACTTAGCAGATCTGCTAGCCTGTCTGTAAATATAGTTGAGCACAATGAAACTTACGTAAGGTCTCCCCTGCCAACCCTGGTTCTGTAATTCATTAGCATCAAGTTGCTGGCACAGTATTGAGCTCATTTCAAGTTGGGTTCTTTTTTTAAACAGGGAAAAGTTCTCCTAGTTATGAACACTAGGGGGCTTGGTAGACGTTTTGGAAGCTTTTATTCAAAGCATTGATATGGAGGGGAGCAGAGAAGGAAGATGGAGGGCGGGGAAGTGCTGCTGCTTTGCCAGTGGTAGTGGCTGCTATTAGGACTAAAACTTTGATATTGGCACCACTGACTCTAGGCTTTGCCACTCACTGGGCCCAATTCTCCTGTCTAGCCATTTACCTCAGTGTCACGTGGATATAAAAGGTTTCCACATCAGAATGGGAGCACCATTGTAAGTGCCCATACACAGATACTGCCATGACCATCAGTGCTTATAGACTCTGTCTCCTATAGAAATTGAGCGAGTTAGACAGCTTTTTCCTTATTCAGGATTCAGGTTTCTCCTTCAGGGGCCTGTAAATATAGCAGAGCTGTTTTTGTTAAGAAATACTAGAAGCAGGCACTGTCCTACTAGAGCAGACTTGCTGGATGTTGTACAGCAGATCTGGTAGGAAAGACTTTTTTGTTTCTTTAAATAGGAAAAGATGACAGGGAAGCTTCTTAGGAAAGTGCTGCTTCAGGGCATGAAAGCCATAAATCCTTAGTCTGGTTTGGTACCATCCATGAGACTGCTTGTGTGAGTAAGGTCCTACTAACATGAGCAAAGGGGACAGAGTCAGGCCCTTTTCTGACTTGCTCCTATTAAAAATTATTTATGTTCCTGTGAGCATTGGCTGAAGTAAGACTTTTCTGTGAATCTGAACAGTCAGAAGTCAAATGACAAGTTAATCTACCTAGGCGGCAAGCACAGTTCAAATGGTCACAGCAAACGGGATGTTCTTTGATTAGATCTTCCCACCTCCTTCATGGAGTCCAGGTCTCGCTTATGGACACAAACGTCTTTGTGCTGAGACAAAGTTCAGGATCTACCAAACCTGTGTATTGCCTGTACTGCTATATGGGTCAGAAACCTGACCCCTCTTACAGGCAGATTTGGAGTAGCTAGACATATTCCGTACATGCTGTCGGAGCTAAATCCTGAGCATGAAGGGGTTTAACTTCGTGAAAAATGCCCTAATCTCACAGAGATATGGACTTCCTTCAATCACTCATTCTATTCAAAAGAATCGTATTATAGGACCATATTAATGTGTATATAATCTTACTGGTGTGACATCTATTTAATTATTTGTATTATAATCGTACCTACAGATCCCACTCAAGGATCCCAGCCCCATTGTGCTAGGCACTGTCCAAATAAATAAAGATAGTTTTCACCCCCAAGAGCGTGCAATCAAAAATTCTATAGGGTTTTTCCATGAGGGGCTGTCCTGTAATAGAAAACACAACAGCCTGGGTTAATAAGGAATCTTAAACCTAATACTGATTGATAGTGAAGATATTATACTGTTAGCCATTTTAATTCCCACAAGCTGCCTGCAGTCCCCTCCATTAGAAGTTCTGGAGCTGGAGCTGGTTAGCCAAGGAATAGACGAGGGAAAAAAGGAGCTGTATAATCAAATTAGCTGACAGGACTTGAACCACCACTTGGCACCTAGTGTAGGCACAGTTTAACACCTTTATAATCATGTTAGTTGGTCCTGCTGTTACCTGATACTGAAAAACAAAACATCACTATCATACACTACCAAGAAGGAGAAATAAAAAAAATCTTTACTGATCAAAACACAATGGACTGCATTGATGGAGTTGCATATTTCCTCAGTTCTAAACTTGCACCATTATTTATAAATGCTGGAGATACCATTGAGGAAGAAAAAAAATGCAAGGCACTTGGCTCAAATAGAAAGAATCTGGCATTCTGAACTGTGTTTCATAAAGAAACATACGGTTGCAAAGCTTCAATACATTAAAGGCACAACAGTTTTACTGTGGAAGAGACAGAATTGATTTAGATGTTTCAGCCACTTTCTGCATGACCTTTTCCCCAGGAAAATGTTGCAAGTCTTTTACCTTATTGAAAATTTGGAATTGTATTTAGCTGTATGGAATGATTTTATATAGAATGTTTTAGAATGCCAGATTGTTCCTCTCTCAGTATTAATACAGACTTCCCCTCCCCACAATTGGAAAATGCATTTGATTTCTTAAATGTCAGTTTGAGATGTGCTGTGAGCAGATGATATGTTTGCAATCAGTTGGAAGTTTTGCCAGCTAAGTCAGTGGGGGTGGGCAGAACAGATCTTCCTAACACCATAACCGTCCCCCACCAGTGATATATGCTCCCTCAGGCATTTATATGGCCACCCATTACCATAGTATCTGAACACTTCAGGGTCATTCATGTATTTATCCTTATGCCTGTGAGGTGTAGAAGTATTTTCCCATTCTACAGATGGGAAACTGAGGCAAATAATTGCCCAAAGTCACACAGGAAATCTGTAGCCAACCAAGGAATTGAACCCATAGCTCTTGAATTCTATGCTAGGACCCTAACCCCTGCACCATCCTTTCCATCTTTCAGTCCCTATAAGGTTCTGAACTTCTCCCTCTTCATTAACATTCCCTCTTTCCAGCACTGTCTATCTTCCTTTTGATCTTCAGTTGGGATGGCTTGATTGCTTATGAGTGGGATTTTCAAAAGCATACAAGTGATTTAGGCATAAATCTGGTTGGAAAATTAGACGTTTCCCACTGCACATTTAGACAACAATGATGAAATTTTTTTTTGTAAATTTTCCATAGAAAAATTTCACTTTTGGCAAACCATCAAAAACTGAAATATTTTGGCCAGAAATGAAACATTTTGGCTGAAAACTGAAATACTCAGTTCAGAAATGCTGCCATGATGCCTTCTAGGAGTTGGAGTTGTGGTGCCTCATTCTTCTGTATAGGCTGGGTTCCCTGATTGGACTACATCTCCTGCGATGCATCTCATGGTGAGAGGATGCAATTCCATTACGGGCATTTCTGGCCCTTGTACATCCTGGTGGGTGTAGTCCAGTTGGGTAGCCCAACCAATAGAGTTCCTTGACACAACATGGCAAGCTATCTGAATCAAAATATTTTGGTTTCCATGCTTTGGGTTTTTGGACAAAACCACAATTTTCTGTTGAAAGCAGAGATTTTCCATATAAGATTCTGTTTTATCAAGAACCCAATTTTCAATCAAAACACAGTTAGACGGAAAATTTTTGAGCCGTGCTCAAATTTTTCAGCCCTGCTAAGCATCACAAGTCCTCTGGATTTGAATTAATGGGACATATGCGCTTAAATAACAGAGGAACTTTTGAAAATCCCTCGGTATAGCCTGAGCACACTAATTTGAGGGCTCACTTGGGCCTAAAGTGATGGATAACCTCATGCTGGCCCTCTACATGGGGGAAATTTCACCCCTACAGAAGCTCAGGCAGCATAACTCACTTCTACTGTGGTCAGGGAAGCTTATCCATAAAGAAAATTATTAGAAAACAGAAGGTCATAAGAACTTGCTGCGAGAGAGTTCTGTTGAAACCGTTGCCATCATCTGCCCCAAGATTTTAGGCCAAATGCAGTCCTTTCTATAGCAAAAAGGAGTACAAAGATGTGCAGAAGATGTGACCTTTGAAAATGATGATGCCTGGAAATGGTGTGTTTGACAGGGTGTACCAGGCCCTTTGAGGCCCCCTGCTGCAGGCCTCATGGTCCTGACTCATCCTGCACCAGGAAAAGGAGTAGTCAAGTTAGGTCCTCCAGGCCTCCCTAGAAAGGTTGCTGGGAAACAGCCAATCAGAGTGAAGCAGGCTCAGCTAAAAGGACCTGCAGGGGCTGACCAGGCCAGTTCTTGGTGGGGACCAGAGGAGCAAGGAAGGTACTTCAAACCTGAGGTAAAGATGAAGAGGAAGGGGCTACATGGGAAATGGCCCAGGAAATAGCAGCAACAACTATTACAGGAAGCAGCACATGGCTGCTATTTATAGGATCCCTGGGTTTGGACCTGGAGTAGTGGGCTGGCCTAGGTCCCCCACACTGGCCACAGGCAGGGTGGCCTAATCCACAAGAAAGGGATAAGGCTTGTTTAGGGTTCAAGTGAAGGGCGGGACTTAAAGATCCTCCGGGGAGAAAACCCTGGTGACACTGCTCTGTATCAGGGCAAACAGGGACTTAAAGCTGGTCCAGAAGTGACTGAGAACTGAGCCCAAAGATGGGGGTAAAGATATGAACAAGGGCACTTTTAAAATTAAAAATCCAAGAAGAGTGAGTTTAAGATTCAAGGACAGTGTAAAGTGTATCTTACTTTTATTTGCCAGATGGTTAAAAAGAGAAGTAAAAACAGTATGCCTGAGCAAAGAAAAATCATTAATTGTATAATCCTTCTGCCAGGTAGAGTTGGCAGCAACAAGGGCTTCGTTCAATATCCAGAGGGTCTCTCTTAAGAATACAACACAGAACTGGCTCAAGCCCCCTCCCAGTAATCTGGGAAAATTAAACACCACCCTTGAGCAACTCTAAGAGGCAATACTTCCCCCTCTTGCAAGCAGTAAGTCTATGGCCACGTCTACACTACCCGCCGGATTGGCGGGTAGTGATCGATCTATCGGGGATTGATTTATCGCATCTAGTGTAGACGCAATAAATCGGTCCCTGATCGCTCTGCCGTCGACTCCAGAACTCTACCAGGGCGAGAGGCAGAAGCGGAGTCGATGGGGGAGTGGCAGCTGTCGATCCCGTGCCGCGAGGATGCGAAGTAAGTGATTCTAAGTCGATCTAAGATAGGTCGACTTCAGCTACACTATTCTTGTAGCTGAAGTTGCGTATCTTAGATCGATTCCCCTCACACACACACACACACACACACACACACACCCAGTGTAGACCAGGCCTATGTGTAGCAGAGAGAACTTTTATTAAGAGGGGAAAGGAACCCAGTATTTTGGGAAAACACCACAACTATGATTTGAACACATCTGACCATAAGCAAAACTCCTCCCTAGAGTACATTGGGCAGTGCCCTTGGTCCCTGTTTCTCACTTTGAGGTGTGAAAGTCTGACAAATAAATGTCCCTTTAACACACCACTCCCCTCTCCCTCCACTGCACCCCACTCAAGCTGCTCTCCTTGGTCAGTGAAGACCCAGGGTGCAGAGATGGGCTCAGGTGAGCTCCCCTCTCTCCCGGGGGCGGGGGGAGGGAAGAGAACGTTGAGCAATGCCGCCGCTCCTGCTGCCACCATTGCGACTGGCTCACAGTTGCTGCCATTCAGTCTGAATCACTGCCGCGCCGTTGTTCACCTTGCTGCTGTCGTTAGTCATCCCCGCATTCGCATCACCGCGCTGTCGTCTGCTCTGCCACTGCTGGCCCTGCACCATCACTTTCTGCTGCCCTGCCTCTCTACTGCAACCTCTGCAAGTCGGTCTCTGGAGCTTCCACCCCAGCTCTGTGATTTCAGCAGCTAGTGGGGGAAGCTCACTGCTAGTACAGCCTGTGCAGTCTCTCCCACAGAAATGCTGTCCCCCAGCAAGGCTTAGCACGTGGACCTGATTGTCAGTGACTTCCCGTCCTGTAATCGCTTGACTAACAAAAGGTTCTTAGTTGAGTCTAATCAGCTCTGTCTTTAACAGTGGAGAGGGGCAGCAGGCAGGTAAAATGGTGCCTATGACTCTTAAGCAGAGCCCACACCACCAGCTCCCCACCCTCTTTCCGCTCCCCTGCTGAGTGAGTTCAGTTCAGTTGAGGTGACCTCCTCAACCAGGACAGGTTAAGTACAGTCCTGCTTCCCTTGACTCATACTGGAAGGATGACATTTCATACCCCTGCATTCAGATTGCATTTTTTTTTTTGTTAAAGCTAATGTTAAAATACACAGAGAGCCCTGCGCGGATACAAACGTGTATCCGCATCCGAGCTGCAAAAATTATTTGCGGCTATCTGCATTCATGGATGCGGATATCCGCAGCTTTTCAGGGCTCTACACCGGGGCCGGGCTGAGGTTCTGAGGCATTTCCCCCCCGGAGTCCAGTTGGGGAGAGCGGTGTGGGGGAAGTTGTGAGGAGCCTGTGCGGGGTCGCGGACCCTCCACCTGCCCTCGGCTGGGCAGGGAGCCTGGGAGGTGGGGGCACAGCTGGGGTCTGCTCTCAGCTTCCCCTCCGCACCGCAGGCAGCTGGAGGGTCTGCCGCAGCTCCCCACAGCTCTCCGGGTGGGCTCCATGCTGGCTCGAGCAGCCGCTGCCCAGTGTCCCTGACCCCCAGAGCCCCCGCCCAGGGCAGGTGGAGGTAACCAGGCTCCCCACAGTTGCCAACGTGGCTCTCCCTCACCCAGCTCCGACCATGGGAGGAGGGGTGGCGGCTCTTGGAGCCACAGCCCGGACACAGGAAGAGCTGGACAGGCAGCTGTGGACCCTCCACCTGCCTTGGGTGGGGGAAGGGGGTGCAAGCAGTCCCCTGCCCAGTGTCCCTGCCCTCCAGGCCCCCCTGCCCAGGGAAGGTGGAGGGTCTGTGCCATGGTTCCTCACAGCTGCCCACCTGGCTCTTACCATCAGAGCTCTGCGTGGATACAAAATTTGTATCTGCAACCGCGCTATCCACAAAAACGGTCCATGGATACAAAACAGACACCCACGGATTTGCAGGGCTCTATCTGTACATCTGGGAATAATGCTTAAATAATCCAAAGGTAGAAAGTTTGGTTTAAAAGTCATAAAATACATAGAATACATAATCTGCAACATCCCACATTTATGTTCATAAATTTAACGATGGTTTAGATAATAGCATCCAATACTCAAGTACATCACTCAGAAAAGGTTATACTAAGAGTAGCTTGTGGAAAGCAAATATAGTAATGAGTGTAGATTGTCTCTGTCCCTTTAGTAAATACAATCCATCAGAGAAGTATTTGTTACTTTCCTGTCTTCACTTCTCAATGGCCCTAAAGTGTTTTGTAACCCAACACCAGCCAAAATTGATCACTTGGGCAACACAGCTCTGTCTTCTAGATACCTAGGCAGAATAGGTGTATTTATGTGAATACAGTCTGGTCCTGAAGTCTCTTCCCTGCAGCTCATCACTAGATGTGAGGGGAGAGTTCATTCAGACTGTGCTTACAATTGCTTTGGCTTTCTGTACACAAATCTGTACAAATCTGGAGTTATCCTTCCTCCTTGCAGTTTAGAATGCTTGTCTGGCAAAATGTACAAGGCTGAGTCTCAGGAGATCTGAATTCTGTTCCAACCTCTCTCTTGCACTTCCTGTGCAACCTTATACAAATAGCTGTGGGCTTGTCTAGATGGAGAAATTTACCATCAGAACTAAACTGATGTAACTCCTTGTGACATTCATATACTGGAATAAGAGTGTTTTTTCCTGTCTAGCTTAAATGACTTTCAAAATGACAAGCTAAACTGGAAAAAAGTATTCTTACTCTGAAATAAGTGTCAACATAGGGAGATATACCACTATAACTGCAACAGTATAATTATACTGGTTTAATTCTATTGGTAAATTTCCCCATGTGGACAAGTCCTTAATCTTAAACTTCCTTACTTCCTGTGGCATACTGTACCCCATGTAACCCCCTGTACCCACATATAAACATGATCATATAACAGTGGTGAATGTTTTGTACAAAGTATGCCTTGTGACTTTTCAAATAATCTCACAATGTATTGAACATAATACATTTCAACAGAATATTAATCTTCATTGTATATGAAGTGATGAGATTTTGCTATATGTTTGTGAGCCTGGGAAACGCCCACAGACTATCTCCTGAGAGAGAGATAACAAAAGAGTGACCAACATCCAGCCAGGTGTTAAGTGACCATCACTGGCTATTCTTTAGCAGGGGAGCTGTAAACAAAGACAGTTGCTTGAGCATGTACACGATGGGGCTGCCTAAACCCCATGACACAGCAAGGATTTTCCAGCACCTGGAGAAAAGTATAAATGAAGGACAGTGATATCACCCAGGCACCTGCCTCTTTCCCCCCCTCCCCGACTCTACACAAGGAAGCAAGATCATCTGGAAAACAAAGAGATTTCCCTTGAGACTTCGGGAGGGGCAAATCACTGGAAGGTGTTTCAGTGAGCATGAACTGTTGTGAAGTTTTGGGTGAGAGAAATCCTCTTGGTTTTAGAATGATTAGCCTGATAACGTTTCAGGTTTAGATTGCAGTTTTGTTATTTTATTTCCTTTTTTAACCAGTCCTAATCTTATATGCCAATATTACTTAAAATCGATCTTTCTCTAGTTAAACTTATTTTGATGTTTAACCTAAACCAGAGAGTTTGTCTAAAGTGCTTGGGGGATCTGCTCAGATTACAGAGGCTGGTGCATGTCCAGTACCCTTTGAAGGAGTAGTGAACTAATTAATGAGCTTACACTGATCAAGATCAAGCTTGTCTACACTACCAAGTCCCTTCCGCTGACCTAAGTGGCCAGTAAAGTCGACTTCTGTATTCCACCTCCACGAAAGGCGTAGCGCTTGATTTGACATCCAGGGGTCGACATGGGGATAGTGTAGATACTGAATTGTGTAATTCAAATGATTTGGCTTCCAGGAGGTGTCCCACAGAGCTCCACTATGACTGCTCTGGAGAGCGCTTTCAACTCCACTGCACGTCAGCCAGGTACACAGGAAACAGCTGCTCCCCTGTTAATGCCCTGGGAACTTTCGAATTTTAATTTCCTGTTCGATCAGCATGGAGAGCTTGCCAGCACAGCTGATTATGGAGACTCAAGCCCGCAAAGGTGCTCCAGCATGCAGTACACAGGAGGTGGTGGATCTAAATACTGTGAGGGAAGAAGAGTCTGTGCAGGCAGAGCTCTAGCCTCTGATCTAACAGAAGAAATGCTGACATCTATGCCAAGATCGTGCAGGGCATGGGGGAGAAGGGCTACACCAGGGACACACAGAAGTGCTTTGTGAAAATAAAGGCAAGGGTAACAGAAGACAAGGGAGACGAACAGTCGTTCTGGTTCCGCTCCACAGTTGTGACTCTTTTATGAGGAGATGCATGCGATTCTCGGCACCAACCCCACCACTAACCCAAAACTCTCTGTAGATACCTCCCAGGAGCGCCGGGCAACCTCAAGCAACAACAAGGAGAACATTGTTGACAAGAAGGAGGAGAATGTGAGGCAGGCAAGCGGACGATCCATTCTCCCCAACAGCCAAGAACTGTTTTTAACTCTGGAACCAATCCCTCCACAGGACCAGTTGGTGGCAGAGCGTGATGTCATGGAAGGCATCTCTGGTGGGTACACGTTTCCAGTCAAACTGTGGGGACTACATGCTATTATTTTTTACGTTTAATCTGAACAAAAAAATAGGTGTAGTGGGTATCGGTGGCCACTCCAGCTATGCAAAGGGTGCTCTGTGAAAAAGACTGTTTATGTGTACAGGGATGGCTTGGGAATCCTCCATGGAGATCTCTAGGAAGCTTTCATGGAGGTACTCTGCAATCCCTTGCAGAAGGTTTCTGGGGAGGGCTGCCTTATTTCGTCCACTGCAGTAGGACGCTTTCCCGTGCCACTCCGGTATTAACTCTGCAGGTATTATTGCAGCACACAGCATTGTCACAGAAGGACCAGGTCTGTACCCAGACGCTTGCAGCATCTGCTCCCTTGCCGCCTCTGTTATCTCAGAGTGATATCACATAGGGTCACCTATGCAAAATGGGGGAAGTTTTCAATGCTAGTCCTTAAAGCTGCAAACAATTCAACAAGTAATCCGCGCCCGTTTGGTGAAATCTGGGTGTCAGAACCATGCTTTACAAAACATGCTGTGTTTGTGTTTGGAAGGGATCACCATGTATTGCAAGAAGCATTTAAAAAGGGCCGGGGGTGGCAGCTTCCTGTTTGTCTCTGTTACCCCCAATCCAGTGCCACTTTTGTAAAAAAAAAAAAAACTGTTTGGGGGGCTTTACACTGTTGCCTGTTCTCAAGCACCATCCAGATTGCCAGGGGAAAAGGGGCTTTTCTCAAGTTCCACCTGTGATCCCAAGGATGTCTTCAGAAAAGCAGCAGCTGCACAAGACCTCTCGCCCATGTCTCATGGCTTTACTCACCATGGCAGCAAACCGACTCTTGCAATAGCCAAGGGTTGTGATTATGTTGTGGCTTGCAGTGAAGTGTATTGAGGGGGTATTTTTTATTAAAAAATTTAAAAAAAGATATTAACCTTGCACCAGAAACAATGTATGTCAGTGTTACCCTTGTGCTTTGCATTCCTTGCAGCTGAAACCTCAACTGTCAGCACATCCTCCACAGTGGGGCAGAGACTTTCCCAGATTACAAAAAGAAAAGGAGTACTTGTGGCACCTTAGAGACTAACCAATTTATTTGAGCATGAGCTTTCGTCAGCTACAGCTCACTTCATCAGATGCATACTGTGGAAACTGCAGAAGACATTATATACACACAGAGACCATGAAACAATACCTCCTCCCACCCCACTGTCCTGCTGGTAATAGCTTATCTAAAGTGATCATCAAGTTGGGCCATTTCCAGCACAAATCCAGGTTTTCTCACCCTCCGCCTTCCCCACCCCACACAAACTCACTCTCCTGCTGGTAATAGCCCATCCAAAGTGACCACTCTCTTCACAATGCGTATGATAATCAAGGTGGGCCATTTAGGTTAGTCTCTAAGGTGCCACAAGTACTCCTTTTCTTTTTGCGATTACGGACTAACACGGCTGTTACTCTGAAACCTTTCCCAGATTAGAAGACAGAAAAACAAGACATGTTCAGGAGGACATGTTCAGTGAGTTAATGCGCGCCTCCGAGAGTGACAAGACGGAGCTCAGCACATGGAGGATTACACTGTCTGACAACCTGCATAAGGACAGGAGAGCTTGCAGGGAACAAGAGCGTGCCACGCAGGAAGAGACGCTGTGGATTACGAAGGAGCAATCAGACATGCTGAGGCATCTGGTTGAGGTTCAAGAAAGGCAGCTGGATGCTAGAGTCCGTATGCTGAACCTGCTGCCATCAAAGCCCAGTTGTACATCCTCCTCCCGAAAAGTCCTATGAGGTGGGGGAGAGGGGAGGAAGTTTGGTATCCCTTGGTTTGGGAACCTTGTCACGGCAAAACCATCCACTGTGCCCTACACGTTGCCCAGAGTCACTACCTTGCTTAGCAGAAGTCTTGTTAATGGCCCTGCAAACTTGGATCATAACAGATCCCATAGTAGATTTACCCACTCCAAATTGGTGCCCCACAGACGGTAGCAGTCTGGTGTTGCAAGCTTCCACAGAGCTATCACCACTCGCTTCTCCGCTGTCAGAGCAGCTCTCATTTTAGTGCTGCTACACTTCAGGGCTGGGAAAAGCTCTTCATAAGGCCACTTTCCAGGAACTGTGTGCATTCAAAAGTTCTGCAGCCACTGCTCATCATCCCATAACCGCATAATGATGCGGTCCCACTAGTCAGTGCTTGTTTCCCAGGCCCAGAAATGGCACTCAGCCATGTCAAGGTGATGTGTGACTGTTGCCAGCAACTGTGAATGGCTCCACCCTATGTCTTCCAGCAGGGCTGCTTGCGTGGCATCACATTGTTCTGCGCAGTGGCTCATTTATTGGCTGTGTAAATACTGAAGGCTCAGACGCAAGGTGTTTGTAATGCTCACAACAACAGTGTACAGCTGAGCGAGCTCCATGCTTATCGTGCTATGGCGGGTAACCCAGGCTTACGAGAAAAGGTGCAAAAAAGGCTTGGTTTGTTTTCCATTGATTTCAGGGATGGAAGAAGGGAGGGAGGGAGGTAAGTGCATAATGGGAGGCTAACGCCATGTTCCCATAACCACCCGCACCAATGTTTTGGTACCATAAGGCATTGCAAGCCCAACCCAAAATTCAACACAGCTATGTGCACTGTGGGATAGCTGCCCACAGTGCAGTGCTCCGTGTGTCGATGCAAGCCCTGCTCTTGAGGATGCACTCCACCAACACTAAGCTTAATGTGGACATACAAGATAGATTTGCTTAAATCGGAGGCTCGATGTTGACTTGCATAAAGTCGACTTAACTCTGTAGTGTAGACAGGGCCATAGACTTTAAGGTCAGAAGGAACCATTATGATCATCTAGTCTGACCTCTTGCACATTGCAGACCCCAAAACCTCACCCAGTCACTCCTGTAATAGACCCCCTAGCCTCTGGCTGAGTTATTGATGTCCTAAAACCATGATGTAAAGACTTTAAGTTACAGGGAATTTGCTATTTACACTAGTTTAAACCTATGCCCCATGCTACAGAGGAAGGCAAAAAAACCCAACAACAACAGGGTCTCTGCCAATCTGATCTTGGGAAAATTCCATTCTGGCCCCAAATATGGTGATCAGTTAGACCCTGAACATGTGGGCAAGACCTACCAGCCAGACACCTGGGAAAGAATTCTGTGTAGTAACTCAGAGCCCTCCTCATCTAGCATCCCATCACCAGCAATTGGAAATATTTGCTGCTAGCAGTCACAGATTAGCTACATACCACTATAGGCAGTTTCATCATACCATCCCCTCCATAAATGTATCAAGCTCAGTCTTAAGCCAGTTAGGTTTTTGCCCCCACTCCTCCCCTTGGAAGACTGTTCCAGAACTTCACTCCTCTGATGGTTAGAAACCTTGATCTAATCTTGATCTATCTTGTTGATAGCCAGTTTATATCCGTTTGTTCTTGTGTCCACATTGGCGCTTAATTTAAATAACTCCTCTCCCTCCCTGGTATTTATCCTTCTGTTGTATTTATAGAAAGCAATCATATTTCCCCTCACCCTTCATTTGGTTAGGCTAAACAAGCCAAGCTCTTTGTCTCCTCTCCTAAGGTATGTTTTCCATTTCTCTGATCATCCTAGTAGCTTTTCTCTGCACCTGTTCTGGTTTGAATTAATCTTTCTTAAACATGGGTGACCAGAATTACTCACAGTATTCCAGATGAGGTCTTGCCAGTGCCTTGTATAATGGCACTAACACTTCCCTGTCTCTACTGGAAATAGCTCGCTTGATGCATCAAAGGATGCATTAGCCTTTTTCATGGCTACATCACACTGGTCGCTCACAGTCATCCTGTGATCAATCAACACACCCAGGTCTTTCTCCTCTATCGCTTCCGTCCTCAGCTTACAGCAAAAAATCTTGTTGTTAGTCCCTAAATGCATGACCTTGCACTTTGCACTATTAAATTTCATTCCATTTCTATGACTCCAGTTAACAACATCATCCAGATCATCTTGTATGATATTATGGTCCTCCTCCATATTGGCCCTACCTCCCAAATTAGTCAACTGTACCTTTTATTAGCGCTCACCCACTTTGTGTGCCAAAGTTAGTAATAAAAATGTTAAATAAGATGGGTCCCAAGACTGATCCCTGAGGAGCTCCACTAGTAACCCCCCTTGAGCCTGACAGTTCACCTTTCAGTATTACCAGTTGTAGTCTCCCCTTTAACCAGTTCCTTATCCACCTTTCAATTTTCATATTAATCCCCATTTCCAATTTAACAAATAATTTCCCATGTAGAACTGTATCAAATACCTTACTGAGAGCCATGTAGATTAGATCTACTGCATTTCCTTTGTCTAAAAAATCAGGTCGCTTCTCAAAGAAGGAGATCAGGTTGGTCTGGCATGATCCACCTTTTGTAAAACCATGTTGTATTTTATCTCAATTACCATTCACCTCTATGTCCTTCACTACTTTTCTTTCAAAATCTGTTTCAAGACCTTGCATACAATTGAGGTCAAACTAACAGGCCTGTAGTTTCCTGGATCATTTTTTTCCCCCTTTCTTAAAAATAGGAACTATATTAGCAATTCTCCAGTGATAGGGTACAGCCCCTGAATTTTATTGAGTTTGTGGACTAAGACCAATTCAGCACAGGTGCCCAGGAAATAAAGACCAGTTCTCTCACAATACACTGCGAAAGAATTCACAGAGCAGCACAGCCTAGTGCAGTGCTAAGAACCATGGTATATGCCCCCAAAAGTCCTAGCACCTCATCCGAGCGTCCACAGTAATACTGTGCACAGAGCTGAGTGAACGCACTTGACTGTGGCTTTGCAGTGTGGTTGCTCGCACCCAAGGTAGGCCAACCTGGGTGCCAATCACCCAAATTAACTCTGCACTGAAGTGGTGGCCCAGCCCTCGCTGCTTCCCGCAGCTCCCATTGGCCGGGAACGGTGATCCGCGGCCACTGGGAGCTGTGAGCAGCCGTACCTGCAGATGCTCAGGTAAACAAAGTGTCTCATGGCCCGCCAGGGGCTTACTCTGAACAAGCCATGAACCAAGTTTGGGAACCCCTAATCTAGGCCATATTCCACTAATTTGTTTGAGTGTCATGGGGGACTGTCAAAAGCCTTATTGAAGTCCAAGTAGATAATTTTTACTGCTTCCCCCCTAGCCACAAGGCTGATCTTCCTGTCAAAGAAGGAAATTAGGTTGGTTTGGTGTGATTTGTCCGTGACGAATCCATGTTGGCTATTTATCACCTTATGATCCTTTAAACATACTTTATAAGAAATGAAAGTTGAGATTCAGGAGCACAATTCTGTGACAAGAGGTGATTTCCATGTGAAATTCTGTGGCCTAGAATACTCTGGGCCCTGCCTACTTATGTTACAAATAAATTTGTCAGGCAGCTCTGAAGTAATGTGTACAGTATGAGAACGTAGATAGTCTGGCTGAAAGAGCCCTCTAATGCTGTAAAGATATTTGGAATGTTCCTAAATGCCACACACATCTTTCTATAGGGTAAACTGTTAGCTTAGTGACAGTCTAAAAAGGCAGCCCCCCTTTTCTGGAATCAAAGGGTCTGAATCACTGCTGTGACTGTAAGCAAGGATCATCTTTGTGTTTTCTGTCTGTCCAGCATGTAGCAGACTGGTGTCCTGGTCCATGGAGCTCCTAGGCGTGCCTAGCAATAATGAACAATACTTTACTGTTATAATGCCATTTAAAAACAAAGAAACCCCACAGTGTTTTGAAAGTTTTAATTTAGAAAAATTACTATCCTCAGCTGCTCCAGAAGACAACCCTGTATCTCACAGGGGCTGGCTTCACCCATGGGAGCTCTGCTCTGCTTCCCCAGCTCATGTAGTTTTCCCTGCTGAAGCCTGGTTTTAGGCGTGTTCTAAAACTGGATAATAAAAACATCTGATATTATTGCTGGCAATAACGGCTGCGTATTTTTACTGTGCGTTAACAATGAGGGTTATTAGGGGAATTCAGTAACTCTTAAACTATCCAAGCTGTTTTGCTATATATTGAACCAAACACATTTTTTGCTAGGCAATTAAAATTCTGCTGTAGAAACGCTGGCTTTCAAGTTCCTCCCTTTCCCATTACTTTATTTATTTATTTTTTGACATGCTATGTGTGCAATTTACAAATGGGATTAGAAATGAAATCTTTATATAGCAGCTATTGTAAAACCATGTAAATGCTATGCAGTATTTGTTTGTATTAAACCATCTAATTAAAAGGATCTTGTCAGGTCCAGAGCTCAGGGAATTCTGCACAGCAGTAGGTCCAAACATTTGTTTGAGTTAACAGTACAAATTTGGCTAGACAATTCCATTGTCCCTTTTTATTCATTTCACACAAATACTAGTACAAGCGAGTTTTGGTTCAAAAGTAATATTGGCAGAAAGCAACATTCTTGAAAATTCTCATGTGAATATGTGTTTACATGAAGGTACTCCTGAGATATCTTTGCATGGCCATCTTGAAGCCTCTTTGATTTCCCTCCTTCTGCTTGCAAATGTTTGAATCATCTAATCAGAAAGCAGAAACAATACCATGTGACTTAGGCAGTGTTGCCAAGACTCCTGAGTTCATCACAAGTCTCATGGTATTTGATGTTTTTTCTATAGCCCTAAACCCTGAAGTCATGCGAGTTCACCAGAATCTCAGCTTTAACTTTAAAACAAGAAAGTTTCTAGCCCTTCAGGTTGTTGAACAAGTATGAAAATGTAATCTGTAAAGATGCAAAAGAAGAAGATCAATAAAAACCTCAAAATTTATTATTTTAAAGTCTCATGATTGTTAAGTCAGTTTTATGACTTTTTGGGCCCTGTGTTAGAGGGCATTCCCTCCACCCTCCCACTTCCCTGGTTCTTGTCACGCAGACAGCAAGTAGCAAAAGGCCAGAAGTCCGAAGTGCAGACAATGCAATGTTTATTGGGGTTAATTTCCAGCAAGCATGATTCCAATTTTCCCACCTACTTCCTGTTTGACCCCAGTTTATATAGTAATATTCTTGGCTATACCAATCATTTTATTGAAATCTATCTAACCAAGATAATATATTGTAACATAATTCTCTAACCAATTATATCCCACTACCCTAATTAACTTACACCTTCCATAATTAATTATATAGCTGACAGAAACAATTAGAGAACCAGATTAACAATAGAAAAGTGGGGGCCATAAAGATAAAACATACAGAAATGAGGGTTTCACAACCACAACCATTGATAAGTGATTTCTTGCCAGACAGGATGTAACCATCTTAAGATCTGTTTCTTTATTTGGTGGTGATAGGAAGACAATCCTGTCCTGATAGTGCCCAACAGCCCAAAACCACCTTATTTCAATGTGACTGGTTTGGGATGTGACCGTTCGCTTCCCAGCTTATGGTTGCCTCTGCTGCTTAGCCAAAGGCCTTAGCCTAAGAACAAGGCCTCAGACTCTCCTAGTGTGAGAAGGCCCAAACGCAGGCAGACTTGTGATTTTGATTCTTTGTTTTATACCCCTGTAACTAGATAAGTGATAAAAATACACCTAAGTTCTTAAAGTATAGGCCTTTACAGGCAGGCCTGCATATCTATATTCTAACATCCTGACACATGGTTATTGAATGCTTGGGTGACCAATTATGCACCACAACGACTGAATAGGGAAAGCTGAAGATGCAGTCTAAGCAAATTGTTTGCAAACGAACCATAGACTGAAACATGTTTGCATAAAGTGTCTTCCTTCCACGTCTAGGAGCTCTTTAGGCATTTGTACCTTCCTGAGCAGAACATCTTTCAGTGCTGCCCCTGGGACGATGCAACTCTGTAGAGCCCCCAGTACATATAAGCATAACCTTGCTAGAAAAATATTCTCAAAAAGAAAAGGAGTACTTGTGGCACCTTAGAAAAAAGCACTGTGTAAATGGTCAAAGTCCTTTATTTGCACAGCCAAAGGCTAACCACCAACCAGCTCAGTGACCTTCATCGCCATTGATCTTTGTTAAGGTTTTGCTTTTCTCTTTTTGCCTGTTTTTACTGGGCTCACTTACGCTTGTTTTTTTTTAATATTTGTTGTTCCACTCACAGGCGTAAATCCTGCCCTTGCTTGTGTTGCTCCAGAGGAATCAAAAAGGGTGTAGGCAACTACAAAAACCCACACAGTCATGGTTTGGCTGCCATGTAGAACTTCACCATCATATGCAACAGTGCGCTAGGAGAGATAGGAAGATAATATGCCAAACCACACACCACACCCCCACTGAGGTATGGTCTTAAGGACAAAGTGTGTTCTCAGCTGCAAAGTGACGAGGGGGTACATGCATTGCTCCTGCTCAGAGGATCAACAAAATGCACCACACAGTGCATTGCCCTGGTCCAGCAGCTTTCCTTTTGCATCAGATGGATGTGCCAGCTTTTCTGCACTCTCTTGCTGACCTGGCTTGCTTGTGCTATGGCAAGTTTTGACCCTGTCACAGGGTGCTCTACTCACCGCTGGTGGCATCCTTTTCTGGCAATTCTGAGGCCGAGTTCAGCACCTCTTTGCTCTCTTCTACCATTGCAGTTCTGCTCCTGCTTACTGAGTTGCAGTACAGCTGCTTTGTGACTGGGTCCTCCAGTCAGGTCACATTGTAAGTTTCCTACTAATTAGCACCCTCCACACAGCCTAAATCTTCTCCCATCTTCAGCTTAATGGACTGATTGGGCCCTCCTGGGCTAATTCAACTCTCTCAGGGCCGGTGTGGGGAGTACACCCCATTGCAGACTCCTAGTTTTCAGAGGCAACATCTAGGGCTAGGTTTTTAAAACATGAATTTTAAGCATATAACTAAGAAACAATCAAACACAAAACTGTAATTACAAAGACCTCAGATTTGTTTTTGTCTGAACAAGGAGTGGAAGCTTGGAGCAAAAGGAGAGCTGGAGTTTGCCAATGAAAAAAGCTTTATGTATTGAAGTCCAAAAAGCTTGCAGGAGCCTCAGGCAGATCCTGTAAATCCTGCAGGAGCCGCATTTATGCTTTTAATGCAACTTAAAACTAAGGAAATTCTCAAACAAAAATAATTGGTAATTTAAAATAATTGGTTGCTTCGGTAAGTAACTAATGATAGAAGAAATAATACCAAGAACGTCACAATTACAAGTCCTATAATATTAAACAGTATGAAAATGAGAACATATTATATACATACCTTTCTAGAAGATGTACTGAAGGAAGATACTTACTAGTTTCCTATCTATAATTCAATATTGGATACAAAAGCCTGTTCTTTGTGTAATACCTACATACTTTGCTGATTAAAATATTAGTATTCAGAAGACAGAAGGTATACAATGGAAGATATACAATCGAAGGGTAATCCTGAGACAAGACACAAACACATACATTAGAGATAGACATATTAGTGCTATATGGGCCTGATTTGGTGCCCTCTGAAGTCAATGGGAGTCTTTCCATTGACTTTGATGGGCACTGGACCAAGTTCTATACAATTAAACAAGTGCTTATGTTCTTTTTCCCACTGTCCTTCCATAACAAAAACAGAAGCACTATATTTCTTGGTAGTTATATCCTGGTGAGTCTAAATTAAAGTTGTTACTGAAATGTATAATGTTAGTTTTCAAATGGGTAGACTTTTGTAAGTTTAATGTACAAAAAAGTGTATTTAAATATTTATTTGCATTACATTTTTTATTTCCAGCTTTTTAATAGTTAGAATTTTTAACTGTTTTTGATAATTTTTTTTTTATAATTTGATAATTTTTTTAAATAATTTTTTTGATAATTATTTTTTTTATAATAATTTTTGATAATTATTGTTGATTTTTTTTACTTGTAGGTAGACATGTCTATCTACCTAATCTTAAACTGTTAAAAGAAAATGATTGAGGTTGCAAAGTCAAGCGCTCAAAAATTAGGAAGTGTCAGAATTTAGGTTGCCCATAACCTTAATTCAGCCCCTCTGTGTGTACGCATTATGATACTCTTTAATTATATTATCATATTCTCCTTTTTCCACAGGGCTCTGTGGTGCTCCGTGTAAGTTCGAAAGCTTGTCTCTCGCTAACAGAATTTGTCCAATAAAAGATATTACCTCATCTACCTTGTCACTCTATGGTTCAAAATTGATTTTCAGTGATGTCCAATGTTGCCAGTTCTTGCGCTTTTATTGTGAAAACTGCAATATTTGGTGATTTTCTTAAAGCCCCTGCTCCTGTATCCTATGCTCATGTGAGAATTTCATCTTTCATTTAAAAACAAACAAACCAAGTTTCAAGCCCAAAGCTTGAAAATGTGAACTCTATGGCTCTCAAACCTGAAGGTAAATAAAAGACGCCCAAATTAATTATTTTTTAAAATCTCATTTCTAAGTCAACGTCCTGATTTTGGGAGGACTTGGTGAGTGATTTTGAATGCAATATAAGAAGTGTTAGGTACTTCAATCTTTATACAGGCATCAAAATAAGTGTGGCTTGATTTTTCTAAGGGGCCAAGAATTCCAAAAATCCCACTGATTTACCCAAGGACATACACAGGTAGATATAGCTAGATGAGGTCAACGGTATACCCCTGACCTGATATTTACTTTGGCATCTATGTAAAAACTTCAATGCCACAGAGAAGAGGCAGTGCTAAAAACTAAGAGTATATCCACACTGCAATAAAACATCCGTGGCTGGCCCGTGTCAGCTGAGTCGGGCTTGCAGGGCTCAAGCAGTGAGGCTATAAAATTGCAATGTAGCTGTTCGGGCTCAGACCCAAGCCCAAATGTCTATATTGCAATTTTACAGCCCTGCAGCCTGAGAGCCCGATTCAGCTAACATTGGCCAGCCCCAGATGTTTTATTTTAGTGTAGACATACCCTAAGGGTCTGGGCTTTAAAGAAATATGCTGATTTTCTACAGCTTTAGTTGTAACCATTATAAAATCTGGAACAGACCATAAAGAAGTGTGAGGGGCAATAGGCTAAATTCATGGGAACAGAAATGATCACTATTATAAGTGTTTGATGGCTCCAGTAACCTTTATATAACTTAGCTTGTATTCTGGTATCACTTTTATGCAATGGGGCAAAGTTGCAAACAGTATAAATTAAAAGTGGTAAAAGTATTTATTGCCACACTACATTTTTTAGGAGCGCAATTTTATGTGTCTCTGCTTGCGTTGCTTCAACCTAAATGGGGTAATATTAATACCACAAGAAGGTCTGTTTACATGCTGCTCCAAGAATTTTCTTGCCAAGGGAAAAAAATCTGCCTTTTCAATTATTCTGCATGACAATAAACCCTACTTAGCTTAAAAAATTAAAGCCTCCATTTTTAAATGTTTATACGTTCTATTTTTGTGATCATGGAGGAAGGAAAGAGTTGCAAGAGACCAGAGTACCTGACCATGCTAGCTCTGATATCTATACTAATACTTTGCACTTCTGCAACACCTTTCACCTCAAAGCCTTTATCATCCAATGAGTGAACAATACTTATCTTGCAGGGAAATGTAGTTGTTGCCAGTTTTCAGACTGGAAAGCTCAGTCACAAAGAGGTTAAGGTTGTAGTATTCCCTTGCAGTGGTGGAGACAGGACTCAGTTGTAAAGCATATAAAGGCAATTCTTTAGTCAGATCAGTGACAGGACTTTGTACTTCTCCCTGATTCTATTCCCAACTGACTAAACACAGCCAGGAGCAGCTACAAAAGAAGTTGGGAGAACCAATGGAGTCATTTTTGGCCTCAAAAATTGGTGTGGGTGTGTGTATGTATGTGTGTGTGTGTGAGAGAGAGAGGGGTGGAAATGACAAAAATCTGGCCCCACAGAAAGCCCTCCAGGAGCACCACATCCTTTATTTAATCCATACAAATGGGGATGTGTGTATGTATGCCCACGCCCATGCCCATGCATAGTGCTCTCCTCCCAGGGCTCCGAGTCCCTCTCAAGGTTCTGAGTCCACCTATGTCCTGCTCTGCTCTGTGCTGGGTCAAGTCTCCCCACTAGAGGGTGTCTCCTCTCCTCTCAGCAGTACTTTCCTTCTTCACATTAGAAAAGGAGCTGGTAGGGGTCCACTGCTCCTCCCACAGTGTGCAAAAGCCACTAAGAGTAAAGTCAATAGAAGGGAGGTGTGACTTTTCTCTCTAGCACCCCTGCTGGCTGAATCTGGCACTGCCTTCTAAACCAAGGGAGTCTTTGCTCATCAGCTACTAGCCCCACAGGAAGGCGGTGAGTGAAGTGTGTATGGAATAACTTTCTTTTCCCATCCTCCATTCCACCATCTGATCAAAGCTGATAGGGGCAAGAGGGGATGAAGTTGTGGTTTCTCCTGCCTGAAAGCTGGATAGGGGATGTGTCCCCTTCATCCTCCCCTTCATGGTAACTAGAAAAATCTCTGCTTCTGGAATCACAGCTATGTGATGAAGAAATAAGTCATTAAAAGCTGACTGCCAAGTCACCTTGTTGGAGATGACAGGATACCCTGTTTCCTGTCAAAGTCAATCCTGAAAATAAGAGTGATTAGAAGAGTGAAAGAGGTGGGGATGGAACTTTGGGTGGGCACTGCACGAGAAAGAACGGGAAAAGAATGAGAGGAGAACTGAGGAAAGAGAGAAAATGGAAGGAATGAGGAGAGAGAAAACAGATTGGGCTTCCACCATCTGAAAGTGTCACATGTTTCTAAATAAAAATGAAAGAGGCATTTAAAGTTGGTGCAGAATAGATTAGTTAGAGCCTAGCAAGAGACTTGTCAGCAGTGCGACTTACAGCCATGATGGAAACTAGGGTTAGAATTGGTGAATTAGAATCCATGAGCATTTTCGAGTATGGGCTGATGTCTGATCACTCTGCTTGTGGCCCTTCCACACAGAGACAGGCCAAAACTGGGATAGCTACTGAGGTTGAGCACAAAGGCTGGCATTTATCCATCTTTGTGGCTGAAGGAAAGAAAGTGCAATGGCTTCAGTTTTCCATAAGCTGATGTCTTCAAGGGTTTATAGGTATAGAATTATAGATCCTGACTTTCAGGATGAAGAAAAAGCCTTCAGTTACATCTGATCTGACTTTCAGGTCATGGCTAGGTGTGAGTGTGGCTCATGCACCTCAACCCTGTGATTACTTTAAGTATTTTTGATCTAGAAATGATGCTGTATGTCCATCCAGACGTTCCTTTGTGCCATCATTCAATTAGCTGACCCTGCCCTTAGTCCTGAGATTGCACAGATGGCATAGGAAGGATCATTGCTTTTGATCAGTGAGGTTGAGCCATAACCCCCACCCCCAAATAAATCGTGGAGCTGTCCATGTATCAGTACAAATACATATACCCAATACAGAGTTAATTTAGTCTTGCCTTGATGCGATCTGCATGTTTTTACCACGTAGGAAAAAAAAAGTAAGCCTGTTTTCATTTTGCTCAAGATGAACCAATGGCCTTGAAATTTGAAAACAATATATATTCGACCACACAAATTAATAAGGCACCAGTGTTTTAGCAGACATTATAAAACATAAAATTAGATGGAAAATTGCCTTAAGCCCCTGTAAATTAAAATTGCTCTTTTTACAACAAAAATGAGCCTTATATAGCAACAAACAATTTTGTGATCTTCATTTAACTGACCAATTTCATATGGCAAACAGTATTTATTCATCCCGTTCCAGTGACCTAACCAGCATTTTACAATGCGATGCCTGGCATATTTTCACAGTATTGTAAAAAAATAGGGTTCTGTAGATTTATTTGATCCCTGTTGAAAATTATTTTTTTTTTACTTCTTTCTAACCAGTGCAAACTGGAAATTGTTCTTAAGGTAATTTTCTTGCTTACCATCCAGTCATTAATCAGGAAACCAATTAGAGCTATTTTGTGTACTCTAATTTGAAAAGTGAAAGTAACATATGTTGACAGTTAATTTGAATTTTTTTGTTAACAAGCAAAGATTTTTATAATGAAATAATATTTGATTCTGTTATAGAAAAACATGGACTATTAAATTACAGCAGATTGGGAAAATGCCAGTGCATTCATCACTCTGGGAATAATAACATAGATCATTTACTGTTAGGTATTTTAACATTTTTTGTTGATGATTTTCCATTTTAGTTATTTTTATACAGTATCACTGTGACTTGATTTGGAACTTTTCAAACACAGGTCAGTGCAATTTTTTGTCTTAGCACATTGTGGCTTTGTACCAGTACTGCGCAATATCTGAGACCTAATCACAAGAAAAATATTAGGTATCCAGGCTCCACTTCGAACACTTCTATTTTCTTGGGTTTTTAAAAATGTCAATATTTGTAAAAAGGTGCCAGACTGACAGCCTGCAAGATTGAAGTCTTTCATCTGAGGGCTTGATCTGAAGCAACTGAAGTAAATGGGAGTCTTTCCATTGACTTCAATGGGCTTTGGGTCAGGCCGTTACCAAACAGATACAGAGGTAGTGCAAGTATCCCCACTCTGGGCTGACCCTGGTCTAGAGAGACTGAGGGCTTGTCTACACTTGCCAGGGGATTGAGGAGTGGCGTTCGATGCATCGTCGGTCGATTTAGCCGGTCTAGTGAAGACCCGCTAAATTGACCACAGATCATTCTCCCGTCAACTCCTGTACTTCACCAGATCAAGAAGAGTAGGGGGAGTCAACGGGAGAGTGTCTCCCGTCGACATGGCATAGTGTGGATCCCGCAGTATGTAGATCTAAGTGACGTCGATTTGAGTTACGCTATTCACATAACTCAAATTGCGTAGTTTAGATCAAATTCCCCCTATAGTGTAGACAAGGCCTGAGTCAGAAGGTTGTTTGGGCCTTGTTTACTCTTCTTGATCCGGTGGAGTACAGAAGTCAATGGGAGATCTGCAGTCGATTTAGTGGGTCTTCACTAGACCCACTAAATTGAGCACCGATGCATCAATCGCTGCTCATCGATCCCCTGGTAAGTGTAGACAAGCCCATAGTCCACATGCCTATCCAGTCCTTGGCCTTATGTTAAAAATTCTTTCTAGAGTGCCAGTTTGGAACAAAGACACTAGAATCGGACTGAGGCAACAAATTTGTGTCCTACAAGTCACTGAAAAGCCATCAGATAAGTACCATCTTTCAGTCATTTCCATCCGAGGCTGAATTCTAATCACTCAGCTAGAAACACCACAATCCTTTACCTATCTCCTTGGCCAGACATTCTCTTTAACATGTGCAGTTTTAGATCTTATCTCCTCTACAGACATTGATATTAAACACTATTTAAAAAATAGTAACCAGAGTTACACAGAAAACATAAATCAATATGGGCAAAATACCCAGTTCCTCAAATTACATTTTAGCAAAACTTCTGTCAGGGCCTGTATCTGAATTTGGATGTATTGACAGTTGGTTTGGATGCTTTTCAAAGAAAGAAACGTTCTAAAGTAAAACCTGCCAAGCGAGCAGAATTTAAATGGGTCTTTCCTCCTTAAAGGGTACAGCTTCACTGCAGAGTTAACTCGAGTGCTCTACACTCAAGCTACCACCCTCACATTAGCCTAGCATGAGGGAAAGTGGCCACACTGCAAATAACAGCTGAGCTCCTATGTCCACACTGGCATCGCACTCACTTATGTGTGTGCCCAATCTTCTGGAGGAACATCCTATGGTTCACAGCGCTGCACTATAAGCCTCTTTATGAATTCTCTTGCAATGTATCATGGGAGAACTTTCCTGGGCACATGTGGGGGAAGTGGTGTTAGCCCAGCATCTTGTTAAATTGGGAAGGAAAACTTAACTGCAGCCCTCAAAACAAGACCTTTTAAGAGGAATTTATATCATTGCACGCAGTGGGAAACAGGTTGGGTCCAGTAAGTTTAGCACATGTGCCCTCTGGAAGGGTCTGAGGGCTCACAACATTGTTTTAAAAGGTCAAACTGAGACATCTCAGGCACTCTGGAAATCCGGTTTTGGACTGCTGTTACATTCCTGATCAATTACTTTGTGCCAGACTGTGACTGGACCTACCGTGAGAGTAAGAAAAATAATAACCCGTATCCCTGTAGGGGACTAACAGGGCAATCTGGCCCTTTAAGGGCCAGTAGGGTCAGGGAGCAGCCAGACTTGTTCTGGAGGGAAGCCCGGTAGGCAATCAGCTGAATTATCTGAACAGCACCTAATGACTGGGTCTGATCCCCACTGGAGGATATAGAGGAGGGCCTCAGATCCATGAGGGGGTGGGGAACTAGGTGAGAGTTGAGATGAGATAAAACTCTCCTGTGGCTGAAGTAGAAGGCTGTAAAAGGGCAAACAGGCCCTATGTACCCATCCCTTAGGCTTGGGAGGTCCAGACTTTTTAGTTGCTGGAGGACAGAGGACCCCACAATCTCAGCCAAGAACTGGGCTATTGCACTTGGTATAGTTCTAAAATTCCTTTTGTTTTGTGTTGTTATATCTCTGAGGAAAGGGGATATAAATGCAACCGAGTGTGGCTGATTGTTTGTCCTAGGCTGTTGATCAGGTCTATTAGCTTACATGGGTGGAGAATGCAGGCACAGTTTGCCACAGCCTAGGGTAAATGTGGATCCTGAAGCTCTAATAAAATGGATGAGAGAGCAACAACACCAGCAGCTGAAGCAGACCCTTGTACAGCACCAGTTACAGCAGCAAAGCTACAACTACAGAAGAAGCTTTTCCAGGAAAACCAGCAGGAAAACCAGCAGCAGTTCATACTTTACCTATTGATGCGGGATGGCCAGGACCCACAGGTTGAAGTGGTGCCAGTTACCTATGCGGAAGGGAGACGTCCTCACTAAGGTGGGGCCAGAAAATGATCCTGAGGCCTTCTTAGAAACCTTTTGATTGCGTGGCTGAGGCTCCAGGAAGCAGAGGCCACCAAGATAGCACTGTATGTACCAGGGGAAGCCCAGGCAGCATACCGTGCTCTGGGTGTAACTGTGGCAAAAGAGTATGGGACACTCACAGTCACTATACTGGATTGCCTAGGGCTCAGTGAAGAAGAGTATTGCTGGCAATTCAGACAGGAACCATTTACTTCAAACTCCTGGCCTACAGTGGTAGCGCAATGGCTAAAAGACTTTTGCTCCCATTGGTTGAAATCAGAGACACACTCCTCAATGGAAATAGTTGAGCTGGTGACTTTAGAACAGTTCTTCTGGGTCCTACTGGCAGGACCCAAGGAGTGGGTCTGTTTCCATCAGGTGACTCTCCTGGAGGAGGCAGTTAGGCCTCATGGAGAACTTTCTTGATGCACAATTAGACTGAGAGCCAATAGAAGAACCTGAAAGACAGAATTCTCCTGTGTCTGGGTCTTATGCGAGGTGGATGCAAGCTAAAAGTCTCCTCCAGGAAGGATCTCATTGAGCTGTGAGATACGTTTACAGTCTCCCAAGAGATTGAAACCCAGGATAAGTCCCAGTAAGCAGGCTGGGTAGGAAGGGTTAAGGACCAGCTGTGGAGGAGTCCCCAGTGGAAAGGAAGAGGGGGTCCCCTAATTTGTTTTACACGTGGACAGGAAGACTATAGGTACAAAGATTGCTCCCATAAGCAGGGTGCCTCAGATGCTGAGGAAGAGCCTGTTGGCTCAAAGGGATAAGTTGCCCCAGTTACAATAGCTAGAAACAAGGTGCTGGATCTAGTAGATTCGAGTTCAGGCCAGATAGTCATACAGGAACAGTTGATCGCTCCAGAGGTTGTAGTAGGTGCAGAGTGGGTGTATGTAGGCTGCATTCACGGGGACGTCTGGCCCTACCCTACAATGGAAGTTAGATTGACTGGGGGAGGTCAGGAGGTCAAAATGAATATGGCTGTAGCTCGATACCTAGCTTATGCGGTGGTGCTGAGCCGAGATTGGAACCAGTCTTTTGAGGGTGGCTGCGAAGGCAGGATCAGAACCTGCCCTCAGTACACAATGGGAAGATAAGGCAGAAGATATTTTTCCTTTTCTCAACCCCCAGCTGTTTGGTGCCTGGCCAAAGTCATGCCAAGAACTGCGTCAAGGCAGAAGGGAGGCACTCAGGGCTGAAGGAGTCCCTGGGAAGAGATCATGGAAAGGCATCGGGGTACAGTGCAGTTTGGACTCCTCTGAGTTATGTGTCCGAGAACAGGCTCTCCTTAGCCCATTGCCTGTGGAAGACATGCCAGCTCAAACAGGGATCCCAATTTTGTTCAAAGTCAGAGAGCAGATCCAGTGTTCAGCCTATTATATGGCTGACAGGGTAGGGCAAATGGAGTGCTGGATGACCCTGCCCAGGATTCCTGGTACCCCCATTTTGAACTGGAGGGGGATCTTCTGATGAGGGTGATCTGAGGCAAACAGATTGGAGCCCTCCAAGCACAGCTTCTAGTTTCCAACCAGTACCAGGACCAAGTATCAAAACTGGACTATGATGTACTGTGGTCCAGCCACGTGGGGATGGAGAAAACTCAAGGAAGGATACTGGCCAGGTTCTTTTGGCCAGGTGTTTACTGAGATATTAAGGCTTACTCTACATCCTGCCAGCAGTGGGTGCCAGACTGGCCCACAGGACTCCCTTAGGCCCTCTCCCATTAGTGGGCAGTCCATTTGAGTGGATTGGGGAAGACCTGATAGGGTCACTTGAGCCAAGTTCGAGCAGGTGTCAATTTATTTTAGTGATTGTAGACTATGCCACCTGGTACCTCACGGCCATGGCCTTGCACTATGCCATCGCACAGGCAGTAGCTACTGAACTGCTGAAAATATTCTCCATGGTAGGGATTCTGAGAGTCATCCAGACAGGCATAGCCTTCATGTTGCATCTAATGCAAAAAGTATGGTCCTTGCTCAGTAAGAACTCCTGTCCGCCATGCAGAAACAGGTGGGTTGGTAGAAGAGTTCAACTGTTCACTAAAAGAAATGTTGCAAAATTTGTAACTATAAAGTCCCAGAATTAGAGAGACAAGGTGAGTGAGGTAATATCTTGTATTGGACCAACACCTCACCCATCTTGTCTCTCTGATACCCTGGGACTGACGTGACTACAACACTGCATATAAATCCCAGAATTGGCACAAGATATTGTCCTACCTGTTGCAATCAGGGAAGATCCTCAATCTTCTATGGGCTTCTCACCTTTGAATGACTATATAGCACTTAATGATTGGGGTTGATTCCCAGCTTGAAGATATAAAGGACGGCCCCAGCTCCCTGAGGGGGATGAGTAAGTAAGCAAGCTTTCTCCCTGGCTGTAGCAGAAGGCTGTGAGAAGGCAGGCCTGCCCCAGGGAGGACCCCCTTGCCTGTCTAGGAAAGTCCACAGGCTATAAATGGAACTGAGTGTGGTTGATGGTTTGTGCCAGCCTGGTGATCAGATCCACCAGCTTAGTAACCTTGGTAGGGATCCTTGCTTTGTGGCTCAGGGGAGAAAGCAGGGCCTGTGCCCCCAGTGTTCATTACCTCAAACAGGTGGGTGGAGAGGAAGGGGAGTGGATGGAGCTTTGGCTGGCTGCTTGCTGGCATGGTGGGGTGGGGGAGATGTAAGCTGCACTAAGTTACTTCTCTCAGGAGTAAGAGGGGAGCAGAGGATTCTCCAGAGACAGAGCAGCAATGTGCTGCCCCAGATGCTGGTACTAGAGAAAAGTCTCAGTATAACTTTTAACGACCATTTCCCATAGATTGGAAGTTCCCTTATTGCACTGAACAATGTCAGTGACCTCCACAGATAAATTAAAAAACATAAAGTCGTTTTAAATGTACAGCTTTTGGAATCTGCTCCTTCTACAAGAAAGGGAGTAGGCTGCACATACCAGGTAAAGAGACCAGTTAGACCAGTTACAAAGAGGGCATTCTCTACAGTTGGTCACACACTTCCCTAGGGTGGATATTGAAAGGGGCAGAAGACAGTAATTGGGGATTTCTCTTTTTAGTAATTGCATTGGCTCTGGACTTCTCATCCTTTAGAACACTTGGAAGAATGACAGGTTTCAGAGTAACAGCCGTGTTAGTCTGTATTCGCAAAAAGAAAAGGAGTACTTGTGGCACCTTAGAGACTAACCAATTTATTTGAGCATAAGTTTTCGTGAGCTACAGCTCACTTCGTTGGATGTAGCTCACGAAAGCTTATGCTCAAATAAATTGGTTAGTCTCTAAGGTGCCACAAGTACTCCTTTTCTACTTGGAAGAATGTCATTTAGTCCTGACTCAATTTAATAAAGCTGGTTGGGAAAGGATGTTTTGTTTCTGTTTTGTGTTTTCTTTTCCTGCTAACAATTTTAGTGAAAACAATATTTTGCTCTAACCAATGTTTTTTTACTATACTTTTGTTTGGATGGGGGCTGAGTTATTAAAAATATTCAGTTTTTGGAAAACTGGTCAGATCAGAGTTTTCAGTAAAGCCCCAAATTCTCACTTGCCCAGCTAAAATTATTCAGTTCATGGCTGCCAAAAACTGAAATTCAGTTTTCATTTTTCTGATGAAAACCTGAAGAAAATTGACACTTCCCACAGAAAGTTATGTTTTGGCCAAAAAGACATTTAAAAAAAAAATTGGAACGGAAAAATTTCAACCCACTCTAGAATTTTATTTAAGGACCTGAACTTTGCCCCACAGAAACCTGATACCATCAGGGGAAGGCCTGGGGCTGTTGGAAAAGTGAAATAGAAAAGGAATAAGAGCCACGTTCTAACGAAACAAGGGAAAGGGAGGAAGAAAGTTCTGAACCCTCATTTCAGACTTTTGTACCAGGTAGAAAACGCATCTTGCCTAGAATATGTTCAACAGCTTTAATTCTGACCAATGACCACTAGAGGTCAGTTGTGCTTTTAATTTTAGCAAAGGTGCTGATAAATTCTATTTATAATTTTTCTTCAAAAAATACAGTATTAAAATAATTGTTAGATTTGTCTTTATTCATTTTCTGTAAAATAATTTCAAGGGCTCATATCCCTGTAATGTAAGTTACAAGAGGAAGGAATATTTAGTTCTCGAACAAGACAATTCTCCAGTACTTTTTCTGCACAGTATTCTAAAAGCTTCATTAGTTTGTGGAAAACATACTCCTCAGCTGGTGTAAACAGGCATAGTTTCATTCACTTCAATAGAACTAAACCAGTGTTAGCTCTGTTGAGGATCTGAGTCTCAGTTTAGGAAATGTTCTAGAGTTACGATGGATTTTATGTTTACATGTTCCCTCCAGTGTTTTCTATTATAGTAGACTGGTTGGTTGAGGTATATAAAACTTAATTATTTCAGTAATTAGGGGATTCTCTGAACTTCTTGAGGGCTTTCAGTGACATGGGTTTGTATCTTCCTGTGTTTCTATTTTGAGTTTCAGGATCAAATGAGTTTCTCCACACCTTTACATGATCTCATAAACTGCCCTTCCCAAAGAATCTCTATCATCCACAAATAGACTTGGGCTTCCTCTGAGCAGGGAATGTGGAGAAAACAGGCCCAGTGGTTTGAAACTTCCTATCACCTTAAATGGCTTTCTGGGGTGGCTGGCTGGCTCCATTCCATTACCTGGGTTCTTTAAGAGCGTGGTGTGGATAGACCTACAACTTACTTACCTTCAGTCTTTGTGGAGAGAGCGTGGTAGAAGCTTCTAGGGAGATGGCAGCCTTTTCAAAACCTGAAGCAATGGGCTCACTGTATAACAGATGCACTTGCAGCTTTACCTTAGTCTGGTACTGAGAATGGCCCTGTATAACACAAGTTACACTGGTGTAACTAAGAGCAGACTATGGGCCAAACATTGTAAAGTATATTAAATTAAACAAAGATATTAAGCCTGAATCATTTTTCAGCCATAGTAACACAATGACTCAGCCTGAATTGAACAGAGGATGTAATGTAATAATTGGGAAATATATGCCAACACTGCTGATTTCATCATATTGTACATGACTGTGAATCATCTTATATACAACATTCAAATAGATTATAGTAGCTAATATGGTCTGTCATTTATCAATTGCTTAGAGTCACTCGGGTGTATTATTCTGAATCTGCTCCCTGGCAACTTCCTCAGTTAGCAGGGCATGCCACTTATTAGGCTGCTGATTAAGAAGATTGTATTGTGGTTTTCCAGACATAAAAACCTCATGCATACTTCATCCAGAGAACTACCTGTGATTTAATTCTTAGCCCACTGCTTTTTAATCTGGATGATGGATTAGTATTTTATGATGTAGCCAGTTAGTTTAATATCTCTGAGAAGGTTGAATGCTGGAGGTATCGCTTATATAACAATATATCAGATGAGGTAAAAGTTATGCAGAATCATTACATTTTAAACTGGGGAAACTGGGACTGTCCCAGAGAAGATTTTGTCCCTAAGAATCTGCCCCACTAACCAATCAGCTAGATTCTTACAAGAAGTAAAAGCAGGCCCCCAGATTTGGGTATGGATGCAGATTTCAAATACCCCAGAATTTGGCGGTGGTTGATTCTTTCTTTGTTTCAACCCATTGTAGAGATAAAACTAAGAGATAGGACTCTTGTTAAATCCTGTGTCTTCTCTCTATTTTCAACATTCAACCCTTTCTCTCCATCTCTACTGCCAAAATGCTTGTCCATGATTCAGTTATCATTCCCTATGATTATGGTAACATTTTCTTCTCGAGCCTTATCTGCTGCTCACCTCATCCCTCCTGCCAATCTAAGATACAGCCGGTGCTGTACAGTGTTATTCTTTCTTGAAGGGCCCAGGGCCAAAAGCCTGGCAGAGAGTATAGTAAGGCTCCCCTCTCCCCTGTACGGATTGGGGATGAACTGGGAAAAAGGGAGTGCTGCCTTCTCCCTCATAGCAGAGAGACTCCAGAAGACACCAGCAGGGAAAGGCTAGACTAATTAAGGAAAAGGGTCCAGCTAAGGGTGAAGGTGGCAACGGCCTTACAGCTGGCTAACCTGCAACTCTACTCTGGACAGGAGAACTGAGGGCTCCTGCTTAAGAAGGATCAGGAAATCTGATTTACAGACCCCTGCTCCAGGGAGGAGAGCTGGGGCTTTCTGCTTAAGGGAGGACTAAAGTGGGAAGGGTTCCAGAAATACAGACTGTTTACAGGCATAGGGAAGAAGAGTCTCCAACTTCTATTTATGGCTCTTGTTAATAAATAAACCCTTGGAAAAGGGGTGCTCTTGGATTTAACATGGTTTATCTGGACTAATTTATAAGCTATGTGAAGGGAAATGAGGGAGGGCTGTTGGTGAGCCCTCCCTGCCTTCCAAGACCTCCCAGGTCCTTGTATATATAGAGTCAGACCTTTCAAACTTTTAAAGGGCCATGACATGTGAGGGGGTTGGCTGACTAGTAGGCCCCACTACTATTAAGGGGCAGACTATACCATTGCAAATGGTGGATCAGGCCACTTCTATATAACATATACTTTAACATTACCCTAATGAAAGCTAACGGGCTAGACTGTACATACTACACAGGCTCACATGCGCAATGTTGTAGCGTGACACCAGCTCAGCAAGAACACTGAGGGTCAGGGGAGTTCCAGAGCCATCTCATAGGGCACCTGGAAAAGCAGCAGCTGCTGAAATGGGTGCAGCCTGTGATCTCTTCTGTGGCTGGCAAGCACCACAAAGGTTTGTGCCACGAAGGAGCTGGTCCCACCTCCTCCATGTCCCCTTTAGGGGGATTTGTGTCCTAGCAGAGAGCAGTCTTGTGGGGACTTAGGCGATAGTAGCACTGCAGTTATGGCTGGCCCTTGTACTCGGACCCTCAGGAAGAGGAGGTTGGTATACACCACTATGTGGCCCAGAAAGGCTAAAAGAACAGGCTAATAACAACAGCCAGAGGAAGAAGGAAGGTCTAGCTGCTTTTCTTATTACACTACAGGACTTGGAGCAGCATAATACGTTGCCACAACGGCTTTATCTTTGGTCATCCAGAATTTCCTGACTTCCTTTCTGCAGCTTTGTCTCACACATTAAAGCTGGGTATTCAGATATCCAGTGTGGCTTTCCATCTACTGCTGTCCACTGCCATTCCCCTTCGTTTCCCCCAGCCGTTTTCCTTTTACACTTAATTGCTATGGAGCTGATATGGAGGGGAGGATATGTTGATTGACTTGTCTCAAGAGCAATCAACAATTCACACTGATGCTCGTTATCGAAACAGATGTTCATTTTAAATCTGAATGTCATTCATCTTCTTTAATTATGCCTGATAGTGGAGCAGATATTAATACCTCAGCTCCTCTTTAGAAACACATTTGCAGCAATCTGATTGAGATATTCCACATCTCCAAACTATTTTCTCTTCTGAATGCTGAAGAAAAACATCTTATATGAATTAACGGTCAGCCCATTTTGAATGCCCCAATTTTTTCCTACTTCAGTAACACGGTGACGGGTACCTTGGAAATACCTGCAACAGACAGCTAATAAACTGAACTTTCTTGTGGAGATGAAAATTTGGAGAAATTACGAAAATTGTCAGAAGTACTGCTACCCGTGCACCACACTGGTTATGTATCACCATGAGGCTGTATAAGCAAAATAATTTCAGATAACTGCTCATAGAATGAATTCTAAGGGCCAATAATTTCATCTACTGCAGCCTATTGTCTCATAATGAGAGAGTAAATAATGTGCACAGAAAAATGTTCTGCATGATGTTCTTTAATACCGAATCACAAGAACAGAGCTATCTGAATTATGCTGAGGTATAGAATAACATCTTGCATGCTTAGTGGTTGTTCCAGTTACACAGATCATCAGAATGAGTCCAGGGCTGGGACAGCAGTTGGTTAAATTAATTTACACCTGATGTTCCAATTTTTAGACAGATGACTCAATTAACAAAGTTCATCCCTTCCCCCAAGACTCCACCCATGCCCCGCCTCTTCCTGCCCCCACTCCACCCCCCAGTTCCGCCCCCTTCCTTCTCCCTCCCAGCCTCCTGCACACAGCAAAACAGCTGATTGCGGCGGGTTGGAGGTGTGGGGAGGCACGGGGGAGGTGCTGATCTGCAGGGGTTGCTGGCAGGTGCGGGGTACGGGGGGAGGTGGGAAGCAGCTGATGGGTGGCTGCTGGTGGGTGCTCAGCACCCACCATTTTTTTCCCATGGGTGCCCCAGCCCCAGAGCACCTATGTGGTTGGCACCTACAGAAGGCATCATTCAACACCCTCTTTCGGGTGGGAGGTGAACTCACCTGACGGCACCCCCGAACTTCGGGACTTCACTGACTTTGAACAACAAACAATGAGCTGGGTGCAGCAGAGGGAGTGGCCTGTGAAAGGGACATTTGTCTGTTGCACTTTCACAGCACAGGTGAGAAACTGAGGCAAAGGACACTGCCCAAGATATGGTGGGGTAGGTGTCTAATTATTGTTTGAATACTTTTGAACCATTGTTGCTGTGTTCCCTCTTCTCTTAATAAAAGTTTTCTTTTGTTATATACAGATTCAGTGCTGATGAGTGGGGAAGTTTTACCTCTTAGAGGCACCTGGGGTGGTGATTAGTTTTTCCAGATTTCTAGGTGGGGGCTTGAGCCAGTTTTGTTTTGTTTTTGAAATGCAAAGAAGAACCCCTAGAAATTGTACCCAGCCCTTGTTGCTGCTGACACCACCTGGCAGATGGGTTACACTCGGATATTTTACCAAGTATCTTTCCTCCAAAAAAGAGCTAGGTAAGTTCATGGAGGATAGATCCATCAATGTCTATTAGCCAGAATGGCTGGGATGGTGTCCCTAGCCTCTATTTGCCAGAAGCTGGGAATAGGTGACAGGGGATGGATCACTTGATGATTCCCTGTTCTGTTCATTCCCTCTGAAGCACCTGGCATTGGCCACCGTTGGAAGACAAGATACTGGGCTAGATGGACCTATGGTCTGACCCAGTATGGCCATTCTTATGTTCCCTTTAGTTGTCCTGGGTATTTAGGGAAACACAGGTATTGATAGCATTAGGAATTCTATTGTCACAGTATGTGTTAACATGCACCTCAATACACACAAACAGCTGCATTTGTAAGGATTGTTTGGTAAAAAGCGAACATCTGCATTTCTACCACTAGATAGCAATATGTAGCAAAGAATGCTGCCTTCCAAGATGGACTACAAGAGCCATTGAACCATGCTCCACATCCACCCATGTTCCGAGAAGCAGGAAGCGGGGAGAAAACTGAGGGAGGAAGGGGCACAAAGGAGAGCCTTTTTCTTTTATCAGGGTGAGTCACCTCAACCATCCTTCTCCGGCTACAATTTCTGTTTCATAAAAATGCAACTGCCCCCTTACGCTGAGGCATTGAATACTGTTAGGGGGCTTATTCTTTCACCCACTTACTTCCCTGGTCCTTCCCGCATGAACAGAGAGCAACAATATCCCAAGTCCAAAGGTGCAAACAATTGGATGTTTATTGGGGTGAACTTCCAGCAAGCATGATTCCAGTTTCCTTCCTTAGTGTCCCCCTTCCCAGCTCTGACACCACAGAGCCTTACCTGTGTCCCTGTTCCCATTTCCCCCTTTAGCAAAACATGATTCCAATTCCCCACCCCCATTCCCTGTTCCCATTTCCCCCCAACACACACTTCCTGATTGACTGCAGAGTATATAGTAAAACTTGAGTTCTGCTTAGCTATACCTTAACCAATCATTTTACTGAAATTTAACTAACCAATCCTACCATATTGTAACATGATTATTTAACCAATTATATCCCACCACCTTAATTAGTTTACACCCAGCAAAATTAATTATACAGCAGACAGAAACAATCACAGAACCAGACAGAGGTTCTACAGACAAACAATAGGGAAATGGGGACTACAGTGATAGAACAACAAAGAAATGAGGATTTCACATCGCAGCTATTGATAAGTGAGTTCTTCCAGACAGGATGCTATCAAACTAAGTTTCCTTTTACATCTTCTAGGCACTTCCCTTTCTCTGGAGGCGATAGGCACTATCAGGACAGGATTGTATTTCTAACAGCCCACTAGCACCTTCTTTCAATGTGACTGGTTTAGAATGTGAGGATCTGACCATTCGCTTCCCAGCTTATGGCTGCCTCTGCTGCTTAGCCAAAGATCTTAGCCCAAGCACAGGGCCTCAGACTGTCGCAGTAAGAGAAGGACCTTACACCGGCAGACAGTGATTTTGATTCTTTCTTTTATACCTCTATAACTAGCTAAGTGATAAGAATACACCTAAATTCTTAGAGTATAGGCCTTTACAAACAGGCCTGAATATATCCTAACACTCCACCCCTTTTTTTCTTTTTCTTTTGGGATCCTCCTGCCCAGGTATCCCTGGAAAAGCGTAGGACATATGGTAACACATTTCCTGATAGGGCCAAGCATCGAGGTGGAAGGTGTCAATATTTCATTTGTCCCACTGCCCCTTGTGTAGTATAGTGCCCTGCACCTTCTCTCGTACGGGTATACCACACCTATTCCAATTAGTGTTCCAGACTTCCCATTATAGTGGGCCCGAGAAGGTTGGGTTCGGGTGGTCTAGTACACTGTAGGGTTTGGAGTAACCTACATTACTTATAGGTTATCTCCATATGCAACATAACACAAGTACAGTTAACAATACAAAATCCACAGCAACACCGAGTCCTGACCACTGCAGCAATGTCCAACATCCGAGACACCCCCAAAACACTGCCCCTCCTCCTTTGACAGGGTCAAGATTGTGTGTGTCCAGTTGCTGGCAGTTGCAAGAAGCTGCTCCTGCAAGTTTTGCATGCTTTTGTCCATATCATAAGTCCATTGAATGTTCACAGAGAAATGGGTTATTGTCCAAACCAGCTTAACTACTAGGTATGGAATCAGGCAGTATGCCCTGGTTTGATTATTCACAGCAATAAGATTCACAGATCCATTTGTGCACCAAAGTCCAGATAGCAACGTATAGATGTGTGTAGTTTGTTTATGGGCTGGTGTAATTGTGCCCCCAGCAATATGTACATTCTCAGCAAAACACCTTATACACAGTACACCCAATTGTCCAACCCTTGCATAGGCCATTGATTCTGCTCCTCCAAAGTCATAGGAGAGGGGCACATCCAAACATCTTCCGTTGATTTACACTATTTTACATACCCCTCCATTGATTCCCAGTGAGCTTCTCCCCTTCTCATTATTTCCATAGGGCTTGTGGGGACCATCTTAGTTGCCATTCCATTTCCAGGTACCATGGTAGCTATTACACAGGTGCTGGCTTCCTAGCTGAGCATTTTGTATTCCCATACACATCTCCCCGCCAAGGTCAGCCTTTTGAAGCCATCCCCCACCCACGTCATGAGATTTTCTGTTCATTAAAACACAACAATGCTAGTGACAAGACAAACACCACACAAAAACAACACAAAACATAGATCCATGGTATTGTGGGTTATTTTTCTGCTGGAGCCAGCTTACTTGTAGAGCATCTGAAAAACAAACGAAACAATTTCCACCCCCCTGGTGGGGACAGATTATTGCTTAATAATAATAATAATAATACCACTTTCTTTTACAAATTTCCTTGCTAATTGCAGGAAAAACAGAAGAATTACCTCCAGGCTGTCCTTATTTTGTTCTGTAGTCAGGCTAGTGAATTACCCCTCTCACTGGTCATTTATGAAATTCATGAGGTGGTGTACCTCAGTTTCCCCTCTTGTACAACAGACCATGTTTGCAATAGTTTCTCTGCTATACCAAGCTTTAAGTTTATTCTCAGGTAATAGCTGAGACACAGCTTCAGATTTTAGCACTGTACACACACACACACGTACCCCTTAAGGTTAACCTGTCCCCCTTATTTTCAGGCTTGACTTGTTTTTTCACCTCCCTTTCCTGGAGGGCCATAATATGAGTCTTCTAGTAGCTTGTTTGCTGACCAGATGTATTCATTATTTGCAGCTCCTTTGTGCCCATCAGCTAGGTAATTTGCATTTACACAGAGGCTTACTAGCTTGCTTTTGGATCCAAAGCTATTAGCAGCTCAGAGACTGTCTTAAAAGAGAAACATTCCACTTCCACTAGAGTTCTGATTACTTTCCACTTTCATCTCCTGCTCCAAAACAGAGATCTGAAAAGAAAGCACAACCTATTGTGGCTCCTTTTGGAGCCCTAATAGGATTTTAATGAAGTACCATGTTTTATGTGCATTTCTTTTACCGCTTCTCCAATATACACTGCACACGTCCTGCGAAAATGCACATTCCTTTCGTATAGTTTAACTTCCATAACGTTATATTAGCCATATTAATTTTACACAAGGTGTAACTGCCTCCCCCATGCCCACAGAGTTTTCATGCATACCCACAAAAGCAACAATCTGATCCCCCAGAGCCACCCCAAGGCTCAGTGTTCCCATCAAATACTTTTGAAAACAGCCCTGAAGATAAAAGGCCAAACAAGCCTTATTGTTCTCTGTTATCTGAGCGCACAGCAGAGGTACAGAAAAAAAATTCTATGTGCCTCCATACTGGTCCCAAAGATGTGAGTCAGTTTGTAGGACAGGTGGTTTGTTCATTTTGCAACAGCTAAGCACTGCCTCTGTTTGCTTGGAGGTGAAGGCGCAGAGTGGGAGTGGACAGGGAAGCAGCAAAGGGCTCGTGGTGTCTAGGTTCCGCAAAAGCATCCCGAGACAACCTTCACACTCCCAATTCTTGGCGTGTATTAGAGGCATGAGTGTGTACTGTAGTGGCCAGAGCAGGTGAGATTGGGATTTAAGGATCCAGGATTCTATTTCCAGCTCTGGGGGGGTGTGGTCCTATGTCAGAACAGAGGGAATCAGGACTCCTGGAGTTAGCTCAAGTATTACATGAACACACACATTGCAAAGACTAAACCCAAGAGCCTTGACTCCCAGTCACTGTGCTGTAACCACTAGCCAAGACTCCCCACTCGAAAGAAGGGTAGGATATGAGGGTCATCTCTGCATGTGTCTTTGCAAGGAACTAGAAGCCAGGTTGTCTCTTACATGGGTTGCTGCATTTTGTGATGTCATTGTCTGGGAAATATTTCCTCTTTAACACCTGATGGCTCTCTTTCACTTGCTACTGTGCTGTCAACTTAGCAAACAGTGCTACAAGCTCAGCAGTCTGCCCACTCGTTTGTTTCCATACACGGCAGCTGACATGATTTTCTGAGCTGCAGATGCAGGTTACAAGGGCACACTGCGCTCATCATTGTCCAGAGAGAGAGAGAACCGACTGGCTTCCAGTGGGGGATGCCAGTAAGCCGTGATTGTGTGATAGGCCTACCTAGGGGGAAGCACAGTTTGATCCTGCCGAGGCACCTGAACCAAACACAAGTTTATCAGCTTTTCTACTGCTGATGAAAGTTCACAGGTGAGTGCTACTGCCATTGGATTACACATTTGTTTTCTCGAACCTGTTCTCACATCTGTTATGCTCCTGTTCACCTATGATCCCCCAATGTTAGTACACTAAGGACTAGATCTCGGAGGAGGTTTTGCAGAATACATGTATTATATAAAATAGTGATTTGTACCAGGTGTGCATCAAACATAATTCACACCGGAGATACTGATGAATGCAGGTAGTAAGCTTCACATTTGCTAGGGTCCAGTTTAGACAGGTTGGTGTAATTCATTCACAATTTAGAAAGAGATCAATGGCTCTCTATTGATAATTCTGCTCCATTTTTATTAGAAGCTGGTACATTACAGACTAATTCAAAATCAGAGATGGAACAGCGGGTGGTTGTAATTGGAGTGTGTCATGGAATAGGTGAGTCTTAAAAATAATTTTATCTTTAAAGAGAAATGAGGGATGGGTTTTTGTCTTTCTGTACACACAAACCTGTTTAGCTGGAACTACTTTTTTGTTTTATAGTGAGGAAAAACAAGGAAGAACTTTGATTTTGATTTGTGTACTGTGCTTTGAAATCTCTAAGGCCTAGTCTACACTAGTGTCTAGGTCAATGTAAGTTACGCTAGTTAAGTTACATACGTAACGTAACTTAAATCGACGTAGCATACATCAACTTAAAGTGGTATCTACACCACTCAATGTCAGCGGCAGATGCTCTCCCATTGACATAGCTTCAGCCTCTCATTGAGGTGGGTTAATTAAGTCAATAGGAGAGCGCTCTTCCATTGACTTATCACATCTTCACTAGACCCGTTAAATCAATCCCAGTGGTACCAATTTAGCCCATAGTGTACACAAGGCCTAGGAGTCTGCTTTCTGTGGGAGGTAGCTGACATTTTGTATTCAGTTCAGAAACAGGCTGTTACAGAGGAAGCTGGCTCTCTGCTCTCTCTGATGGAAGCACTAGTTCATTACAGAGCTCTGTATGCCACAGGGGGCTTTTATAGGTGTATGGAGTGTTGTGGAAGATGGCACAAAGTTGGGGGTGAGCAAAATTCACATATATAACCTAGGAATGAAGCTTCGGCACAGCAAAAAAGATGAGTGGAAGCAGGAGGACTGTGAATGGAATTATGTGAATGGGAGAATCTTGACATGCATTGCTTCTTGGGTGCCATTAGGCCTATGTGGAAATAAGAGATAAGTTTTATCTTTATTTTTATCATCGCCACTGGAATTTTAATATCCATATTTACTTTGAGGGAGATTACTGCCTTGCACCACCCAAGGAGACCATTTATACTTGTCCCCCATCCTTCCAGACACACAAGTGATTGCAATCTACTCCTTTTCCTGTTCATCCTCCACTGTCATTGCTATTTCTAAGCAGCAAGGCTGAATGTGACACAGACTTTGTGTCCCACTTAGTCGGTTTCATGTCTTATACTTTCCTTGTCTGTCAGCATGTCTTGAGATACTTATCACTGTAAAATGCCACAGTGAACAAACCTGCTGGTTTACCGCACACAAATGAATGCATTGGCAGTATTTTTTCTCCCTCCTCAATGTAATCATTATGTCAATCATCTTTTGAGACTATAGTGAATTCTGCAGGTAAAGTCCTCTCTTTAAATAAATGCATTACTTTGCTCAGTTTATTAAGCACTGAGATTACATACTACAAAAATGTGTCCTCTTTCCCCTCTGTAAGTGAACAAGCTGTAGCTCACGAAAGCTCATGCTCAAATAAACTGGTTAGTCTCTAAGGTGCCACAAGTACTCCTTTTCTTTTTGAACAAGCTTTGTGTATGAAGATTTAATGTAACTGTGTCCTTTCCTAAGACTAGTATTACTTAGTTCTCATTGCTGCATTTTTTGGTCACAATTGCCAAGTCTATTTAGATTATGGATTGTGATGTCAAAATCTCTAACTAGCTGAAAATTTGGCAGCAAATTTAATATACTTATCAACAAGGATGTTAGCAGGCTTTCTAAAGGAGAGGTCCTAGACAATTGGAAAAAGGCAAATATAGTGCCCATATTTAAAAAAGGGAAGAAAGAGAACCTGGGGAACTACAAACCGCTCAGCCTCACTTCAGTCCCCGGCAAAATCATGGAGCAGGTCCTCAAGGAATCAATTTTGAAGCACTTGGAGGAGAGGAAGGTGATCAGGAACAGTCAGCATGGATTCACCAAGGTCTGGCTCGGCAAAGCCCCAGCTGGGATGATTTAGCTGGTGTTGGTCCTGCTTTGAACAGGGGACTGGACTAGATGACCTCCTGAGGTCTCTTCCAACCCTAATATTCTATGATTCTATTCTATATAGGGAACACTTGAGGAGCTTTTAGGATTAGAATCACTTCACGTTTAATGACAGGTTTCAGAGTAACAGCCGTGTTAGTCTGTATTCGCAAAAAGAAAAGGAGTACTTGTGGCACCTTAGAGACTAACCAATTTCTTTGAGCATGAGCTTTCGTGAAGTGAAGTGTAGCTCACGAAATCTCATGCTCAAAGAAATTGGTTAGTCTCTAAGGTGCCACAAGTACTCCTTTTCTTTTCACGTTTAATATTTAGTACTTCAGTCTACATGAATATTTCAAAGATGTTGTTAGATGCTATCTTGAATCTTAAAACAAGACTTTCCACTGCTCTGACCCACATGTGACCTTCTCTAGTCAATCATCCTTTACAAGCTTTTTTGTCGGTGAACCGTTGCATTTGAACTTATTGCTTCCTGAATGGCAATGCAAGGGAGTGTTATAGGAGAACTCTGTTCCTCTGTCACTCACCTAGTCTCTTTCATATCTTGGGACCAATAGGGCTGCAACAACACTGCAAACAATATCTGTAAATAGCTGACAGACAAGGTTAAGTAGATGGCACTCAGGAATATGCAGCATAGGACCAATAGAAATGTGTGTGTATTGCAAATGGCTTCCTCTCTGCAGCTTTTCTACATCAGGAAGGAGTAGAAGTTTTGCCCTGCACTTTCTATACTCTGTAGTACATCCAAGGCTGGATTAAAGCAATCTAGGGCAGGGGTTTTCAACGTTTTTGTTTCTGAGGGCCCCCCACAACATGCTATAAAACTCCATGGCCCACCTGTTCCACAACAACTCTTTTTCTGAATATCCAGTAGATTTAAAGCCAGGGCTAGCATTAGGGGGTAGCAAGCAGGGCAATTGCCTGGGAAGAGTTCACAACTCTCAGCTGTTGTTCCAGGCTCTCTGCAAACTCAGGCAGGCATCTCTGCTTCAGTTGTGCGTGGTTCATATTTTCAAAACTCTTTTTCATAACTATGAGGCTAGAAACTTACATTTCTTTTAAAAGTGAAAGCTGAGATCCTGACCCCATTAATGGACTCCAGAAGCTGGGACCCTAGGCATGGACCTATGTTTTAATCCATTCCTGAACTCTTGTGCTAGTGTGGGCTTAGTCTGGTCCTATGTCTCTTAGCTCACTTGTGTGATGTCTGGCTGACTTGTGTGTTAGTATTGTTAAAATAGGTATTAGAGTAATAAAAATCATGCTTAGTGTTTAGACTTTGTTGAATGCTTATAAATTGCTTCATGCATTAATCTCACTTATAATATCTGTATCCCATATTGTAAGGTGATGTTTGAGTATTTGCATTGTAATTCTCTGAGTAAATCACCAGTCAGGAAAGAGTTAGTGTGAAATGCTGGCTTCCAAAGGAGGGTGTTGGGTTCCGTCCAACAGAGAAGGCCCATCACCACCAGACAAACTATTGTGGAGCATCAAAGAGGACAAAAAACTTTGTTAATTGCTCTCTTCCCCCTCCCTTTGTATTAAGAGGAGACATGCAATGAATTCCTTCCATCAGCTGAGCTGGCAGATAAAAAAAGGGCAAACGGGAATAAAAATCCCTGACAAGGAGAAACTCTCTCTGCTGTTTGGACTCTCAAGGGCAAGATTTTCTAGACATAAGCAAGAGATCAGCAGTGTTTAGCCTTGATTAGTCCTAAGGGACATATAGAGCATACTTATTATAGAAGCGTCTATTATCTTTTGAAACTTAAGACTGTAATTCATTTGTGTGAGTGTATATATATGTTTGCCTGCTTTAGCTTTGTAAATAACTGTAAATTTCCTTTTCCAAATGAATAGACTGTTTAAAAATTTATTATAGGATTGGCTACAAGGGCTGTCTTTGGTGTGAGATCTAAGGTGCAGTTGACCTGGGGTAAGTGACTGGCCTTTTGAGACCAAGAGTATCCTGAATATTGTTGTGATTTTTGGTGTAAGGGACAGTTTATCACAAAGTCAAGCTTGCCTAGGTGCAATATAGATTGGAGTACCCTAGGGGACTACCTGTGATTCAGTGGTTAGGCTGTTATAGTGCTTGAGGAGATGACACTTGATACTGGGTTGGTGAAATCTAAGTATAGAACTCACAGCCTGTTTGGGGTTTGTGCCCTGTTTGTTAACAGTCTGCCCTGCGGTTGGTACTCACTCCTGAGTCACCCCAGACAGTCTGACCTCTGTCATGCAGGAGGTCTGACCAGATGATCATAATGGTCCCTTCCAGACTTAAAATTTCTGAAATATGGTGGTGGTGTTTGCGATCTGGATGCTAGTCCACTAGGAACCATATTGGGGCAACTAGCCCATCTCATAAAGAATGCCTTGGAAATGACTTTCAGTCACTGTCAACCTGGAACAGATTTGAAACACTGTTCCAAACATTGTTTAATGTTGAGGTTTAGGGATATGTGTACACTTGGAGAAGGTTGAACTTTCTTGTGAACCTGGGATGCCTCCTTTCAGAAGCTTCTGTCTACCTTTAATTTGCTCTGCCATGGTGAACTGGGGAGCTGCCTGTTTGCTGGCGGGGAAGAGGAGTTTTGTTAATAGCAGAAGCAAAACTATTACACTGATTTATTCTTTGTGCATTCCGAATGTTGAAAACATTACATTTCAAGGAAGCCTGCACAAATGGTGATCTCTCATTACAACCAGCAGCCCTGCTGGACTCTTCTCACCATGAAGGGAAGGAAACATAAAGCTAGACTGCTATCTAAAACTCAGTGCTAGAAAATTGAACAGTAAGATCCTGCAGAAGTGAGGTTTGTTCTGTCATGTTTTCCTCTACCTTTCATTCATGACAACCTGACCCATGTCTTTTAATAGCAAGAGTGTTTTGCCTTGGACTTCAGTGGGAGCATGATTCACCCACTGGATGTTGAAGAGAGTCAGCACTGCACAGGACTGGGCCCACACCTTTGTCAAGTGGTAAACTCTACTTATCGTGGTATGCAAATACCAATTTCCTAGACCAATGGATTTAATAACTGTGACGGGGCAAGGCCAGATGGCTATAGAAAAGTAATGGGAGATAGATATATTAGCTCCAGGCGAAACAAATCCCTGGTACCAGGATAAGTTAAAATGGCAGTTGCTCCAGGTCAATTAAGACACCTGGGGCAAATTAAGAACTTTCCAGAAGGCAGGGGGAACGCTAGGTTGATTGGGACACCTGAAGCCAATCAGGGACTGGTTGAAACTAGTTAAAAGCCTCCCAGTTAGTCAGGTGGGTGTGCATGTCAGGAGCTGTGGGAGGAAGTTGTGCTGTTGGAGAGACTGAGCAGTACACACCATATCAGGCACAAGGAAGGAAGCCCTGCGATAAGGGTGAAGTGGAGCTTGAAGAAGTGGGAGCTGCTGTGGGGAAGTAGCCCAGGGAATTGTATGTGTCATGTTTCTAATAGGTCAGCTACCATAGCTGGTACTATTAGGGTCCCTGGGCTGGAGCCCAGAGTAGAGGGCAGGCCCGGGCTCCCCCTTAGCCCCCCTCACCCCGATTAATCACTGAGACTGGGAGACAACAGAGACTGTGCAAGAGAGGATAGCTTCTCCTCACCTCTCTCGCTGGCTCATGATGAAAATGGCTCAGTAGACTGTGACCCTTGTCTCTAGAGAGAGAAGGGTTATCTAGAGACAAGAGTCACAGTGAGGGTCACAGTGAGCCTCTGAGGCTAGCAAAATCCGCCAGGAAACGCGGTACCCACGGAGACAAGGACAGAGCTTTGTCACATAACTTAATTGTGCAGGAGTCACTCTCCTTAACCAGTTTTAGACCAAGCATGATGCCCATAAAGGGAAAATCCTATGTCAAAAAAAGACATAAAAAAAGGATTAGGGAGGAACATTACTACGTTCCCAGGTAGTTTCATGAGCCCTAGTAATACTTGTAGCTATGCAAAGTAAAGGCTGACTCTGCAGACTCTTACTACTGGGAATAGTCCCATGAAGTCCATTGAAGCTAAGGGTTTGCACCCTGAAATTACACAGGTAATTGCATTTAATCTTTAAGGGTCTGATCCTGCACCATTGAACTCTATGGGTGTATTGCTTTCAGTGGGAGCAGCAACAGGATTTTCAAGAATGGGCTGATCACTTATCGGACTCTGAAATCTCCTTATGTCCCCTTCTATAAAATATCATAGCTGTTAACTGTCCTCTGAAGTCCCAAGTATTAGTTATTGCCAGTATGCTGGACTACATGGACCAAAAGTTGAACCCAGATTCTCCAATCCTATGTTGCAAGCATGCTGGAGTTAGCTAAAAAAGCACAAAGGGTTATAACAGTAACTTTGTGGTTAAAAATAAGCATTTGGTGTATTAGTCTGAGACCGAAATTAAATGCTTATCTGTTTATAATGACCGACACTTGAGGACCTCTGAGAGACTGCTTGTGGTAGTTGTGGCACCTTAGAGGCATCCGGTGAAGTGAGCTGTAGCTCACGAAAGCTCATGCTCAAATAAATTGGTTAGTCTCTAAGGTGCCACAAGTCCTCCTTTTCTTTTTGCGAATACAGACTAACACGGCTGTTACTCTGATACTTGGGGTAGGAATTAGCTGCTAAATTCCATTTTGTCCTATTGACTGTCTGTGTATAGTCCACAATCCAAGAAAACCAGTATATTTTAAGTGTCTGTGTGGTCTCTTGCTCAGTTTATTGAATGAAGCTATTGAGGAGAGAGGAAAGGAAACAGCGTGGGTACCCAAGACACCAATTTGTATACTGGTTTCTGCTAGAATGTAAGTGAGAGTTTGCCAACAATCCGCTGATACACAAGGGAGGAAAAACTCAGTGATCAAAGCAGTCATTGGCAGCCCTGATACTAATGTTTTTTTAATGTATGCCCACACTCCACTCAAATTCCAAATGTTTAATATCATTGTCTGAATCATGGGGCAGGATGTATAATGGTAAAAGAAAATTTCTTAAACACAGAGCACGCCATTGCAATTCTAATGATCATGGAAGGTACTTAACTCTTTTAAGCGAACAGCTGCTGCCAAATGCCCTTCTTCTTGTTGGGAAGCGTAACCCATACCTGCTCAGTCTAAGGCTCTGTCCTCTTCTCTTGCGGGTTGATGAGATTGCTACAAAGTGTGTCTCTTCGCTCAGGCAGGAGCAGGTCATGCTTTAAGATCCAGAATACCTGAGTTTAGTCCTCACTGAGTTTAAATTAATGTTTAATTTATGTCTATCTGCCTGTGCGTGAGCCAGATGCAATGGGAGGGAGGGATAGAAGTAAATGCAAGGGCAGAATTCAAAACAGACACTGAAAATATATGAGTTTTGTTCTACGATGAAGAACTAAACAGCATTTACTTCGGCGATTTCACCGAAGTATACGAAAACTGGAAATGAGTACTTGGAGGAGGAAATCTCCACCCCCTTCATAAGGAGTTCAATTAGAGCAACCAAGTCTGTTCTGCTATTTTTCTTTGACTACGGCATAGTCCTGTGAGGTGCTGAGCGCCCTTGATGGTTTATTCAACAAAGCACCGAGGCCCATGTTTAACTCTTTTTGACTTCAGTGGGATTTATGCATGTGCTTAAGAGCTGCTTTGAATATGGGCCAAAATCAACAGGAGCTGAGGTTTTCAGTATCTCAAAGAATCAGACCCCTAGTGTGTGTTTGTCAAAAGAGCTAGACATAACATTTTAGTGAAACTGAAACTAAGATGCAAAATGAACTAAAGAAGCTCTCCCAAAGCCATTTTTGTTTGAGGGAATCATATAAACCTCGTTTTTGCAAAAAGAACGAGATCTTCTTTGAAGAAGTTTGAATCTCAAAACCGGGCTAGCTTGTAAAGAAAACCAAAATGTCCATTTTTCAGACTGATAGAAGTCATTACCTGCTTCCATGTTTCTTTCTGGATACAAATCCCCTTTGAGTAAATGCAATCTGAACCTGGTGATAAGAGGAGGATATAAATCTATTTTAATTAAAAGTAGAATCACAATCCCTTTAAAGCAAGACAATAAACTATTCTAGTGCACTGGGAATAAGCTGACCAGATTTCTGGATGACAAATCTAGGGTATTGTGGAGCAGGTGTTGTGAATGCTTATCAGAGGTTTGAGGAAATATGTTACACCGATAAGAGAGAGAGATTTATCATTGCATTGTATATAAGTAAGCACTAATATCTCAACAGGGAATAGTTACATGTGAAATAATTACACTTCGGAATAGGAGGAGAGTGTAAGGGGAGAACAAAGTACCTTCAGCTTTCTGCAGCTTACCATGTTTCATCATAAATGACATCTAATTCACAGATTTATTTTCTAATATCTTTATCAATTATATTAACGGGCCATATAAAAGTCATTTTTAAAACTGTCTGTGGTTCTCAGTAATTTTACATCACAGAAATGGTTTAATAACTTTTCTCTAGCTAGAATTCCCTTGGACTTAAAACCATGTGCTTAGGGTTACCAGATGTCCCGATAAAATTGGGACAATCTCGATCTTAAGTTATTTGTCCCGCGTCCCAACCGTACATCGGTCGGGACACCATTTGTCCCGATATTTTGTTTTGCACCACACGTACCTGGAATCCTGGGTTGGCGGCACTTACGTGGGTAAGCTTCCGCCTCCAACCAGGGAAGCGGCCTGCAGGAGCCTGTGGCCCCTAAGCACAGAGGCGGTGAGGGGGATCTTCACGTGCTGCACCCGCCATGAGCACTCTGTCCTGGCCAATTGGAGCTGTGGGGGTGGGGCTTGCAGGTGCCAGCAGCGTGCAGAGAGCCACTGCCCACCCCCCGCCCCCCCGACCCTACCCTAGGAGCCACAGGGAACTGCCAGATGCTTCCTGGGAGCTGCTCCAGGTAAGCACTGCCAGCACCCACCACCTCCACCCCCAGTAGGTCCCTCTGGCTCTTAGGGTTGGAGGGGGGGGCAAAGGGGACTCTGCACGCTGTTCACACTTGCAAGCCCCGCTCCGCGGCTCTGGCAGCTCCTATTGGTGCTTTTCCTGGCCAATGGGAGCCCCGGAGCTCATGCTTGTGGCGGGTGCAGCAAGTGGAGACCCCCTGACTGCCCCTGATCCTAGGAGCCAGAGGGACCTGCTGGATGCTTCCTGGGAGCCACCCCAGGTAGGCACTGCCGGGACCCCCACACCTCCACCCCTGGCAGGTCCCGCTGGCTCTTAGGGTTGGGGGAAGCAGGGGGCTCTGCACACTGCTCCCGCCTGCAAGCCCTGCTCTGTTGCTCCGGCAGCTCCCATTGGTGCTTTTCCTGGCCAATGGGAGCCACCGAGCTCGTGCTTGTGGCGGGTGCAGCACATGGAGTCTGGAGATCCCCCCAACTCTGACCCTCGGAGCCAGAGACCTCCCAGCAGGGCCAGTGAGTGCGGCCAGGGAAGGGGCAGGGCGTGGTGGAGTGAGTGTCTGGGAGGTCTGTGGTGGGGTGCTGAGCTTTGAGGGTGTGGAGGGTGCTGGACAGTGGGGGAGGTTTGTGTGTGTCAGGATACTGGGCAGTGGGGGGGGTCTGTGTGGGGCATTGTGTAGTTGTGGTGGTGGGGCTGTGGGGAAGGGCACTAGTAGGGAGGGAGGGGAAATCTGTATTGGGAAACTAGCGAGTGGGGGGATCTGTGCGGGGTGCTGGGCAGCTGTGGGGGGGCTGTAGGCAGGGGTGGCACTGGGCAGGGGTGGTGGTGTGCACAGCACTATTCATTTGTGGTGGAAGGGTTGGGGGGGGCTCTGGGCATAGTGGATTCCAGGGGTGCTGGGCTGCAGAGCTATGTGGGGCAGCATGGGCCCACCCCAACAGGAAGGGGCATGCTGGTAGCACAGGACCAGGCGGACCAGTGTGCCTCTGGCCATGACATGCATGCCCCATTGCCCTGGCCAGCCCCACCCTGCCCACTGCTCACCTCCTCAATTGAGGGCTGGGGCAGGGGGAGGAGGTGCAGAGGTGGGTCCTGGCAGCGCTTACCTGGGGTGGCTCCCAGGAAGTGGCCGGCAGGTCGCTGAGGTGAGTGTCAGCTCAGCTGAGCCAGCAGTGTGGCCCTGGCCAGTCTGAGGGCAGGGAATCACTCTTGGAAACAGCATTATCAGCCAAGGCAGGGCTTGCCCCTGCAAGGCTTCTTCAGGATCCACTTGCCTGGAGGAGCCCAGCCAAGCCCCCTCAGCTCCCCCCACTGGCTGAGACTAACCCCACTTCTGCACCAGTTCCAGGCGGCTCAGCTCTGAGAAGACAGGCAGGGCCCTAGAGGTGGTGGGCACATGACTGTCCAGAACTGGAGCTGCACTGGGGTCTGGCCAGGGCGGGGGGCGGAGAGGAGCCAGCAGGCGTGGTGGGATCTGGGGGCACAGCACAAGTGGAGAGGGCCATGCCATGGCCCCTTCTGAGTGTGGGCCTGTTGCCACTGAATCACCATTGTAAACCAGGTGCTGAAAAGAGCTGCCCTTTCCTTGAGGCTGGGAACAAAAGTCACACTTCATTTCAGCTGTTACCTGCCAGCTCTTTGCGACAAGGCTCAGTGCTGCACCAGATCCAAACCCGCTCTTGGCAAACGAGCTTTGGGATCCGACCGATCCAAAGTGAACTGAAGTCGCCCATTTATTTTAAGGGGCAGGGGCAGCACCCCCAGAAAGCTCTGCCATCTGGGAAACTCACTCTGCAGCGACAACAGAGGAAAACCCACCCCAATCAATTGAGCCTGGGTGGCTGCTGACCTCTGGCCCAGGGCTGGAGTGTTCCAGTGGCTCTCGGCACCTAAGAAGGGCTGGGCAGGTCAGCTTTCAGGGGGCCCTGGCTTGCAGAGCCAGGCAGGGAGTCCCCGGCAGCCGACTCCGTGGATGCAGCAGAAGGGCTAGAACTGCCGGCTCTGAAATGAGATGTGTCTCTGTGCTAGATGGGATAGGCTGCTAGAATCGGAGAGTTGCCATTTCAAAGCTTTTCTTTCACCACCTGTTTTTTGCCTGGGGGAGGTGCCCCACGGAGGTAATAGCCACATCCTCCCCGCAGCAGAGTGTGTGCAGACCAGTCCACCTAGCTCATGGCAGAGCCAGAGAAAGGAGGAACCTGCTTCTGCACATGCTGATTCCCCACAGGGCAGGCTGGGGCTGAGCACTGCTAAGCTGCTGCCCAGCTCACTTACCCACATTGGCAAGCAGGGATTGCACCTGGCGGCGGACATCTGCTCGATGTACAATCGGGATGCCATTTGTCCCGATATTCAGGTAAAATTTAAAATTTGGTAGTGAAATAGAAAATTAGTCGATTGGGAATGTCCCATTAAACCCCATTGTGCTCTGTGTTATCCACTGGCAATTTTGGTTTTTCAGGTTGTTTTCAGGTGTAAGTTCTGAACCACAGTGCATGCCATAGGACAAACAACAGTGGGCACGTAATAACATGTAAGCAGCACAGAGACTGCACGGTTCCTTTCAGTGGCTAGCTCTCTAGCTAACGGTCTTCAGCCAAAAACCCCACCTGAAATGGCAACAGCAAGGGAGGAGCCAACTACCAAAAAACAAAAAAGACAGTGCAGATACAGGACAGAATGGGAAACCACTTACACCTGGATTCGGAAATCCTACGAGTGAGATTCAAAAGCCTTTTGTAAAGCATGCTGGAAGGAATTTAGCATTCACCATGGCGGTGAGTCCAATGTTGAGCATCATGCTGATTCAAAAAATCATGAACAAAACACCAAGACTCACAAAAGCACTACCCTGGTCTCAAATTTTTTCAGCAGGCCAAATGAATCCTTCAATAACAAGGTTATCGCTGCTGAGCTGACTCAAATTTACCACACAGTAGTCCATCAGCACTCCTATCGCTCGTGCGACTGTGAACTTAAACGGGGGCCTACCTTGTATCCACATTCAACGATTGCAAAGCACGTCAGCTATGGCTGGACTACAGCGGAGGCAAAAATGTGCTGTCACCACTCTCAACAGGATTTTCAAAAGACCCCAGCAAGCCAGATGGTCTCTATTCCTCACTTGCCACAGATGCAGCGAACAAGGGCCATGTGAAAACTTTCCCCTTATCGCTGAGATACTGGCCACCCGAACATGGGGTCCAAGGTAAACTGTTAGACTTCTATGAGCAAAGCGAAGAGACTGCAGAGGCAATAAACGACACATTATTTGAAAAACTTGCGACACACAAACTAGACCTGAACAAAGTGTCTTCCTACTGTGCTGATAATGCAAACGTGAATTATGGAAAGCGACAATCTGTACCAGAACTTAAAAAAACAAAACGAAAATATCTTGCCTGCAAACTGCCCTGCCCATGTCGTGCACAACGCCGTGAAACATGCTAGCAATACCCTACAAGTTAACATTGAGACTCTGGTAATTAAGACGTTCAATCATTTCAGCAGTTCTGCTAAGAGAGTAGCAGCACTGAAGGATATGTTTGACTTTGTGGATATGGAGTATGCCACTTTACTGCGCCATGTTCCGGCACGCTGGTTGAGTCTTTTCCCAGCTGTAAACAGGCTTGTAAATATGTGGCAGGCTGTTAAGTGCTACTTTGTTTCTCTGTGCAGTAACAAGTACCCACAATCTCTGTGGATGCTGTTCTCCAACAGGGAAAACGGTGAACAAGGTGAGGGGCCTAGCAAAGTTGAGGTTCATCTGTTTTTCCTTCAGAATGTCCTGAAAATCTTCAATGATACTGTGTTCTGTTTGGAAAATGAGAGTATGACAGCATGTGAAGTGTATGGCATAATGAATACTATGAGAATTAAACTTCAGCAATGAAAGAATGACAAATTCTTTAGCTCCAAAGTTGAAAATTCATTAACTGAGATGCTGTCTGTCACTGCTGCATGTCTCTAGACAGACTTCATGAAATTTTACGATGCTTCGATCGTATATTTGGAGAAATGGTTTGATTTTTCAACAACTGGCTACTTGTTCAATACCCAGTGTTTGAACATCAAAGTGAATAGGGCATTCAAATACAAGGATCTGTCTGCGGCCATGACAGCTGTAAACCTCCAGAAAACAGTGGATCTTGATCAGCTCTATGATGAGTACTGTGTCATCAAAGACATCAACTCCAAGTTGGAGCCTGGAACTAAGAATACAAAGAAAGGAGATGCTGCTTTACAAAGAACAAGAGTGAAATAAACAGAAGAGAGAATAAACTGGGAAAGAACAATGGAGAGGAAGATGGAAAAATGAAGGCGTGAGAAAAAGAAGAGGATAAAAGGAATGGATACAAGGAAGGCAAGATGTATGATAGTGTGCCCAGAGGCACCAACCAAGATTGGGGTCCCTTTGTGCTAGGCATTGTAAACACACAATGAGAGGTTGTAAGCTCCCTGGGGGAGGAACAATCTACATAGACAAAAGAGACAAAAGATGAGAATGAAAACAGGCCCAGAGGCAAAATGACTTGCCCAGGGTGACACAGCAGGAGAGTGGCAGAGCCAGAAACTAGAGCTGGGCAAATAACTGGGTTTTTTGGTTCACTTGCAGTTCAAAAACTGGGGGGAGGGAGGGAATCAGTTTGGCCTGAATTGAATCTGAAAAACGTTGACAAATCAAAAACGTGCATTTCTTGGGGCAAACAAAACTCATCATTCAACCCAAAACATTTTTGCTTCCAAGCATTTTTAGAAGGCTAATGTGACAAGAATGTGGGAGGAATGTCCATCTTCTAACTTTTAGAGTAGTGGTTAGAACTACTGTGGTGTAAGAGAGAGACCCAGATTCAAATCCCTACTTGTGATTTGAATACAGGTCTCCCAGGTAAGTGTTCTAACCAGCAAGCTACAAAGTTATTCCCCTTCTCTGCCTCTGGCTCAATGTCTATTGAAGTATTTTATACAAAGCGAACTAGCCTGAACTGGAGAGATTGAGACCCATCTCAGAATAGCCAATAGCTTTGTGATTAGGGCTGCATTGTATTTTTGTTAACTACACTTTGTTTCCCTGACAGAAAAGGGAAAGCTGCAAGGAACTGTCTGGAGGAGGTGAAAGGAGAGGGTTATTTTTGTTTTGTTTTGAATAAAAGAAGTCCACAAACAGACCCAAAATTAATATTCATCCACTTTAAAAGTGGCCTGCAAAGGGAAAGATATGCCTGCAGCGTTTGTTTTTCCCCCTGAAAGGATTGTTTTAAATGTCAGGAATATAAAGTCTTGTCTTCCTTGTTTTTGCTAAAGGAGGCTTTTTGTGGATCAAAGAACTGAACCAGGCCCTTTCCCACGCCCATAAGCATGGGAACTAGGGTGAGGAGGGTGCTGCAGCACCCCCAGGTTTTATGCGGGGTTCTGCTCCCAGCCCCACATGCTGGGTCCTGACGGCCAGCCCTGCGCCTCCACTTCTGGCCCTGCACCCGTAGGTCCTGGCTGTGGGTCCCAACTGTCGTCCCTGCGCCTCTGGGTCCTGGCTGTGGGTCCCAATTGCTGTCCCTGAGCCTCCGCTTCTGGCCCTGCACCCGGGGGACCCAGCCGTGGGTCCCAACTGCCAACCCCGCGCCTCCGCTTCTGGTCCCACATGTGGACACCGGCCCCAAGCCTGGGCCATGGGTTCTGGCCGCCAGCCCTGTGCCTGTCCCCAGCTGTGGCCCCAGCCTTGGCCCCCTTACCCCTGTCTGGGTTCCCCGCTCCCAGAGACATGACCCTACTCCTGGCCCCAGCTCGGGGGTGGGGGCGGACAGAGGTATGGGAACTGGCTTTCAGCACCCCCACTATTAAAAATGTTCCAGCTCCTCTGCCCAGGCCTCCGTTGAAGGGCAGGGGTATCATTAAAATCTCTTGTTGTGGATGTTGACCCACATCTTGTCAGCGTCTGAGCTAAAGAGGTTTAAACAGTCAGACTGAAAATCCAGGTTTGATTCTCTTGTCTGTCAGGATGCCATGATGTCACCAGTTCTCCAGTGCTCCACAGTGTCCTCTAGTGACATCAAAGGAATCAAGACCTATTATTTCTAATGTGTGTGTGGGGGGGCAGGGGGAAAGAGGCAGCAAATACTTTAAAAACACTTGTTTAGGACAAAAGTGCACAAACACATTCTCCTGTCCCAGGTCAGCTTCAGGCCCAAGTAGTAGGTGTGGCGTAAAGGACCATTTTAGTGTCCAGCTTGCTGTTAAAGAGGAAATAATGTACAAAAGCTGTTGCCCATGCCCTCTTGCTGTCCCCTGTGATGGTCCTTTCCATTAGTATTCCTCTCTCTCTTCTGCGTATAGGGCCTGATCTAAAGCCTGCTGAAGTCAATGGAACAATGGGTTTTGGATCAGTCCCATAAGGTGAGAGTGGCTGGGTCCCAACTGCTTAAAATAGACTGTGCTGTGAGATGAAAGGGGCCCCCCCCCTCTTCCTCTCAGCAAACCAGGCAGGACATGGGAATGAAACTGTCCCCCGTCCCCCCACGACCAAAGCCAGGTGGGACATCTGAGCTAAAGCATGGCTGCTGGTATCAATGAACCTATTTAGGCTCGACAGACACTGGACTATAAAATGCAGAAGAAAAGTTACTGGAAATCTCTACATCATCTTTTTTTTATGAGGTTTCTTCTTTTTCTGCCAGGTCTGCAAGCTTCATATTTGTCACCTATTGCTTAGCACGAAATGAAGGCATTCCTCACACAGGCTGTTTTCTTCAGATTTTTCTTGCAGTTCACATTTCAGACTTGTCATAAGTGATTTGGATTTTTTTATCTTCCTGCCAGATCAGCATCTGTATCTGCAAGTTCCAGTAAACCTTGTCCAAAGTCATGGCTCCACAAATCAAGGTATTCAACAAGCAGGGCCTAAAATGAAATCAATTTTGGAGTCATAAGATAGGGTCAATCCCTCAGTCAAATTGTTAAAGTAAAGCTTTAAATAGCGGAACTACAGTTGATCAATAGCTATCTTCTTTCCTAGAATAAGATTCACTGTCTCACTGCAATCATGCCTTCTTTAAAGCAGAATTAATCTCTTCTTGCAAAAGACTGATCACAGGCCAAACCCTGTTCACTTAGTGAAGCCAAGCTATATGAAACATGGCTGCATTTGTTTATAGGAATTTACATGAACGTTTCTTATTTCAGTTCATTTGGGTACAAAATCCCTAAAGTTCCACACTCCAAGAAAGGTTTGTGAATCTTGGCCAACTTTCAGATTTGTAATGAAGTCCCAAGCCAGGTGGGTATGAAAGCCTTGTTACAAAAGTCTCAAATGCTTCTAGAGAAGTGGTCGATGCGGAATGTCTGACAGTGCTGCTGCAGAATGGGAGCACTGGAAGTAGTTTAATTATGGCAATGATAGGACAGTATATCCTAGTGGATAGGGCACTGGAGAGAAGATCTGGGGTGTATTCCTAGCTCTGCCACTGAACTTTTGTGTGACTTTGGGCAAGTCACTTCCCCTTTTTGTGCATTTGTTTTCCCCTCCTGTTGTTTGTCTTGTCTCTTTAGAACATCGATCTCGCTTATCTGGCAGAGTAGTCCAGATTCTGAGTTTGTTTATGTTTGGTGTGCCAGGGTAGAAAGTGAAGTCTATACACTCAAAGCTGTGGAATGAACACCCACTGATGTCAGGAGAGTTGCAGAGATCTAGCGGGGAATGTGACCTTTATATAATAATTAAACATTTAATTATTTTTTGTTTAGTGCCTTATGGTCACTGTCATCACTGTTTGTCTGAGAAATCTGCTCCCCTTTAGGCACTGCTATCCCTGCCCTTTGTTTTTCTTCCTTCCCCAGGTGCATTTCCAGGCCTGCCGACAGAAATTCTGGGCCCCAGGGCCAGGGCTGTCCCTGGGGGGTGCGGGCCCCAGGGTGGAAGTGATGAATCTGTCACTTCTGGGACTGTCCGTGCTGGCCAATCACGCCACCCTGCGGGGCCCCCCAAAACACGGGGCCCAGAGCGGTCTCGCACCTAGGAGCCCTGTGGACCACCCGGGCAATTTAAAAATACCTGGGGTTCCTGGGCCCTTTTAAATTGCCCGTGCCCCTGGGCAATTGCCATCTTTGTCCCCTCTGTCAGAGGGCCTGTACATTTCCCTGTTTCTCTTCTTCTCTGCAGCAATTCCTAACCCAGTGGCCTCCACTCACCCAGCCACACTCATCCTTTCCACTGAACTGATCAGGGTTAAATAGTTTAATCTTGACAATCAAGTGGGTTTTAGAGTAGTGTGATGGCGTGTCCACCCCCACAATAGCCTAGAAGGAGTTAAAGAGGATGAGAAAGGGGCCAATTAACCAGATAGGCCACACCTGAGAGGAATTAGGTGGCCTAAGTAGTCCCCTGAATGATGAGGAAGCCCAGCTGAGAAGGAACAGGTGGGGCTAGTATCAAACCAACAGCAGAAATGGGCTTCAGTGAGGGAGTCTGTAGCCATTTTTTGGACAGGAGGGTGGGAAGGCTATCTACTTATGGGAGAGGGTGTAGGAAAAGGCTCGGGGAAAGGGAGGTGAGGTTTAAGACAGTGCAGACCTTGACTGCTGAATATAGGATCCCTAAGCTGGAGCCCAGAGTAGAGGACAGGCCTGGGGTTCCTGCACCAGCCCCTGGGGAAGCAGCACAGTCTGGGTAGTGAATGGGAAGACTTCCGGAGACCGTTTGTATGGAAAGACTTTGATACCCCAGCAGGGGGGAAACACATAGTGACCTGGTCAGAGGGCCAAGCCATGAAGAGAAAGCACTCTGTGTTGCAGAGAGAGAGAGGCGCAGCAGGGCAAGCGGATGAGCAGCAGAAGGAGGCATCAGACCTGGAAGGAGCTAATCCACATAGCAACCAGAAGGAGGTGCCCAGTGGTGAGTGGAACCCTGTGACAAGCAGACACTCTAATCTGATGATTAGGGTACAGGGGGAGTTTGCCCCCTCTGAGTCACAGTTTCATGCAGACCAAGGCAGACATTACTGCATTAGTTACGCTTGGGTCGTGTTTGGAAGGTCATCTGTGTAGCCATTTGGGCTAGAAACTTACTTTTTAAAAAAGAAAAACAAAGTTTCTCCAGACTTTGAATAGGTTATTCAGGGCACATAAGAACATTCTGTGGGTCAAATCCAGCTAGTGCACTGTATATTTGACACTCTTGATTAAGGCAGTAAATTAATTGTGGCAGAGATTCTCTGCCCACCACTATGGGGTCCTGCCCTCAACTATGGCCTCTAGGCATTGCCTGCAATACCACTAACTATATAAGTCTGTGTGTAGTAGTGAATTTTGAAAAGGAAATGCTCAATTGCATGTGATTTTTCTTTCTACTCTCCACTGACTGGTCTATACTAACTTTAATGTTAATTTCTTTTTTCAGTTTATACAATATGGACCCACTATTGTAGACACTGAGGCACATGAGTAATTTTACTCATGGGAATAGCCCCTTGAACTCAGAGTAAATAAAGTTACTCCAGGCCTAACCTTATTGCATGGTTTTCTTATTGTACAGGGCCATAACATACTTCTGTTAGTGCTCGTTACCATTAATTATTAATCTGTCTGTAAGATTCTAACTTTTAACAGTGCACTTATATAAATGGGATTGTGACTTTGCTGGACATAAGTAAAACCTCATATTCCTTCAGCAGAACAGCTTAAATAAACATGCTAGTATAGCCATCACATTAGAGCAGCAAGAATGACCAGGGTTAATAATGAAGTAGTGTAAAGTGTTTGCTGAAGTAGTCCAATTATTATTTGATAAATCGAAGAGAAACGTGTACCTGTGACAAGGCTTTATGTTACAGGAATGTACAGTCTTGCACCCCAATTCAGCAGAGCACTTAAGTCCGCTTCTAAATGCTGAGCTGAACAGGAATGAATTTAAGCAGATGCTCCACTGACTCAAGGTCACAGTCGCCTGCTCCTGCAGCCCACCTCAAATATCCCACATCAGAAAGGCTTGACCTGCTTGGTGAGTGTTCCATTTCCTCAGAGAAAGAAGATAATGCCTTTGGTGGGCCATCAGCTCCCCTCAGAGCAGTAGCACTTAGCTGACAACAATTCTTTCTGTTAATGGGCTTAAATTGCAGCAAAGGAGATTTAGATTAGACATTAGGAAAAACTTTCTAACTGTCAGGGTGGTTAAGCACTGGAAAAAATTGTCTAGAGAGGTTGTAGAACCTCCATCATTGGAGGTTTTTAAGAACAGGTTAGACAAACACCTGTTAGCAGTGGTCTAGTTATTACTTAGTCCTGCCTTGAGTGCAGGGTATTGGACTAGATGACCTGTTGAGATCCCCTCCAGTTCTATGGTTCTGTTATCCAGGGACATGGATGCCTAAGGGCTTTGAGGGACATTATGGATTTTTGAGTAACAGCTGTGTTAGTCTGTACTCCTTTTCTTTTCACTATGGATTTTCTCTTTTCTCATCACTTCATAATTGCCTGGGAGAGGTAATGGTATTAATTTAATGATCTCTGCTCTCTCTCTGAGGAACAGAACCCTCCCATTATGAAGCACTGCTAGGACACTTTCAAAAGTGTGATAAAAGAAAAAGCTGGAAGCAAGACCAGGTGAGATAAAAACCAGAAGCATGCCCTTAGGGGGACATTCCTAGCATGAAAAGTGACTTTCAAAAAGGGGTAGGAAGTCATCAAGAAAAGGAACATGCATCTTTTGAAATGTTGTAGGGAAACAGATCACTGCGTGCTGTCAACATTTAGCATGAGTGAAACTCTTAGAACCCAGGTGATCACAAACAATAGAGATTTTTGCAGGAGAAGCATAATTCCCTGAAGTAAATATTATAAGTAATGTCTCTTTCCTGTTTATAAGAGACAAAAGCCTTTCTTATGATGGATATTTGAAGGTGGGCTGCTCTGAAGATATTTGGCAAATGTGGAAATCTGAGAAGGGCCTCTACAAAAGGGAGAATTTGGTAGAGCTGATTAGAGAATTTGTTCCTCAATTTTTTTTAATTGAAACATTTCTAAAATTTTTGACCAACTCTAGTTTACTCTGAGTATCCAGAAAAACTTTGACCCTGTGATGCAGCCCACTGGGCTGTGGAATAGTCATTAGAAGAAGGTAGTAAAAGCTGCTTAACTTGGAGCCAGGTTATGATACCGTAAAGTAATTCTACTGAAGTTAGTAGGACCACTTGTGAAGTAAAATGCTACTTGGCATGAGAAAAGGTGTCAGACTCTTGAGACTTCTTGCTCTTTGTCCAGGCTTTAAAAACGTTAGAAGATGTACTGTTGGGACAATTCTGCAACTTCACAGAGGTAATCCCAATATGGTTTTGCTACCTTTTAGCTTCTGTGACATAATGGGTCTTTGCTACTCATCATTTCTATCATTGTTTGGATTTGGAAGACTCAACTGAACGGGTCCATTAAAATGATTGGCAAAAAAAAGTTCATAATAGCGTGCATTCATTGTGACTAAGTCTGGATGGTTTTATTTCTTCATTAGAGCTCAGATATCTAACTTGGATATAAAAAATTAAATTTGGAAATCATTTACGTCATACTCCAGATTTATGCAGGCAAAACTGAGCCAGTTGCCCTTGTTTGTTACCACGATCTCCTTCCAACTATCCATAATGATCTTCGGCATCTGTGTTCTCAAAATATTTTAGTTTTTTAATACCAGGGCTTAACTCGGTTGTTGGAGAGTTTCAGAATCAATGAAATAAATGGAAAAAAGACCACTTACCCAGCAAGTTTTTGAGCCACAATCTGGATGTGGTTCCAAAAGTCTTAAATTGGTGGACGGTTGAAAAGTAAGTGTACTAAAGTGCCAAGAACTTTGATTGTAAAACCAGCAGAAATGTGATGAGAGTAACCAGTCCAAAATTATTTCAGGGAAGTCTCATTTTTTTGGGTTTGGTTTTTGGTTTAAATGGTCTAAGTTATGGTTGCTGACGTGGCTGCTTTCAATGTAATTGTGAGACTCTAGTTTCTTTCATCATAATTGATCAGTTTCAATGGTAATTCTATCTCAGAAATGTTCTCTTTAGTGGAGCTCAACTGCTGGGACTAAACCCATGTTTTCTAAATTGAAGAAGTGAACTTAGGTTACTAGTCTCTTTACAAACCAACTTGCCCCAAATAGGAAAAGATTAAGAGGGCCAGTTTGTTACACATCCTCAGCTGAATCACATCCCAGAATTCAAAGGACAGTTTGTGCTCGGCCATCACATGCTTGAGCAATGGTAGGAGAGGGTGTAGGAAGCCTCCTCACCCTTACACAGATCATGTAAGGGCAGAATTGAAGCCCCTGTACTTTGGGGAGCACAGGGACTGCTTACTCCCTAGTCTTCTGGGAACCAGAAAGAGAGGAAAGCAGGTAAGGATCATAAATTGCTCTCAGCACTCTCTAGCTAGCAGATCTAGCTGGCTGTACAGGGGACAATAATGTGCACCTCACAAAGGGAACCAAGGGGTGACACCCAGCTTCTGTATGCTCAGGAGTTCTGCAATACAGAATGTGCCTCTAAGGCAAAGTGGCTCTGAATTAACCCCTACTATGAGTTGTGCCCAATGGCACAAAATGAACTACCAGGATTTCTTATCTCTAATTTGCATGAGCTCATCTAGGGGGAGGCTGAATCTTACAAAGTGTTGAGCACTTGATTTCAATGGGTATGGAAGGGTCTTAGCAGCTTTTGCTCATCTTTCTCAGATGTCAGATTTTTCCTCTACAACAGAAGGCAGGAGAACCAAAGTACCAGAAACATCCAAAAGAGATCCCAATGAGAATAGATCTCCACGCACTGCAGATTAAACAACCTGTGATGTAAACAACCATTGGCCACTGAGACTGAAACCAACATTTGTTTATCAGTTACTGTGGCAGACTCTTACATAATTCAATGGCTCAAGTGTTCCTATTCTGTAATGCTTTTTAAGAGAGAGCTTCTGATGGGCCACTCCTGATCCTATATCCTCTCTGCAGCAACAAACTGGCTTGTTATATAAAAATAAATGATTTGTCATTAAGAGACAAGATGAAAATCTAACTCTAATGCCGTGAGTGAAGCTGCTTGTCTGCGTCTCTCCCGTGCCCCTCCATCCGCCCCATCTTGTATCTTCACTACATTTCCCTGAACCTGCTTGTTCTCTCATTTACAATCATGGGAGAGAGTTGTTCCCCTTTAACTTCATGAAGTTATTCAATTACATAGGTAAGGCAAAGGAGACCCAGGCCCTTACTGTCCAATTAAGCTCACTGCCAGACTGCAGGCAGCCAAAGCCTTGGTTAGTTGTTTCCTTCTACAATCTGAGTGCTGGTGTCAGATTTTGACTTGGATCTGCAAATCAGCAGTGTTTGATTTGAATGTTGTGCATCCACAAACTGCCTGTCAGAGCTTCCTGGGAATATTTCTCCTCTCTCTAGAGATCTGAGGCTATTCTGAAGCTGCTATTTGCTGCTAAAATTTAGATGCTGTTCACTGTAGTCAAGTGAGCGAAGTGTTTTCTACTATGACCATTAGGTCCTGCTTCTCACAAACTCACATGAACTGTATGAACCCACTGGAACCAGTATGCCTGACTGGGAACATGTAACCTATGGGCTGGTGGAGAGATCTGACATGGAGTAAAACTGTCTTGAAACCAGCTTTGGTACAAGAAACTGAGCAACCATTCTGAACCAAACTTTTGCAGAAACGTAGCTTTGACCCCAGAGATGCTAGATGCAATGCAACATTAATCAGCTCCAGTGCAGTGTGAAAAACACTGGATGTCTGTAAGTAACCAGAGGGATATTCCTCCCTCTTTCAGGGAGAATAGGTAAAGGTAATAATGAGAACATGAGATCATTCTACTCCTGGCTGTGTCATTAACTTGCTGTGTGACCTTGGGCAAGTCATTTATGCCACAACATTCATAGTTAGGTCCATAAAACCATATTTAGGTTGCTAAACAAGCAGCCTAATTTGTGTCTTAAAAACTAAACTTTTCAAATGTAGGACTTGTCTACCCTTGGAACTTACAGTGGCATACCTACATCACCCGGGGGTGTGAAAAATCCACACCTCTAGGCGATGGAGTTAAGCCAACCTATCCCCCAATGTAGATAGCACTAAGTCAATGGAAGAATACTTCCAGTCTACCACCTCTGGGGGGTTACCTACACTGACAGCAGAATTCCTCCCTCAGCATGGGTAGTGTTTACACTGAAGTGCTGCAGCAGCTCAGCTGTAGATGCACTGCTGTAGCACAAGTGTAGACAAGCCCTCAGGTGTCAACCTCTCTGCAGCTCTTTTTCTTTCCTCTGAAGTACTATGAGGAATAACTAATTGTATGTAATGCACTTTGAGATCTCCTCTTTATCTGTCTAGGCTACTTGCCTAGTTTTGTACCATACTGATGAAATTCTATATATGTGAAAAGTAGTTGTTGTTTATGTATAAAGAAATGGCTGAAAAAGCTTGATAACGTAATTACACTTATCAATGGATTTTTTTTGAGTACATCTCTGTGCTTCTCCTTTTGAAGGTAGTAATGATTAGAATCATTCCATTTGCATAACTTCACTCTAGGCATGAATCTTTTAGTGATGACAGACATTTAAAAATTCGATTTAAACCAAATCAAAGAAGGTAGAGGAAAACCATTGGCCCACATCCTTCTGTCACATAAAGAAAAGCATCGCTGCAGGACTTTAGCTGAGTAAACAAGATGACACAATGTTTTTGCATTGCCCCTTTTTCTTCCTACCACCTGTCCTAGATGAAGAATGGGCAGGTGCCATTTCAAGATGCCTGGCATGAAGAACTCTAGGGAATAATTGACAGTCATAATTAATCAGGAAGATTAATAAGTGCCTGAAGTCAGGTTGCTTGATAAGTAGCCTGGTTTTCAAAGGTGCTGAGCACCTGACAGCTTCTGCTGAGGTAAATGGAGCTAGGGGCATTTACACCAGTGGAGGGTCTAGCACTGAGTTCCTGTCAGCTCTGCAGGATTCTCAAAGATCCCATGAATGGTAGGAATTTGTCTTCATGTCTGTGGCCAAAATCTCCCCTCTCCCACACTGCTGCACTATGTGATGTCGAATGCCACGTGGACATAGCTAAATTAAATGGTGGTGTATGTACTGTGTGTTGTAAGCTCCTTGGGACAGGGATTGTCTTTGTTCTGTGTTATACAGCACCTTGCACAATGGAATCCTGGTCTATAAATGGGTTCAAGATTTAGCCTGCTGCCTGGTAAGGTTCAAGATTTAGCCTGCTGCCACCATGTCTAGAAAACATGGTGGTGACGTTGCTTATGTCTCTACATAGATTGGGTGCCCATCTCAAATATGTGCCATAGTCTGTTCCATTTTTACATCCTATTTCAGCCCCCACCCATGCAAGAGGAAGCTGAAAACTTCCTTTTAAAAATGTAGCCTTGATTTGTTCTTCAGCTTTTTATGCCTTAATATCAATATAGAACCAGCTTCTCATGGGGCTGTACTGGAGAAAGGGCCAGAGATTAGGCCCAACAAAGTGTGATGAGTATGGTCCAGCCCTGAAGGGATGTAGCAGTGTGCATGTGCCCCCAGCATCCCTGGAAGGTCCAGGAAGAATTATGCCCTCAGTGTGGTGCTGTATCCCTCTGCCCCCCAAAAAAGTGACTGAGCCTTTGTTATTTTTATTGCAGCAGCCGTATGGTTCAGGACCTAATTGTACAGCGCCTAGTACAAACCCAGAACACCAAGATGAGATGACAAGATAATAAAGATGCCCCAAGATAACACTGTGCTGGTGTTTCACACTTACATACCCCTTAAAATAGCTAGCTAACTCTCACCCTTATGAGGTAAATGACTTACCTGAATTCACAGAGGAGGAAACTGTTCCAGAGAGCTTTCCCTGGAGGTGTTAAAGCTATGCAGAGTTGCCACTGTGGTTCAGTGGGTATAGTGAATAAATGAGCCCTAAATCTATAAGTTGTGGTCAGGATGAAAAAAAAAGCTCTCTTCCTCCTTTCCCTGGTGTCTACACTGTAAAGAAGACAAAATAAGCCTTTCAGGAAAAAAAGCATCTCCCTCTGTTGGGCTTGTTTCTTATGGTGTAAGGTAATCTCTGTAGTAGCCTGATAGTGTATCATTTCTAATGTATTGTACGAAGTATATAGTCTCTGCAGTATGACCCTGATCCAAAGTCAGCTGAAGTCCATGGAAAACTCCCATTGACTTCAGTGTACTTTGGATCAGGCCCCATAATAGTGGGAGTAGCTACTGGACGTGTGTATCTGTGGGGACTTTTTCTTGGCTGAGGGGGAATCTCCACTTGGAGCTGTGGGTGTGATTCCCAGCTCGCACAGACATTCTTAAGCTAGCTCTCCTTGAGTTAGGGTGCTAAAAATGATAGTGTAGCGGGGTAGCACAGGCTAGCTGCTTCATGTACATATCCCTGGGGTTCAGGCAGGTTTGTACATGGCGTGGCTAGCCAGTGCCACCCCTTGCTGCTGCCCATGATACCCTGGCTACTCTACTATTTTTATGGCACCAGCTCAGTGAGAACTAGCTTGAGTATGCCTACGCAAACTAAGAATCCTAGCTCCAAGTGAAGATGTACCTTAACATGTGGAGCATACTTACGCCTTACTCCTATGTGTAGAATATTTCCTGCATATGTTAGCAAACATCACTCTAAAGTATAAGAATGGGTCCAGAGTCTTCAGAAGGGACACGTAAACTTATGCTCTATGCCTTGATAGAACAAATATCTGGTCTGAATTATATGATCAAATAAAACACATCTTCCCATTCTTCACAAAATATATAGGGGACGGATTCTCTTAATTTTCCCGCTTGTTTAGACTCAAAATCATTGTAAAATCTAAGCACATTCAAATTGTCTAGACATCCTTTTTTATCTTTGTTCTTCTCAAAAGAGATTTTTTTTTTATTGGCTTTATTTTCAGAGCTTATCGTTTTCTAACTGCCATATTACGTCACCCAAGGATGTGCTTTTCTTCAGTGCTGAGGCTTTTAAAATGGACACAGGCATAGAAGATAAGGAAAATTTGTTTTCATGAGATCACAATCTTATTCTGATCTGGGGGCAGGGGCGACACTTATGTTTTTGGCTTCAAGAGATAGCAGCAGTTCCCTTACTGTTTGAATTTTGCTGGCTGGCAGGCAATGCAGTTTAGGGCAGTAATTCAGGGTTGCTGTTTACTGTAAGTCTAAGGGGAGAATATAGGTAAGTCCAAGAGTTTTTGCAAGTGAACGTGGTGGTCATTCTTTGGAGTTTGGATCTGCATTGAGCAGCTTACTACTACCCTAGAACACTTTTCTGGGGATGGGGATGTGTAGATAACCTTAGTGGGTAAATGTTTGCAAAATAACATTCAAAACTATATTCCTGGAGCTTTAGCAAAGCATTTGGAAAAAGCTAAATCATGTCCTTGGTTTGCACTGCCCAGAGATGTCATAAAACACAGGGGAATGGAGACCATGGTTTTATGTAGTTTGGACAAATTCATATAAAAAGAAATAGTAATACAAGGGATTAAAACACACCAGGTCAAACCCATCTCTAGTCTAATCCTGTTTATTTCAGTGGAATTGTGTACGGGTGAATTTGGTCTGTGTTCTGTATCCAGCAAATCCCCATCAGACCAATGGAACACAGTTTGTTACCTCCAATTTTCTCGGATTCAAATGAAAAATAAGAGTATTGTTTCTACCCAGTTATTGTAAAGGATGTGGGGTTGGATTTTCAAAAGCACCCAGCATTGGCCCAACTCTCTGCATTGAGCCCAATGGATGGGGAGTTCGGCAAACATTAGCCTCTTGAACAACTAACCATAGGGTGGGGTTTTCTAGAGAATTGGGAACGGAGCTGATTGGAGCACTTTTCAGAACACGCAATGTTGCCAAAAGATGAAAATTAAAGGTTTTGAACAATCTTGCTGCAGCCTCCTCCTGCTCCCCCATTCACAGACTAGCTTTAATTAGGACTAAGTGTAAGGAGAAAGACCAAGTAAAGGAAGCAACAATAACCTGATTAAAACAAAGCTTTCCCCAGTGGAGAAAATGGAGTGAGAGGGGTGACAAGGGGCAGGAGAACTCAAGGTGTTGCCAAAGGTGGGCGGTGTTCTTCTGCCCTACCTGTGGGCATCCCCATTCCACACCCTATCGCCATGGCACTGCTTTCTTTGCCGGTGGTTATCCTAGGGAGTGATCTTGCATGGGGTTTGCTGCATGCAGAGGGGATCCAGGGAAAGATCATCTAGCCCCAGGATTTATTACTTTTACTTTTTCCACAAAGCAAGTGGACAGACAATGGGCCAGGTTCTTCATGGCTCTGCACCTTTTGCAGTCATTGTACGCTGGTGCAAAGTGAACATAGATTGCTGCCAATTGAATTTTGTAGCATTTTACACTTGCTTTGCACTGATGTAAAATGACTACATGAGGTGCACGGCAACTAAAATGTGTCTCCCTAATTCCTGCCCAGTCCCTGCTCCTTACCCCTCCACTGATCCTGAAGAGCACCCTCCACTGAGACCTAAGAAGAGAGGAACTGTGCTGCACAAGTGCCCGTGCATCTTTCACATGGTGCTTTTCCCACCCATGAATCTCACTGGGGTGAACTGGGCCACTGTATGTTGCTGTGAAATGTAAGTACTAGCTCTGCTTTCAGTATTTTTTTCCATTAAAGATGGCATTTGAGACAAGATAAAGTCTGAGTTGAATCCACTGGGAATAGAACTTAGTGGGAAAGCACTTTAAAGATCAGACAGAACTGATTCTGGGAATAAGATAAAACACTAAGTGGAAATGGATAAGCTGTTAAAATCCAATCTAGAATGCCTGGTGTAAATACCACCCAGCCTCTTCTCCCAGCTCACGCAGACGAAGGCTGTATCCACATGGGAGAACTGAACCATTGGTAAATGAATGAGATTGTACCAACGGTGGTGCAGTCATGAAAATTAAGAAACGCTAAAGTCACTAGCCATACAAAAGTAACAATTTCTGTTCAGTCTCCAGTTCTAGAGCCTTCTTGAAAGACCCTTTGCCCTGGGACTAGAAATAGTAAAGGCATCGGATTAGACTTCCCTCACAAATATAATAAGCCTAAAGTGGGGGAAGGAATATGGGGGAAATGGGAATAATGTGGGAGAAGCCTGAAGATAGGGTCATGGGATTCAATTCAAATAGAGTAGAGAAATCCCCTACTTGTACCCCATTGTGGTCTGATCCTAGGGTGTAGCTCAACGAGCTGGTGGGCACATCTGCCATTGCCAGGACATCAGCTCATGCAGCTGACAGTTGGGTGAGGGGGTACCAAAGTGGGTTGAGGGAGGGGCTCAGTAGCTATTGCTTGCACTTTGCAAATGTGAAGGGATGGAGTGGGTATTTCCATCCCCAAGTGGGGCTACCTCCCCCATCATGTAAGGCCACATACCATATGTCCATTTCATATAGATAACTTCAGTGTTCACTGGAGCCCAGAAGTCCCTTCCATTATCCCCCGACCCTGCAAAAGTCAGTCGCCATTGGTATATATTACAATGAACTGCTGTATATATCCGCTGTAGAGGATTCCTAGTCTCCTAATTCCTCTTCCCAACCTGGATTGGTCATTGCCTCTGATACTATCTGTGGACCTCAGGCAGGGCTGGATTTGCACCTTCCGTACCCCTAGGCACAGCATCTTCAGGGCCTGCCTCTCCATGTCCTCCTCCTCTCCCGCCTCTGTGGCTGACTTTCATGTCTGTATTTAAAAAAAACCAAACCCCACAACTTTTAGATGGTCCTAGAACGCTGGCGCCCTTAGGCCAGTGCCTACTGTGTCTAATTGGAAATCCAGCCCTGTCCTCAGGTATTGATATGTTCTTAGGCATTTTACAGTCCAGCTCCTCATCGCTGGTCTGCCAGGACTATGGAGCAAACCTTCTCCTCTGCCCTTTCCTTATCCCTCAGCATTGCAGTACAGGGAGCATCTATACCAGGGATCCATGGGCACAGACTCCGTGGGTGCTCTGGGGCTGGAGCACCCATGGGGACAAATTTTTGGGTGCTCTGCATCCACCGGCAGCCAAGCTCCCCGCCCCAGCTCACCTCGCCTTACCTCCTCCCCTGAGCACACCGCATCCCCGCTTCTCCATGCAGCGCTTGCCACTTCAAAACAGATGTTTTGTAGCGTAAGAAGCTGTGGGAGGGAGGGGGGAGGAGTGGGAATGCAGCATGCTCAGGGGAGGAGGTGAGGAATAGGCGGGGCTGGGGCGGGGATTTGGGGAAGGAGTCCAATAGGGGCAGGGAGGGGGTGGAGTTGGGGCAGGGACTTTGGGGAAGGGGTTGAAATAGGGGCAGGGCAGGGGTAGAGTTGAGGTGTTGCAGGGTGAGGGTCAAGCACCCACCAGCGCCAGGAGAAGTTGGCACCTATGCAGGGATTGGCAACCTTTGGCATGCGGCCCACCAGGGTAAGCCCCCTGGTGGGCCGGACCGGTTTGTTTACCTGCCGTGTCCGCAGGTTCAACCAATTGCAGCTCCCACTGGCCGTGGCTTGCTGCTCCAGGCCAATGGGGGCTGCGGGAAGTGGCGGCCACCACATCCCTCGCCCCGTGCTACTTCCCACAGCCCCCATTGGCCTGGAGCAGCAAACCGCGGGCAGTGGGATCTGCGATCGGCTGAACCTGCGGACGCGTCAGGTAAACAAACCGGCTCGGCCCCCCAGGGGGCTTACCCTGGTGGGCTGTGTGCCAAAGGTTGCTGATCCCTGATCTATACTGTCTAGTAGCACATCAGGCTGCACTGAAGGTCAAGTCCAGGTCTTCCCAAAATGGGCAGATGTTCCCCTCTGCCCAGGATTGGCTATTATCAGGGGCTTCGTTGTGTTGCACTGTAAGGCCCTTAAGATCTTCCCCAGCACGGCTTGCTAAACCAAATGTCCAAGTGCTCAGACACTTAATTATAGATGAGTGGTTTTTGTTTATCAGAGTTCAGCTGTGACTCAATTTCTTGGATTCCCCCGAGAGACACCAGTACTTGTGCTCTGCCTGGCCTGCTGCCAGCATGCTAATCGTTTTCTTCTGACACACACGTGCTGCTAAAGGAGTTGACCTTAGGTCAATGCTATCAAAAAAGTTAGACTGGCAAATTGCTTACAAATGAGTTCTAAGGGGTGTATAGTACTTTCCATAGAGGGAAGAGGCTTGAACAGAAAACACATTAGACAAACAACCTAGGCAGTGATCAGCCCACTGTGGTGTGGCTGGAGAAGGACTATTTGCACCACTACGACTGTTAAGTCAGCACTTAAATCCACACTGGCAGTGCACTAGTTGAAGATCACATGGTGGTGAGTCTTGTTTGGAAGCAGGGCTAAACCAAAAGGTTGTGTGGGTGACTGTGCATTGTTAGGAGAAATTTGGGGAATACATGTGTACATTTGGGGTGGGGGCGGTATTCCAGGCATGGCAGGGGAATGAAATGGTGGTTAGCACATTGTATTTCTCTAGTGTAGATAAAGCCTTAGGGTTTTATAGATGCCTTTCTATATAGAGATTTTTCAGATAATACACAAATTGGAAGAGGCTGAGATCCAAATATGAAGGTGGAGGGGGACCACCTCGCTCTCATTTTGCTTGTTTTACATCTCTGACTTGGTGTTTTACTGGCTCTTAATTCCATGCAGTCAAACAGGATATTCTGGGGTTATAGAAGTTCTTGGGATGGCTTTCAAATAAATCTCATATTCAGAATACATGGGACTGCTGAGAGGTAAATAATACACACTCAACGCACCTGAATAGAGTCAAAGGTCAAGGTCAAACTTATCCTTCAAGCAAAGGAGTTAGTCTTTCTTGCTTATGGCAATGTTTTTTTATTGGAATTCTCAAGCTCATTTTGATTTCTGTAGGCATATTTTATTTCTGCTTAGATCTTCATTAATCTATATGGTAATTTTTGATTTATACTTCAATACTTTGCCTTTCTGAAAATATCACATCCTTTTAATTAAACTCGGAGCACTACTGTCAGGCAGGAAAATATTATACTAATTTTAGAGATGAGTAAAATGATGCACAGAGAAGTTACATTGACTTGTCCAAAGTCACACAAAGGCCTCTGTTGGAACATTATGTAGGAGTCCTGATTCCAGTTCCTTTCTCTAAACACTAGAACATTCTCCCTCCTCAGAACCTAATCCAGTAGGTGCAACCCATCTCCCCAAGAACTCTATGCATGATTGTGCTCCTGGTCATGAGCAGCCCCAATGTGATCAAACATTGTGGAGCAGCTGCTATTGATATGTAAATCTGTGAGAAGGAGCTGGAGAATTCTAATGGCCCCTCTTCATAGAGCGGAACCGAGTGCTGCATGCCACAGCTGAGAACGGACTATAGTTTCTGTGGTATTGGGTAACCCCAAATGTTCCAAAAACATGTCAGTTCTTTCCTGTCCCCTAAACCTTGACACTTAAAAAAAGATAATTTGAGCGTTCTTTTTAGTTGCCTGATGACTCTTGAGCCTTTGGGGTTCATGGTTCCAAGCTTTTCACTGCAGCCAAGAGGGCTAGGAACTTTTGTCTTTTTAAATGAAAGTTGAGATTCTCACAATCACATGATTCCAGGAGCTGGGGCTTTCAACAAATACCCGACACTGAGATTGGCAATTAAAATCATGAGAACTGGTAACAACTGAGAACAACGCACCAACCACCAGCATCAAGGCTCGTGAAGGAGGAACCAGTAGCACAGAATTGAGGAAGGACCATCTGTGCATATAGCGGCCACTTCCATGGGTCTCAGAGTTTCTTCTAAGTGGGTCCCCAGGATCTGCAAGGTTGGAAGGGGAGGGGCTCACTCCCTGTACACATTTCAGGGTCACTAAGCCCTCCTACTAGATGGGATGCTTTCATGGAGTTTCCAGTCTGGCTCTTTATATCCAATATATGTATTGTATTTCTATGACTCAGTTATCAGTCAAAGTTCTGAATAAGCTTCCGAAACTGCTCTCACCAAGCTAAATTTTCGTAACACAGAAACTGAATTAAAAATGAATATTCATATAGTAGTACTAATAAAGTTAGCATTTAAAAATGGGTGTTTCCTAAAATGTTTAAAAACACATCTTGATGACCTTTCTAAGCACAGCTTCATTCTGCAGGCATGGAAACGTTTGCATTGCCATGGAAACAAAACTAAAGACCGCTCATGCTGGGGGGAAAAACCCCAAGTTATGGGGTGATTGTGGGGAAAAAAGCTAGAGGGATGATATCTTTCAGTGTGTACATGAAATGGACATGATGTGATGCTGACTTCTCTGGATAGAAGGATTTTTTAATTTAGTTTTTCACTGAGATTTCCACTGGCTGAAGGGTTATTTTTGATACATACAAGGTTGACACTAAAAGCAATCAATATACATGTATACAAACTATAAAAGTACGGAGACATCTGTGACTACAGACTAACACTTCTTCTACCAATTGCTTTAGAAAAAACAGACAATCGCAAGTTTACCTCGAGAGGAACCACTAAGTTAAAATATGAATCATATTTTTCTTTGTATGAATGTAGTTATTCATGAAAGAGTAACAAACCCAGCATTTAATTTCTGATCAAACAAAACATACTTTCTAATTTGGCTAAACTGAAACATCAAATGCCAAATGACTAAAATGCTTTCTAACCATAGTTTTGCTAGCAGCTTGATAGGTATGCAAGGCATGCAGATCATTTCCTGCCAAGGCTGAGAAACATGGGTAGGCCTGAGATAATAGGGCTGGTGTGCTTGAAAAAGAACAAGGTTGTTAATGTTGTAGTTGATTGCATTTTTTGGGTGGCTCTTGGCTTCCTTTAAACCATCCCAGGTACTTCCTGTGGTCTGACTTTCCTTTAGCTCTGAATGACAGAGGGATCAGTAGGAGACAGGATAGGGATTTCCAAAGCATCACAATCATCAGTAAGGAACACTAAGTCCTGGGGAAATAAGAGCAATGATTAGTTTTATAAATGGGTGATAAGGAGGCAGAAGACAGTGAAAATATCAAGGTTAGGGACTGATCCAACACCACTGAAGTCAATGGCAGTTGGATCTGGCTGGAAGCAGATGTTATAGTAGCAATGTACGTTCATTGACATACCCTCCTGCAGAAGGAGATCATAATGGTGTACAGGCTCCGGATCTTTTCCTTCAGAGCACTCACTTGTGGCACTCTTTGGCAAGCGGAGTATGCCACAAAGTTTCGGAGTTTTGCCAACACACAATAATTCTGCAAGGCATGGAAAGGGTGATTTGTAAAACTGTTTGGATGCAGTACTGGTGGGTTTGCACTATCCATTGGCCACTCTGAAATATTCCCTTTCATCAGAATGGAGAACTCCCAGCTCTGTGTATGTGTTTTTAAATAAACTATTTATTACATAAACAATCAGTATTTCATAACAGGGTTGTCTGCTCCCTCTTTGTTTTACATCTCTGACTTGGTGTTTTACTGGCACTTAATTCCATGCAGTCTAACAGGATATTCTGGGGTAACTGCATAGACCCTGCCCCTCCCACTCCAGTCTTGGCTCTCATAGTTCAATAGCATCACTGGCTTCTTTTTATGCTCTCTAGTAGAGGATAATACTAGCATAACCCTCTGGAGTTAGTGGAATTATATGCAGGAGAATTTGGTCTATTCCTTCAATAGGAGCATCTCAGTTTGTTACAATATACAGTAACCAAGATCTTTGTCATAATTTGCCTCATTCCCACTGGACAGTGGTGTAAAGGTCAAGTGGAACTTTGTTCATAGCACTTTATGTTGTCAAAATACTGCACAAATGTTAACTAATTTCACCATGTTCCTGTAAAGCAGGTGAATAAATTACCATCCCCATTTTGAAAACAGAGAAACTGAGGCACTGAAGTTAAATTACTTGCACTTTGCCATGCAGTGAGTCAGTGGCAAAGCTGAGAGTAGAACCAGGAGTTCTTGGGTCTCAGCCCTTTACTGACTTCATTAGATTATGCTGCCTCCAGCAAAATTTAGGGGTTTGTCCCAGTTGTTGGTGAAGAAAGCATAACACGGCATATTCTACTGCTTAGCACTAGAACTTAAGGTGCTTGCACAAAAGAACATGTCACACATCCTTTGTGGTGGATGGACATGCATTTATTATTATTGCTGCCATTCTTTTGTCTCCTATGGAAAACTTTCAGAGAGCTCAAGAAGTGATAGCTGATTTTTAAAAAAGAAACCCAGCAATGCACTCCTCCACTTGAATTTGTTAAAATAGCAATTTGTATGAGCTAGATATGCCACATCTGGAAAGAAGACACAATGGTCTTGATTCTGCTTTTGACCTTTTCACTATTCTCATGCATTCCCATAAATACATTACTTGCTGGTAAAATTCCATTATAATAAATATACAAATGTTATTCACTTAAATGGTGATTTAATCATTTCCAAAATTTAAAAACCACAACAAAAAAACCTTCAGAAAAACATCTTCATTTTTAAATAAGATCCTACAGTGCTGCTTTTCACTGTTTCTCTCTAGTCTGGTTAGACTTTCAAAAAGTAGCTTCAATACATACTCAAAGTAGGTCCCATACTTGCACTTTTTTTCATTAGCTGCTTTTAATTCATGGTTGTAAAGAAGGAATAGTGTAAACTTACATGTATGTCCAAGTAGAGCTTGGGCAGCATCTCCACGCAGGGGTCCTGTAGTAAAGAATAGAGACATTGCCATTTTTTTTTCCCTAGGGAGATTTGTTTCAAAAGCAACAATCTAAGTAGTGTTTTAGATCAACTCACCACAGGTTCAGTGTTCTGTAAAGTCTTAAATGATGCCATGATTTCTTTGCTCAAAGATAGAATCCTTGAGTAGCATGTTGGAGGAGCTGAACTAATCAACAGAAAAACAGAGAGCAGAACAACCAAACTCAGCAGCATCTTCATTATGGAGAGTATGTCAAATGTTAATGATTACACAACTACTGATAGGTTTCAGTGGAGTCTAAGTTTGACAAGTGGACTCTCACCTTAAATAGGCTCTTGTATCAATGAAAAAAATGTTTTGGGGTTGGTCCAAACAGCGGCTCACTGCCGTTTTAAATTTCCTGCCAACCTGAGAGCCAAAGCTGCTAGCACTTTCCTGTCCTGGAGCAGGGAAAGGAGGGAGTGAGGATAACCAAACACAACTGGTACACTTTATTCCCTAAAGAAAACAACCCAGTAACCATCTAAAGGCTAACACAAGTATGTGTAATAAGCAACACAGGATTATTGTGGAGCTGCAGACCCCACTCCTGCAACCACTTAGGCACATGCTTCCCATTATGCACACAAGTAGTCTCATTGTGTGATTGCTCACGTGCATAAAGAGAAACAGGTTTCTCTAAGTCTAAATGCTAGCAAGATGGGGGGCCATATATTGTTGTATTAGTTAAAATGGAAAACCATTTAAAATGGTTGTAGTGGCACACATCCTCTGCTGGTCTCGTAGACATTGCTGAATCTGGGAGTGTAGTGGGTTTTTTTGTTTGTTGCAGTCACTGTTTCTATTGTCTGTATCTACATATTCAGTACTTTGAGATTAAAAGGAGAATATATGTTTCATACTAAAATTCCCAACACTTGACCAGATTCTGATTAATTTCCTTTTTTATGGTAAAGGGATAGTGTAACCCTTTGACTTTAGTCTTTGACTTAAGTCGTGACAGGTTGAAGAGTTTCCTGTCTGATCTTTTGTGGAGATACACTCCATCTTTCATGTCCTTAAACGTGCAGTTCAAGAGTACAAAAAAGATTCCAAAGAGTGTAGGGGCAAGAACACATCCTTGCTTTACTCAGCTTTTCTTCTCAAAGCTATCTAAAGTGGACCTGTCAAACTGGACAGTTGCTCTCATGTTGTCACGGAATGAACATAAAGATTTAACAGGGTTGGTGGGCATCCTATCTTTTCTAGTATTGCAAATAAACCTGCTCTGCTGACTGTCAAATGCTTTGGTTAGGTCCACAAAGGTGATGTACAATGGTCGGTTTTGCTTTTTGCATTTTTCCTGGGGTTGACCCAGAGAAACTATCATGTCTATAGTTGATCTTCCAGCCATAAATCCACACTGTGTGATTCAGGGTAGACACGATTTGCCAGCTGTTGTAGGTGTACTAAGATGACATTTGCAAAAGCTTTTCCCACTATACTTAGTAGCGAGATACTCCTGAAGTTGTTGCAGTTGCCCTTTTCACCTTTTATTTTTATACAGAGTGGTGCTGATTTATGTCACACATCTCTTATGGTACCTCACCCTCTTTCCAACACTTAAGTTGCAGATGATGAAGATATGGTAGTAGGCTGTCTTTCCCTCACTTGAGGATTTCCGCTGGGATGCCATCTGTTCCAGGAGCCTTGCCACTTGATAGAAAATCAGTGGCCTTTCTTAGCTCTTCTACAGTGGGCTCCACGTCTAACTCTGGCATGACCTGTAGAGTTGGTATTTTGTCCAGTGATTTGCTGGTGATGTATGTTTCTTGTGTGTATAGCTCTGAATAGTGTTCAATGAGACAACTGCTTGCTTTTATCTGTAAGGATTTCACTGCTGTGCAATTTGTGAGGGGCAACCTTGTTGACAGTGGGGCCTAGAGCTTTTTTCAGGCCATCATACATGACTTTGAGGTTTCCTGTGTCGGAGGCTGTTTGTATCTCTTCAGAGCTTCACTAAAGTCAAAAAGGTGCTAATCAGGGGACTTTTATTAGCTGATTATGCTGCCCTCATAGTCCACTGTGACCAGGATCCCGGGAGGGGAGGCAGCTGAGGTCACTCAATTAGAGTGAACTGCAAAGAATGGGGCAGACAATCCCCAAAGCTGGTGAATATTCCAGTACTTAGATTTACCAAGCCAGCACAAAACAGATTCTTTACCTCACTGGTTGCTCAGAAGCCAACAACGCAGTTCCCTTAAAGTGATCCAGCCTCAGGCCTCCATCCAGATACCTAAGTCAAGAATAAACAATTACTGAAAATCTTTTTCATCATATAAAAGAGGTTCTACCAATCCCAAAGGATCGGACACATTACCTTCCAGGTTAATGAATATCCCAGATCTTACCCAAATACATGCCGACAGCCAATTCTTATTAACTAAACTAAAACTTATTTAAAAAGAAAGAGTGGTTAAAAGATCAATATACATACAGACAAGTTCAATTCTTGAGGCTCAGATTCATAGCAGAGGTGGTGAGCTTTTGTAGTTGCAAAGAGTTCTTTTGGAATTTAATCCATAGTCTACAGTCCAGTGTCCAATATCACATTCAGAGTGTATCAGCATAACTGGGATCTCAGTCTGGTGACTCAAACTTCCCCTGATGAAGCTTAAGCAGATCTCAGATAAAAAGGATTGGGACCCAAGGGTCTTTTATACAGTTGTCTAGCATCCGCTTGACCATACAGTCCTGGGTAAACAATAGGCTTCTGTTTTCTAAACCTCACCAGTAACTAATTACACAAATTAACATAGGGCAATTTATCCATTAGGCACTCTATCACAAACTTCAAAGAGACATATAGACAATGACATTATTTCACCCAGATTCATCTAAATGTTAATATTCCGTTTTGCTCTCTGAATTAATAGTTATAGTGACAGACAAGAATTGTCTGTTTACATGGCTAATACTTATGAGTACACACAGACTATTAGTATAACTTTTTTAACTTCTAACACTATAGGTTTACATTTCAAAGTTCTAACATTGAATGGCCCTCATTACCATTTACATGCTTTCTAACATGACTTTAAAGGTTGGCTTTGAGACATTCAGCCTGCAAGCTGTTTAACCCTTTCTGGTCGTATATTATACTTTGTATAAGATTTGTTGCAATTATATAGCAGTGGTAGCAATAATTTGCATGATTATATTTTAATTAGACAATGTCACACCCGCTATGAAGATCTACTACAAGAACTCATGGACCACCTTCCAAGTGCTTGTCAGGCATTTGCTCTCACCATCAGTATTAAGAAAACTGTTATATTAGGACAAGGGGTTCCACGAAAGCCTTCAATCACCTTAAATGCAAACCAGCTAGAAGTAGTCAAAATGTTGAGCTACTTAAGTTCTACAGTGACCACCACCCTCTCACTGGATGAAGAACTAAATGTTCACATTGGAAAGGCTGACACTACCTTTAGCAGACTAATTAAAAGAGCATGGAACAACTCAAAGCTTACCACTGAGACCAAAATGCTAGTGTACCAAGCTTGCGTCCTCAGCACACTCGTGTAGTGGGGAAACATGGACAACTTATGCTCATCCAGAAAAAAGGTTAAACAGTTTTCACCCATGCTCTTTACGCTGCTTACTCAACACCAAATGGCAAGATAAAGTCAATGCAGAGTTTCTTCAAAGGGCAAATTTACCAAGTGTGGCAGCCCTGCTGAAGCAAAGATGACTTCGCTGCCTGGACCCTCTGAGTAGGCTGGAAGACAGCTCCCCATGTAGCATGTCCTTGGGTATGCATCTATCAGAGGGAACAAGAACAACCAGACATCCCAAGCTTTGCTATAAAGATACATGCAAACGAGATAGGAAAAAATTTGGAATTGATCCTGATTGATGGGAAATCTTGGCAAGCGATCGTAAAAAGCAGCGCCATCATCTCCATCAGGGCATCAAAACAGGAGCTGGCTCCTACAGCTTGAAGAGAAAAGAGCCCATAGGAAGCAAGCAGCTCCTAACCAAGATACATATATTTGCAACAACTGCCAAAGATCGTGCAAATCTCAGATTGGACTATTCAGTCACGAGACATTGCAAACCATCTATATCTTAGGCTGCAATTCTCACTCTCCCTCACAGAGTAAAGGATGCCAATAGTAGTGTAGGATCTTACTGATAAGCAGAGCGGTGCCATAAACTCCTGATTATGGACAGGAACTATTTACGGAATGAGGTAATTAAAGTTTCAACTACTCTGTGAAGCTGAGCCTGTGACTGTCCTATCCTGGGCTGCTTTGTTTCTGTCCCAGCAGAGTGAGTGAGTGTGTGTGTGTGTGTCACAGGAAACCAAAGACTGCCTCTGGAGCATACAGGAAGTGTAGCACTTCCTGGAGGACTTACTCGGTAGCACATCTTCCCTTTTTGTAGATCCCTTTCTAAAGTACCTGACTGTTTTTGGTATAGGTTGTCAGTTTAATTTACTAGCATTTTAGTTCAATCAGTGATTTAATAACCCTTCAGGTTGCTCCAACACAAGGCCCAGATTTTTAAAGGTATTTAGGAGTTGGTCTTTTTAATAATGCAAGGCCTAAATCCTATTTTCAAAAGTGACTTACACTGTTAGGCCTACAGTTGGGTTGGAAATGTTTTTACCATCCCATGAAAACTTTTGAGGTTTCAAAATTTCTCATTCTCCAGTGATATAAAAGACCTTTCAAAGCTTTTCATGTTAAATGACAGACTCTAGGATAGCTGATATCCTGCATGAGTCCTAACAACTAGACTGTAGGAGACCTAGGTTCATATCCCTTCTCCAAATCAGGTAGTGCAGGGACTCAAACCTGGATTTCCCATATCCTTGTTGAGTGCCCAAACCACTTGGCTGTTGGCTATTCTCAGGTTGGTTTGTTTGTGTACACTCTCTCGTGAGATTTCTGTGAAAAAGTTTGAAAGGCTTCTTTCATACCAAACTGTCATGCTTTGCTCAGTATTGCCAAGCCTAAGTGACTTGTCAAAGATCACACTGGAAGAACATGGTGGAGATGAGAATCAAACCCAGATCTCAAGTCCTAATCAGTGCTTTAAGCACAACACACTCTTCCCTCTCAAGGTCCCTGTATTACAACCTCAATTTTTACAGTGAAACAAAATCTCTCTATTTCCCAGGTCTCTTTTTCTTTTGTATTTTTTCCCTTAACCTAGAAATGGAAGCCAGATCTGTAAGAAACAACTGTCCTTGTCTCAGGTGCTTGAACTTTTTAAAAGCATATGAATCTTTTTCATAAACGTCTATTTTGATTACCATAATACTTAACAATAACATGTTATACTTAATAACAGCATTTAGATTGCATTTTACATGGTCAAAGCATTTTAGTGTTTTGATTGCTAATCAACTGCAGAGTAGACTAATACAAGGGAAAGAAAAAAAATCATACTGTGAGCTGACAATGAGTGAATAGAGCTGAGCTAATACATCATGTTTTCTTTGAATAATTTATGGAAAATATTTTGAAGTTCACTTCACCTGTGTCTATTCCCCTCTTGCATCCATTTTCTGAGAACATTCCTGTGAATGACATTACTGGCAGGAGTGGTCATGGAAATAAGTTTTAAGCTAAATAGAGAACATTTTGCAAAACTTTAAACTTCATGTGACACTCAAACCTGATTCTTAGTTACTCATCTAATCCAAGAACAGAAAAAAATATTGTGTGACTAATGTATTCAATCTAACAAAGTGCACTTCAGTGCACATGGAAATAATGAGAGACAGACATGACAAGAAGGTTAAATGCAGAGGCCACCACTTTATTTAAAACTTTTCCCTAACTGGACAGGTAACTTTACCCCAAATACCCAGAAAGGTTGTTCCAGTGCATTTCCCAGTGAGCACTAATGGCCCTGGTAGACATAAGCTTGAGGATGGGTATGAAGGCCATGTCCTCTGCTCCCTCAAACCTGCCAAGAGACTCTGACTGGAAGCCAGAGTCCTGACCCAGTCCCCTCCTCTATGCTGAAGGTGGTAGGGATGAGATGAGAGGAGCCAGGAGTTGCCTAGGATAGAAGCACTTCTGCCCTCCCCAACATCATCCTACCCAGGCAGCCCAATAAGTTACAGGGACCTTAGTTGGACACTTTTCTTTTTTTTCCCTAACCTGTGAACTGCACTGGAACCTACTGAACTGCAACAATTGTAATTTAATCCCTCCTCCCCCACACCCAGACCAGAACTGGATGCGGGGTGGAAGGTGAAAAACCCCACACAGCAGTTAGCCAGCCAGTTTTGCCACATGGAAGAAGTCCCTTCCAGACCCCAAAACTGGTGATCAATCAAACCCCTGGCATCACCAAGGATCCAGCAGGTAGGTAAAGGGTGAGGCTGAAACTGGGAGCCCACAATGGCCACCCAGACTAGTCAGCAAGCTGAATCAATCACCCTCACACTCCAGTACCACCAAATGGCAGCCAAATACCTGGCCCTAGCACCACACTCACTGCCCAATGGCAGCAGCAGTGGGCAAGACAAGCCTCCCTCTTCCCCCCCAAGTTCTGACCCCTGATGCAGCATGTGACCCCTTTCCACACCCTGAGCAGGAAGGAAGGGTTGGTGGGGGGAAGAGAGAAGAAGCAGCTCCCACATGCTGGAACAAAGGGGTGAGAGAGAGAAAGGAGAAGACTCTACTCTGCACTGTTTAGGCCTTAACTGGAGTATTGTGTCCAGTTCTGGGTGCCACATTTCAGGAAAGATGTGGATGAACTAGAGAAAAGCACAAAAAAGAGATGACCTGTGAGGGAAGATTGGAAAATATTAGGAGAAGAGAAGACTGAGAGGGGACAGAATAGCTTTCAAGTACGTAAAAGGTTGCTACAAGGACATGGGGGGAGTGGAGAGGGATGGATCTGGAGACAGTGCATTAGAAGGCAGAGGTGTGTCTAAGCTATACAATTCAGATTCAGATCTGAACTCCCCATTGACTGCTTACGTCTAGGTTTTGGTCAGAGACCTGAGGACCATAGAAGCCAAGCAACCAAAAGGTACGTGAGTAGGGAGAGGAGAACTATTTTCATGGAAGGGGAAGAGAAGAGAGGGAGCTGGTCTGTAAATCATAAGGTTGTGGTGAGGGGGGTAGCAAAATGGAGAAGCCTAGACAGGAGAAACATATGACAGGAAGACACTGGAGGAGAGCAAGATATAACTTAATGTTCAATGTGTGTTATGTGTTGTCTTCTGTGCCTGATTCACAGAGGATCTGACTCTACTATAGTATCGTAGTTGGGAACTGTGGGATTGATCCAAAGCCCACTGAATTCAGTGGGGAATAGCTCAGCCTTTTAGCTGAAGTTGCAGAAGTTCATGCCTGTGGCTCTAGAAGACCCAGGTTCAATCTTTGGTAGTGATCAAGGTGATGGTTGTTATAAAGAAACACCTTAATTGTATGTGAATTTCTGTCTTGGTCATCACATGTCATGCAACCATTTGATCTTCACTCTTATGGTTTATGATGTCACCAGCACCCTTGGTGGAAATTCAACTTGTTGATTTACTCTTTAGTATGCAAAATTCCTTTTAAAAGCAAACAGAAAAAGAGAGATTGGGAAGTATCCCATGACTTAACTACCTACATTTTTGAGCTACATAGTCTTGTTTGCTTTTAAATTACTAAAAAATGAAACAAAAATATTTTTCTAAAAATGAAAGGGCTTGCTGTATGGGCAGAAATTCCTGCCATGTTTGAACATGAACAGTCTACTGGGACTCCAAACAACTTTCTTTATTATCCCTTTAAAGTTGAAGACTTGTCTAGTGAATGTTTATATTAATAGTTAGAGGCTGCCATCAGGCACTTCATGAAATGAGCCACTTTTTTTAAAAAAGGGGGAAAATATAGAAAAATGCTTTTCTTTAAGCCCCGTGTATTTAGGAATTGATTTAAAACACCTTTCCTAAGCTTTCTGTTGTGACAAAAATAACACTCCTTGCATTTAGAGCTGGGCAGAACTGCTTTAGCAGACTTCAGTCTCTCCATTACACAGAGGTATTCAGAGGCTTACTCTAGATACCAGGACTACCTGTAAGGGCTTATTTACACTGGGATTTATTTATTTTGCATGGATGCAGCTATATTGATGTAACTACACTGGTATGAACTTTTAGTGCAGATGCACTGTATAGGTGTAAAAGATAGAGCTTGCCTTCATTTGAAACTGGGGTAAACCAGACTTGTGCAAGTCATTTTTGATATTCATGCTCTCTGCTAGTGATTTGCACCTCTTGGTGAAGCTCCAATGGCACACAGATCCCCGGTACAGACAAGCCCTAAGCAACTTACAGTACCTCTGAAATGATGGTTGCCATTATTACTATACAGTAGTAATGCCTTATGTTGGTGATTGAATCCTCTTTGCTGCTTAATCTCTGGTGCTTAATGATTTTATAGTCCTATCTTCGTCCCCAGCATTCCTGCTGTTTCCATATACTAAGAGCAAACTGATATTGCCACTCAAAAAGATATTTATTTTAAATCAAGTGAATAAAAGAAACTAAACCATGAAACAGTCAAGAGTAGAACCCAGGTGTTCTGACTAGGAAGGGTGAGCATATCTGTGTTCATGTCACATGAGCCACACAAACTGAAATCTGGAGGACCTATTAACAGGGAACTGGCACTGTACTAATACCTGCAAGTTACTTGAAAGTTAGATTTCTATACAACACGTATGGAGATGGGGGGACCTTGTGGTCTTAGAGATAGGATTGCCCAATGGTTAGGGCACGAGCTTATAACTCAGGAGACCTGCATTCAATTTCATGCTCTGCAACAGACTTCTTTTGTGATTTTTGGGCAAGTTACTTAAGTTCAGACCCTTAAAAGGTATTTTGGCTCCTAACACTGATTTCAATGCAATTTAAGAGCCTAAATACCTTTTGAGGATCTGGGTCTTAGTCCGTCTCTTCCTCAGTTCCCCATCTATAAAATGGGAATAATGCTCTATCTCACAGGGGTGTTGAGATAAATTCACTGACAATGATTGCGCAGCTCTAGTCCTGACTCTCCTATTTTGGCAGTGACCACTAGACTTTCTGATTCTACTAATTTAGGCTTTAGAGACTTGTCTTGACCACCAAAAAAACTGGGTGGTGTGGTTTTTGTTATGCGTGGGTTTTTTTTGTTTAAATCTCAGGATAACTGATACACATGAGCTATGCCAAGGGAAAAACACAATGAAAAGCAGACACGTTAGTTTTACCTTGAAGTAAGCTAGGTGAGGTCTAGCCTTGAGGAGTATGGGGGTGTCTGTAAAAGATTAGACTTTTACCTCAATGTAAAACTAAAGTGCCTGGTCTTCAATGTGTTTTTTACCTGGGACAGCTTGTGTGTTAGTGACCCTGAAGTCAAAACACACTATTTCCTAGCGGTGACAAGGCCTAAGCAACACTTCTAGATTCTGGTTTAGATTTAGATCCATATTTGTTAATCTGAGGCAGCTGAGAAACCAAGCCCATCTACTAACAAACTATCCCCTCCACCCCTTTTCCAAAATATGTTCCATAGCTCCAGGCCTTCTAAACACCAGTCATCTTCACTTCCCTTGTGGTCATCTTCACAATGAAGAATGGTGTGAAACTAACAGTTAACAAGGAATGCATCGGAGCAGCACATTCAGTGGGCCAAATTAATCTCTGGTGTAAACGCACTAAGGAGATTAATGGCTGGGGTCTGAGCTACCCACTTGCTCGTAAAGGATGTCCCTCTAGATCATCTTGGTAAGGAACTTCTGTGTGTGTGGTGCCTGATCTGTAGCTAAATGGAGGAATTCGTTCCCCAGGACTTGCTCTCCAGCACCTTTCAGCAGTGTTAATTCACTAAAACACACGCAGTGAAATGAATGAGATTGAGAATGCAACTATGTATAATCAACTGGTTCAACCTAAACAGAAATCCAGGGAGACTTCCCTGCTGAGCTACAGCATGCATCAGAGCTTTTTCAGTACCATCTTAGCATGGTAGCAGATTGTTTTCCATTTATCCTTTTTTACCAAGAAACTAACATCTGGTCAAATGTGCATTGCTTTGTGTATCTCTGATTGTAACCAGCTCTTCCAACAGACTAATAGAACAGCAGAGATAAAACAAATCCTCAAATCAACTAGCTATGATGAGCAAAGTTCCCAGCTCAGATCCATGTAATAGACGGTGGCTCTTTTATTCTGTTGTCTCCACATACATAGATCTCATACTGTGTACAAACTTTATGGATGAAATCCTGCCCCCGCTGAAAACAATGGCAAAACTCACTGTCTTCACAGAGCCAGGATTTCCCTTTAGGTATCAGGAAGCCACCTTTGCAAGCTCCTTCGAGCTACACTGGACACCAAGGGTCTTCTCCACTTTGCATGGTGTGAATAACTCTGCCAAGTCCAAGAACATGGAGAACAGGCCCTGGATGAATGAAGCTCTACTGACTACAGTCATGTATGTTGTGAAAATAACTGGAGTTGCTTTCTGTTCAAGAAATTGAATAAACTTATCAAATATATCAGCCAGGCTCAGGAATAGAATTAGGCAAAATAAATCCTCAAGCATGACAAGGAAAAGTAAATAATGGAACATGAGAAAAATTAGTGTTAATATGTATGCTGTGTATCAAATATACTTGTCAATTAAAAACCTTATTTTTATTTCAAATTCTTCATCTCAAAATTTTTTTTAATTAAACAAAAAAGAAATGAACCTTCTCTTCTGCTTAGGAACCACACTTCTCAACACCCTGATTACTGAGGGTCCCTGTAACTTTTATTTTTAAATCCAGACAGCTAAGAAGGCAATGAGCTGGTTAATGTTAAGGATTCTTGTACATTTTTGTGGAGTTTTTTATTTGCTGATATTCCTGGTACAGTGAACTTCCTGCAGTTAACCCAACCATAACTTAGATGAAGACCTTGTTGATACTAGAAAATTGTACCACTTTAACTACACTGTACCATCTGACTTCCCATCCTCTTTATATTAAAAAAGAGAAATTCTGATATTCCTTCTCCATGTAAGAGTTGTCTGCTATAGCAAATGGAAGGAGATGTAATCACTACAACAACCAGTGTCTTGAGATGTGATCCATGCCACTTGAAAACATAGAAACCGTTGTATTCAAGGATTGCAGGTTCCAGTCAAACCAGCTTTACCACATTCCCACACTGGAGTCAGGGCTAACTGACCAGGACAGCATTACATATATGTTGGTTTGATCAATTATGCAACAGTTATCCTCTTGTCTGATGCAAGGGATTGAACTGGGACCTCCAGAGTTATAATGTGACCGTTCATAGCTTGAGTTAAAGAACCAAGAGCTGTAACAAACTTTCATATCCTCTGTAGATCAGGCACAGAGGGGATGTGTAACACTGACCAGAGGGTTACACTTGCATACTGAACCCCAGTCTGAATGCAATGTTACACTTACCCAATGGTTTTTATCAGCTGTTCTATGTACTCCAAAACACTCTCATCATATTGTGAACCAAACTCAGAAAATAAACCCATTCTATTTATTAGTGGTACTTAATTGGCAATGACTTTGTCCACGTCAAACAGACCGAGGTGCAGTTCCTTTTCATGTATAATTTTGGTACAGGTTGTGCTTTTGCAGTAAAACAATCCAAGACACTTTAGTAGTGTTATCTGTATTACTTTTATTGTCACACAACAAAGACGTCAAGGGAATGGAAGCAAAGGTAGAAACCCTTTAGAACTAAGCGTTACTCATTAAAGTTTTAAAGTGATCAGACAAAGCCTAGTTTGATTTACTATCCTTAAACTCCACTATGTATTTATAAATGTAGCCCTCCTTTGGAATAGATGTACAAAGGGCCAGTTCCTGCTTCCACTAAAATAGTTCAATGGGAATATAGCCATTGACCTCAATGAGAGCCCGAACGGTCCCAAATTGTTACCTTTTTAACAGTCGAAGAGTTTGCTCGAAATCTGATCAGGTGTTGATCTTTCTGGGAAAGGGTTAAGTGTGTGTGTTGTTCAATCTGGATGTAGGAGATGGGAGTGTTTTCTCTCTGTGTGAGAGAACCTAGTGTGTGTGAGCTGAGAAGTCCTGTGGGAGGACCTAGCAGTAGCCAAGCCTGGTTAGAAGATCTGAGCTGTTTGTTAACAACAACAACAGCCAAGCACCAGGAAGAGGAGAGTTTGGACTTTTACATACTGTGTTTGTTTGGAGAGCTGTTTGCAGAAGGTGACTGTTCAGTACTTTTAAGTCAAGAAAATATTGACTACACTTTTTTGCAATTAGTTATTTCTCATACTCTTTCAAGGGGTGTAGATAATATGTTCCAGAACACCAGACCTAACTGGCACTCCTAAAAGTTACTTTTTGATGTTCTAGTTTAACAATTTCAAACTTTTCTTACCTCCTCACAGAACTTACTCCATTTCTTTCTTTATAAAGCTTTCTTTCTCTCTCTGCTGCACCACATGTGAAGCTCCAGCTTCCCTTAGGGAAGCATTTGTTTAGCTGTGGACACATTCCTTACAGCAAACAGAGGCCAAAACATACACACCAGGAACTAAATGAGAAGAATTTAACTTTTAATGGAAAACAAGCCAGAAAACTGGCCTTGGGGTCTGAAAGTCAGTATACATTGAACTTGTTTTCCACTTTATCTTTTTGTTTTTACTGGTTGAATCAAAGAGTAATGTATGCATTTTCTGAATACAGGGCAGTGCCCAAGGTCAGTGTCATATCCTCTGGCTGCTGCAGGGCTAAAGAGAAATATATATCAGACAAGCTTGTGTCCTGCTTATGTGTGAAGCAGAAGTGGCCAAGGTCAGTTTTCATCATGAGTCAAAGTTAAGGCAAAGAATTCAGAACACATGTGATTTTTTTTTTTAAAAGATGGAAATTGGTGCAATGGGGGGAAAAGTGAAGGAAGATTTATTATTCTATGTTCTTGTTACTTTCGTGGCAGGTGCCACAAAGCATGGTAAGTCAGGCACTCCATTTTCTTCTAGTAGAGTCTGATACCGCCACTTGCACCAATGGGATGGCTGTTATAGTAAGGCACTATTCAATAAGAGAAAAGGGGTCCGAATCTGGCCACATATAGCTGGATCTGGCCTTTGCTTAGGAATATATCGATGATTTAACTGGGAATTGGTCCTGCTTCGAGCAGGGGGTTGGACTAGATGACCTTCAGGGGTCCCTTCCAACCCTGATATTCTATGATTCTATTCTATGATTCTATATGCTCAATGTCTGTCACGATGCAGAGGCGTAGCTGCTGTTAGGGTGGATTGCATGGAGTCCTAGTGCCACCATTTTTCAACTTTGCTTTCCACCATACCGCACGGTTTGGGGTTCCATCAGCAGAAATAAAGCCTGGATTCTTAAAGATATACAGGCCTTGCTGTACTCAGCGGTGCACTTCTACCCGATTTAGGAGCCTAGGTCTCATTTTCAAAAGGGATCTAGGCACTTAGTCAAAATCTCATTGCACGGAAGCTTTAGGTCAGTTTATATAGATTTAATGCCAGACACTAGTAGGCCCTTGTGCAGCTGTGCATGAAGATGGGGGTTGCCTCCCCACCTCAGTACCCCACGCAAGGGCCAGTCACGATTGCAGTTTTTGTGCCCCTGAACACAGGGACTGCCCCTCCTGGGGCCCTCTGGAGTACAAGCCACACAAAGTGGGCAAGAAGGTCGGGGAGGAGCCAGGGGATGGAGCCTCCCTGCCAACATTTCTTGGCCTCCCAGAGGGAGGGATGCACACTGCATGATTTTAAGGAATGACACGGTATTGACACTTCATTTATACTGGGGAGCTCCACCCCTTCTTCAGGGCTGTGCATTAATATTTCATGTATTCCAATGAACTAGCACTAGATTTTCAGTTTAAACAGAGCAGGTAGGAAGAAATGGCAATGTCTTTTTCCAATCTGCATCCAGCTATATGGGGCCAGAGTGTGCAAACCGCACAAGGGTGTGACGGAATAGTGGCTTTTGCAGTTTGCACACAGTGTGGTGGGATCATTCTGGGAATACTTGATTTTCTTCTGGTAGCCTCAGGTGAGCAAAGTTTTCTTTTCCTAATCCCTCTTGCATGATGAAGTGCATGGGGATAGAGGAGGAGTATACTTGTCCCAGTGGTTACCTATCCGCTCTGTGTTCTTGGGGAACCAGGGCTCAGTACCCAGCCTGTCTGACTCATGAAAGACCTTCCCCCACCCCAGACACTTTCCCCCCAGCCTCTGCTTGAACCAAAGCCGATCAGAAGGAAGACTTGGATTTAATATTTATTATAACTATTTTGTTTGGGCTCCCCTTGTATGGTTATTACATGGTAACAAATAACTTTCATGGTTAAGCTGGTTGCCTCTCTCTCTTCCCTCCCCCCCCCACTGGGTGTTTTTTGGCTTCCCCATTCTCTCTGCAGCAACGATTCTCCTACCTAAGCTAAAGATCCCCTCAGGGTCCAAAAATCCTGTGGGGTTTGCTCCTCAAGTGGGTTACTACTAGAAAAATGGTAACATGAAAGTGGGGATAAGGACGTGCTGAACCTGGGCATAAGGGGGTGGCAGATTGAAAGTGCTGCTCGAACCAGCCTGCTCGGGCGTGCTCTATTCCAGTGTGGTGCCCATGGCCTATGAGGGTGACAGCTTGGAAGTGCTGCTCGACCCAGCCTGCTGAGTCCAGGGACATATAAGCGGTCAGTGTGGGAGTGCTGATTAGCCTGGTTTTCTCAGACGCGCTCTGTGTGTGTGTGTGTTTGTTTGAGTCTGGGGCTGGAAGAACCCAGCCCTGGGGAACCTAGGTCCTGCAGGATAGCTCCATTGGGAGGGAACTTGCAGCAGGGAGAAGAGCTCCTTATGAGAACACAAGTGACACAAGCAGTACATTGATAGAATTACAGAAACCCCCCCCCCCAGAAGAGTAACCCTAATAAATGAGCATACCCCGAAGTAATGGGAAAATCTGATAACACAGTGTTTGATACCACAGTGATACAGAAGAAATTGCTATGCTCTGAGATAAAACCATCCCCTGAGCCCTTTGGCGCATTATGTCTGATTCGTGCTGTCTGTTTTTGATCATCTGCACCGTGGGACAGCAACTGTGTCATCATAAGTGTCTTGTACAGCACTGAGCATACTGTCACTTCTTACAATAACAGTAATTAATAAGCAGATGCTTAATAACTGGGGTGAGACTTTATGCAAATAAGGATTTTTTTTTTCTTTCCCTTAGTCTGTTCCTCTTCACTTTCATTGCAAGCTTTGTTTGTGCTGCCATTTAGCAGGAGGTATAATAGATATCTCCTGAAAAAGCACAGGCTAATATTGGATTTGGTTGTTGATGCTCGATGTCTCTTAGTGGTGAAGAGGTTACTTGAGTGACACCCACAATTTATGTACAAGTTTCAATAAATCTAAATTCCATATAATGGAACGTCATCATCAGCTGCTGATTGCCTCTGAGGGGGGAGCTACTGTGACTGATTTGGAAGGAATAGAAGAGAATGTTGTTCTTGTTTGTAGGCAGACTGAGGCCTGGATCCAGCAAAGTGTTTAACATGTGGGTAACATTAAGCATCTGATAAGTCCCACTGACTTCAGTGGGAGTACTGGATATGCTCAGAGTTATACACATACGTAAATATTTTGCTGTATCAGGGCCTAAGGCTGAAGCAGGAGAAGTATTTCCAGAAAAAAATGTGGCCAAATCCTTGTGTACTGCTGCATATTTTCAAGTCAAATATGTCTTACTGAGTCCCCAGTGAAGTGATCAGACAGCAGAGTGGAGTGCAAGACGTTGTTGAGAGCATGGCATAGTAAAATGCAATGGGCCGGATATATAGTGAGGCTCACTGACAATCGATGGACTGCAGCTGTCGCCGAGTGGTACCCACAGGAACTGAAAGGACCACTTGGCTGACCTCCAAAGAGATAGGAAGATTTTATTATGAAAAGACATGGCCACACATGGAGAAGGAAGGCCAGGATACAAGGAGAAGAAGACCGATTGATCAAGGTGAAATATGTTTTAGGTAGTTCTGTAATGGAATTATTGCAGTACTGCAAAATTCATCAGTGTGGTGTTACAAATCTTTACAGATATCTGTGCTCATTGGTCCACATGCTACTGTTTAGGCCGACATAATATTGGCTTTTTTGTTTACGTACAATCCTTTTATTATTTTAATTCATTTATTCTTGTAGCTAAGAGCTTTCAAACAGGCTACAAGAGAACGTAATCTATTACAGGTACAACTTTCCAGAGGTTTGCTTGAAGCAACAGAAAAAGAAAGCAATAGATGTGATTGTTTGCTATGACTGCATGCGTTATTGCTGCTGAAAGCTGGAGATGAATTTTCACATGCCACAGAGAGAGGGGTGGTGGTGGTGGTGGTGTAGTGCATTAGCACCTAGGGACCCCAATCACAGATCAGGATACCACTGTGCTAGGCACTGTGCAAACACAGAACAAAGAGATGGTCCTTCGTCCATCGATCTTATGATGTATTCTCTGTACACTTCTCCATTTTCAACCCATTGGCCATTTTCTCATAGAGGCTGTCTCCCTATGACTAATAGTAACAACATATCTTTCCTTGACTGACTCTTGTATGCCTAGCTTGGCATTCGTTTCACAAAATCAATAGATGAAAAACATCTATATCACTATGGTGGATTCCTGGCTGTTATGCCTAGTGGCACCAGTGAATCATACCCATGAGCGATGGACATCTCGGGTTGCCACCTGGCTGGTTTTTGAACTGCCTTGCTGGTTAAAAGATTTAATGTGCCAGGGGTGGGGAGTTCCCTTGGGACATGTTAAAGTGCTCTACAATTCACACCCCCTGCTGTCTGGACTGCAGCACCATGTTAGGATAACATAAGAAAAATGATTAAATTACATAAAAATGCACGTGTGTGTGTGTGTAAAGTGGTTCTCTAAAACATTTGAGTAAAACTAACTATAGTCATCACTAGGATCCTGTTCGTTGGTATAACACTTGTGCCTAGAGGCCCCAGTGTGCTGAGCACTCTGTAAACAGAGACAATGCTGCCCCCAAAAGCTTCAATCTAAAGAGACACAACACAGAGGGGTGAAGTGACTTACCCAAGGTCACCAGCAGAACTAAGAATAGAACCCTTCTCTGCTCCCAGTCCTGCATCCTGACCACTAAACCATGCTGAACTCAATGAGATTTCAGGGCATTCCGCACCTTGCAGGTCTGGGCCCCTCAGAAAGTTTTCTCATCTGAAGGCTGATGTAAACTGTAGGTCCTGATTGTAGAACCCTTGCTTGTGTTGTGGAGCACTTCTGCAAGTAGTCCCACTGACCCCCGTGTGAGAGGGATCCATAATTGGACCAATTCAAATAAAGAACACACTGCTCCAACAGTATAATTCTACCTTAACATTTTCCCTTCTATGCTTTTTCTCCCCCCCCCCCCCCACTTAGTGCTGTCAGTTTTCAGCAGTAGCCACAGCAGGTTGCTTTCAATCAACAGCCCTGGCTCCACAGCAAGCTACAAAAGTAACAAATTTTCCTCAGAGCAAGCACACTCTGATTTCATGCACGCACAGACATACATTCTAGAGCCCAATCTCCCAGCACATCAAGACACAGGCTGCAAACTGTCCTGAAACAAAACAGATAAGCAAGTAGAAACACTTTCCTCCCCTGCTGAGAACAAACACACCAGCAACAGAGTGACAGATTCTGCCTACCTGCTGCAATAGCTCCTCTCTCCAAACTGAGGGCCTGATCTTGCAAGGTACCAAATATACTCTGCTGTAAGGGGAATCGGAAACACTCAGTGTACTGGCTTATGTATTCAGCACCCTCACAGATTTGGGGCCCTGGTCTGTGGCCAAACAATCAAAAATTATTCTTCGAAGACTTAATCCTGATTTTCATTGAAGCCAATAGGATTTTTGCCTTTGAATTCAAAGGGAGCTCTTGCCTGTGCTCTTGAAAGACACTCATAGACATTAAGGCCAGAAGGGACGATCGTGATCATCAAGTCTGACCTCCTGCACATCGCAGGCCATCTAATCTTTCTCACTCATTCCTGTAATAGACCCCTAACCTCTGGCTGAGTTAAAGACTTTAAGTTACAGAGAATCCACCGTTTACTCTAGTTCAAACCAGCAAGTGGCCCGAGCCCCATGCTGCAGAGGAAGGTGAACGCCCGCCCGCCCCCCCAGGGTCTCTGCCAATCTGACCAGGAAGAAAATTCCTTCCCAGCCCCAGATATGGTGATCACTTAGATCCTGAGCATGTGCACGAGACCCACCATCCAGACACTATAGAGAGTTCTTTCCCAGGTAAGCCAGAGCCCTTCCCCTCGAGTATCCCATCTTGGGCTGTTGTTAATAGCAGGCAGGGATAGGTCATATGCTATTGTAGGCAATCTCATCCTGCCATCACCACTCAGTCAGCTAATGAAGGATGGGGAAGTCAATGATTGGTGTGAAATGATAATTACTGATAACTTGCCTGTCACAGCAAAAGACGTGTCAAAATACTGGCTGTTAGCAAAGCATCCCTAGTGTTCTAGATAAAGCTGTATTACATGGGGGGCGGGGGAGAGAGAGAGAAAAAAATCATTACCTCATCATGACTACTACCTCATTAAGCAGTAAAGCGTATTAAACACCTAATATTAAAGGGGATGTAAACCACAGGTCACCAGCACTGGTTTTGAGAAAGGAAGACTGAAGCTGTTTTCATTGCTGGGGAAGTGGCTGCACAGCTTGCAAATAAACCAGCTAAGCACCCAAAGCTGGCTGGCTCAGGGAAATCTCTATCAGCTGATCCATCTTCCTTCTTTGTGGATTCACCCCAGTGCTGCAGCCTGACTTCCCTTGAGATGTCTATTGGGAGCTGGGGATGGGGTGTGGGGGCGCGGGCGCTAGAAGTTGTTTTCAGGACTCCATAACAGCTTTGCCAGAAGAAGCTGCTTAGCGGACGTGCTGGATCAGTGCATCTCTTGGCTGTTTCGGTCATGGCCCATCCCTGGCCAATACCATCCATGTTTTTTGGGTGGTGTTGGACACTTGCTCCCTCAGCAGAGGAGAGGTTTCAATCACTTTCCATTGGCCCACCCTCCTCTGATACTGGCCTTTTGGCTGCTACGGCTCAGCTCTGTCTATTAGTCTCATTTTATAGATGGAGAAACTGAGGCAGAGAGGGTAACTGTTTTGACAGAGGTCACACTCAGCCAGCAGCAAGGTCAAAATTAGAATTTTGGCTCTCAGTCTCATCTAGGGAATGCTGCCTCTCAAGCACTATAATAAACTGCCCATAATAAAGTATAATTGTTTTAGAGCTGACATCTGCCCACTCTGGATAGGGTAATGGTGCTCTCAGAACCTGCCTCCAACAGTCCTTGTACTGAGTCCCTGAGCATAAAGTTAGATGTTATGACTAGTGCTTGACAGGGTGAGTATTTTTGGTACCTTCTCTCCACCTGTGTAGGGTGTAGGCAAAGTCTGACATTTTTTTCAGCATTACCAAGAGCTAGATTCTGCTCCCACCAGCAGTTTTACACCAGAGTAACTCCAGTGATCGGAATGAACTTGGAGCGGAGAATTGAAGCCAGCTCCTCCAAGTCCCAAGCTAGCACCATAACCACTGAGCCCTCCTTCTTCGAGGAATAGCAACATGAGGAATAGTACTAGAAAATATAACTTTCAGCAATGTTTCACAGATTTTCAGAGGTGCCTCTTACTTTATCAACAATGAACTTTTCCATTCCTGTGCTGAGAAAGGTGTACAGTGTCACTACAGGTTAGATATACTTACTCTATAGGAGGCATTACTCCAGAGGAGCAGGACTGGACCACAGAAGAGTGAAATGCTTTCTATTGTAAGTTACTTCTGTTACATACTGTAGAGAAAATATTGATTAGGATATACTAATGCAGGATTGAGAGTAACTAATGTCCATTTATTAGAAAGTTACAATGGGCCCAGTCATGCTAGCACTGAAGTGTATTGCTCACAGATTTGGGGCCCTGGTCTGTGGCCAAACAATCAAAATTATTCTTCGAAGACTTAATCCTGATTTTCATTGAAGCCAATAGGATTTTTGCCTTTGAATTCAAAGGGAGCTCTTGCCTGTGCTCTTGAAAGACACTCATAGACATTAAGGCCAGAAGGGACGATCATGATCATCAAGTCTGACCTCCTGCACAACACAGGCCATCTAATCTCTCTCACTCACTCCTAAGGCTATGTGAGAAGAAGATTTTGCCTATGGTCAAAAGTTCTTGAGGTAAATTCATCCCTGACCTGACTCCATTTAAATTTTATACATTTACTATCTCAGTCTACTACCTCATTCCCTGGAAAAATAATGGAGCAGGTCCTCAAGGAATCCATTTTGAAGCACTTGGAGGAGAGGAAGGGGATCAGGAACAGTCAACATGATTTCACCAAGGGCAAGTCATGCCTGCACAACCTGATTGTCCTTCTATGATGAGATAACTGGCTCTGTGGATATGGGGAAAGCGGTGGATGTGATATATCTTGACTTTAGCAAAGCTTTTGATACAGTCTCCCACAGTATTCTTGCCAGCAAGTTTTAAAAAAGTATGGATTGGATGAATGGACTATAAGGTGGATAGAAAGCTGGCTAGATCGTCGGGCTCAATGGGTAGTGATCAACGGTTCGATGTTTAGTTGGCAGCCAGTATCAAGAGGAGTGCCCCAAGGGTTGGTCCTGGGGCTGGTTTTGTTCAATATCTTCATTAATGATCTGGATGATGAGATTGCTTGCATCCTCAGCAAGTTCGCTGATGACACTAAGCTGGAGGGTAGGGATAGGGTCCAGAGTGACCTAGACAAATTGGAGGACTGGGCCAAAAGAAATCTGATGTGGTTCAACAAGAACAAGTGCAGAGTCCTGCATTTCGGATGGAAGAATCCCACTGGGCACCGACTGGCTAAGCAGCAGTTCTACAGAAAAGGACCTGGGGATTACACTGGATGAGGAGCTGGATATGCGTCAACAGTGTGCCCCTGTTGCCAAGAAGACTAACTGCATATTGGGCTGCATTAGTAGGAGCATTGCCAGCAGATCAAGGGAAGTGACTATTCCCCTCTATTCGGCACTGGTGAGGCCACATCTGGAGTACTGGATCCAGTTTTGGTCCCCCCACTACATTAGGGATGTGGACAAATTGAAGAGAGTCCAGCGGAGGGCAACAAAAATGATTAGGGGACTGGGGCACATGACTTATGAGGAGAGGCTGAGAGAACTGGGCTTATTTAGTCTGTAGAAGAGAAGAGTGAGGGGAGATTTGATAGCAGCCTTCAACTACCTGAAGGGGGGTTCCAAAGAGATTGGAGCTAGGCTGTTCTCAGTAGTGGCAGATGACAGAACAACGAGCAATGGTCTCAAGTTGAAGTTGGGGAGGTCTAGGTTGGATATTAGGAAAAACTTTTTCACTAGGACAGTGGTGAAGCACTGGAATGGGTTACCTGGGGAGGTGGTGGAATCTCCATCCTTAGAGGTTTTTAAGGCTTAGCTTTACAAAGCCCTGGCTGGGATGATTTAGTTAGGGTTGGTCCTGCTTTGAGCAGGGGCTTGGACTAGATGACTTCCTGAGGTCTCTTCCAACCCTAATCTTCTATGATCTGAATGCATTTTTTAAAATGTGTCTACTGTACCAGGGCAAGCAATTCAGTCTGGTTTGGTTGTTTGAAGGACAGAGTTTTATTGCACAAGTAACAAATTATCATATAGAATAAGTAGGGATAGATCCAAAGCAGAACCCCAAATCCAAAGCTCAGAGAATTTGGGAAGAGTATGAACCTGGATGTGCACTTTGCAGCTCAGCGCCATTGTTAACTTTAATTTATTGGTTTAGGGTTTCTTATTGGTAAAAGTTTCCAGTGTATGATATAGTACTTAAACAGACATGATCATTTCTGCCCTTTATATTTTGCCCTATGTATCTTTATCAGTTTCAAATGTGACATGCTCACTCCTGCAGTATCTTCTCAGGCTAAGCTTTCAGTGAAGCCAATGATTGTATTGTCCCTACTCTGACCCTACAATCGGGCTATGATGTGATAGCACAGGTCCTGGAGGAGGCAGGAGGTTGAACATACAATTTCAAGCTGGGGTTCTGTTCTGTCCAGGGAAGAAGGAGATAGTCGCCGTGGCCAGAAAACTGTGGAAGCCCTTTAGCCCTGCTGGAACATACAGAAACGTAAGTCAGGTGCTGCTGCAACTGGACACCCACAAAGAGCTGCACTGTGAGTCCTGTTCTGTTTAAAACACTTTGATTGTTTCAGACCTGTTTGGCATGTCCTCAGTGTGGTGGAACTACTACGTTCAGTTCCTCTTCTGAATAAAATGGGACCTAGATGACTATCGGTCAGATCTTCAGGTAGCTGCACTGAAGCTATGCTGATTTGATCTAAGATGTGTGTCTGGTTCTCTGTTTCCTTAAGCCTGTTCGAAGGTTTTTAGCCTCCACCTGAAAAGCGAGGATCCAGAAAACTATGGTTGGTGCCAAAACTGTTAGAAACTTTATTTTGTTCTAGTACTGTATCTTGGGAACAGGGATTGTGTTGCAGGGGGAGTGGAAGTAATCTCAGGAGCACAGAAGAACTTGGGAAGTCAGCCTAGATCCTTTGCCACAGGCCCTCCAAAATGCAGGGTGGGTTGTAACTCAAGCCGAGTGTGGGGAACCCTGAATTTATCCTGGGATCATTTATGGAGCCTTGTCAGTTTTTTAGATTTTTGTACAACAGATCTATACTAAGACGACCCATTCTTTCTTATTGTAAATCCAATATAACTTCATCTTATTAAAAACAATCCTTGTCCCTGCACTGCAAACTTGCCCTTGGATCTAAAAATGGAATTGGTGTCTTTCTGCCTTATGCATTTTCTGCCACTATCGAAGACTTTGCAAATAGAACTTAGTTGACGGTTTTGGGTGATTCTGAAAATTGATGGGCTCTGTGATCCTAAATCACTTACGCTCTTCTGATAATCCCATGTTGGTTGATGATGGATGAACCAGAACAATACCTAGTTTCACTCTTCTCCAAGATTGGCTCTCCAATGCTAACAGGAGTACAAAGCAGTAAACACATCTTTTTCTCAGAAAAAGAAGCAGAGGTGACCAACTACATGTAGGGACCCTGTCAGAGCCTCATTTTAAAATACACCATCAATATAGAAAATAAATTGAGTTATTTATTAATATAAGGAACTAACTTTTGGGTAGTACTCAAACAAATGTAAAATGTCAGTACAAAATAACCTGTAATTTACAAAAAGAAAAGGAGTACTTGTGGCACCTTAGAGACTAACCAATTTATTTGAGCATAAGCTTTCGTGAGCTACAGCTCACTGTAACTGCAACTGAGTATGTTCTGAAATCAAGAACTGTGAGGTCACCATGTAACTGCCATTAAAGGCATTTTAATGTAAAAGCTCTAACGGCAGAATTGCTAACTACTGACTTCTAAACTACAAGAATGCCCTAAGGGAAGTTTTATAGTGCTAAGGAATGTAATCCTGCCACATTAGTAGTGATTTACAGATCTCCAAGCAGAGTGAGCAATAAAATAAACAGAAATCAAAGACAACAAGTTCTTAAATAAATGAAACCGTACAACACTCTGTTGGAATGATGCTGTTAAGATTGAGAAGAGTAAGTTTGCAGCGTCTAATAAAGCATTCACAGAAAAGTACCGAGCTCTAAAAAACTGTCCTTTTTCCTCCTTACCACACAATGTCAAAAAAAAATCTACTTTTTCCATGCAGCGTACAATTGTCAAACATGTCTGTACGGATAAAACCAAAATGTACTTACCTTAAAGACAATTGACGAGCATACAGGGTTAGATACAGCTCTTAGTTAAATGGGGTAAGTCTGGAATAATTTTGCTCAAGCAGCTGGAGACCTTTTGGATTTTCTTTGGTGCAGCTGAGAGGAAATATCTGTCCCAGAACAATACATATTAGACATAACTTAGTCTCAGGTTGAATGGTCTCACAAAAGTTATACTTTAGAGAGTCCTATCAACTTTTTTTTATGTAAAAACAACAAGGAGGCCTCGTGGCATCTTAGAGACTAACAAATTTATTTGGGCATAAGCTTTTGTGGATAAGAGCCCACTTCATCAGATGCATGGAGTGGAAAATATAGGAGCAGGTATAAATACATGAAAGGATGGGAGTTGCCTTACCAAATGTGAGGTCAGCCTAATGAGACAATTATGTAGGCATTCAATTTTAGGTTCTGATTCTCAAAGGCAGTTGGAAAAGCATATGGGTAATTGTTCCTGGAGAGTTTCTATAAGACCAACAAGAGTAAGAAGGAGGGAGACTAAGATTGTACACTGGAGTCCAGGATTTTCTGGGTAAACCTAAACTGAGGATTCTTCTTGTTGTGCATCTGTTAAGCACTGAGAGGGTGCTCAGTGTTATACGGAACAAAAAGGAGAGACAGATACACTGTCCATAAGGAGCTTACCTTCTCAGGGCGTGATGCTACTCCCGTTGAAGGTACTGGAAATTTGCCATTGATTTCAGTCGGAGTTGTATTGGGCCTTGACTGTGGATTGGGTGGCAGATCAGCTCTTCTGATGCTGTACCTCTGTTTCTAGGGATACCACAGCGGGAACAATAGAATCATAGAATCAAAGGACTGGAAGGGACCTCGAGAGGTCATCTAGTCCAGTCCCCTGCACTCATAGCAGGACTAAGTATTATCTAGACCATCCCTGACAGGTGTTTGTCTAACCTGCTCTTAAAAACCTCCAATGATGGAGACTCCACAGCCTCCCTAAGCAATTTATTCCAGTGCTTAACTGCCCTGACAGGAAGTTTTTCCTAATGTCCAACCTAAACCTCCCTTGTGGCAATTTAAGGCCATTGCTTCTTGTCCTACCCTCAAAGGTTAAGAAGAACAATTTTTCTCCCTCCTCCTTGTATCAACCCCTGTCAGGCTTCTCTTTTCCAGACTAAACAAACCCATTTTTTTCAATCGTCTCTCATTGGTCATGTTTTCTAGACCTTTAATCATTTTAGTTGCTCTCCTCTGGACTTTCTCCAATTTGTCCACATCTTTCCTGAAATGTGGTGTCCAGAACTGGACACAGTACTCTGGTTGAGGCCTAATCAGCGTGGAATAGAGCAGAAGAATTACTTCTCGTGGCTTGCTTACAACACTCCTGCTAATACATCCCAGACTGAGGTTCGCTTTTTTTGGAACAGTGTTACATTGTTGACTCATATTTAGTTTGTGGTCCACTATGACTCCCAGTTCCCTTTCCGCAGTAATCCTTCCTCAGCAGTCATTTCCCATTTTGTATGTGTGCAGCTGGATGAATAATCATTCATGTCAACATTTCTGAAGCTTTTACAGGTAATGAAACTTTTAACCAAAAAATAGTGGCTTTAAGCAGTCTCACCACATTTTATTTATGGAAAGTTGTAAATTGATTTTTGCACTAGTCAACCAGCTGTAGCAGTCTGTATATTCTGCATGTTCTGTGCTACCCTCTTATACATGAACCACAGAATCTCACCCAATGTGGTCAGTTCTGGTCACCCTATCTTGAAAGCCCACGAAAGCTTATGCTCTAATAAATTTGTTAATCTCTAAGGTGCCACAAGTACTCCTGTTTTTTTTTTGTTCTTTTTTTTTTGCGGATACAGACTAAAACGGCTGCTACTCTGAAACCTATCCTGAAAAGTTATACCAGAGTTGGGGTGGGGGCAGGGTTTTTATAGACAAGAGATGAGAATGACAAGGGGCAGGCATATACAATTTTTTGCATGCAGAGAGATTGAAAACAGTGATACTGTATACTTTGAGAGGAGGTAACTAAGAGAGAACATGCTAAAAATGTGTGTGTTCATAATCACAGGACAGGTGAAAAATAATATTATCCCCATTTTACAGAAACTCCATCCCTGGAAGCTAGTAAGTACTTGACTAACTTTACAGATGGGCAATACTTAACTTTTGTTACATTTCTTTCCCAAGGAAACTCAGTGGGTCTCGTGTCATAACAGGACCAGAACCCAGTGTCCTTACCCCAGTCTGCTTAGCAGATTAAAAATTAATATTATTTTCCATGGTTGCAACTATTCCCTGGCGGTGATTTTCTATCAGAATGATCTCCCTACATTACAATGGAAAGAGTAATATGATTGTGATATAGAAACTGAAAAATGCAGTGCAATGACTACATTTGAAAGCAAAGCACTCTTGATTAAATACCACTGTGAACTCGTAAAGGCTATTATCTGGCACTGGAAGGAAATAGCAAGCTGAAACTTCTTTGTTGGAGAAGAGCCCGCAGTGTTTACAAATTGGCCAACACTCATAATTTACCACCATGACGAACAATATTACGCTTAATTGTCTGGTGTATCACTACTGATAAATATTCTCTTAAAGGGCGTCCCTCCAATTCTTGTTAACGTACCGCTTTAAACTTTCTCAGTTTAATCCTGATCCTGCAGTTGGAGCCACATGGCTGAACCCTTATGCCTTTGAAATCCATGGGGTTCTGCAGACACAGGAGTGTGCCTAGACAGATCCAGTGGCAGGATTGGGGTCTTACAAGGAGACTGGAGGTTTTTATTTGATAGTTCTCACTAACCCTGAAGATACCAGGGCAGCTTTTGATCTTGGTTACCAGCATAAATCGAAGTAACTCTGCTGAAGGCAAGAATCTGTCATACAGTATGGAAATTAAATGTCACAATTTTATTCTAACTGTACATTGGGTCCAAACAGCTAGGGACTTTTTTCAGGGATAATTTTTAAAAATTCAAGTTCATTGTATAACTCTTAAATCTAAGAATGGAATTAGGCCCAGACTCAGCAAAGCACTTTAGTGTATGCACAACTTTAATCAGGTGAGAATTTCTGTTAACATTCATGGGACTGCTCATGTAAAGTTACTTAAGTGCTTTGCAGGAACGGGGCCAAAGTGCATGGCACCTTGCTGGATCCAGCCATAAAAGAGGGATTTATGTTTATGTTTACATTTTTTTGATTGAGCATCAAAGTTCACCTAGAAAATCTCTGAGGGATTTTTACAAAGAGACCGAAATAATTTTCCCTGCTCTTTAGAGTTTTTAATTTAAATTTTCTACAGAAAAAGCCAGTAGTTATTGTATATCTCCTTTTGCATTCAAGACACTGAATAGTTTACTGTGGCAGCTTTTCTTCTAGAGCTTGATCTAAAGATGGGTATCTTTTCATTAATATCAATGAGCTTTGTATTCGGCTTCTAGTGCACAAATCATGAAGGCAAAAGCTGGTCAGGTCAAAGTTAACTGTGAGTTTAGGTTTTGTAAAAATAAGCTTTTACAAAATATAACACTAATGGGAATGTCATTCATGTTTTTTTTTAATTCTAATGTTAATTAGCAAACAAACATTTTCCAGCACTGTTTGCAATCCAAACATGGAAGCTTTCTGCTAGTGCAGACGACAAAGCTTTCTCTGGGGCTAGTCTGAGACTGGGGAATGAACTTGTACACGAACTCAGGGCTATCTCAAACCTTACTACCTTCCTCTCTGGTTTGATGTACCTTCTCAAATACACACACACATAGCCACATGTATATTTAAAACACAATACCCTACCAAAACTCTACATATAATTCTCCCCAGGACGAGGGTGACAGAGAATGAACTACCTGTGATAGATGTTAGTGATGTCTCTTAATGCACTACTGGGAAAGGCTCAAATGCTACAGTGATGAGTATAAGAACCCAGAACATAAGAATGGACAGACTGGGCCAGACCAATGGTCCATCTAGCCCAATATCCTGTCTTCCTACAGTGACCAATGCCAAGTGCTTCAGAGGGAATGAACAGAACAGGTAATCATCAAGTGATCCATCCCGTGTTGCTCATTCCCAGCTTCTGGCAAACAGGGGCATAAGGACACTTCAGAGCATGGTTTTGCATCCCTGCTGATCCTAGCTAACAGCTAACCTGTGTAGAATAAAATATGAATCTGAAAGGGAAAGCGATGAGGAGCTGATTACAGACAAAAACGAACTTGTTCATTTTCCAAGCTGTCAGAAATACAAAAAGGAAACAAATGACGTAAATAGTGGAAAGGAAATTATAGTTACAATTTTTTAAATTTAAATTGTTATGAATAATAGAGTTAAGGAATCTTGCTCCTTATTGTTCCCTCCATGCCTATGGGCAGAGAGAAACCAGGGCAGGCAGATCTGGCTGGGAAGGAGCCACAGAAGAGGGGGAAGGACTGACTCTGTAGTATCATCCTTTCCTTGATTACTCAGAAGCCCTTCTGTGGGTACATCACAGGGACTGGTCTCCAGAGATAGGGAGGGGCCGGAGCTGGAGGACTGGCTGTCTTTGTCTGTTCTCTACAGCATTGCTCCCTTTATTTGTATTAATTTAGATGGAATAAAGGGTTAACATAACCCAGTTGCTGTCCAACATTAAATAGTGTTAAAGAATAGTGGTATACAGAGACCTCAGCCTGCTTAGCACTATGGCAAACACACCATTAAAATCCTTGTGACCTTTTATTAAAGATATAGAAAAGAAGGAAAAACTGTTCAAGTATTTAAAATGTAAAGTATTAAATAAAGTTTTAATTTTAGCAACATCCTTTGATCCCTTTTCCTTTAGCTATAGATGATTTTTAGAAGGAACCCATCCTCCACCCGCATTGTTTGACAGTCTCTCTTAGCTGGTAATAACTGTCATCTCAGGAGTCCCATGTCTGGGATTCAGCTGGATCCAGTAGGGGTAGCAATGTCATCTGGGTCTCCCTCTCTCTCTCTCTCTCACTCTGTCCCAGTCTGGTCAGGACACCTCTCAGGATCAGGATGATGAAGGCCCAGGGTCCCAGTAGATGGTTGGGATGGCTCGCACCTCTATCTATTCTTTCATACTGTCCCCACAAAATCTTTCTTTTAAGGACCCAAAAAGGGAATGATGGGTGAACCAGCCCACCCCATCATTGTTTTGTTCACCAATTAGGCCTAATATCAGATATACCAATTTTGGCCCATTAACTTCTGGCTCTAGATCTCCTGTTCTTAACAAGCATAATTTTCACATAGTCCTTGAATCATATCAATTTAGCCTTTTTGTTTTAGACTAATTCAATTATTCTGACTCCCTTTCATACCTTTTCCTATCAACTTTTGTTATTATAGGTTATTGTAGCATCTTATGAACTTTGACATACTTTTTAAACTTGAGCTCACAATTTGGGTAAATTTGTAGGCCCAATTATCACACCACCTCCCGCATCCTCAAATGCCTTAGGATTTCCTGGAGTGAGATAAGGCTGAGCCCATCTGCATTAGCTTACATAGGGTTGTCCTCTCTCAAACAAACTCTTCCTGAGGAGAGGGGTTCTGTGGGCAGTAGGCATGGGGGAGCAGGCTTTCGGCCTCTGTACAGATGACCCTGGCCTCTCACAGGTGTCTTGAAATCTTGGAAAACCCATTGGTTTAGGGGGCAGAACCCCCTATGTGTTCTCTTCCTCCCCTTCCACTAGAACAATTAATGGAAACTGTGGGTGGAATTTCAGTTTTTCTCCTATGTAGTGTGCAATATGGGCTTTGACTTTCAAACATATATGATTTTTGACATTGAATGGTTTGCATTTTTTATTACAGTATTAATAATATTTTGAGGATAAATGATTGTAGAATTCAGGCCAATCTCTGTAAATAAATACCTATGTCATCCAAGAAGGGGTTCATTTATGGACATTATTTGTCAAGATTCTCAAGTTGATATTTCTTAGGAGTGTCCAGAAAATGACATGTAAAAAAAAATTTCCACATGTAAAAATATAATTGAGGTAAATACAACTAGAAGTTCCTGTTAGTGGATGATGATAATACTTAGCTCTTAATACCTAGTTCTTTTCATCCATTCATCTCAAAGCACTTTACAAAGAAGGTCAGTCTCATTACTCTCATTTTACAGATGGGAAGCTAAGGCACAGGGAGGTGTAGTGACTTTTTGGCTATGATAACAATCCTCAATTACTCCCAGAGTAACAGAGCTGCTCAAATTCGTCTCCTTCTTTATAATGATCACCCTTGGGGCTGGATGATTACATGTCCGAGAGTACCACTGAACTGGAGCCAAACCCTGACATCCTCACTCAGTAAAACTCCTGCTGAAATCAAGTTTATGGAGGAGATGGCATGATGGGATAACATGGTTTTGGTAATTTAATATTCATGGTAAATAGGCCCAATGGCCTGTGATGGGATATTAGATGGGGTGGGATCTGAGTTACCTAGGAAAGAATTTTCTGTAGTATCTGGCTGGTGAATCTTGCCCATATGCTCAGGGTTTAGCTGATCGCCATATTTGGGGTCGGGAAGGAATTTTCCTCCAGGGCAGATTGGAAGAGGCCCTGGGGGGTTTTCACCTTCCTCTGTAGCATGGGGCACGGGTCACTTGCTGGAGGATTCTCTGCTCCTTGAAGTCTTTAAACCACGATTTGAGGACTTCAATAGCTCAGACATAGGTGAGAGATTTTTCGCAGGAGTGGTGGGTGAAATTCTGTGGCCTTCATTGTGCAGGAGGTCAGACTAGATGATCATAATGGTCCCTTCTGACCTAAATATCTATGAATCTATCTATGAAAGAGATTTGGACTAAATAAGCAGGATTTGTTGACTTCCTTGGGAGCAGCAGGTGCTCAGCACCTCTCAGGAAGAAGTGCCTAATGCGGTATTCTTTAAGGTTCATAAATATGGCTATTTTATAGTGACTATTTCCCCAGGAATCAAGTTTGATTGGAGGGTGAACGGAATCCTGGAGATGGAAAGGCCAGATGAAAAAGGAATGAAGACTTGAAAGAAGTCACAGTGAAAATAACTGAATGTAGATGAAAGCATTGGGAAGCAACTTGTGAAAGATTGGATCCTCATAGAGAAGAAGATTTAGGGGTGACACTAAAGCAAACTGACAACAAACAGATGAAGTTGTGCAATCTAAAATCCTGAAAAATGTAGGTATAGAGGCTTTAGATGACAAAGCATCTGCAAATATGCTAGTTGAACATTAAGCCAAGATTAGCATGCTCACTACAAAGCTGAGGATAGAGCCATTGCAAAACACACAAGGTGGAGTAGTCAAGAGGAAAGACTAAAAGAAGACTCTTAAAAACGTGCACACAGATCCAGTTGAGTACCCTGGCTTCAGAAACTTGTTTCTCATGATCTAGAAGATTCAACAGGGAAGCATGAACCAAGCAAATTTCCTGGGGGTGACCTCATCTATGGCCATATGATAAAGCACTTTGGGAAGAAGGCTAAAGCCAGGTTAGAGATGGGATCAACAGAGATCCACTGTTGGGAGCAGGCTTTAACACCCATCCATGCTTTTGAATGTAATATTGTAAAGAAAGTGATACTCTTCAGATGTGACACTTTGGATCAAGCCTTTACAAAGGACCCTGTAAAAGTTGCTGAGTTCATTCTTGAACTTCATGGCCTGCTATAATAGTTGTGGGACAAGAGAACTATAACAGCATTTCTCACACTCATCTCTCCTGGGTTTTTTTCAGTGTACACTGAAGCACTGAGGCAAAAATTTTGACAGGAGTCAGAAAATAAGACACACAAAGTGTGCTAATTTGTAGTGTGGTTAGTTTGCTCAGGAAACTACTGGGTCAGTATTAAAGAAAAGAAACTCACCCCCCTCCACCACCAGAACTGGAGAATCTCCTCTATAAAACTATACATACAAGAGAATTAGAATGCATCTGATGAAGTGAGCTGTAGCTTACGAAAGCTTATGCTCAAATAAATTTGTTAGTCTCTAAGGTGCCACAAGTACTCCTTTTCTTTAAGAGAATTAGATTGTCTATTTAACAGTACCCACAACAAAAAGCAGCAGTTTAGCATCCAGACGACTGTTGTTGTACCCTGATTAGGTACCTTAGGCTGACTTCCCCTTGTACCTAACAATAATGATCACACAACTGACCGTTTTATTGCACAGACAAGAGTGTGTTTAGTTGAGCCAGCAGGTGGCATTGTAAGGCTGAATATCTCAAATGTTTACTGGGGGAGGCGGTATTTGTTTAGACTCAACCCTTTCTGTGCTAGGATCAAGTCCAGCTAATGATCCCCACGCTCTCTTGGGCTGGGCTCTGTCTTTTCCCATTTGTTTAATTGCATGTTGTTTACGGCAGATCCTCCTCACCTGCAGCTGTAAGATCAGCCCAGGAGCAGATATAAACGTGCCGTGATCTGCCATGGGCCAGTTTGTTTCCCAGCACGTTTCATGTATGACTCCATCACTTGGCACACGCAGCTGAAGAGACGTGCCCAACCTGTACCTCCGACCCGGCCCCAAATTCCACGGGTGCCCCAAGGGGTGAGATATGCAGCAAACGTGAGCAACCGGCCATTCCCAGAACATTACTGTGCGATTCCCTGAGTGATGGACCATTCGTTTGCAGCCTCGCTTATTAAGGATGAGCAGGAACAAGTCAATAGAGATCGCCCTCATGCACAAACCACACCCTTCACTGCCACGGGGCAGTGTCTGGGGGTAGTTGGATCCTCCCAGATTTTAACCCCAGATCCCCAAATTCCATTATCCAAATGGCGAACAAGTCCAGCCGCTCCTAGTGAGCCAAAAAACCTCCCAGCCCCCAACACAACAGTGCCACAAAAAAACGCGGATCCGCCACCTGGATCCAGACAATTTTTGGTCTCAGTCGCGAAATTCTACCACTTAAATGGAGATCTTATTTAGTTGCTCCTACTTCACCTTTCAAATCTAGACCCTCATACACCACAGCACCTCAAAAACTCAGCTCCGGGCCTGGCTGCAAGTTTTTGCAGCGTAGTGTCTCGGGATCCAGAGTATTCTGGTGGACATGAAGAAGTGCCTAGTTGCTAAATGTAGACAACAAAAGTATGTGGGGGAAGGGGGTTGCCACCTAATATTAGCCCCACCCAGGGAGATACAGATGCTGAACCGGAGTTTCTGCAGCTTTCTTACAGCAGACGTTGGAGTTCAGATTTGGGGTCCAGCTTTCTTACAACCGGGAGCTGTTTTTGTGGAAAAGGGGAAACGTTTGTCTCTTTGGATGATCGGATTTCTGTGTTTAGAGGCTGTACTTGGCAAGTTTTTGCAGCGAGGTTGCACCGCGTTGCGTCAGAGTCCTGGTTTCGATACCATAACCGGGGCGGGGGGGGTGGGGGTCTACTTTTCTCTGTTTGACAGTGGAACTGGGGGGAGTGGGGCCAAAAGTTGGCTGGAACTAGCAGGATCTTGGTGCTAGAGCCTGGTGTTTGTAGCTCTAACGCGCTGGGCTGCACGGGGGTCCGGAAACAATAGGAGTGGCTATAATGTCCTCACTTTAGGCAGCAGAATTTGGGATCTTGGGTACCAAACTCAGCAGGATCCAGGTAGATCCAGCTTTTACCTTTTACCAAAGGCAACCATCAGCAGGACCTGCGCCCTCTCCCTCCTTCCCTCCCTTCAGCTCTCCCCCCTCCTCTGACTGTCTGCTATGAAATATGGATCAAGTTAGTAAGTAGCAGCAGCAATTCCTGTCAGAGGCAGATGGATCACTTTCATTTCAAAGGATGATTTCTAACCTCGCCGAGGATTCCCCGAGCAGCCGCAGCCCGCCTCGGAGCGGCGATCGGAAGAGCGTCCTGGGCGTGGAGGGGAGGTTGAAGCCGTGAGAGCATGGAAGGGGATGCGGAGATTCCCTCCTAGCTCCAGAGCTAGCGGGAGTCAGGGAGGGCTGCGAGCCCGGGACGCTGCTGGGAAGTGCGATCAACCCCCCCCTCACCGCTAGTTGGGCTGGTTTCTTTGGCTGGAATTCGCCCCCTCCTCCCCTTGGGATGCTGGCCGTTCCCCCTGTGGAGATTGTGGCTGGGGATGTGGAAGAAGCTGTGGAATAATATGGGTGGCAATCACTCCCACAAAACTCCCGTGTTTGATGAGAATGAAGATGGTAAGTAAGGAGCTGTCCATTGTCCCTTGTGCTGCCCCGGCCTCAGATTTTGCCCCCACCCCACCCTCTTCTCACCAAGCTGCCCTTTCATTGCTGCTTCCCATCTCGCCTCATAGGTTGTGTTTTCCTCCCTATTTCACGTGTCAAATATTTGTATTAAATCCTTAGGTTCAAAGCAACATGATCATCCTTAGCGGTTCAGGGGCTTGGTAACACTCCCTTCCCTTTTAATAATCTCCAGTCCAAGATTTGTTTGGGTCACTTAGGGGTTTATTGTCCTTGGGTTACAATAAATAAACGGACTCAGTAAACAAAAATCGTGTCTATCCTATCTTTATGTAGCACTAATTGTTCACTCTTAATGTAGCTAATTGCGCAATTTCACACTGTCCACCAGGATTCACACCACATGTAGTTGCATATGTTTGTGAATGGAGTTCTGACTTGAATTGGGCGGGGGGGGGGTTCTTTTTATTTTCCTGTCCAACTGATTCTTTGCATTAGCTTGTTATTACATATTTTAAATAGTGATGCATGGTCCCATCAACATTATACATTTCCCCCCTACTTTTTGAAACTTTGAGTCTCCTATGTTACTTGGAGATTTCACACTCTCACAGATAATCCTGCACGCTATATTCTATATTTAAAGAAGTGCTTTGAACTAGTAGAAGAGCTTTTATTAAGTATGATGGTTCTTTAATACTTATATATTAAATTTATGTATATTTCTCTTAAAAACAATGTTTAATTAAAATTTTGCAACTGCTTGAATTCAACCACCTTAGCTTTCTGAAGTAGAGAGAATTATGTTGTACTTTTAAGTATGTCATCACTGGTAATGCTTTTGATGGAATATATATCTGTGCTAGCTATTTTTGTATATATGGAGAGTTCATACTGAATTTTGAACATGTTCATTTCCCAATAGTTCTAAACTCATTAAAAGATATAGATTTTATTCAAGGGATGTTATGGCACAACAGATTACATTGCACTGCCTTAGTTTATTTGTAATGTGTCTGCAATACATCTTTCAAAACTCTCCAGTAATATGATCTTCTGAAGACACTTAAGACATTTTTATTGTTCTGTCAGTATAGAGGAATTGTGGAAAATTTAAAGTATTTTAAAAAGCAGATCCTCATCAATTCTCATTTCAGACACAAAACCCAGTTGTTGCTCCCTACTTCTCAGCAAAGATTTAATAGCAGAGTACTGAGATGAGAGATCATAATAATAAGACCTCATTACTTTTACGAAATACATGACAGCTTATTTTGTAGGTGACTCTGTTTTGTGGATTGATATTTTTGATTGTTCAGCATCGGAGCAAAATTGAGTAATTCAGCAAGGGTCACTCAGGCTATGTCTTCATTGCAACAGTGGTGTGCGTACATCAAGATAGCTCTCTTGATGTAAAATCCTACTGGAGACAAGGCACAGGTAGTCTAAGTCCATGTAGCTAGATGAGACAGACTCCAGCTGGAAGGCATTGTGTTGACCTCCAGTAGCTACATCAAAGTAAAAACTACCTGTTCTTTGTCTTCACTAGGATTTTACATCAGGAGAGCTACCTCCAGTTAGCTTGTCTCAATGTAACACATCACTTTTTGCAATGAAGCCTCAGTCATCAGTGCAAATAAACACACTTCAGCTGTGAATTCTATGAAGACAACTTCATGCCACTTTGTCCTTTTCCTACAGAAAACCATTTCCATTGTGCAGTTATTAGTAATTATGCTAAAATCATATTTCGTATAATGTACTAAGATGTCTATCAAATTATTATTTATTCTTTGCTTTTATAAATTCTGGAAGCTTCTAACATCAACTTCATGTTTGCTTTTAAAGTAGTATGTTTACAACAGACTTCCAGTTCAGAAGAGTTCATTTATATTGAAATGCTAGCTTATTTTATTAGAAACAGTGTTTCTGTTATTTATATAATGGCAGTATATAATGGCATTGCTGAGTTATAAATAAGCATTTAAGGTGGGATTTTCCAAAGTGCCTAAGTGATTTAGAAAAAAACAAGGAGGAGTCCGGTGGCACCTTAAAGACCAACAGACTTTAAAGTGCCACCGGACTCCTTGTTGTTTTTTGTTAATACAGACTAACATGGCTACCCCCGGTAGGTGATTTAGGAGCACAAAACCCTTTGTACTTCATAGTATCACCAGGTCCAAGTGTGTCACTGTTTACCTAACAGAGTCTGTGCTCTGCAGAGTGCTGAAAATGAAATACGAACAGGAAAAAATATAGTAACAACCGAGGGTAGCTTCACTGTTCGAGATGGGCTAATTTTGCCTGATAATAACAATACTGATCAGTACAGGTATAATCAAAATGAATGGGAGTTGTATATGCGTATTTGAGGGCCTAACTGGAACAAAATGATTCAATGTATTGGACATGGTGTTGCTGGTTTCTCCATGTGGTGGGCACTCAGATGGCACTCACACACATCATAGTGATGGATATGATATAAAAACCTAGGCATTAAATTGTCTTATACTATCATTTTGTTAATGTAAACAGATATAACCTAATGGATCCCTTACAACTAAAGCCTTCTCGATGGGTCACTGTGAAACTGCATGGAGACAACAGGCACCACACTATTGCCTGGTAAAGCCTGGGCAATTCAGTCGTCATAGTCACCAATCCCCCTCTCCCTCAAAGGAGAATTGAGTTTGATTGTGAGGCTCCATTCCCAGGTCTAATCCAACAGTAGAATTTACCCCTTCAAAATTATCTCCACCTATGTCTGTGTTTGGGATAGTAATGGCTTAGCCTTTCAACATCACTGTGAAATGAGTTTTAGAAGAAATTTTGCTAAATTGTTCAAATAAACCACATGTATGTTTTTACAATAAGAGACAGTACATCCATAGTAAACTTGTATTATATAGCAACTTTAATTTGAGGTGTTCAAAGCTCTTTAAAAACATTGAGATTCACAAAATCCCTGTAAGGCTGGTCAATATTACTGTATATTATTGCACAATATAATTGTAATCTGGTGTAATAGAAATGGGGCATGGTAACGTTAATGACCTGGCTAAGGGCTATACAGTGAGTTCTTAATTCAGTACAGCACTTAAGCATCTGCTAAAGTCCAACTGACTTTTCTAAATCAAGGCCTGAGTCAGTGGCAATGCCTCCAATTATGCTGAAAACAAAGACCATAGGCTTACTGCTGCATTTCTTTCACAATCATAATCTTACACATTTATAGATTCCAAGACCAGAAGGGACCATTGTAATCCTCTAGTTTGACCTATTTATACCTCAGGCCATAGAACCTCCCAAAAATAATTCTTAGAGAGTATCTTTAAAAAAACATCCAGTCTTGATTTACAAATTGCCAGTGAGGGAGAATCCACCCCAACTCTTTATAAATTATTCCAGTTTTTGATTATCCTCCCTGTTAAAAATGTGCACTCTATTTGCACTCTGAATTTGTCTAGCTTCAACTTCCAGCCATTAGGGATTGTGTTACACTTTTCTCTGCTAGACTGAAGAGCCCATTATTAAATATTTGTTCCCCATGTAGGTACTTGTAGACCGAGATCTAGTTAACCCCTTAAGCTATTTAAGCTAAATAAAGAGCTAATTATTAAGCTAATTATTAATCAACATCTTTTTTGAGTTGTGGACACCCAGAACTGGACACAGTATTCGAGCAGTGGTCACAACAGTGCCAAATACAGAGGTAATATAACCCCACTATTCTTACTCGGGATTCCCCTGGTGTGCATCCAAGGATTATATTAGCTATTTTGCACTGGGAGCTCATGTTCAGATGATTATCAATCCTGACCCCCAAATCTTTTTCAGAGTTACTGCTTCTGAGGGTAGAGTCTCTCATCTTGTAAGTATGGCCTACATTTTTGTGTGTACATGTATGTATTTACATTTAACCATATTAAAACACATTGTTTGTTTGTACCCACTATACTAAGCATTCCAGATTGCTCTGTATCACTGACCTGTCCTCTTCATTATTTACCACACCTCCAATTTTTGTGTCACCTCCAGACTTTATACAGGATGATTTTATGTTTTCTTCCCGGTCATTGATGATAATGTTAAATAGTGTAGGACCAAGAACCAATCCTTGCAGGACCCCACTAGAAACACACCCACTTTTGATGATTCTCTGTTTACAGTTACATTTTGAGACCTATCAATTATCCAGCTTTAAATCTATGTAATATGTGCCATGTTTATTTTAGTCTAGTTTTAAATTTAAATGTCATGAGGTACCAAGTCAAACACCTTACAGAAATCTATGTATATTATACATCAGCATTATTACTTTTCTCAACCAAACTTCCAGTCTCATCAAGAAAGGATATCGAGTTAGCTTGACAGGATCTGTTTTTCATAAACCCATGCTGATTGGCATAAATTGCCTTACCCTCTCTTAACTTTTATTAATCAAAGTCCCTTATCAGCCACTCCCTTATCTTTCCCACATTCAGTGTCAGACTGACAGGCTTATAATTAGCTGGGTATCTGATTTACCATTTTGAAATATTGCCACAATGTTAGCTTTCTTCCAGTCTTCTGGAACTTCCTCAGTGTTCCAATACTTATTGAAAATCAGTCAGCTCTTTTAAAACTCTTGGGTGTAAGTTATCTAGCCCTGCTGATTTAAAAATATCTCACTTCTGTAGCTGCTCTTTAACATCCTCTTGTGACACTAGTGAAATGGAAAGAGTTTATCATATGATATGACTACATCATCTTTTTCTTTCCCCAAAACAAAACTGAAATATTTGTTGAATACCTCTGCCTTTTCTGCATTATTACTGTAGAAATCACATAATGGACCAAAGCAGTTGAAACGAGGGGGGTGTCTGTGTGCACGTGCGCACGCGCAAGGAATGCATGATCTATTCATCCAAATTCTAAATGCTATTTTTAAGTATTCGGGCTTGTATGTCATCCTTGGAAAAGCTTCATGGAAGACCCTCATTTTAAAGGAAGGTTTTGAAGTTGCCAGTAGAATGCAGAGAAACTGACAATTAAGTGACTAGCTCACCAGACTGACAGCTTGTGATGAATACATAAAGTATATGAAGAAATACTAATGAAGAAAAATGTCTGGATTAGCATGGATTTGAGGGGGTTCAGGGTGGTAAATAACAGCTAAGGTATGGCAGAAGTTGGAGGTATTTAAAAGTGAATAGGCAAAACTGACATGTGAGGTTGCAATTTGGAGCAATGGGTAAAGATCGGAATGAATCTGATGCAAAACAGAATATGCAGTGTCTAACTTCTTGCCAATGATCAGATAGCTGCTATCAGCCTGTTGCCACATGACTATAATTGATAATGTCTGAAAGATCCACATAACAACTGCAAAGAAGCTGTTCCAATTTAGGGCCAAAAATCTGTTTCAGAGCAACCTTGCATGTTAGCCCATAACTTTAAAAGAACAGTTACAGTAAAATGAGTCAATAAAATTAACTATTAGTGTTAATACATACAGTATGGACAAGATAAATTATAATAGCTCCAGATGAAAGTAATGAATTCAGAATGGGGATTACCCTTAGCTCTGACTTATATTTTATTATGTAATTCAAATCTTGGTGATTACAATCCACTTTATTTTCTTCTTTAGAAGAAGAGTATTCTTACTCCCCACTAGCACTTGTCTTTGGATAGGGATAAACCCCTCCCCCATTTTAACCTATACAGTTGCTCCAAATCCATTTTTCTTTATCTTATTTTTTAAAATAAAATAAATTAAATATAGATTTTTTTTAAAGCTGTTCCACCTGTGCTCAATATCAAGCTACTGCAGAGATCAAATATAAAAGTAAGAAGCTATTAACATTTTTTCACTTCTGGCTATGCTGATTTATATAATTATCTTTTCTACTTATGTATCAGCCCTTAGCAGCGATTTCATTATTATTTATTATTTGTGTTACTATAGTGCTTAGCAGCCCCAGTGGAGGACCAGAATCCTGTTATGGTAGGGGCTGACAAAAACAGAACTAAAAAACGGTCACTTTCCTAAGAAGCTTACAGTTGAAGTGTAGTACAAGAGACAAAAGGTGGAAATTGGATCCTGAATGGAAGACTTCAAGCTTAACTACAAGAAGACTGAGGTAATGTTAATAGGAAGGGGGAAAGTGGCAAACTGGCAGATATTATAACCTAACCCGAAGATACCAAGGTAGGTCCCAGTCCTGAGAAGCCTTGCGCACAGGCTTAACTTTTGTGTACTGTAAGCAGCCCCACTGACTTCAGTTGGATCACACACAGTGCACAGCTAGGCACAGGTAAAAGTCTTTGCAGTTCTGGGGCCTTTTTTTCCCCTAAACTGTGTGCATATAATAATACCCAGCTCTCCCATAGACTTCTCATCAGTAGATCTCAAAGGAGGTAAGCATCATTCCCACTTCACGGATGGGGAAACTGAGCCACAGAGGTGAAGTGACTTGTCTAATGTCATCCAGCAGGCTGATGGTAGAGCCAAAGATAGAATGCAGGTCTCCTGAATCCCAGTCCAGTCCTCTAGTCACTAGGGAAAACTATATATATCCGTTCCCTTCCAACAGCAGAAAGTAGTTTAAAGACTATTATCCCTCAGAAAGACCCTTATCGGGGCAATGAACATATTTCCTTAAGTAAATCTTGGGCCTGTAGTCTGCCACTGCTTTTTTAGGCTGAAACCCCATTGACTCCAATTAGTTTTGCATATATAATAAATGCAGATTAGTTGCTTTGTAAGCAGAATAGGGTAATGTGTACTGATTTCATCCTCCCCTTCCTGTAAAGAAGGATAAAGCTGTCTTTGTCAGTGGAATTTAGTCTCCAGTACACTAACCATTTCCAAGGACAATATCAACTTCAATATGTGTCGAAGTATCCACTCAGCACAAGGAAACTACTTCACACACACACAAGAATTCTGTGCATGCTTTACGTTTGCTGCCAGTAGGTGCAGGTGAGAGGAGAAGCCTGGCATTTTCTGTCATGGAATAAAGTTGAGTTTTAGGTTGATCTTCAGTTGTTTGGCCAAAGCTGGAACCAAATTAGGACTGGTTCAGATAAGATTATATTTATATGAATTATAAGTGAGGTTTTGATATTGCAAAACTAACACTGCACTTGGGTTTGCCCATGTCCAATAGTTTCCTTTTCTTTCCCCTCTGACATGTCAGCACATGCAGTGGTAAGGTTCTAGTCCAGCTTAATCTCTTGGTCAAGAAAATTGTTGTCAGCTGGTAAAATTCCCGAAGTTTTACCTTCAGAAATCAGAAATTTTGGCCAGGAAAATAATCATGGCATTAGTTCCTTGAGCAGTAAGCAAGAGGTGGTGTTGTGGGGTTTTTTTTTTTTGTTTGTTTTAGTACTGCCAACCTTTTCCTTTCATAGTCTTGCTTTGCAGATATCTGGCAAAAACAAAAAGTTGTCGACCATAGCCTGTTTGCAGGACTTCATCAAGTCAGGAAAACCTGCTGTTCTACATTGGTCACCATTAGACAGTCAACGCTTGCCAATAGCTTCCACACAAAGGTGAAGTGTTCTCAGCATAGAGATATATTCTGGTATCTCTCAGATAACCTAGTGTGGCAACTGTTAGCAAATGTTAACTTTCCTCCATTTGTTTTGTCCAAAATGTACCCATCCTTTTCTCTCTCAATTGCCAAAAGATTTGTTCAGCATTCTAGTCAGCTCCCACTCTGACTAGTGTAACCTTCTCTGGTTTTAATTCCCGCATTGTGAACCCCTCCAGTCTGTCCAAAAAGCAGTTGCTAAATGTATCTGCCTGACCCAGTCAGGCCCTGTAACATTCTTTCTCAGAACACCTGCCCACTGGAGCCAGCTCAAACGTCTCATCCTTATCTTTTGGCTACTTCTTTGCCTATATCTTGGATATGATTTTATTGTTTCCTACCATGTCCACTCACGCTATCAGTGATATGATTCTCATGCAGCTCTGTGTTTCCCACTAGTACTGTCCTCTCCATGCCTTTTTCTGTGCTATCTATGCTTGAAACTGCCCCCAATCCTAGTTCTCCCATCCTGAACACTGGCCCTCAATCACATCACTCTGAAAGACGTGCGTCTTCTGTGAAGCTCAGCCACTAGCCCAGCACTGTCCTCTCTACCTCAACATAGTGTACAAAGTTTATAAGGCTGGTGGGGCAGAGTAGCACTTTTCTATAGGTCTCTTCATGTTTGTCCCAACTGTAACTCACTCAGTTTGTAAACAGGGCTGTGTTTTGCACAGTGTTTCTGAAGATACTAACAGTTCTTGAACAAAAACAGGACCAAATCATGTAGCACAATGGCAATTATGGATTACGGGCTGTGACTGAGGTCCCAGTGGGAGCCAGCTATGGTCACTCAATTAGGGTGAACTGCAAAGAATGGGGCAGACAATCCCCATAAAACTGGTGGATATTCCAATACTTAGATTTACCAAGCCAGCATAAAACAAGCTTCTTTGTTACCTTACTGGTTACTCAGAAGTCCAAACAACACAGTTCCCTTAAAGTGATCCAGCTTCAGGCCTCCATCCAGGTACCTAAGTCAAGAATGATGATGATTTCTGAAAATCTTATTTCATCATATAAAAGAAAAGGTTCTATGAATCCCAAAGGATCGGACACATTACCTCCCAGGTTATTGAATATTCCAGGTCTTACTCAAATACACGCTACAGCCAATTCTTATTAACTAAACTAAAATTTATTAAAAAGCAAAAGAGAGAGAGAGAGTATGGCTAAAAGATCAATATACATACAGACCTGAGTTCAGTTCATTGAGGTTCAGATTCATAGCAGAGATGATGAGCTTTGTAGTTTCAAAGAGTTCTTTCAGAAATAATTCAGAGGTTATAATCCAATGTCCAAATCTCATATTCAGGGCGTACCAGCATAACTGGGACCTCAGTCTTGTGACTCAAACTTCCCCAGATGAAGCCTAAGCAGATCTGCGATGACAGAATCAGGATCCAAGGATCTTTTATACAATTTCATGTCCTCTTTGAAAAGTTGGGAGTTCCTCTGGGAACAAAAGGTAATTAGCATGACTTTGAAGGAGGTCCATCACCAGTACTTAGCTATAGAATTAACATAAGGCAATTTGCTTGTTCCTCCACCATTCACAGTACATTTCAAAGAGAGAGAGATACCGAGCTATCCCATGTTTACAATTAATTTACCTGCGAGGATGTTCTTTTGATCTCTGAACTATCAGAATACAGAATAGACAGTGACTGTTGATTATATTGTGGACCCTACTCATACATTAGTAAATACACAAAACCACAAACATTATCTCCCCACATGTCTTTTGAGGGTTATTTATTTTGCAGGATGTTTAACCCTTTCTAGCCATGTGTCCCAGGGGCATATGGTAGGTAGGAAGAAAAACAGCACAATAAAGACAGTGGATTTCAAGAAGGCAGACTTTAGCAAACTCAGGAAGTTGGTAGGTAAGACTCCATGGGAAGCAAATCTAAAGGAAAAAACAGTTCAGGAGAGTTGGTAGTTTTTCAGAGACATTATTAAGTGCACAAGAGCAAACTATCTACTGCATAGGAAAGCTAGGCATTATGTCAAGAGACCACCCTGGCTTAGCCAGGAGATCTCCAATGATCTAAAACTCAAGAGTGCTGCAAAAAGTGGAAACTAGGTCAAATCACAAAGGATGAATATAAACAAATAACACAAGTATGTAGGGACAAAATTAGAAAGGCACAAAATAAGATTAAACTAGCTAGTGACATAAGAGACATAAAAGCTAACAAGAAAACATTCTACAAATACGTAGAAGCAAGAGGAAGACCAAGGACCGGGCAGGCCCATTACTCAATGAGGGGGTAAATACAATAACAGAAAATGTAGAAATGGCAGAAGTACTAAATGACTTTTTGTTTATTTTCAACAAAAAGTTTAGTCGCAATTGGACATGTAACTTAATGAATGCCAGTGAAAATGAGGTAGGATCAAGAGGCTAAAATAGGGAAAGAAAAGGTTAAAAATTACTTAGACATGTGAGAAGTCTTCAAGTCACCAGACCCTGATGAAATACATCCTAGAATACTCAAGGAGCTGACTGAAGAGATATCTGAACCATTAGTGATTATCTTCAAAAAGTCTTGGAAGATGGGAGAGATTCCAGAGGACTAAAAAAGGGCAAATGTACTTCCTCCCTGTTTTATAGATTGGCACTACAACATGGGGAATTACAGACCAGTCAGTTTAAGTTCAGTATCTGGAAAGATAATTGAGCAAATATCAATCAATTTGCAAACACCTAGAAGATGATAAGGTGATAAGTAACGGTCAGCATGGATTTGTCAAGAACAAATCATGTAAAACCAAATTGATAGCTATCTTTGACAAGCTAACAAGCCTTGTGTATGGGGTGGGGGAAGGAGTTGCTGTGGTATACCTTGACTTTAGAAAGGCTTTTGTTACTGTCTCACATGACCTTCTCATAAACTAACTAGGGAAATACAACCTAGATGGAGCTACTATAAGGTGGGTGCATAACTGGTTGGAAAACTGTTCCCAGAAAGTAATTATCAGTGGTTCACAGTCAAGTTGGAAGGGCATTTCAAGTGCTGTCCGGCAGGGATCAGTTTTGGGTCTGGTTCTGTTCAAAATCTTCATCAATGATTTAGATAATGGCATAGAGAGTACACTTGTAAAGTTTGTGGATGATACCAAGATAGGAGGGGTTGTGTCAAGGTTCCTCCCCCACTCTGAACTCTAGGGTACAGATGTGGGGACCTGTAAGCTTATCTTTACCAGCTTAGGTCAAAACTTCCCCAAGGTACAAAATATTCCACCCGTTGTCCTTGGACTGGCCGCTACCACCACCAAACTAATACTGGTTACTGGGGAAGAGCTGTTTGGACGCGTCCTTCCCCCCAAAATACTTCCCAAAACCTTGCACCTCGCTTCCTGGACAAGGTTTGGTAAAAAGCCTCACCAATTTGCCTAGGTGACTACATACCCAGACCCTTGGATCTTAAGAACAATGAACAATCTTCCCAACACTTGCACCTCCCCTTTCCTGGGAAATGTTGGATAAAAAGCCTCACCAATTTGCGTAGGTGACCACAGACCCAAACCCTTGGATCTGAGAACAATGAAAAAGCATTCAGTTTCTTACAAGAAGACTTTTAATAAAAATAGAAGTAAATAGAAATAAAGAAATCCCCCCTGTAAAATCAGGATGGTAGATATCTTACAGGGTAATTAGATTCAAAAACATAGAGAACCCCTCTAGGCAAAACCTTAAGTTACAAAAAAGATACACAGACAGAAATAGTTATTCTATTCAGCACAATTCTTTTCTCAGCCATTTAAAGAAATCATAATCTAACACGTACCTAGCTAGATTACTTACTAAAAGTTCTAAGACTCCATTCCTGGTCTATCCCCGGTAGAAAACCAGCATATAGACAGACACACAGACCCTTTGTTTCTCTCCCTCCTCCCAGCTTTTGAAAGTATCTTGTCTCCTCATTGGTCATTTTGGTCAGGTGCCAGCGAGGTTACCTTTAGCTTCTTAACCCTTTACAGGTGAGAGGAGCTTTCCCCTGGCCAGGAGGGATTTCAAAGGGGTTTACCCTTCCCTTTATATTTATGACAGGTTGCGAGTCCGTTGGAGGATAGGATTAAAATTCAAAATGATCTGGACAAACTGGAGAAATGGTCTGAAGTAAATAGGATGAAATTCAATAAGGACAAGTGCAAAGTACTCCACTTAGGAAGGAACAGTCAGCTGCACACATACAAAATGGGAAATGACTGCCTAGAAGGGAGTACTGCGGAAAGAAGTCTGGGAGTAATAGTGGATTACAAGCTAAATATGAGCCAGCAGTGTAACACTGTTGCAAAAAAGCATATATCCTTCTAGGATGTATGAGCAGGAGTATTGTAAACAAGACACAAAATGTAATTCTTCCGCTCTGCTCCATCCTGATTAGTCCTCAGCTGGAGTATTGTTTCCGGTTCTGGGTGTCACATTTCAGGAAACATGTGGACAAATTGGAAAAAATCCAGAGAAGAGCAACAAAAATGCTTAAAGGTCTAGAAAATGTGACCTATGAGGGAAGATTGAAAAAATTGGGTTTGTTTAGTCTGAAGAAAAGAAGACTGAGAGAGGACATGGTAACTTTTTATGTACTTGAAAACTGTTACAAAGAGGAGGGAGAAAAATTGTTCTCTTTAACCTCTGAGGATAGGTCAAGAAGCAGTGGGCTTAAACTGCAGCAAGGGTGGTTTAGGCTGGACATTAGGAAAAACTTCCTAACTCTCAGGGTAGTTAAGCACTGGAATATATTGCCTAGGGAGGTTTTGGAATCTCCATCATGGGAGATTTTTAAGAGCTGGTTAGACAAACAGCTGTCAGGGATGGTCTAGTTAATACTTAATGATGCTTTGAGTGCAAGAGACTAAAGTAGGCGACCTCTCAAGGTCCCTTCCAGTCCTACAATTCTATCATTATGTTTGTGTTCCAGAGATTGCACTGGCTTCCAATTTATTTCCAAGTGCAATTCACAGTGTTGGGTTTGATCTGTAAAACTGGCTGAGTTGCCTTCCCTGTTGATTCTGCAGCTCAGACTTTTCACTGCTGGCCACAGTGTTCTCAATGGTAGGACCATATATCTTGAATCTGCTTAATCCATCAGAGGCTATGTTTGAAGCCTTCAGTGGATGGTGTAAGACTTGTCTGGCTCATCTATGGCTTGATTTTGGTATTAGGGAATGTTAGGGAGAAGGCCTTGTAACTAACAGGCAGTTTGCTGTAGTCTGGTTAGTAATTGGATTTTAATGATGTAAGGTACCAGGGGTATTGGCAAAAGGCACCAATATAAATATCTCCATAAATAAATCAACCAATACAAATGAGTAGCCTAGAATCTGTAAGAAACTTGGACAGTCTTGTTTTTTGCCAATGCAACTGCTTTCAGATCTGTAGGAGATATTGATAAATAGTTCAATGCCCCTGTTTTTTTATACCACTAGTTCAGTTATGCAGAAATTTGTATTTGCTGCTCTTCCCAGTCTGGAATTCTCTGATCTTTCAGAAACTCTTTCTAGCACCTTTATTTTCAGTGTATTCCAAAGAAATAGTCCTGAAATTTTATTTCACTCTTTATTTTATGTATCAGTTTTTATCATTTTCTCACAGATGCTCAGTTTCTTCTGTAACTATAAGGGAAGATCCATTCTCTCTACAATCAAAATCTGTTCCACTCTGTCTACACTTTCTATTCGCTCTCTCACACTGCTTTATTCTAAACACAAAAATCGCATACTGCTTTTATGAATATCATACCCTATTTTTATATACTTATTCAGCAGAATCTGAAGAATTTGCTTTCATTTATTCCTAATTAATACCCAGGCATTTTCTTCTTGCCCTCCACAGTATACTTATAAAACATTTACTGGAGACAGTGGCAGCCCACCAGTACTAATGTTTGAGCTTTATTTGTTCTGTCAAATGTAATAAGCCTCTGAAGTATTTTCTTTTATGAAACCCATATTCTTAAAATATACTGTACCTTTATATATTTGTGATACTTTCCCTGTTATCTCTATATTAATATGCTTTTTCTTATTACTTCCTATCAAATCTGCACAGTACTTTGGTTATCTGACTCAAATCCACACATGGTAGCTCTTTTCTTTTGTCGGATATATTAATATTTTCAGTTGCTTTTATTTATTTCTACTTTCTCACTGTTCTTATTCTAGTTCTTCAAAATTAGGGAAAACACTGAAGACGATTGATTATTCACTCTCATCCAAAACTTCCATTGATTTTAAGTATAGTTTTGCCTGAAGGACTGAAACAAAAATCAAGTAACAGTGTCATGATTTTGGCCCTCACATCTGCTTTAGTGAAGACTGATGCAAATAATTCATTTAGCTTTTTCATAACAGCCTTATATTCCTTAGATGCTCCTTTAGTATCTTGATCATCCAATGGCCCTACTGATTGTTTGGCAGGCTTCCTGCTTCTGATGTACTTAAATATTTTTGCTGCTTTGCTTGTTACTCTTCAAATTATTTTTGGCCTTCTTCTTTTTACACTTGACTTGCCAGAATTTATGCTCCTTTCTATTTTCCTCCATAGGATTTGATTTCCAGTTTTAAAAGGATGTCTTTTTGCCTCTAGCCACCTCTTTTTACTCTGTTTAGCCATGGTTGCATTTTTTGTTCCTCTTACTGTTGTTTTTTTTTATTGTTTGGGGATATAAATTTAGTTTGAGCCTCTATTATGGATTTTTTTAAACAGTTTCTATGCAGCTTGTAGGCATTTCACCCTTGTGACTATTCCTTTTAATTTCCATTTAACTAGCTTCCTCGTTTTTTTTGTTCCCCTTTTTGAAGTTATATGCTACTGTGGTGGGTTTCTTTGATATTTTCTCCCCTACAAAGATGTTAAATAAAAATTCAATTACATTATGGCTGCTACTACTGAGCGGTTCAGCTATATTCACCTTTGGGACCAGATCCTGTGCTCCACTTAGGACTAAATCAAGAATTACATCTTCCCTTGTGGGTTCTAGGAGTAGCTGCTCCAAGAAGCAGTCATTAACGAGGTCTAGAAATTTTATCTCTGCATTCTGTCATGAGGTGTCGTGTACCCAATAAATATGGGGATAGTTGAAATCCTACTACTATTTCATGAGGGTGTCATAAGCAAGGGCCATCATAATGAGGTTTTACTGTACTCTTATTCTTATTATGACAAAGTGTGGAATCTCAACATGGCTATGATCCAGGGTGAAATTCTGTCCCCATTGAAGTTAATGACATTGATTTCAAATGGGGTCAAGATTTTACCCCAGGTTCCATAAATATAAACCATATACATCTGGCATATGCATATGAGCTCTTGCATGCTCAATACTCCCACTGATTTCAACATATATTTGTGTGCAGGTTGGAGGACTGCAGGATTGAGCCCCATATTTATTGAATATTTATAATTAAACATCTTGTGTCTGATATTGCATTACCATGATTATAAGGAACTAGATTGAGTGGGTTTACTATTACTGTATGTGTGCTTCAAATTTTAGACTACCCCCCCCCCCGATGCTGCAATGAACAGTTTTATCTTCTGTGAACTGCTCTCTGTGCTGTGCAGCTAATAACTTCTGTCATTAAAAGAAGAAGCTGTGTTATAGATATTCTTCATTAACCAGCTGTGCATATTCTTGTTGCTCCTTCTTTTGACTCACTTCTCCTGTGTCATGCCATATTAGCTTTGCTTTAAAACTTGCTTATTTCACTTCCTGACTTACTAGTGCCATAACTATAGATATATGTACCAGATTCCTATGTCCTTACTCATATTTACTAACTCCTTACTTTATGATTGGTCTCCTCCACTTCAGTGCTATTTGATGTGATTAAGAATATTGCAAGCCATCTGAAAAAGTTTTATATCAGCATTTGTATTCCCTAGAGGAAAGTACAGGGAAGCTTAGAAAAAGTGAGGTAACTTGATCAAAGTCAAAACCGGTGCATTTTAAGGGTAGTCACTGTATGTACTTTCTGCAGTGATCTAGATATTTACCTGCTTCATCAGGACCAAAAGTACCAATGTTATCCTTAAATAGATTACATCCATCTCACACAATACAGTTGTGTAGTTAACAGGATACAGAATTTTCATCAGATCTCAAAATCATATTTTAAAATAGGTCTCCAAGTTTCTGATAAGGGAATTATGGCTGTGATCGCCAAATATCTTATCAAAAGAAGATGGGACAAGGTGGTGGTTTGGGGATCCCAACTAAAATTGGGCTCATGGTTCAAGTTTTTGGGTTTGGATTTGATGGTAATGAAACCTTGCTCTCAAAAGATTTTGATCCCAAATGGCAGACTGAATGGTGGAAATCATGAAATCAATTGATCCCACAGTGGAATGGGAGGTAGCCTAACTGGAACCAGAAAATAACAACTCTTTGGCTTTGGATATGAACTGAAACGTTTTGTGGCAATGTATCTGTTTTCACAAAATTTGCATTGAAAGAGGTTTCTCAGATCCCGAATGGGGGTAGAGGAAACAAAGGCATCAGTTCAGAATAGCCAGTTGGTTAGGGCACTCACTTGGAAAGTGGGAAACCCAGCTGCAAGCCCCTGCATCTTCCACTTCCCAGGTGAGTGCCCTAACCACCAAGCTCTAGAATCACTCTCTTTCTTTTTGACCCTGTTGTGGCATTTACAAACCCCTCACTAAAGCAGGGACAGAGGAAGGGCTGGAGCAGTACTAGGCCAGGCAGGCCCCACCCCTCAGGCACTGCCAAGCATATTCCTGGGGAGAAAACCAGCAGCCCCATTTGAGGAAAGAGGAGGGCAGAGAGAGACCATTTCCTGGAGGAACACCAGTCAGCAGCAACAGGAGAGGCAGCTTCTATTGAGGGGAACTAACTCTGAGTCTCCCGCCCCCGCATTCCTAGATGCCCAAGGGGGAGGGGGAACTGTGAGCAAGGGTTCAAGAAGGCTGCAGGCACTGGCCCTAAACTCTGGGGGTTTGGAAGTAAAGACGCTAAGTGACCATGCTCCAGTCAGAGATGCAATGGTGGTAGGAAGTGGCTCAGGGGAAGGTGAGCAGGTGGGTTGGTTGACCTTAGGCCAGTGCACACCACCTCATTTTCAGGTCCCTGGCCCAGGATCGGGTGCAGAAGGAGGGCCTGGATTCCCCTACCCACCCTAGAGCTACCCAAGTAGGGCAGAGCTAGGGGTTACCACCATCAAAGAGGCCAGTGCTTCTAAAACCTCATCCAGAGGGCGGGTCACCTTGAACTAGCAGAAAGGCTAGAATTGGAGGGCCAGACCAACTGGCCAGCTGACCACCCAAACCACCCCTCTACAGACTGATAGAAGGACTGGACTCAGCAGCCAGACAACTATGCCTGCCAGCCAACTAAACCATGCTGGGACAAACTGACAGACTACAGTCAGAGATCCAGACTGCTAGGCTTGCTGACTGAACAAACCGGCCTGCTACAGACCCGATGAATATTTATTTATTTATACAGAATGCAACAGCTCCAGCAGAAGAGATTGAGCTTGTTGACCCCACAAATAGCCTGTTAGTTAGAGCACTCACCTAGGATGTAGGGAACCCAGGCTCAAGTCCTGCTGAAAAGCAGATAGGGACATGAACCTGGGTCTTCCACTTGCTAGGTTAATTTTCTAACCACTGGGCTACTCTGGAATAGGGTCTTGTTTTGTGTTTTTCTCACAAGAAGTTAATAAGGTCTGAGTTTCATCCAAAGCAGAATGGGAACACTTTTTGAAATCTCAAACTTTTGCAGATGGAAAAGATGTTTCCCACCCAGTTCTAACCCTTATCCATTGGAAGCCCTTTTGACTCAACTAATGGAGCTGTATTTGGTTATGAAAGGTCTTTAGGATATTTTAAATTTTGGACAGAGAGTCTGAAACTTTTCTACTACTTGGTTTCAATGGCACGTTTACCCTTCAGAAGGGTTCCGAACAGCACATAGACTCACAAAGGCTTGCCTGCTATTCTGTGTCTGTGATAAGGTCTTGTACATTGGTTCCATTGTTCTCCAGTGACTTCTGATATTTCCAATGTTGCTACTAGGTTAATAGCTTTTTTGAACTAAAACTGTCCTGTATCAAAACAGAACAGTTCTCCAATGCAGCAAAAAAGAATCTTTAATTAAACTTTTATTGAAAATAAAAAAATTAAAAAAATTGAAATTCACTCACTTATGAGTTTTCAATAATGGATTTTTATAAATTACTACTTTATGAAAGGCTGTATGCCAGAGTCATTCAGATTGTAACTTACATTCCAATTACTTTCCACTCAAACAAGTTATCCATATACAAATAGCCTTTTTACTGTGTAAAATGGATTACCTAAATGTTATATTCTTTTGCATGTAAACACACCCATGAGATCAGTAGCAACAACTCCTAAACATGGTAAACTAAACTGGAGTTATCCTGAATATTTTGACATTGCATAAATACTATTAGCCTACTGAATTTTGATGTACTAGATTGTGGGTCTGTCTACACTGGTGGCCTGTGACAGGTGACTAGATTTATGGTATGTAACTTTTAATCTCTAGAACCCATGAATCATGCTGCTACATTTCTGTGGGGTTTTTTGACAGCAGAAATGACCAGATACTTACCTGCTGATCACATGGTATGAAATGGGCTGTAGCCCACGAAAGCTTATGCTCAAATAAATTTGTTAGTCTCTAAGGTGCCACAAGTACTCCTGTTCTTTTTGCAGATACAGACTGACACGGCTGCTACTCTGAAACCAGTCAGTAATTATAGTGGTTTTTCAATAATTCCATGATTGTTGGTGGCATGTAGACAATGACTATATAAGAAGTCCAAACAAATGTTTTCCCCTTGAATATTAAGTGTTATAAATTAGCAAGAACCCATACATCAAGCATGATCCCCTTTCTAACTAACTGCAGTGCACACTTGATCAGCTTTCCTGCAGGAAAAACCATTGGAGGCTAAAAGGGAAGAAATCTCCTTAGGGTACTCCTCAGATATTGCTCCAGAACAGTTGACTTGGAGGGAGGCTTAATGAAAAGAGGGTTATGCAAAATAAGTGCAGTTCTTGTCCACATGATCCATAGGAGGCCACAGCAATCCATGTAAAGGACTTGCGCTCATGCTCAGGGACCCTGGTGCCTTCCTCACCCTACTGCCTCTGGCTGGGTCAGGTTGCACTCCATCATGCATGGGGAGCAGCAGCAGAGAATGATCTTTCTTGTGTACCTTCTGGGATGGTGCAGCTCTGCACAGCCCTGTACTCAGAGCTGTGGCTTAGAAACCAGACTCTCTTTTGTATCTTCAGTCAGCTAGGTACAATTTTGCTCTAGAATCTGAGGACTCATAGTTATGAACAGCATTAACTCACTTATACACCTGTATCTTTTTGAACCTACTGGTCCCTTTTTGGCTTATGTTATATTGTCATTTGGAAATTACACCAACCTGTATTTTCCCTCTGTAATAGTATTCACTATTAGCAGTTATTTTGGATTCCTCTTGTCACTTCTCCTGTTGGGTTGTCTCAACTGCTGCTTTTAATCCAAAGTTTTTGTCAAGGAAATTTTACCTTGCTTGTGCACACACCATTGATTGGTATTTAGAATTGGCCCAAGCGATAACAGGTAGAGCATGTTATCCACCATGTATGTTCCTGCAGCTCAGATCACAGTAGTTACATTACAGAGCCATTCTTGTCTTAGGTGAACACTTTCTAGTCTCCATATTTCTGTCCCTTTTAGCACATACTGTCCACTAAAGGGGTAGACCCCTGTTTTATTGACCAGCTGGCTTACTGCAGCTGGGACAGACTGTGCATTCCTTGTATTTTCTGTTCAACTTTTTCAGCTATATTTGAAGTTTCCTTTTTTGTTAATGTTGAAGGATTTAAAACCCATTAAGATGAGACTCATAAATGAGTTGATAGGTTTTATTAGGACTTTATATTTCCCACAACTTTGCTTTTGAATAACGGCAGTCCTGTCTTAAACTACATTAATTTAAATTGCACTGACACATGTAACATTCCAAGTAACATTCAGGAAGGTTGGAGTGTAGCCCTTCTTAGATTTCCATCTAAGTCAAAAGGCCTGTTAGCAGGTCATTTAAAAGCAAAGTTTATTTCTGGCACATATTATGAGAAATTTGAAGGATCAGAGTCAGTGTACTTTAGTGGTATGGTGAAGAGTTTGATTCTACATCAATGAAAAGGGATAAAATCTGGGCTTTATGGACTCTATTCAGTATTAACATTATCAATTTGATAGATGTAGATCTATACGAATTATCTAAGTACTTCATCCTAGGGTGACCAGATGTCCCAATTTTATAGGGACAGGCCCAATTTTTGGGTCTTTTTCTTATATAGGCTCCTGTTACCCCCCACCCCCTGTCCCAATTGTTCACATTTGCTGTTTGGTCACCCTACTTCATCCTCTTCATTTTTTCCCTCTTAACAAGAATTTTTTTGTCCTTTTTATTAAATTGGGGTAGTTGATGTAGGATTAAAAACAGATTAGATATTCTGCCACCTTTAGGTTGAGTAATAACTTATTCCCCAAGCAGAAGCAGCCAAAACAGGAACCTTCAGACATTCAGAAAACTTTCTCCAGTTTTGATTGTTCTTTCTCTGCCCCATGCTGGTTGTTTGTTTGCACCAAACCCCTCTCTCCCTCTCAGTTTCTTCACCTCAGCTTCATTACACACTGGCCCCTCTTCTCTTCTCTCCTCTCCTGCTGTTCCTCTCTACCTCCTTCTCTTCATGTCCTCTCTTCCTTCCCTTTTTCTTTCTGTTTAGCTGATCCTCTCCTAACTAAACCCACAAAAACAAACAAACAAACCACCAAAACAAAACATGGAAGTAACACGTTTGTTGCCATCACGTTGTTTGCTTTTCTGGTGTGTTCCACCCCTTCACCCACCCTGTGTCTGTCTTTGTCTATTTAGATTATAAGCTCTTTAGGGCAGGAATGTCTACTACTGTGTTTTAGACAGTGCTTAGCACAATGGAGCCCGTTTCTTGGTTGGTCCATAGGTACTACCATAATAAACTTGATTAATAAGTAGCCCCTCCATCACAATGGGCCAGGGACTTCATTGCTTGCACCTTGTGTAGTGACTTATGCCAGTACAAAGTCCACGCCAATTACTTGCATTCTGATTTAGTTGTGTTTTACATCTACTTTGTGCTGGTGTAAATGACAACACAGGTGCTGGGCAATAGAGATTCTGGCTCATTATAAGGGCTAGCTGAAAACTGGGGATTCTTTTCCATGAAACATTTTAAACCAAATGACAAATGTTCATTTTGTTCAACATTTTTCCTGAAATGTTCTGATTTTTAAACTAAATGGTTGGAAACAAAATGTATTTTAGAATAAATTTGAAATTCAATAAATTCATTTCAGTACAAATAATAATGAAAACTTTCTGTTGTGGTGTGTGTTTGTTTGTTTGTCTATTCCTTTTTCCTCTCCTCCCCCTTCTCTCCCTCTTTTCCACTGGAAAAGGAGAAAGGTGAAAAAGAGAGAGACCAGAGGGATCCAAAAACCCAAGTAATTTTTTATTTGATTCAAAATGAAAAATTCTCATTTCAATTCAGTAGAATCAATTTGAAATGACATTTTTGTTTCAAACCATTTAATAAAAATATCAGATTTTTTTTGAGAATTTTCATATCCTCCAAAAAGCAATTTTTCATCAAATTATTTTTTTCTGAATAAACGTAGCCAACCCTACTACTCATGTGTACTCAACCAGGCTGACAATTAAAGATTTGCTTTACAAATACTTACTATTTTCCTGACATCTAATGAATATTCCTGTATGCCTTGTAATACAGTAATCTTACTAAATACGACAGAAGCACCCATAACCATAACCAGACTCAGATTTTTACAAATTCTGTTTTGGACTAACCAATGACTAGTTTTCAAGGCTGATGGATCCTGGAAAGTTTTGTTTATTTACTAGTAAACCTAGTGAACTTAAGGACGGTGGCAGAGAAATATGGCTCTTCTGACTGATGCAATCATGATATGTAAGTAAATGGACTTCTCTACTCTAAGAGGACAAATAACTAATCTAATAACCATTATAAATACAGATGGAGCAGTGCACAAGCTAAACACCATGACCTTCCACTGATACAATACTCTTTTCTTCAGGACAACTTTAGAATACCCTTTAGTTTCAGTGCCTGGGCTTTCTGAAGCAGCTTTTGCTAAGGTTACCATGAAGTGCACCTTCGAGATTCCAGTAGGCTCTTTGGCAAAAGGATACAACTGGACTCTTGGAGCTAAACCCTGGTCCCACAGAAGGCAATAGCAGTTCTGCAATTTATTTCAGTGATTTTGCAACAAGTCTCTTTCCTCTCTGAGAACCTAGAATGTATGGAACAGCCTCCCTCAGTGCTTCAGTATGAAATAGGGGGGTTGTTGGTTTTGTTGACGTATCTTGGTTTTCATTAGAAATGGCTCCTGAGATTGTGGCATAGTCAGGCCCTTACAGTTTGTATCTAAATCCCTGCCACAGTCTAGCTGTAATAATTGCAATTTGTAAGTACCTTGCTGAAAGAGGAAAATTAATGGTCTCAATTAGCTGTTTGATGTATTTTTACTGCCTATTTGCATTTAAGAGTATGATTTTTGTAGGTGAAAATAATTGTAGGTACAACCTACATCATTTAAATGTCAGACACAATCATAGCTGAATATCTAAATGATTACATTTTGCCGGTACATAACTGTGGATGCAAAATTGCACTGGCAGTTTTTTGTGGTTGCAAATTGTGGACTCAAAAGGGAAGTTAGGCTTTGAGAATGTGATCCTTTGAAGCTTCTTCTTGAGCAACCTTGTTTTTTTTCCCCCCTAGATGCTGCCTTCTGCTTAATGATTTCAAATTCACATTGTTGTACTCATGGCACAGGTGATGTATTGTTGTTAGATAACCAAGATTTGCTTTACTTTAGTGGACTACACTTTATCATTCTAGTCTATTGTTAATAGGATTCTTAGTATAAAATGGCAGGTCACTCTAGTGCCTCTCCAAAATGCGTAACCCACCAAAATTAATACAGTTAAGGGGGAAAACTTTTTTCAGGGCACAAGCTCTAGACAGTAATTTATAATGGTGCTCTGTCTAATCCAAGTAGTTTACTTCTGAAAAGAAAGTCTAGTGCACTAGGTGATTGATTAAAATGTGAATACCTATAAACAGGTATTTAGAACTCTTACATCAAGAATTTTAACATTTCACCCTATATTAAAATAAACACACTTACTCAGGTAAACCATGTACTTTAAAATACATGAAGCAAAAGAGTCTAGTGCAGAAATCCTGTTCCTTGGTCCAGTGGTGGCAGCTGGTAAAAGTAAATGTGTGGTTTAATCGAGAAAAGATTGAGTCAATGGGACGCTTTTTATTAAAATGTCCAGTGAGTCTAAAGCTATGAAATTAAAAAAAAAATCAAGAGGACTACATGTTTTGGATTATCTTGATATAATTGAAATCTGTGGTTAGAATAACTGTTATGGGCATAATGCTAAGTCTTCTTTCTGTATGTCCTTGGCAAACAGAAACCAAAGCTACTAGAATAAAAACAATCATTCAATTTTATGCCAGAAAATGTAACATTTTTCTGTTTTCTAAGTGGTTGAAATTGGTCATATTTGCTTTATAGGGCACAAGTAAACACAAAGTATTTTGGTTTCAGGAAATTACTTTTATTGTATGACACAGTGTGGGAACAATTTTCATATGTGGTCACCTAAATATGAACACCAGATCCCACATTTTGGCATTTAAATAGTATTTAGGTGCAGCATTCTTTGGGGCGGGGGAGAAAACATCTTTTTTCTATTTAAGTAAAGTAACCTAAATTAATATTTGGATGTTCTCTAAAGATATCTGGGAAACTGGGGCAAGGAAATTAAGGCCTAAATCTCAAGTTGGACACCCAAAATTGACACTCAAACTTTGGCCTAAGTGATACACAAGTTCAGTAACAGAGCCAGTTACAGTGAAACCCTGGTTCCACTGGCAAAACTCCCATTGACTTCAACAGGCAGAGGGTTTCATCCCAAGTGTTACTGGCTCCCATTCCTGTCCTCAGACCATGCAACATGGAAATGTATGACAAATTTGGTGGTGATATTTGATGTACTTACTGGTAAGCGGATTAAAGGAAAGAGTTTCTGTGAAAAGCCAAGAAGTTTTGTCAAAATCTAATTTATTTTATTTAAGCAAGAAAATGTTGATTTCAATGACAATTTTTTATTGGAAAAATTCTCAATGAAACATTTCATGTTGAATTGGCACTTTGACTGGAGCTGGTTGGGAATTTTCCATTGGAATGATTTTTCAGCTGAAAATGCAGTTTCTACAAACTCAAAAATTTCCCAAAAACAAAGTGTTTCATTTTGAGTCAGTTTAACATTAAATTGTGTTTCCCCATTGTTCTGCATTGTCTTATGGGAGCTGTCATTTGGGTGACTGATGTCCCCATTCTCTCCTATGAGCTGGGCTCCCTGGCTGGACTATATCACCCATGATAAGCAGAATGTTCCCGTGACTAAGTGGTGTCATGCATCATAGGAGTCATGTGGCTGTGGTTATATCATGGGAGATGGAGCCTGGTCCATAAGGGAAAATGAGGGCATTAGTCACCCAATCTAATGTAGTCACCAAACTACATCTCTCTTGAGGCAATACACCATTATAAGGTGCATTTATAAATACAGATTAATGTTGAACTGACTTGAAATGAAACAATTCTGATCAGTTCGACAAATTGAAATGAAACTTTTCCATTCAGGCATATTAGAACATTTTGTTTTGACTGAAAATGCTGAAACAAACAGTTCATCATTCCCAAACAGAAATTTCTCTGAATTTTTTGTTCTACAAATAAAATTGATATTTCAATTTGTCATCCTGAATTAGGATGACAAAAATGTTGAAATATCAGAATTTCCTGTGGGATGGAAATTCCAATTTTTGCTCAACTAATTTTGATATTTCAAAATGTCAAAAAAAAATCCAAAATGTCAGAAAAACCCGACTTTTCATTTCAATCCAAAAGTAGAATTTTTTGAGATTTCCAAATTGATAGATTTCTCAACACTTCATTCTGCAAACATTTCTGATATTTCAATATTTCATCCCGTTTCGGGACAAAAACAAATGTTAAAATGTCAATTTCCTTTAGGATAGAAGTTACATTTTCTGAACACCACTAGTTCGCAAATATGGTCAAACTGAAATTTTGTTTCAAATTCAAACAAATATTAACAGAACCATTTTTTTCCACTTTTCACTTGGCTCTGGTTATCAGCTTTGTATCAAAAGACTGCACATACAAAAATCTTCAGAACTTCCTCAATCCAAACAGACTGTAGATAATTAAGAAAAAAATTAAGAGAATGATTAAAACAGTAATTAGAAACAGCAGGTAAATTTGACTTAAAACAGTCATTAAGCCTGAAGAATTGAAATGTCTTCAAACAGTTTAAATGCAAAGCTCTGAAATGCAATGATAGAAAAATGTAGCATTAAGTGAAATAAAAGATCACCCTTGAAACTGCTGTTATCTTTCTCTCCAAATACCTATTGTTTTCCTAATTACCATGTTCTTCCCATCTTCCTAATCAAATGAATATATATTGGTGGCATATTCTATCTCAAACTTCATTTAAGTACCCAGTCTTATTCTCTGCTTGCCTCAAAAGATACAGCTGCTTTTACCATTCTGTCAACAAAAGCTTGTGTTTTATACTCAGTTTAAACATTCTCTCTCTTTGCTAATGTATTTTCTATAAATAGAGCAATATGGACTATGATTCCATCTAATATAACATTTTACGCCCCTTAGTCTAATTTTTAAGTATTTGTCATGTTTCTCCTGTATATATTTGTTCACCTTCAAGACTCCATTATGGCCGCTGAATACATAACTGCATATAGCTGGCTATTCATCTTCTGTGCTTGGGCATGCAAGTGCAGTAGCAGTTGAACAAGCTGTGATGTCTGCTCAAATTTATGCCAGAACAACCTGGTGGCTTGTAATTGTCATATCTCTGTCTGTTCAAAAAGCCTTAGAATTTACAACATAACCAAATGGCAAAAGCATGCTGGAGAACCCTTGAAAACTCAATAACAATACTGCCAAGTGAGTAAAAGGTACATGTCGAATCCACAAGGAAAAAATAATATTTAGCTATTCTAGTTCTTTGAGTTACATACGAAATGGACGCAGAATGTAAAAAAAAAATTAGGAGATGTCTAAGGCACAAAATAGACTTGAATCAAAATCTAGCTCCTTGGCTGAATGTTTCATTGTGAAGCATTGTCTCCAGGCAAACCTTTTAAAATATATTGTAATGTGGTAACCCTGTCTTTTCTGGAAGAAAACTATGGCTAGATTATGGCATATGAAACTGGTGCTAGAAAGAGCTGCAAGACACTGTTCCCTTTGTATTCCTTGTCATTTTAAAAAACAAACGCAACTTTGTAACATTTCTAGTTTGGAAGAAACAGAGAGGTGGTGTATCTGTCTCACAGTAGTGAAATACAGAGGCATGCTGAACTTCACGTAGACAGAGGGGAATACATTGCAGGATCGGGCCCCAGGTTCTAGTGTTCTCTACTGTGTGCAATCAGATCTGCTCAACTGTGTGTCAAAAAATCTGTGCTTCTAACAGCTAATAGGGTCATTTAGGTCAAGTGGTGGTGGTGGGGAAACAAATGGTGTTCTTAAAGCAGGAGGTCTCCATTCAATCGCTGCAGCCCTGTCGAGTTCAAAGCGTGGTGTGCAGCAGAGTGTTCTGGTGTGTAGTCCTAGGCGGTAACTGATTTGTTAGAGTTCTGTATCATGTGAAATGGATGATGCATGCAAAGTAGAAACAGTTTCATCCAAATTCCTTGGCTTTCTAGAACTTTATATGGGGAATTAATAGAGAAACTAATGTTCCTCTGCTTCAAACACCATGTGGTTTTTGCTTATGCTTCATAAAGGACTCAGTCATGGTTTTCATTTTTTTCAGATTTATGAACTTGGATCATATTTTGGCCTCAGTTACACCTGTGCAATCGAATGAAGTTAGTGGGATTACCTAGGAAAAATTAGGAAAAGTCTAGCTCAGAATAGCAACATCTAGATATCAACATCTACCAAGTTGCTTACACAATTTCAAATCAAATTCCTCTGCATTCTTTTCAGCAATGCCAAAGTTGTATATATCTGCATCTATAGCACTTAAGATGAGGTATATGTTTTATTTTATGGAGTGTAAAATTCTTCAAATAACACTTCTTAATGTATTTGGGCTAATGATATATTTGCACAATAGATATATCTCAGCCACACTGAGCACACAATAGGTAAGTCAGCGCTCTACAAAATCCACCCTGTTTTCATATCATCACCTCAGCCACATGTAATTTACAATTGAACAAATGATGCTGAAAATGAGAATATTTTAAATTAAATTCCTAAGTAAACCTACAAATCAGTGAGTGGAAATTTTGTGTTCCTATCCGATGTGGCATGAATCAAATATGTAATGATCTGTATCAAAATAATGGTTTGCTTATTTTTATTTGGCTCGAATCACTGCACCATTCATGAATAATGCAAGTGGGGTGAATGCATGTAAAGGACTCTATTATTTTAACACAACATTATGCATATAATTCTGTATAGTCTATACAAAAGGATAAGTAATAGACATTTCCATGAAAATTATCTAGTTTATCTGCAGCATGGCAGTAAAAAGTCAATAGACTGTGATGTGAATGTTATTTTCCTAATGTCTTCTTTTTTTGAGGGGTGGGAGACCAGGAAATGTGTAATCTTACTTTCCAATATATATCTTTTTACTGCATTAGGAACTTTCTGCTGTGTTATATTCTTTCAGCTATACCAATGTCATTTGAGAGGTGGTATGGCTGGACTGGGCATCGGGTTCTGTTCTCAACTCTATGGCTAATTTATATTAACTCCGAGAATTATTTTATCTGTTTCTTAGTACTGAAGTGGACCCCATTACCATATTATCTGAGCACCTCACAACCAGAGCTGTGCCAATAGCTATTGTTTTTTTTTTATTTTTGTTGGCAGTTCCAAAATATAAAATTGCATTTCGGGTCAGCCCCAAACCAAAATGTTTTGGAACTGTCTGCAAATTGAAAAGTCAATAGAAATAGTTTTGGGTTGAATGAAGAATTCTGTTTGATGCAAAACAGAATGTTTTATTTTGATATTAGACACCTTTAACACTATTTTAAATTTATTTAGGAAGTATTAACAGGTTTACAAATTCATTTTTTAATCAAAGGAAAGGAAATTTGGAAGTGAAGGGAGAACTCTCCCTACCCCCTTCTATCCAGTAGCCCAGTGGTTAGGGCATTTATCTGATATGATATCTTATTTGACCCGTGTTCAAATTCTTACTTTGGCATAGGAACTCGAACCCAGGTCCCCCATGGGAGTGCCCAGACCACTGTGTTATTGGTTATTCTGCAGTGGGTCTCTCACCCTGTAGACTGGTTGTGAAGGTACTGGCCTGAGAGATGGGAGACCTGGGACTGGGAACGGTTTCAACGTTTCTGAATTTTTTTCCCTTTTTTTATCTGAAACAATTTGCTGAAATTGACAGGAATCTACAAAATGTTTTGACCGATCTAAATATGTACCTCAGTTCCAGGTGGCATTCCAGGGGGCTTGATTTCAAGTTTTCTGAATCTGTTTGGGGAGAAGAGGGATGAGCGGGGCGAATCCAAACTAATTTCTAGTCTCTGTAAAATACCCAAGTAAAATATATATTGTAAGGGCCAGATTCAGAGCTGATGAGCAAGTTAGATCTCCTATAGGCTTGCTTAAAGTCTCTTGGAACTACTTCTCTAAAATGGCATTCATTTACATATGTGTAAGGGACTCTGCTTTGGGGAAATCGACATGCCAAGTCAGAAAAAGATTTAAGTTAAAGAGTGTGTGTGAAGGCCTACTATAATGTACACATTCTTACAAGATTCTTTTAGCTGCTTTTCTTGCTACAGTCGTCTCATCTGGACACTCAGCATAAGAGTCACTTCCTGCTTTACACTCATAACCTCTGCTCTAGCGCTGTCTGCTCCCACTCTCAAATATAGTCTTAGAGTTGAAGGCCAGAAGAGACCACCAGATCATCCACTCTGACCTCCTGTATATCACAGACCACCAACCAGACCCAGCACCTGCATGCTAAACTCAACAACCAAAATTAGACCAAAGTATTATAGCCCCCAGGAGATTAGACTATTATGCGCAGAGGAATAGGAAAGACTGAGGTATCACCAGTGCCCCAGGCCTCCACAGTGGCAGGGAAATGATTAAGTGAGATATACCCCGATAATCCTGGCAAGTGAACCACATACTCATGCTGCAGAGGAAGGTGAGAAACCACTGTCAGTGCCAATCTGAGCTGGGGGGAAATTCCTTCCCAACATCACATATAGCAATCAGTTAGACCCTGAACATGTGAGCAAAAACCAGCCAGCCAAGCAGCTGAGAGAGAGAGAATGCTCGGTGCTACATCAGAGCTCTAATGTCCCATCTCCAGCCATGACCATCCTTGATACTTCAGAGGAAGAAGATAAAATAAAATAAACAATACATTGGGGGAAAGAATCCCTTCCTGCCATTTAATCCTTAATCGTTGTGCTGGATCTAATATAGGGCCTGATCCTGGAATCCTTAGTCAAAGCTCCCACTCATGCTTGTTGGAAATTTGAATGAGTAACAAATGCTAGATCAGGCTCTCAGACTGCAGTCTCCATGAGATACTTTATTTTCCTACATGTTTGTAAAACACCATTAACCCCTATTATCCTACATATGATAACCCACTTGCAAACAGTGCTTGCTTAAAAAACTAGTAAAGATAAAATGCATCAACCTCCCCAAAAGTTGGAAAGGAAATTTTTTCCTCCCAAGTAAAGGATACCAAGAAAACTATTTTAAGAAAAGCAATAGTCATATGACTGCTGGTAAAGAATGAGTTCCCCTGCCAAACATACTGTTGTTTCACCTGGATTCTGTGCTAGTGTAACACCGACAGATCCTGGTGGTTGGCGGGCAGGCAGGCTTGAACCTGGGACCTCTGAAGCTTAGTGCATGAGCCTCTACCGCATAAGCTAAAAGCCAACTTCTTGTTAGCTAAGGCTGTAGAGCTGACTCATTTTAGCTCTTTCTCTAAGTGGTCCCAGTGCCACTAGATGGGACAGAACACCACACCCAGGAGGTGAGTGAGTTACATTAGCAAAACATCATTAGATACAACAATAGAGGGCAACAAAAATGATTAGGGGACTGGAACACATGAGTTAGGAGGAGAGGCTGAGGGAACTGGGGATGTTTAGTCTACGGAAGAGAAGAATGAGGGGGGATTTGATAGCTGCTTTCAACTACCTGAAAGAGGGTTCCAAAGAGGATGGCTCTAGACTGTTCTCAGTGGTAGCAGATGACAGAACAAGGAGTAATGGTCTCAAGTTGCAGTGGGGGAGATTTAGGTTGGATATTAGGAAAAACTTTTTCACTAGGAGGGTGGTGAAACACTGGAATGCATTACCTAGGGAGGTGGTAGAATCTCCTTCCTTAGAAGTTTTTAAGGTCAGGCTTGACAAAGTCCTGGCTGGGATGATTTAATTGGGGATCGGTCCTGCTTGGAGCAGGGGGTTGGACTAGATGACCTCCTGAGGTCCCTTCCCACCCTGATATTCTATGATTCTATGATTGCCAGTCTATGCAAGAGTGTTAGATATGTAATACTTTATGGGATGAGAACTCTGTAGTTGTGATACCCTCATTGCACAGACACTGTCTGATCTTGATGATATTTTAAGCACAGGAGCTATTGGAGCTCATGGTCAACCATGGCTCATCTCAGCATCTGCTGTGGCATTGCAGTCTCGAATGTTCACAACAGGGAAAAACGCACTAAAATAACATAAAAATTGTGTGATTAAATAAGAAAAGGCAAGTACAAGGAAAAAAGCAAGTCAGAAGGAAGGATTAAAATCAATACCTGAGGACAATGGACTAGTATAACACTAAGGTAGCACTCAGTTTAGGTTGCAATACTCTGTTAGTTACAGCTCTATTGCCAAGCTGACTGCTCTGCTTAATGTATGCAGTGTTGTTGTAGCCAGGATATTAGAGAGACAAGGTGTGTGGGTTAATAACTTTTATTGGACCACCTTTAGAGTATACATAGAGCTTTTCTTTATGTGTTAACTATTTATGCTAAACAATCTGTTCCTTCTTGTATTTAGCTGTGACACTCTGAGTAAGTTTCCCAGACCTGAAGAAGAGCTCCGTGTAAGCTGCAAAGCTTGTCTCTCTGACCAATAGACGTTGGTCCAATAGAAGATATGACCCCACCCACCTTTTCTCTGCTATAATTAATGTTTTTCTGTTCATCTTGACCCTCTGATAGGTCTACTGTTTAAAATAGCATAGTCCTACAATTGAATATTGCTATTTTGACTGTATGTCTCATCTGAAAAAAAAAATGTCCCTTCTCCCCTTCTCTAGCGTCATGCTGAGAGCACTGGGTCAGAGGACTTAGAGGAAAGAGTGCCACCTTCTGAATCAGCAGCACTGCTTCTTGCAGAAGAGGTGCTGGAGGGGGGTGTCCTATCTAAGCGTTGACCTAGACTCCACAACTCTGGTTGTAATCTAAGGTGTGAGGGAGCTTTGCCACTGCCTCCAATAGGACCAGGATTCAACCTGTGGTGTTGTTATCTATGAAGATCACAGTTCAGGTTGGCAAGGCTATAGGAAGCCAGAATTCCTTTTCACCTGCCTGACAACTACCAATTGGTTGTGTCCCTTTTCATTGTCTGGCAGATCCACCTTGCTCGTCTTAACTTCAGTACCTAGAAGTAGATATTCACTTTAAAATTTAAAGTAAGGGGCTTGTTTTATAGCAACCCACAAAACGACAACATTGTTTTCTCTTCAAGTTAGGTTGAAAAGTGTAACCTTCCACTTTAGCTTCATGCTGAGAGTGAAAGTTGTGAACATTAAATCAACTATTGTGGCTGTATTTTTTAATCACTCTTATGTGGTTTATTAGTAATCTGAGTTAAACCAAAAGGGACAAATGCTTCATTTAATCATTTACTTCTTGAAGAAGTCCAATTTGCATTTAAATCCCCTATAATAAATAAATTTTATCGTTGTCATTAGGAGTAATGCTAACCATTAAAGAACAACATTTAGAGAAATAAGATTTAAGTGGACACTAATAAATTTCCTTCCCTAGCTAAAAATGAATGTTTAATCTAGGTTCTTATGAAAATAAAATCCTTTATTAAAATGATAAATTTCAAAATCAACCCAGTGCTGTATAATAATATAATATATCTCTGTTGTAACTTGCGTGGAATTAATTTCAAATTGCTGGAGACGAATCTACATCAAATGCTATCCAGCTGTAATTGGGGACCAGCCTCAGTGGCCCAGACTCTGATCCAAGCTATGCCTGTTTGTATGTCTGCAGTAAGCCGTTTGAAGCCAATGAACCTGATTCTCCTCTGACTTATTTTCTCCTGAATTATATTGAGAGGAAATCCAGTCTAACAGGTGTTACGCTGGTCTAGTCAAAATCAGTCTATGGCCTAGCTGAAGAGCCCAGTCGTATCCTTTCTGAGGCCAAACTCCCATTCACATAAATAGGACTTTTACCTGCCTAAGGAGTGCAAGCAGCAGGCCATGCTCAATCAAATGACATTTTCTTTAAACAGAGGTGTCTGGTTTAAAACCAGATCAATAAAATGTATAAGAAATATCAAAGGGTGTAGTATGTGAGTTACAGAGGTAAGCTTGTTTGCAAAGGAGAAAAGCTTTCAAAGAGTGGAGTAAAAATCACTCTCTACCATTTTAACAAGAGGTAAGGGGAGCACATCTCTCTGAGCCTTTCACATGCTACAAGGATGTACATCTCTGATCAGCTTCAAGATCCTGGTCACTGATCCTGCAAGTCACTCCATTCACTGACTTCAGTGGGTGCACCTGTGCAGAGTGACTAGCTGGGACAGGGCATAAAATGTCAGAAGCCTCTGTAGATTGGGGTCTCGCAAGCTCTGGATCACTGAAAGAACAGATTCCGGGACACCACCTTTGATAAATAATAACCATGGATTGCCTAGTGCTAAGGGAGAAGAGCACAGCCTTTTCAGCATAGGCCCTCATTTGGATCAAAATATTAGACTCATCTCTTTAATAAGCCTTCCGCCAACAGCACTGTAGCCCACTCTTCAGTGTGTGTTATGCATACCCACTGTGCCTGCTCCACCTTAAGGTGCGCAGTACTGCCTCAACTTTCTCCAAGTGGGTTCCCCAGTCTGGCATATGGATGATGACATCATCTAGGTATGCAGCTGCATAACTAGTATGGGGGTGCAGCAGCTTATCCATGAGGCGCTGGAATGTGGCTGGGGCCCCATGTAGTCCAAAAGGGAGGACGGTGTACTGGAATAGACCATCCGGGGTGGAGAATGCTGTCTTTTCTTTAGCTTCTTTGGTCAGAGGAATCTGCCAGTACCCTTTTGTCAGATCCAGTGTAGTCAAGAATCGGTCGGTCAACCAGTCGGTCAACCAGTTCATCGATGCGTGGTATGGGGTATGCATCAAACTGGGATATTTCATTCAGTCGGCGAAAGTCATTACAGAATCTCATGGTACCATCAAGTTTAGGCACTAGAACAATGGGATTGGACCGCTTTGACTGTAAGATTCTTCAATAACCCCTAATTCTAACATTTTCTTTACTTTGGCCTTGATTTCTTCTCTTTTGGCTGCTGGGATTCGGTAGGGTCTCAATGTTACCTTGGCTCTGGGGATCGTGTGGATATGGTGGTAGGTCTCAGTCATCCGCCCAGGTTTAGTAGCGAACACATCTCGGTTGCGATTAACCATGTCGGCTGCCTCGATCTTTTGGATTGGCGTCAAGTTGGATGATATCCTCACTTGCTCGTGTAAGATATCCTCCTGGGAAGGGTCTCCTGCATGACTGAGCATGCCTCTTGATCATGCCAAGGTTTTAGAAGATTGATGTATTTCAAGGAATCCCTCTTGAGGTTACAGGGACAAACCATCCCGATGTGTCGAAAGAATAGTAAATATGGCAGGCAACCAGCTTGGCTTAACGGTGAAATCCTAGCGGATCTTAAACATAAAAAAGAAGCTTACAAGAAGTGGAAGGTTGGACATATGACCAGGGAAGAGTATAAAAATATTGCTCGGGCATGTAGAAATGAAATCAGGAGGGCCAAATCGCACCTGGAGCTGCAGCTAGCGAGAGATGTCAAGAGTAACAAGAAGGGTTTCTTCAGGTATGTTGGCAACAAGAAGAAAGCCAAGGAAAGTGTGGTTCCCTTAATGAATGAGGGAGGAAACCTAGTGACAGAGGATGTGGAAAAAGCTAATGTACTCAATGCTTTTTTGCCTCTGTCTTCACTAACAAGGTCAGCTCCCAGACTGCTGCGCTGGGCATCACGACATGGGGAATAGATGGCCAGTCCTCTGTGGAGAAAGAGGTGGTTAGGGACTATTTAGAAAAGCTGGACGTGCACAAGTCCATGGGTTGCATCCGAGAGTGCTAAAGGAATTGGCGGCTGTGATTGCAGAGCCATTGGCCATTATCTTTGAAAACTCGTGGCGAACAGGGGGAGTCCCAGATGACTGGAAAGAGGCTAATGTAGTGCCAATCTTTAAAAAAGGGAAGAAGGAGGATCCTGGGAACTACAGGCCAGTCAGCCTCACCACAGTCCCTGGAAAAATCATGGAGCAGGTCCTCAAAGAATCAGTCCTGAAGCACTTACATGAGAGGAAAGTGATCAGGAACAGTCAGCATGGATTCACCAAGGGAAGGTCATGCTTGACTAATCTAATCGCCTTCTATGATGAGATTACTGGTTCTGTGGATGAAGGGAAAGCAGTGGATGTATTGTTTCTTGACTTTAGCAAAGCTTTTGACACGGTCTCCCACAGTGTTCTTGTCAGCAAGTTAAAGAAGTATGGGCTGGATGAATGCACTATAAGGTGGGTAGAAAGTTGGCTAGATTGTCAGGCTCAACGGGTAGTGATCAATGGCTCCATGTCTAGTTGGCAGCTGGTATCAAGTGGAGTGCCCCGGGGTCGGTCCTGGGGCCGGTTTTGTTCAATATCTTCATAAATGATCTGGAGGATGGTGTGGATTGCACTCTCAGCAAATTTGCGGATGATATGAAACTGGGAGGAGTGGTAGATACACTGGAGGGCAAGGATAGGATACAGAGGGACCTAGACAAATTGGAGGATTGGGCCAAAAGAAATCTGATGAGGTTCAATAAGGATAAGTGCAGGGTCCTGCACTTAGGACGGAAGAACCCAATGCACAGCTACAGACTAGGGACCGAATGGCTAAGCAGCAGTTCTGCGGAAAAGGACCTAGGGTGACAGTGGACAAGTAGCTGGATATGAGTCAGCAGTGTGCCCTTGCTGCCAAGAAGGCCAATGGCATTTTGGGATGTATAAGTAGGGGCATAGCGAGCAGATCGAGGGACATGATCGTTCCCTTCTATTCGACATTGGTGAGGCCTCATCTGGAGTACTATGTCCAGTTTTGGGCCCCACACTACAAGAAGGATGTGGATAAATTGGAGAGGCTCCAGCGAAGGGCAACAAAAATGATTAGGGGTCTGGAACACATGACTTATGAGGAGAGGCTGAGGGAACTGGGATTGTTTAGTCTGCAGAAGAGAAGAATGAGGGGGGATTTGATAGCTGCTTTCAACTACCTGAGAGGTGGTTCCAGAGAGGATGGTTCTAGACTATTCTCAGAGGTAGAAGAGGACAGAACGAGGAGTAATGGTCTAAAGTTGCAGTGGGGGAGGTTTAGGTTGGATATTAGGAAAAACTTTTTCACTAAGAGGTTGGTAAAACGCTGGAATACGTTACCTAGGGAGGTGGTAGAATCTCCTTCCTTAGAAGTTTTTAAGGTCAGGCTTGACAAAGCCCTGGCTGGAATGATTTAATTGGGGATTGGTCCTGCTTTGAGCAGGGGGTTGGACTAGATGACCTCCTGAGGTCCCTTTCAACCCTGATATTCTATGATTCTATGATATGACTCTGCTACTGCACCCCATTAACCTACTGCTTTGTTTAGCTCACACTCTAGTACCCTGCTTCTAGCTTCCTAGGTTCAATTCCTGGTGATTATCGTGCAGATATTTGTTATGGCAGCGCTAACAAATGGACCAACAATGCTTTCTTGAAGATGCTGAAAGCTAGCAAAAATAATCTAATATTTAAATATATTATAATAGCATTAACTGAGTCAACATAAACACTACAAGCATTGTTACAGGGAGACACTGAGTCGTCAGCCTTTCTCTTTGACTTGCTATACATAGGGACTTAGGACTGCAAGGGAGCTCCTGGGTCATCAAGACCAGTCTCCTGCTACCACAGGCAGCCCCCTTGTACAATTGCAACCATCTCATATAACTGGTATCGACCTTAAGAGGCACTACTCTCCTATTCGACCTGGGCTGGTAGATATTTTAACAGGGATGTATATCGTCTCACTTCGAAGTTTTGTTTGTTTGTGAGTAGTTTTTTTTTTGCCTGAAGTGGTACATATTCAGAGCAACTTTGCAAAGGTGCTATACATAATTTTGCAGATGCCCAGTTAACACAGTGGAGGGCACACTGGAAATGGACAACCAAAGCTAGAACAACACACAAGTTGCCAGTTCTTGTTTGTTTGTTTAATAAGTTTCAATAAATGTTGCCAATTTCAGTTCACGTGGTTCTGTAGCCTTTGGATTTCACTTTAAAGTGTGATTCTGTTCTGACAAGTGATTGTAAAAACTGAATCACACATTCCCATGGTTGTGTCTCAATATCAAATTTGCTCAGACTACCAGTATAATGAGGGATTTTTCCCCTTAACTACCAGCCCTACCACCTAACCTAGGCTTTGAAGGTCACACTGCATTCTATCTAGCTCATGCAACACTACCGCTAAGAAAGGTTCTGAAAGCCAAAATCTGCTCTCTCACAAGCCCTGGCCGGGATGATTTAGTTGGGGATTGGTCCTGCTTTGAGCAGGGGGTTAGACTAGATGACTTCCTGAGGTCCCTTCCAACCCTGATATTCTATGATTATGCAAAGCCAGTGTAGTCTCTAATTTATATTGCTGTGACTCTGGAGTAAATCTATTCTATGCTAATCTTCTGAAGTAGGCTTTGTATTACGTCTAAGAAAAATGTGTGTTTCTTTTTAAATTACATTTTGCACTGGGTTAGCAAACCGTATAGGGAAGGCCTGATGCAGACCCTTTCACACCATCCAAACTCCCTTTCACTTCAATGGATTTTCTGCCTGAATAAAGAGATGACAGGAATAGGCCCTGAGAGTGGTTAGTGCTACCATTGCTATTGCATATCTGTAACAGGATGGCAGTGTTTGCCTATTAGCAGATGATGATACTGCTAGAAACCGTTAATTTAACTGATTTGCTGACTCACTGGTGCAGCTGGCTCATTATGGGTACAAGAGAGCTTGGGTGTTAGCCTGAGCTGGGACCTGAGGGAAGGAATGAAGAAACTGTAAGAGCAGATAGAAAAGGAGTACTTGTGGCACCTTAGAGACTAACCAATTTATTTGAGCATAAGCTTTCGTGAGCTACAGCTCACTTCATCGGATGCATACTGTGGAAAGTGTAGAAGATCTTTTTATATACACACAAAGCATGAAAAAATACCTCCTCCCACCCCACTCTCCTGCTGGTAATAGCTTATCTAAACTGATCACTCTCCTTACAATGTATATGATAATCAAGTTGGGCCATTTCCATCACAAATCCAGGGTTTAACAAGAATGTCTGGGGGGGGGGGAATAGGCTCGTTCACCTGCACATCCACCGATGTGATATATGCTATCATGTGCCAGCAACGCCCCTCTGCCATGTACATTGGTCAAACTGGACAGTCTCTACGTAAAAGAATAAATGGACACAAATCAGATGTCAAGAATTGCTATATTACAACAAAAAAACTTCAAATCCAGACTCCAGCGAGAAACTGTTGAATTGGAATTCATTTGCAAATTTGATACAATTAACTTAGGCTTGAATAGAAACTGGGAGTGGCTAAGTCATTATGCAAGGTAACCTATTTCCCCTTGTTTTTTCCTACCCCCCCCCCCCCAGACGTTCTTGTTAAACCCTGGATTTGTGCTGGAAATGGCCCAACTTGATTATCATACACATTGTAAGGAGAGTGGTCACTTTAGATAAGCTATTACCAGCAGGAGAGTGGGTTTGTGGGGGGGGGGGGAGGGGGGAGAAAACCTGGATTTGTGCTGGAAATGGCCCAACTTGATTATAAGGAGAGTGATCACTCTAGATAAGCTATTACCAGCAGGAGAGTGGGGTGGGAGGAGGTATTTTTTCATGCTTTGTGTGTATATAAAAAGATCTTCTACACTTTCCACAGTATGCATCCGATGAAGTGAGCTGTAGCTCACGAAAGCTTATGCTCAAATAAATTGGTTAGTCTCTAAGGTGCCACAAGTACTTCTTTTCTTTTTGCGAATACAGACTAACACGGCTGTTACTCTGAAACCTGTAAGAGCAGATACACTTTCGTGTGGAATTTTTAGTTTATTAGTTATTAGTATTTTGGGAATGACCTTTTCAATAATAAATCAGACCTGAAGAGAAGTAACTTGCTTTCACTGAGGGTTTGTCTACACTGCAGTTAGGCACCTGTGGCTAGCCCTTGTCAGCTGGCTCGGGCTGTGGGGCTGTTTAATTGTGGTGTAGACATTTGGGCTTGGACTGCAGCCCAGACTCTAGGACCCTGCAAGGTGGGAGGGTCTTCTGTAGCCTGAGCCTGAATGTCTACAGTACAATGAGCAGCTTTGCAGCCTGAGCCAGCTGGCATGGGCTAGCCACAGGTGTCTAATTGTAGTGTAGACATACCCTGAGTGTCTAGGGTTGTTGCAGTGAGGGAAGGATTCCATACATACTCACTGTAACACGTTTTGGTTTTTTTTAAACTAGACTTTGCACTTCCTGTAGCTTTTTCTGTCTGAAGATCTCTGATGGGCTGTATGAACAATGAAATATCCCTTTGAGGTTGGCATTAATTCTGGAGCCCTGCGAAATGCATTTTGCTGGGTGGATGAAATGGTAAAAATTCTAAACAATCTCTGCTGCACCGGGGAACTGTAGATGGTTATTGGACTGGAGCCAGTGACATCAAAAGTGGATAAGACTGACTCAGGAGCGGAGTGGAATCAGGCAACCCAAAATTCACTCATGGGCCAGAATTCACACCCCTCTCTTTTGCGTGTGTGTATGTGGGTGGGTGGGGGTGGGGTGGGGTGGGGTGTCGGGGGGGAAGCAACAGCTGTGGTCATCCTTCTCACTGGGATATATTCTCCCTCCAATTGGTACAATATTGCCAATCCCAGATATTCAAAAACCAGGAATTAGATTTCGCACCTCCCCTCCCACACAAAAAGGTGAGATTTTCTTTAAACCCATGAGGTGTTTTTTTTTAATTGGGTTAATTTATTTTACTTACTGGTTTCTGAGTATTTAGGTTACGTTCCATTCATACTTTCAGGTTTTTGTCTGCAACTATTTTTAAAGAGGGAAGGTCATCTCTGTGTAAGCTCAAAAGCTTCTCTCTCTCTCTCACCCCAACAGAAGCTGGTCCAGTAAAAGATATCACTTCACTCACCTTCTCTCTCTAGTATCCTGGGACCAACATGGCTAGAACAACACTGCAAACAATGCTTTTTTTCCCCCAGTCAAACATATTTTCATTTCGAGGACCTGGGGCTTTAAGAAAAACAGTAAATATCATGAGATCTGTGATAAAGTCACAAGAGTAGGCAACATTGCATCGTTTTTAATTTTTAAATAATTATTTCTGAGTCTGCATTTTACAAACTATTATTCCTCTCTTTTTCTATTTGCTTTTACAGTTAATTTTGACCACTTTCAAATACTGCGTGCTATTGGGAAAGGGAGTTTCGGAAAGGTAAGAATCAATGTTTAGTTGTTGTTTTTGGTGGTAAATCTAGCAGCAGGTTTCTTCATACTAATATGATGTGCTCATTCACTCTGGTTAGACTAACAGAGTTGCATTTTTGTAGCATTCTGATCACAATCAAATTAAGCGCAACTTTGGTTGTACATTAAATTAAGTTACTCTGACATTTGCTTAAGTTAATTGTGTAAATATGATTATAATATCTTCCACAGGGCTTATCAGGACTAAGAAATCCACTTCAAATAAATAAATAAATGAAAGAAGTAGTAGCAGACATCTCAGTTAGGTTGTACAGATAAATCAGGATCAGAACAAGATCATTCTTATCTATTTTAATATTTAAATTACAAAGATACTTTTACATTGATTCAAATACATGTAAAGTTCTATAAGCTGAAATGTAATTATGGTAGAAAATGTTTCTTTAATTCAATGACCATGTGCTAGAACAGGGAAAACTAATGACTTGTTTACAAATGAGTATATAATAAAGAAGCTGGTAATAACCAAGATTTTAAATTTTCATATGGGTAAATACAAGGCTATGCAGTCAGATGGAGTCATGTTAAGAAAATGTTAGAGAGAGAATATTACTTGAAATGGTAAATTTTGAAGCTTGCATATAACTTGGACAGCAGATCAAATAATAATGAGTTAGACTTTGATTCAGGAGATATTTAATTTAAGCATATGCCCACTGTGTTCTTTGGAGCTACTCCCACACTTACGATTAAGTCCATATATGAAATTTTGCAGGATCGGTGATCTTACATGGGTAATGGTGTATTTCATCCAGCAGAAACCCAAATCACTTTGCAAGCTGACTTTCAAATTTTTGGCTGTAAATCTTTATTTAGACCAATGAATTTCATGAGAAGTTTTGCCTGAATAAGGCTGCAGGAATGAGTGTCATATGCAAAACTTATCCAAGTATCCTCTCCCATACCACTGAGGTTCAGCCACCTCTGGGGTGGAACACTAACTGTTTACTATCACACAGCACTACTAGAACGGTACATCAAACTGAAACTACAGAGGTCCTTCATGATTCCACTGTCTGGGGTACAGGTTAGATCCAGGATAAGTATTCATAGGTATATCCAAATGATCCTAACCTTTGACCGGACCTTGCATTCCTATCTTTCCCTCAGAGTTGCCCCCTTACCCTGATATGACTGCCTTCCCCAAAAGGCCCTGGCTCTTCATGCCAGATGCAGCTGTTTTGTAAGGGAAGGAAAAACGGAACACTACAGCCCTCTGAGCTCTTCAGGAGCTAGCTGGTGGATCCATTCTTGTCAGGGTCATGTGGGGCCCATGGCAATGCTACCTAAAAGAGACCGGTTCATGAAGCACTGTTTTTGTAATTCCTGATATGACAGCCTTTTCTGGTGCTGAGTATTTGTTTGGGGTGCAGTTGGCTACAGTGTTCTCTGAATCTTTTTATCATTTGGATTTAGATTCACAGTCCCCTAGAGCATCCACTGAACAACAGGAAGAAATATACACATGCTGCTCATCTTTTAACATAATTTGTTTAATGTACAGTTGTCAGTGCAACAAAATAGTCTTCTGAATAATGTACTCATTTATCCCAAATCAACACAAAAAAGTTCCACTCCATATCCTGTCTCTTCCACAAACAGTAAAAGAAGAAAACACATGTTAAGATGACCTGTCCTACAGTATCCACAAGGAGGGCGTGTCAAAAGCACAGCTTCCAAAAAAGTTTTTTCAGCAAATCCCTTTCAGCCCCTACCATCCATTCAGGAATGACTTTGATCCCAACTTTACCTGTCAATCTCCTTCTGGAACCTCCTCATGACGGAAAGCAGCAACACAGTGTTGTTGCCTCATCATTTCCTTATTTTGGTAAATTGTGCCTGAACCTATTGTAATACCCTTCCCGATTGATGTCCCGTATTTTATTTTGTGCTTGTAGAGCATGGCACTTTTCTTGACTTGCCTTAGTGTCAAGATAGGTGAGGTAATATCTTTTACTGGACCAACCTTTGCTGGTGGAAGGGACAAGCTTTTTGAGCCCTTTCTCAGGACTGGAGAAGGTAACCGGAGCATCTGAGCTAAATACAAGTTGAGACAGAGTGTTAAGCACAAGGGGTTCACGCATGCTAGCAGGCAGTAGGGTGTGTTATAATTTGTTTTAATGAGCCATAAACCCAGTGTCTCTGTTTAAGTCCATGGTTTTTAGGGTCCAGCGGAGTTACGAATTTAAGTTCCCAGACTCATCTTTTGAAGGTATTATGCAGGTTTGCTTGGAGGAAGAGGACTGAGAGGTCATATATGGAGTGATGGATTTATGAAAAGTGTTTGCTCATGGGTGATATGGTGTTTTTTGTCTTTTTTTTTTGTGAGCTCAAGAGCATAGTGACTGTCTGGTTTCACCCACACAGTCGCTGCGGCATTTCATGTACTGGATGAGAGATCCCACATGTGATAGGCATGTGTATGATCCATGGATCTTGAAAGGTGTGTTATGTGGGGGGTGTTGATCATTGTAGCAGTGGAGATATGTTTACAGGTTTTGCATCTGCTGTTCTGGCAGAGTGTGGTGCCGCTTTCAGTTGGTGTGCCTTGGTTTGTGGGGAGCTCACTTCTGTTTGTGAGGGTGGGGGGTTGTTTGCAGGCCAGAAGAGTAGGTTCAGAAAAGATTTCTTCCACTGTGAGGTGGTATGACAAATTGGGAAGTGTGGTGAGTGGTTCCCCCTTGCCTGTTGTAATGGGTTCTCCCAGGGAATTTGGGTGGCCCTTTCCGTGATGTGGTCCATTTATCTGGTAGAGTGCCCTGTGTAGTGAAGGTGGTTTTAAATGTGTTTAGGTGTGTATGCAGACTTTTCTCTCCAGAGCAAATTCTGTGGTACCTGAGTGCCTGGCTGAGAAACTTATTTTTCTAGGGTGTTTCTAGGGTGGCTGCTTGATCTGTGGAGGTAAGTGTGGTGATTCAGGGGCTTCTTGCAGATAGTTGTTTATAGGGTTCCATTGCTGAAGCTGATGCTGGTGTGGGAGTGTTCTAGAAAGAATTTGATGGATGGACAGTGGTTATTCAAGTTATGGTGGAAATCAGAAGGCATTTAGGTCATCTCTCCAGAGGTTGAAAATCTCATTGATGTAACTCGGGTATATCATTGGTTTCATGGTCCGTTTTTTCCAGAAATCCTTCCTCAAGGTGGTCCATGAAGAGGTTGGAATAATGAGGAACCATCCTAGTACCCATGGCTATTCCCATGGTTTAGACAAAGTGTTCGTTAAATGTGAAGTTGCTGTAGGTGAGTTTGGCAATTCATTTGGGGTGGATTTCAGAGTGCTGTACGTTATCTTGTAAGTATTTGAAGGAGGCAGTGATGCCATCATGGTGAAAGATGTTGGTGTATATGAAGGTGGTATCCATTGTGGCAAGGGTGGTGTTCTCTGGGAGGTTGTTAAAGTTGCAGAGCTTCTTAGAGGAAGCTGGCTCTTTGTGTGGTAAGTGGTTTGAAGATGGTTTATATGAGTCCTATATTCCTTCAGTAAGAGTGCCAGGGCCAGGTATGCTGGGTCTGCCTGTATTCCCTTGTTTGTGTATCTTGTGGAGCATCTTGTGGGGTGGGTTCATGGGGGATGAGGTTGTAGAGTTTCTCTTGGAGTTGTTTGGGGAAGGATTTGATGGTACCTTTAAATTCTTGTGTAAACTGTGGTTTGGGTCTCCTTTGAGTTCTTTATAGTAGGTTGCGAGAGTTGTCTGTTAGCCTCATTGATGTAGTCATCACAATTAAAGACTACAATGGCGCCTCTTTTGTCTGCTGGTTTGATCGCTATCTGATAGTTGGATTTCATAGGCTGTGTAGCTATCCTATGTCAGTAGTGAAGAGACTGTGATAGATGCAATATTTGCTGAGAATATCACTGATTTATTTCCCCTAAAGCAATGGATGTTATGATCCAATGTCTGGCTTTGTCTGCTGGAGGGTGTCCAGTCAGATTATTCTTTTTTTGCTTTTCTTTTTTTTTTCCTTATGACTGTTGATGGTGATGTGATAGTTGTGGGTAGTGGTATCTTTGTTGTGACAGAATTCCTTGAGGTGGTGTCAGCAGAAGAATTCTTCTGGTTCTCCACATGTTAGTATGGTATCAGATTCTGTGGTGGAGGAGAAAACCAGTCTCTTGGAGAGTACAGATACTTCAGTTCCAGTTAGGGGCAGTCTTGATATGTTGATGATGTTGAGGTGTTGTGTATTGTGTGGGGGTCCTGGTGTCATGGTATCTCCCAGTGGTGGTTCCACATTTTATTTTTGTGTTGGATGGCTGTCATCGGCCTTTTTTTTTAGGGTTGTTTTGGGTTTCCTGAATGATCTCCAAGTAGGTTTCCTGTTTATTTTGGGAGGGTTTTTTTTTCTCCCAGTTTGTGGGAGCATGTGATAATTTCTTGTTTGAGGAGTTCCCTTCTGGAGTATGTAAGATGGTTCCTCAGTTTTTCTAAGGTCCCTTTGCAGAGCTTTCCCACACACTTAGAATTGTATGCAGTAGTCAGAGGGTTATAGATGGACAGTCCTCTGGGGATGATGATGTGTTTCTTGCATCTGCTCAGGAAGTAGATGTTGCTGTTCAGTCTGGCTTCCTTCATCATGTTGTTAAATTTCCATTTTAAGGAGCAGTGTTTGTTGTTCCCCCTCTTCTGGCCACCCCAGCCTCTTTTGTCTTCTGACAGCTGTAAGACTTTTTATGACACTCCTAGCTTTATATTTTACTGCTACTGGGATGCAGTGTCTATGTAGATATATCTTAAAATTACAGGGTTGCTACAGCAACCTTAGGCCTCTGCAGGGTTCAGCTGCAGGTGGCAGCTGATATGACAGCCAGGCAAAGACTTTGCACAGCTCAGCATGCTTTTGTGCGCAGTGCTCAAGGTGATTCTCTCCATCAGCTGTCCTTCTCTTCCCCTCTGGAGCTAACTCCCTCAGCAGCTACCCTGTCTCCCTAGAGACAGCCTCAAAAAACAAGAAAGCATTTTTCCTGACTTTTGTTGACATCTGAGTGGCAGTTTATCTTCAATATTTGACTGCAATAGTATTTGTTGTATGAGAATTCACAGGCCACTCAGCAGATAGGAGGATGAGCTCTTGAGACAAAGACTTAAGAAATGGACACCAGACTTTCAAATGACCCTATACCAACATGTACCATTCTCTTAAAGGAGCAGTATCTCTCTTGAGATTGACAGGGCAGATGCAGTCTTGTAACTACAGTAATAGTTCTTTTACTAGAGAAAGTGAAAAGGTATACCACAATGGCTGTGAGCAGGATAGGAAGGGGCCATGGATGAAGAGGGGGAGGAAAAAAGGAGTAAAATTAGTTTTCCTGAAATAGAAAGGTTTATTTACCCTGCTCTGACAGCTAAGGCTCCAATTCAGCAAAGGATGTGCTTAAATATCAAGTGACCTAAGTTCTGAGCCTGATTTAGGTAGCGATTCACTAAGGTATGCAAGCATATATCTACCTTTAAACAAGTGAGCAGTCTCAGTGGCTTTATCCCTAACTTCCTTTCTGGCTTTGGGTAGCTACTTTCCCAGTTTTCTCCTCTGTACCACAGGGCATTGATATTTCACAGTATCTTGAGATCTCTGGGTGAAGGGAACTTTCAAAGTTCAGGGCACTATACCATTAGTATTTCCTCTAATACCCAAAGCTGGCCAAGTCAGAAATTCCTCAAGAATAGTCCTCCGCTTGGTAGTCAGTATTTCTTTTCCTGGTTTATGACCTGTAAAAGAAGTCCAGCAGGGAACACAATTTAAAAAATCATTCAAACTGCAAATTCCTAAGATAAGTCCAGGTAATGGTTGTTTTACACCCTGTCAAATATTGCAAGTGTGTGCTTGCATCTGATCAAACTAGATTTTCTTTTCTTTCTTAATAGAGTTCTGTAAAATGTGAGTCTAATCAAACAAATTACAGTAAACATTATATATCTAGATATTCAATAAATCAAATATTGACTAGGAATGAAATACTATAATTTTCATTTAGCTTTACTGCAGATGTAACCATGTAGTTGCAGGCTCGCACTGGCAGGATAATTTGAATTCAGGTGCAGGGTCTACTTTCCAGGGATGATATTGTACCAGACTTCTTCAAATTCTCTGTTCAAATTGTCAAGTACATTGAACAGTCTGCAGCATCGGCCCCTATTTTACTAGCTAGGGCAGAGAACATTTGTGGAACCACCACCCCACCAGCAGCCAAACCAAAAAGAACAAAACCCCTCCAAAATACCACCCCACAGCCAGCCAATCAGAGTGGAAAAAAGGCAAAATAAAAAAGCAAAGCAGTGTGGCACTCCCTGGAAATTGGCATCCAGGGTCATTGCCCTGCTTGCCTGCCCCTAGAACAAACCCTGACAATACGACCTCCTTAAATTTAAATTATGATTTGACTGTACAAATATTTCCTCCTCCTATATATCTCAGGTGTTGAGACACAGGGCTGAGGTCTGATGCTTACTGGTGTACATCAGGAATAGTTCTACTAAAGTCAAGGGAGCACCACTGGTGTAACACGGATGTGAGACCAGAATCAGTCCCACAGTCAGGGCCTGCTTGACTGAATAATTGGTAAAGTATTTTCTAATAATCTGCAGTTTATCCAACAGCAACATACTGCACCAGCGCGGAGTAATAATGTTTCTTGACAATATGGCCACAAATATTCTTGAGCTTGAAGTGACATGAGAAGATTCTGGGCTAGATATTTTGCCTCTGTGCCAGCTGTTTTGTATTGGTCATGCCTTAAAAGGGCAGCTGAGGGTTCCCTGGGTCAGAGAAATTCCTTAGTGGTGTAAAGCCAGGTCTGTAACACCCAGCCCCCAACCCTTTTCTAAGTTTCTCCAGTCTATGGCCAGGGCCACCTAGCTGAGACCATGGATATTAGTGGCTTGGAGCATGAGGGGACAGATCAGGAGTGGAGGATAGATTCTGTATCCCTATACACATCTACTATCTATTGTCTTAGCAAGTTTGTCCCAGACATAGACAGGAACAACTTAGTTGGGACTAACAGTGTGTGGAGATGGAGTACCTCACCTCTGTTTCCAGTTGTCTCCCCTAGGCAGCTGCTCTGGAGCCCAGCACAGAACACCTGGAATTGCGACTCTCCTGGGTGGATGGGAGACTTAGCCCTGGTCTACACTAGGACTTTAGGGCGAATTTAGCAGCGTTAAATCAATGTAAAAGTGCACCCGTCCACACAATGAAGCCCCTTTTTTTCGACTTAAAGGGCTCTTAAAATCGATTTCCTTACTCCACCCCCGACAAGGGGATTAGCGCTTAAATCGTCCTTGCCGGGTCGAATTTGGGGTACTGTGGACACAATTCGACGGTATTGGCCTCTGGGAGCTATCCCAGAGTGCTCCATTGTGACCACACTGGACAGCACTCTCAACTCAGATGCACTGGCCAGGTAGACAGGAAAAGAACCGCGAACTTTTGAATCTCATTTTCGGAGACTGCAGGAACTGTGGGATAGCTACCCACAGTGCAACTCTCCAGAAGTCGACGCTTGCCTCGGTACTGTGGAAGCACTCCGCCGAGTTAATGCACTTAGAGCATTTTCTGTGGGGACACACACACTCGAATATATAAAAACGATTTCTAAAAAACTGACTTCTATAAATTCAACCTAATTTCATAGTGTAGACATACCCTTAGTAGGTATATATTCTCCAGCAGGGAAAGTGATTCTCTGCAATCCCCATCATTGGTAGAGGAAGTGTTTGTTTAGGACCACGTGACTAGGTGGGAATACTGCACAGCACAGTGAATTTCTCCTCAGAGTACAGGTAGCAGATTGAAACTGGCTAAGAGACAAGTTCTGCTTTCTTTTTATACAATAAATCCTTTTCCAGACCCCACCTCCATTACACAACGGTGTGAGGGCCAGGTAGAATTGCAGTCCTTGCACTCTGGGGACCTGCTGAGCAAGGGGTGTAAACTGGATCTCAAATTTGTGTAATAGTGTGTGTCCTCCCTTTGCATGTTGGAGAATTCAGAGGCAGAATACAGCCCAGCACTGGACTTTACTCTGGATTGTGCCTCAAACGTTCAAGCTAGCTCTGAAGTCATAATCACATCAGTAAAAAGAAAAGGAGTACTTGTGGCACCTTAGAGACTAACCAATTTATTTGAGCATAAGCTTTCGTGAGCTACAGCTCACTTCATCGGATGCAATCACATCAGTTTTACTCTCCAGCGGGCTCCATGGGGAAGGCAACTCTGTATGAATATGGCCCTTGTCAGATTCTTTGACAGCTGCTAGCTTTAAGAGAACAGAATTAGAGGAAACAAATCAGTCTTTAGATTTTATCAGGTGAAAGGGACTATTCCATCTCCCAGTGACAGCAGTTCAGGCATGTAAAAACAACTCTCTGTGGCTAAAAGAAAAGAAGTACTTGTGGCACCTTAGAGACTAACAAATTTATTTGAACATTTTCGTAAGGGACATTTTAAAAATAAGCATCACATGTCCCAAAACCAAACTGATAGACAAATTCAGCAGGTGTCATTGTTACTGAAGCTGAAGGTACCAACTGTGCAGAACTCTAATTATTGACTTGATATTCACAAGGAAATTCTAAATGGATAATGTTTGTAATGTGAGCACAACAGGTGCAGAATCCCACACTTATGTGAAAATGAGAGAACTGTTCACTTGCCTCCCTCTTTACACATCAGTTAGCCTGTTTCTCTTTACAAATGTTGGATTTGTGTTCCCATTTTTGTTTTTGCACTTGTTGTGGCCCATGTTTCAAAATGTCTCCAAGCATTTGAAAGTATTTAAGCAATACAAACATTCCATGATTTCCAGAAAATATCTTTAGTATTTTAATGAAAATTCTCATTAATCTCAAAAAAAAAAAATTATATGTTGAAAAGTGTGTAGGAACAAGTTGTTATAACAGTACCTTTTAAATTTCTTTAAAGACACATCTTTACAAGTTACATGTGTATCTGATAATAACAGAGGGTCAGATCCCATCATGAGCACCTCCATATAGCTCAACCCCCTCATCTTCAGTGGGAGCGGAGAGAGTTTAGCACCTTTCAGGAGCAGGTCTTTGTTTTTAAAACACTTTTAACATCAATTTAAACTTTTATAAATATTGTGTTATCTTAATTTCAAATGTTAGAGCAGATTTGAGATGCCGAGTGCATGATCCTATATTCCAATCTTAAGACTGGTTCCTGCCACCTTTAAACTGTAACACCTTACTTTTTGAGCAATCTCTCAGAAATCTCAACGGGGTCCTTAGACTCGTAATACAACAGAACAGGTAGTTTCTAAGGAAACCGTGCAATCCTGGCCAAGGATTAGAGGGAAAAAAAGGAAGCCAGATGTTCATGTAAATGAATGACTTCTGGGCTTTGGGTGGTGAGCAAAAAATCTATTACTGGTTGATTTACATAGTGCATTGGGAAATTGGTTTGGAACATCCAGCGTTCTATAAGCATTCACTTAATTTCAGACTGGGAATCAAGAATGTCTACTGAAACTCCTGCTTTTTACAATCCTGCAGAGCTTGGACAAGTCTGAACATTTTCCCTCTCTTTCACCTTCCCTCCCCCATTTTTTTTAATGCTCCTATACACATATAGGGAATGGGGGAGAATAATAACAATGGGGGGGGGGGGAGAAAGTAACCGCTTGTGTTGTTGCTGTATTGACATCTTGGCACTCAGCCTGTAGTTCTCCTGAGTTCTTTCGCTAATCATTAGACTTCCATTAGGTATCTCAGAGGGAAAAAAACACTTAACTTTTATTGCGCTCACCGTTATACGTCAGTGATAGGTTTAGCCAAATCTTTATCATCCTTGTTTTCCTTGATAACTAGATAACTTGCCTTCTATCATCAAGAAAGGCAATCAGAAGCTGCATTTATTCACATTGGAAAATGTGACTTTAACTTTATATGTGAACAGAATATAATGCCTTAGGGATTGTTGGGGGCCGGGGGTTGATATCTGAGCCTGGTAGCACCACCTAGTGGCAGTGATCTGGGCCATGCTGCTCAGTGACAAGAGTCAGTGGGCAGTGGTAGGGGTACCCAGACCCTTCTTGCTCTACCAGGCTCCAGCCCTGGACCCTCTGAATAATAGCTCAAATATGTGGCTTGGGGCAGGCACCCTTATGCCTGTTCGCTGGGACACTTCCTACCCAGCTTTGATTCCTCCATCAGTGTCACTCGTCAGCTTCTGGATTCCCCCTGGAGTTCTCTCTGACTGCGTTCAGAGAGTCTTCCTCTGTCCGCTGCATCCCAGATTCCATGGGGTGAAGGGCCAATGGCATCTGTCTCAGCTATGTGGAGCCTCAGCCTCAAATGCTCCCCTGTTGTGTCCACCTAGACTGAGCTGAGCCGCTCCATTTTTGAGCCCAGCTCACAGCTGAACCTCCAAAGTGAGCATGCCCAGCACATACAGCCTTCTGGGCCCAGAACTCTTCTTTAAACTTGTCCATCAGTGTCATACACTCCATCACAGGACTAGATTAGGTCTGAAGGACACATTCCATAGAAGCTGGCAACCCATTGCTGCACTGTCCCAAAGCTGCTCTGCAAAAGAGCTTTATAGATTTAGTGCCACTACCTTTTCCTTCTTTGAACCTTTCCTCAAGACCCACCTCTGTTGTGATGCCTACAAGAAATCAATCAATTTATGATGTCTTGAAGGGCAGATGGAGTTAGCTGGAACTCACTTTATCTTTAAAAAATTGCAAATATATATACATTGTGTAAATTTGATTCTATTTCTCTTCCTTCCCTTACTCTTTGTGTGTCAGGATTTCTAAGGGCCATATTCTGATCCCCTTACTTGTACCTTACCCCCCAGATATTCCCCTTTAAGTCACTGATGTGTAAAATGCTATTCAATGTGAGTAAAATTGTCAAAATCTGTCCCTTAGATTGTCCTTCCCCCAGAACACTTGCAGTGGCTGAGACTGCTGGTGCACTGAACCTGCAGTCCAGAGGGAGGGAGTCCTAAAGTGACTTTAAGCCATCTTTGCACCTTCCAAAACCTTGGCTGCTCTGGAGCACCTGGTGTAAGTTAGCCATGGGGAGCCTAAATTATGGCAGCCTACTTGGGCTGCTATATGGGATGCAGCACTGCATATAATCTTTGCAGCTCTGTCTCTCCTCTGGCCCCATCTCTGACATGCCCTCCTGCCCCCAGAAGACACACCCTATGCTCGGGCAGGCAAAGGGTACTCAAAAGGCAGCCCTATGGCTGTCTTCAATGGTTCCTGCACTGGGGAAATCCTCCCTTTAGCTGGATACAGGGCTTTTAGAGCCCCTTCATGCTGCTCTGGCCCTTTTTATGTGGCATAAATTGGCTAGAGCATGGGTGACGTTCTCATATAACATTTTATGCATTTGTACAGTGCTTAGTGGAATGGGACTTGGATTCTGATTGGAACCTGTTCATACAAATACTAACTTGGAATAACATGGTAAATTCTAGCAAAAAGTATATTAGAACACTTTCAAGGGGGTGACTTTAAAAAACCCTGCAGGAACAAGAGCATTCAATGGGAAAGCTTCTCAGTCCATCCTTAACCCACATTGTTTTGCGGCTGTATTTAGCATTTGTTGCGAATGTGAGATCACTCACTGCTTTCAGGCCCAGATATATTTTAACCCCACATTCCAATGTTACCACAAATGGTGTTTCAGAGTGATGGTTCTTAGAAATGCCTGCTATTTAAGAATATGGCTGTCAGTCCAGTTTTACCCAGATCAGAGTTAAGCTAGTCTTTGCTTACACTAGATCATCACTTTGCATTAGTTTGTTTTACTCTTTGAGGCTGTAAAAGAAACCAAAGCAAAGTGATTTATGGCCTGAGACTAGATGATTGCAATGATCTCTTTCTGCCTTAAAATCTTTGATAATCCAGTATGAGCAAGATCATCTTTTCCTTAACAATAATTGGAGAACAGCTCTGATAGATGATTTTTGTGGCACATTATCTGAGGAAATTATTATGTGCATGTGCTTCTGTGAATAAGGACACTAGACAATCTTTTCGTTAAACCAGAGGTCCCCAAAGTATGGGGCATGCTCTCCTAGAGGGGCATGGCAGGACCTTTGGGGGGGTGTGGTGGGCCTGGGGGTGGGGGTGGGGAGCCCTCCTTACCCTGAGCTCTGCTCCGGCCCCGCCTCCAGCCAGAGTCCCAGCTCCATGCCTGGCCTTGTCCACAGCCTTGGTGGGGCTTCGCTGGGGCTGAGGGTGGGGCCAGGAGTGATGAAGCCACATCTGACTGTGGGCCTGGCTGCTGGCCCTCACTGCAGCCCAGTTGCGACTCCATTCCTGCCTCGGTCCCTGGCCCTGCTCCCCGCCCCGGCCCCATCCCTATCCCTGCGGCCCCAGCTTCTGTCCTCTTACCCTTGTCCACATCGCCATAGCTGCAACCCGCTCCTGACGCAGGGGGAGGGGCAGGGCATGGACAGGGATAAGGGGAGGGCGCGGTCTTCAATAGTTTGGGGACTGCTGCTTTAAACTAAAGGGGGTAGTGTGGCCTGGTGGACAGAGCACTGGACTGGAACTCAAGAACAGACTGGGTTCTGTTCCTGGCTGTGCCATTAGCCTGCTGGATGACTTGGGGCAAGTCACATCACCTCTCTGTGCCTCAGTTCCCCCATTATAAAATGGACATAATAATATCTCCTTTGTAAAGTACTTTGAAATCTAGGAATGAAAAGTGCTATAGACAAGCTAAGTTGAGGTCTCACTCAGGATCCTGCTGGTTACCAGCATTTATTCCTCCTCAGAGTCTTAAAGTAATCATCATTATTGAAGAAGGATATTTTTTAAAGTCACAATGTTATATTTTTCTGTGATTCCAAAAGGCTAATAGCTGTGAAACTTATGTTTTTAACTTTGCTGTCTATTAGGTGTGCATTGTGCAGAAGAGAGACACCAAGAAAATGTATGCCATGAAATACATGAATAAACAAAAGTGCATTGAGAGAGATGAAGTCCGGAATGTCTTTCGGGAGCTACAGATCATGCAGGGCCTTGAGCATCCCTTCCTAGTCAATCTGTGGTAAGCAAACCTTTAAAATTTTATCTGGCTCCTATTGTCTCCTTATTGCTGAATCAGTTCAAATTGCTGGGAGTTGAAATCTTGAAAAGATTCTTTGAGACTTTTTTTTAAGCTCATTTAATTTTTTTGGTAGTTTTGCTTCCGTAAATATTTTAAAGGTGCCCTTTCATGTTGGAATGGTTAAACATAACAATGTGCTTTTACTTTCTGGTGTGTTTTCTTTCTAAATTGCTACAGTAACTGTGTTAAAAAAACTTGTCTCCCATAGTTTATCATTTTCTGTGACACTAGTTTTTCTAGGAGTTTGATTACAAGATTTTGGTATATGGATATTGTGAATACTTATAAGGATAAAATAGCTCCTTGCTCAAAGCATGTCTCTCGATGCAGATGAAACTAAAGGAAGGAAAAGCTTTTTGTCTAAGGAGAGTTAACTAGGCAGCCCATGAGACTAAAATTCTGGATCAGATGCCATTTATAAATACACACACGCACCCTCCCCCACCCCCCCGAATATGTCAGTGGGCCCTCCCTTCCCTTTCTCATCTTGCCAATGCCAACTACAGTATCTCCAGAAGCTTCTCTCCTTTTTAATGTTGTTAAGGACCATTTTCTACTAGATGAAATGGCTGTTTTCTCCTCTGGTATATTGTACAACTTCAGCAAATTACTCAGTTATTCTGGATGTTTACTTCATAAGACTGAGAATAATGGATGTTGTGGGCAGCCATTGTTATAATAAAGATAGTGATATGACATTTGACTGTAGCTGGGAGTTGCAGTAATCTGGAAATAAGAAGAATAACAGGTATCATTCAACAGGTGACAGGTGGAAAGTTCAAAAGGAGATGCCTGACTCCAGTGATGATTCAAATATTTTCATAGATGTGGCAGTAGGGAAAGTATTTTGCTATTTGACTTGTCCTAGCTTCACGGGTAACAGAATCTCTATCATTCCCCAAAGTACTCTTCTGTTTTGGAAACAGAACTAATGGCTGGAAATAGCATTCAAACATCTATCCATCCCCAGGTACGTTCATGACCTTTGTCATTATGGCATTTGAGTGTCCCAGCCTCGCATGGTGGATCTGAGAATTTTTTGGCAAAGAGACAATGAGTAGATCAGATATACCTCTGGTGACTTCATAAACTGTACTGCTTATGTCTGAGGATGCTGGGCAATAGGATGCAAGTTTTTCACCTCTGATCTGAAAATAATCTGGATTAGTTGCTATGGGGATCAAAAGTCATTGCCTTTTCATAGCTCTTCACTTAGTGGGTAGGTTCATGGTCTGCAGGTGTCCACTGGGCAAACAGGCTGCTGTTAGTGCTTCGGAGTGTTGCTTTTCTTGGAGCTCCGGTGTTAGCTGCACCATGGGGGAGGGATAGCTCAGTGCTTCGAGCATTGGCCTGCTAAACCCAGGGTTGTGAGTTCAATCCTCAAGGGCCCCATTTAGGGATCTGGGACCAAAATTGGGGATTGGTCCTGCTTTGAGCAGGGGGTTGGACTAGATGACCTCCTGAGGTCCCTTCAAACCCTGACATTCTATGTTGAATCAGCAGACCTCAATGTTAGTCATAAAGAGAGACCACAGGCTTGGTTCAGTGGCAAAGGTGCTCAGCCAAGTTTATCGTTGACAAAGCACAGTACTAGTGCCCCATAGGAGCTGCAGGTACACTAACATATATATACCCATGACAACGTACCAGTTCAATCAGCACACCAGGATGTGTTCCCTAGACTAGTACAAATATGTCTCTCCTATGACTGCTCCTTTTAAACATTGATACAAACAAGTTATGAATTACACTCCAGGTGTTGTTAGTTACCACCTTTATCCTTGTACCTGGTGGTTTGAATGTAACATCCTCATCCATTATCCTGTCATCCCTTATTTATCTTTATGAGAGATCAGTGTGTTCTTGTACCATCTTTTAAGAATGTGTTTACATAGTTACTTGAGAACTCTGTCTGTTTCTGTACCATCCTGTCAGGTCAGGAATGCGCTTACTTGCTTAGCTGACACCCAATATTCCTATTCTGACAAGCCCTACCCTAATTCATAGCCTTGGCTCATACCCTTTAGCCATGCCTAGGGCTCCAGCAAGGCCTACACAGGCTTGCTACAGTTCTTGGCTGTTTTGGCAGAGAGGCCAAAGATTAGCTGACTATATGGACAGCTAACCTACCCTCTCTTGGCTCTCATTTTGCTCATTCTGTGTCTACATAGGTAAATAATGGAGCGAGATCTGATTCACTCGTTGTCAATCTGGCACCTTTCACGAATGCTAAGGGCCAGTGTTTCTTCTGGTATATATGGGCACAAGTGATCCCGATTTAGGACAGAACCATTTTCTTAACTGGACCATTAGGCCATATAAACTACAAGAAACTTTAGCAATATTAATAATGGATCAGTCCCAAAGATCAAACATCTGTTGTGAAACAAATTGTATGCCAGGTTTTGATTTCACAACAGTGAGACTGATTTATCACAGAATTTTAATGCCTGACAAATTCCTCTTCTCATTATTTTTCCTTTTTGTGACACAGATTAAAACTGGGAACAGGCAATACCACAAAATGTATTCATTTTCATGACAAGATTTTTTGATAAATAATTAATCTGTTTTTATGACACTCCTGGGACTATAATCTCATGATCTGAGGATTCACATGAAATATATCCTGTGTATATGTTGCCCTAACTCTGCTAGAGATGTTTAATATTATAAAATACTGGAAAATTTCAGGGTCAAAGGAAGACCAGAAAAATCCAAAAAGACCTGCGTGAGAAAAATGTTTGATGATGATCTAAAATTGGCTAATACAGGCACCTTAGATAGATTTTTGTACTCCATGGTGCCCACTACCGCAGTGCCCAAGCACCTCATAATTGTTGAAGTATTTATTTTCTCAACTCTTCTGTGAAGTATGGAAGTGTTATCCCCATTTTACAGTGAGCTACATTGAGGCTAGGTAATTCACCCAGGGTCACAAAGGAAATCTGTAGCAGAGCAGGAACTTGCAACCCAGTCTCCCAAGTACTAGGCTAGTGCCCTAAGCATTGCACCATCCTTCACTGGACCAAGTTTAGTTGGCCTTTGCGTAGACAGCATGCTTCCAGAATCCAACTGGATCTCTCAAATTTCAACAATTGCAGGTTTTTGTAGTTTGTTCTCTATTACAAACCTTGTTTGTGTAATGCAGTTCTGTCTGAAGCTCATAAGATATCCCACTCCTTAACTTCAGGTCCTGACCTTCTTGTTTATTGTATTGTGAGGGCACCAATAAAAAACATCTGTATGTCTGTCATAAGAATGTTTTTTTGTTCCAGACTAAAGTGTATACATAGATACAGTCCTCTATTACATCATGGTTATTTAATAAAAAAGTAACAAATTATTAAATAGACTACTGAAAATATGAAAGGAATGTTTCTCCTAAATGTATTTTCTGTGATCTAAGTATTAATATGTCTTAAAATAATGGAATTTTCATTGATCACCTGTGAAATGAGCAATCTGTTCAATACATTATCACTTGCAGTTTGCAGTAGTAATCTACATGAAATAAGTTTCCATGTTAGTTACAACTCACATGGCTGATTAGCGGGATTGTCTCTGGGGGGAGTCAATTTTTCACCATACTAATGGGGAAAGTAGATGACAAGAACTAGCATTTCTTTTTTTGGTTTTGGCAGTTTTTAGTTCTTTTGAGCTGAAATTATTTCAATTAGTTATGTTAATTTTATGTTTTTTTCACATTGTTGTATATGTGCCTACAGGCTGCAACAAGTACATTTTACAGATTAGCATATGAATTTTAAAGGATTAATCATCTTAGTGCATGTGTAACACCAACAGACCCCCCGGTCATTGGCGGGCGGGATTGAACCTGGGACCTCTAGAGGTAAATGCATGAGCCTCTACTGCATGAACTAACAGCCACATGGTACTTAGCTAAGGCTGTAGCAGACTCATTAATCTCTAAGTGGTCTCGGTGCCACTAGAGGGGATAGAGCACCCCACCCAGGAGGTGTGTGGGTTACATATGCACATGGACTGAGCTGGAATCCATGTGAGCTGTTGTGTTCTTTCTGGCTAGGCACATTTGGGAATAGTCTGTCTGTCTAGACAACATGCCCCGTTGTCATAGTATCTGAGCTTCTAAAGGCGACATGTTGTTGAAACTAATGTGATATCTTGAAAGTATGTTTAATTATTGTGGCTTGAAATAGGTTTTGCTCTGGGCTTCCGAAAACTGAAGAGCAGTGAAGGCTGTTAACTAGCTTTGTAGATTGGCTAAGTTAGAATTGTGTGGAGAATGAAGGTTCTGTTTTGCAAAGGATTTTGAGATTTCAAAATCAGGTTTTGTTCCAATTCCGAACAAATTCCCCACCAAGGAAAATTCTGAACCTTTTTTGTTTTGCGTTCATCGATGTGTTTTGCTTTGTTTTGATTTAGACTTATTTTATATTATGTTATAAAACAAAATGCAGTAAAAAAAATTGAAAATGACAAGTCATTTCCAAATAAAAAATCAGAATGTTTCATTGGAACTTCCCCCCCAGTTTTCTTCCAAATTGAAATTCCAGTGACATCAACTCAATTTTGCAAAACGTTTTGGTGGAACTCAGTATTCTGACAGAATGTGGTTCTGTCAATGTTTCTCCAAACAACTCTATATGAAATCCTAATGGGAGTTTTACTATTGACTTCAGTGGGGCCAGGATTTCACCCACAATGTCTATACTCCACACAGCATGGACTCTTTAAAGCTGGCTGGTTTGCAAGGTTAATCGGCATTCTGTTTGCTATTCTCTAGCAGTGAGTTATCTGGTGAACAAGCACTTTGGAAAGTGACACAAACAAAACCAGAAGACATATAATGACCATATATTCCACTTTTCATATGATGTCCTGGTGTCCCAGGAACTTCCCTAAGGGGCCTGAAATTATCTTGTTTTTCATTACATCAAAGTGATTGTGGTGTGTGTGTGGTGGTGGTGGTGGGGGGGAGGGGTTTAAGAACAACAAAATATTTGTTCAAGATATTTCTACACTGATTGGGATTTGCTCTATGTTTGCCAGGAACAATCAGTGGAACAAGTGCTCAGTGTGATGAACAGTGTTTGGAGTAAAGATAGAAGTCAAATGTGTGTAGATACCAGCAAAAGTGTTCTGTTGCTCAGCGTTAATGTTAATTGGTTGGTCAGGAATTTTCCATCAAAATGCAGTTTCCATAAAATCAAAATTTTATGCAAAATTTTTGGGTTTTCCTTCAGGAGACTCAAAATGAAATAGTTTAGTTTGTTTTGGGTCAGGTTGAACCAAATCAAAATGTTTCATTTTGGGTCAGTCTAACATTAACCTGTGTTTGCTGGAGCTGCTATGGTGCCTTATGTCCAACTCTCCTCTATGGACTGGTCTTCTTGTCTGGACTACAAGTTCTATAATGCACTCCCTTCTCCTCTCTGATTAAGATGCCATAGTGCATCATGAGAGTCATGTGACATGGTACATCATGGGAGTTGTAGTCCATCTGGGGACTCCCTCCAATACAGGAAATGAGGCATAAAGAACCCAAGCTACAACTCCCATGAGGCAACACAGGGGACACAGATTAGTGTAGAACAAAACCAACATGAAGAATTTTCAATTCAAGAATGTCGTAACATTTTGTTTTGATTGAAAATGTCAAAACACCACTCTGGCATTTCCAGATTAAAATGTTTTAGAATTTCTGTTCTGTGAAAAAAAATTCAGTATTTCAACTTTTTTTTGCTCAATTCAGGATGAAAACTAATTTCAAAATATCTGTATTTTCCACAGGATGGAAATTCTGGTTTCTAAACAGCTCTATTAATAAACACGTGTTCAGTGTATCATGATAAATGCATAATACACTCAAAATTGGAGTGAATAATAAAAATAAACCTTAAAGGTAAAGGACAAGGGCCCAGAATCATTTTTTAAAAAACTCAAGGCCAAATTATGTTGCTTACAAACCTGTCCTCTAGGCCTTCAAAATATGAGTGTATTCACAGACTGTCTCATAACCCTGAGATTTCAACAGATTAAAATCAAACGCATATGAACAAAAATCCTGCATGTATAGTAATTGAAAATGTGGAACCCCAAATATAAAATTAAGAGCAAATTTTGGGGACTCTCCTGTCAAGGTTCCTCCCCCACTCTGAATGCTAGGGTACAGATGTGGGGACCTGCATGAAAACCTCCTAAACTTATCTTTACCAGCTTAGGTCAAAAACTACCCCAAGGTACAAAATATTCCACCCTTTGTCCTTGGATTGGCCGCTACCACCACCAAACAAATACTGGTTACTGGGGAAGAGCCGTTTGGAAACATCTTTCCCCCCAAAATACTTCCCAAAACCTTGCACCCCACTTCCTGGACAAGGTTTGGTAAAAAGCCTCACTAATTTGCATAGGTGACCGCAGACCCAAAGCCTTGGATCTGAGAACAATGAAAAAAGCATTCAGTTTTCTTACAAGAAGACTTCTAATAGAAATAGGAGTAAATAGAAGTAAAGAAATCCCCTCTGTAAAATCAGGATGGTAGATACCTTACAGGGTAATTAGATTCAAAACATAGAGAACCCCTCTCGGCAAAACCTTAAGTTACAACAAAGATACACAGACAGAAATAGTTATTCTATTCAGCACAATTCTTTTCTCAGCCATTTAAAGAAATCATAATCTAACACATACCTAGCTAGATTACTTACTAAAAGTTCTAAGACTCCATTCCCGGTCTATCCCCGACAAAAGCAGCATATAGACAGACAGAGACCCTTTGTTTTTCTCCCTCCTCCCAGCTTTTGAAAGTATCTTGTCTCCTCATTGGTCATTTTGGTCAGGTGCCAGCGAGGTTACCTTTAGCTTCTTAACCCTTTACAGGTGAGAGGAGTTTTCCTCTGGCCAGGAGGGATTTTAAAGGGGTTTACCCTTCCCTTTATATTTTTGACATCTCCAGACAAGACAACTTAATTATAGTCTCTCTGGAGCCTCCCTAGACAGAATAGGTACTTCCAAATATTAACAATTGTAGCCATGAAAGTAGTAATATAGTTAAGTATATAATGACAAATCTCCTTACGCTTTAAAAAAAATCTTTCTTCGTGCAATTAAATTATCAAGGAAAAAAAGTTAATCCGTAGCTCAATGCAAAATTTCATGTTTCTTTCCCCCTCTGTAACACAACTACTGGAAAGCAGTTAGGTCTTGAATCAGAAATCCACAAGAAAGTGATGAGAGGTGATTGTGCAATTTGTCTGTCAACAGTTTTAAGGTATTAGGTCAAAATCTATGGTGGGGCTAAGTCCATTGAGGTCAGTAACTTCACTGAAGTCAATCGATAACCCCAGCAGAGAATTTGGCCCAGTGCATGTAAAATATACAGAATAGCCAATATTAAACAAGGTAGAGCCTCTCCTTCAGAAGAGCCAGATAAAAATTTTTTATGAGGCTCATGCATCTTGTCTCATTTTTTTAAATTAAATTTAACTCCACAAGCAGAACTTATTAATCGTATTATTTGAAATATGAACAGCATTTCATAATGTCTGATATAGAGAGAGGTCATTTCCCTCCCCCTCTGTCCCAATGTTAAATAATAGCCTGAGTAAAACTCAGTTTTTCAAAAAGGGTTCGGTGGTTTGATTTATAGCCTACACTTAGGAAATAAAACTGAATAAATGTGTGTAAAGATATGTGAGCCTTATAACCAGCTTTATCTGTTTTACAGGCATTTCTGGTAATAGAGATTTCTTTTTAAAATGAAAAGCAGCCCAGCTTTGTATCAGCTCTTCTCTGAGATGAATGAGCTGTAGAAATGCTGATTCTTAACACAATCTCATGCTAAGACTGCAGCACGCAACTCTAGACTTCAACATTTTACTTTATACTGGTCAGTAATATTTTAGTCGTCTTACTCATTCCCATCTCCACCCAGGGGTCCTCTAGGCCAGACTCTGTTGCCTACCCTTAAGAGGCCCACAAACCATCTTTCTTCCAGTTGACCTTAGGACTGAGCCAAGAACCCAAGTTTAAATCTACTATATACCAATACATTGCACTGCCCACTTGGCACAACTTTGGAGTCTGAAGGGATTGACTAGCTCCTCCAGGAAAACCATAAAGACCAGTTGCTGGCAGTAGATCCTCCCTGCCCAACAACTCAGGCGTTGAAAATGGCTTAACTGTTGGCATAGAAGGGAGAGACACATTTTCAGCAACATTCCTGACAGTCTGATTGAGATCTGTTGGGACAAAGTAGCAACTGAGTTTTTTGTAACTTTAATTGACAATTTTGACAGGATATATTTTTAAGCAAAGTGTTTACAATGCCAGTTGAGGGGAATATTATTGTGAATTATGTTTATTCAGAAAATGTTCGAGAATGGGGTCCCATGTTGTTAGGCAGTGTAATAGAAGGTCCCTGCCCCAAAGAGCTTACGATCTAAATAGACAAGACACAGGGTGTGGGAAGAGGTAGAACACACAAGCAGAGTGAACAATTTGATGGCATCAGACATGTTAGTTCCATGACTATGATTTTGGCTGTATTTACTTAAGGGGATCTGCTACATGGAAAGAAAAGCGCCCCTGCATAGTACTGGGCCCAGGGCAGTACTCTGGCGAGGGGTGGTCCTGGCTGGGCCCCATTTTACCCCTCCCCTCCAGGGCAGCACTCCCTGCTTTGGCAGCTTCTGCTGTGGCTGGCTCCTCTGCAGCTTTGGGAATCTATCATTGTCAACATACAGGCCATTTTCCTAGTCTACTCCAAGCTATATGGTTAATACACTTACACCACATAAAGTAGGGTTGGCTGCATTGTCAGGGGAGCGATATAGTTTGATATATTTTCCTTCCAGCGCAGCACCGTCTGGGATGTGTGTGTGTGTTTCATAAGAGAAGCTTACAGGAGTCTCACTGGTTTTAGATTACTGCTGTAGACTACTAGCCCAGATTAAAGCGGCTTCAAAATCAATTAAAATTGGAAATAGCAACCTATAAAGGATATTAACTGTAGCCAAAATATGGATGCCAGTCTCCCAGGTTCTTGCTAACACCTTGTCTGCTGCGTTCATAATAACCAAGGTTATGCTACTGAATAAGTCAACAATTGTCTGTTTAAGCTCAAACATGAAGTGCTCCCATTGGAAAAAACATGTCATGTTTTTCGCTTTTTGGAGTTTTCCACTGGCTCTGACGTGGGACTCCTCGATACTGATTTCTGCAGAGCCAGAGCACTTTGCAACACTAAACCGGCACCAAAAGTGCATTTTTGGACAGTGAAGTGTTTTCAGCAATATTTATTTATCTCCATCATCGGCTCAGAATGTGAGCTGTCCCTGCTTGGCTGCAGAGGCATAAACAAGAAACTCTCCCCACTCTTTCACAGACACACAGGGGCCCCTCACAATAGCAGTCCCGCTGCTTCCTGCGTCCTCAGGAGCAATGCTCCAAAAAGGGGCTGATAAGGAGGAATAATCTATTCTAATGGATAGACTAGACTGTGCACTCCACATACACAGGGAGCAGCACCCTTGAAGGCACGGTCTCCCTGTGGATTGTCCTTGGACTACTCTCTGTTGCCCCTTTTTACTTAAAGCCACAGTCTAGCCCAAAGATTTGTAGTGAATTAGTTCTAGAAGCATGCTGGAAACACTTTGAGACTAAGAGACTGTGGTGGTTAGTTCACTTGTATTAATTTAGATGGAATAAAGGGAGTTAAAGGTGTTAACCCAGTTTTAAACAAGGTTTGGCATACAGAGAGCTTAGCTTGCTGAGTACCGTTGCAAACATGTCATTTTAACCTTTTATTCCAGATACAGAAAAGAAGGAAAAAACAGGGAAAGCATTTGAAATGTGAAGCATTAAGTAAGGCTTTCATTTTAACGACATCCCCTGTTTCCTTTCCCTTTAGTTGGGGAGAGTTTTTAAAAGGGGAAAAAAAAACACACCTTGTCTGACAGTCTATTAGATGGTAGCAAAGATAGTAATAACTATCCTTTTTTGAGGGGGGAAATAGAAAATTAACTATGATGAGCTGGAGCGGTTAGTCTGATCCCATTTCCTAAGAAGACAAAACAAACACGTACATAAGGGAAGACAGAAGAATAGCAAAGACAGAAGATACAGCTTCTGTCTCTGGTGTTGACTTTCCCTTGCAGCCTCACTGCGGGAAGGTGCAGCACCCGTCTTACTAGTCACTCTGAGACCTGGCAAATTTGTACCATCATTAGGTAATTTAGAGTATTACATTTAGCTGCCTTTTTCTGGTCACAGGCTTATAGCTGTGTTGAAAAATATGCCATTTTGGCTGACTAAGCCAGACCCTTATTATATGGAAGAAAATAGGAGAGAGATAGGAAAGAGATAAAAATAAGGGGAGGGGGAAAAAAGGACAGGTGGGAGGGAGGCAGGCAGAAGTCTCACATCTGGGTAGTGGTTGGTTCTGGCTGAATTCTGGCAGAGGTGGTAGTGATATCTGGTTCCCTCTCTCGGGCCTGGTCTGGTCAGGACATCTCTCAGGATCAGAATGAGTAAGGCTCGGGGACCAGGAGATGGTGGGAGTGTCAGCCATGACAGTGAATCTTGCTCCAATAGCCAATTTTTCTCCCAGAATTTCTTTCTTTAAGGACCCCAAAAGGGCGTGATGGGTTAAATAGCCAGTTCTCTTATTATAGGATTGTCACGGAGCACAGACTCTCCCGGCAGTGCCTCCTGCTGGTCATCGTTGGAGAATTAGCACCCAGCCTTCAGGCCGGTATCTCGCCACCCCTGGCCCCCATGTCCCTCCCGGACCCCGGTGCCCTTGTCTTGGGTGCTCCCCCTGGCAGTACCCCCACAGTTCTGGGTCTCCCCCTCCCAGCAGAACCCCCACCCACTATCCCAACCTCACCTCAGTCTTAGGCTACTGCCAGTCACCAACTAGCCCTGCTCCCTGGGGCAGACTGCAGTATAAGCCATTCATCACAGGCAAGGGGGTTTGGACCTGCTGCCTCTGCCTACCCGTGGCTGCCCCTGTAACCCCTGTACCTAATAGGCCTTCCCAGGCCCGCAGCCTGGGGCTTTCCTAGGCCGGAGCTCCCCGGCTCCCTTGGCCTTTCCCCAACCCTGCTCCAACCTAGGTTTCCCGCTCGGCACCTTGCAGTCAGGCCCTTCTCCCTCTACAGGCAGAGGGAGAGTGCTCCCTAGGGCTTCTGGCTCACAGCCTTTATACAGCCAGCTGGGCCCTGATTGGGGCGTGGCCCTCAACTGCCACCACTTCCCCCAATCAGCCAGGGTTTCACTCCCTTCCCCCGCTCCAGCCCTCTGCAGGGCTTTTCCAACCCCTTCAGGGCTGGAGCGGGTGCTCACCCTGCTACAATGATCCATCAATTTGGCCTAGTTTTCAGCATACCAATTTTGGTTTACTGATCTCTGTTTTCACACATCTCTTGTTTATCAAGCATGATCTTAGCACAATTCTTCGGTTACATCAGTGGACCTTTTAATTCAGTCTGTCTTGCTTTTTGCATTTTTCCTCATTAGATGTTGTAGGTTATTCCTACAGTCCAACAACAGAAGGGACCATTGTGATCATCTAGTCTGATCTACAGTATAAGACAAGCCATAGAACTTCCCCAAAATAATTCCTAGAGAAGTTCTTGATTTAAAAATTTGCAATAATGGAGAATCCACCACCCCCCTTGGTGAATTGTTCCAATAGTTAATTACTCTCACTCTCAAACATTTATGCCTTATTTCCAGTTTGAATTTGTCTAGCTTCAACTTCCAGCCATTGGATGGTATTATACCTTTCTGTGCTAGATTGAAGAGCCCATTATTAAATATTTGTTCCCCATGTAGATACTTATATAGACTATAATCTAGCCAACCCTTAACTTTCTCTGTTAAGATAAATAGGTTGAGCTCCTTAAGTCTTTCACTATAAGGCATATTTTCTAATCCTTTAGTCATTCTCATGGTTCTTCTCTGAACTCTCTCCCATTTATTAACATCCTTCTTGAATTGTGGGCACCAGAAATTGACACAGTATCCCGGCCCTGGCTGCATCAGTGCCAAACAGAAGCAAAATAACTTCTCTACTTCTACTAAAGGTTCTTCTGTTTATGCAGCCCAGGATCACATTTGCTCTTTTGGCCACAGTGTCACACTGGGAGCTTCTATTTAGCTGATTATCTGCCATGACCTTCAACTTTTTTTTCAGTCGCTGCTTCCCAGGATAGAGTCCCCCATTCTGTAAGTATGGCCTCCATTATTTATTCCTAGATGGATACATTTTCTTTTAGCCATATTAAAACATGTATTGTTTGCTTGCACCTAGCTTACCAAGATTGCTGTAAATCAGTGACCTACCCTCTTTGTTATTTAACAGTCCCCTAATTTTTTTTTGTCATCTTTAAACTTTATCAGTGATGATTGTATGTTTTCATCCAGGTCATTGATAAAAATGGTCAAAAGCGTAGGCCAAGAACCAGACCCTGTGGGATTCCACTTGTGGCACAATATAAATTTTCACTCTTTCTACAGTTGAACTCACAATTAGGGCACATGTGTAGACCCCATTATCACAACAGTTCCACATCAGCTAAACAGCATATGCTAGGCATAAATCCTATACCAGCAGCTTCTGTGAGGGTCGGGGTCCTGCAGTTGCTGCTACAATCACATGGGAAAGTGTAAAGCTTCAAGGCCTGGCCATCTTTCTGAAGTATCAAATGGCAAAAGAAGGGGCCGTGAAGCAAGAACAGGAGGTGAGGAAAGCTGGTAAATCCCTATTTTCACGCAGGAAATTACTTTTTTCTGCAGAGTAAATAGGGTTTTCTTAGTCTGCCCAACCATCTACCTGTGAGCCTCCTCTCTGTTCTTCTGGCACCATCTGGAGCAGCCAGTCTTAGGAGGGACATATGAGAAGGCAGATGGTAGCAGTAACTGCTTTGTCTAGTTAGCATATCCACTGCTGACTGGCAAGGTACCTAACATAAGAATGGAGGTGAAGAAAGGGCCAGAGAGACAAGGGATAGGGGAAGTGTGGAGAGAGGCAAAGCTACCAAAAACTTGTGTATGTTTGGGAAAACTGAGCTAGAGCCACCAAAGACTTGGACAGATAAGGGGAAAGGGGCTGAAGTGGGGTAGGAAACAAGCAGGGTAGGATGTGGGAAGAGGAGCTTTTGCTTGAGTGTAAGATGATTTTGAGTTTGTGAGTGGCTATGAGAGGTTGGAATGGGTCAACTTATTTGAAATTTGGCAATTCAGGTGCTATGTATTCTTGAGACAGTACCAAGTTATTATGAATTGCTGTGACTGATGTGAATGAATGTGGCAAGCATGAGTCTGGGATGGCTTGGTATGTCTGATTTTGCTAGAGGATTCTGGGAGCAGGATTCTCTTAGCATTAAATAAATGATGTGGAAAATTACTGGAAGTGCTGAAACTGCATTTGAATGGTTAATAAAGGCTCAATCTGCGTGTATGTTTCAACATCAAACTTTTGAATATCAGCTGGGGGACCAGCTCACAAAGTAAAGAAGATGTAAAAACATGCGATCAGTGGGCTTGGTACAAGCTGACGTGGGTCAAAATGACCACTCTGGATGGCATCATGTTAAGAGTTTAAGTGAATGATTGATGAGAGGGTAAACATTGATTGAGCTTTGGTCTGTGTCTGTTTTGCAGTCCTTTCTAAAATATTAATTAGAGAAAACCGGTCATGAACGCCCACAGGGCATATTTCTGGGACGTGTGACTCCTTTGAGAACAAAAGGTATAAATGCTAAGCAAGGTAAATTAGTTAAGTTAGTTTCCCAATTAACATCTGAAAACACTGTGAGTCAGAGGGCCTAGGGCAACCTAGGCCCTACTTTGAGGGACCTTTGTGGGATTCTAGAACCAGAACGGCTCAAGCTGACTTAGACCCTGCTTTGGGGGTACTAACAGACCAAGTACCTGAGAGGGGAAGAGAAGAGAAGTCTCCATCTTGAATTGGTAGATATACCTGCTTTGTTTGCCAATCAGGATACTATGTAAAGCTACCATAGTTACTGAGGGTTTATACTTGGGTAGCTGACGCTTATTGGAAGAGCTGTATACTGCGTAACCTTAACTGCTTGTGTGATTCTTTCTCAAATAAATTACTGAGCATTACGCTTATTGGTTTCCAATTCTCACTGGTACCGGTAACAATCTGCCCAGCTGTGGGCCATTAAAGATCCATTTCAACATGCATGAGCCCGGAGGCTACCGTGGGCTCGTATTGTAGAACTCCAACTAAATAAATAGCAGTAGCTGATCAAAGTTTATCAACTACTAATTTCTGTATTTACAGATGTGATCAGAATGTATAACTTGACACTAGGCTTCTCCTTGTTTGTCTGTTTATGCTGATTATTAGAATTGCATAACTGTAAAGTGCTGAATTGTGCTGCTGGGTTTTAAATCCAACTATTGAATTGCGTGCTGGTGATAGATCAAGTAGCAATGATTGCTCTCTGAGAGCAATCACTGCTACTTGATCTATATCAGACTTTTCATCTTAAAACACAAGTTAAGGGGCATAAATTGGAATTAGCCTTAGGCTAAATTTGATTTCTTTCTCTGCTATAGGTATTTTTATTTCATCTGCTATCTCTCTCTGCATTCTGGGGTGCAGGTAGTGTCCAGTCCTGAGTTCTTTGTAGGTCTAATTTCTTCTGCATCATCCTTATTGAGATAAATGTTTCATTTCGCATGGCAGGACTGGTCTGGAGTCACAGACCCTAGGAGCCTGGATGCCCCAGCAGCCTCACCAGAAAACCCAACAATTTCTGTCAGAATCCTCTCTGTGATTCGACAAAAGTTAGTCAAACCTGAGGTGCTTCCATGAAATATTTTGGGTTTGACATATCAGCATTTTCCTCTGAAATTGTGTTGCATTGGAAAATTCCCAACTAGATCTTGTACCAGTGCATTGGAAAAAAAATCCCAATCTACTGTATTAATCCCAAATTATTTTAATGACACACTGTTTCATTAAAATAATCCTGTGAGTGTTCCATTGTATCTTAGACACTAAACTGCTCTTGTGCATTTAGGAGCATGTTCACTCCCTGTGCATGGCCAGACTAAGACAACCCAGAACCCTAGGCATACCCCTCATGGGTGTCACCATGGTTATGCCACTTCTTCGTAGTGGGAGGGGCCACCTATACAAAAGCAATCTGGTGGGCTTATGGTCAGTCTACCCACCATACCTCTTTGGGCAAGATAGGTCTGCCCAGATTTCTTTACTCTGTCAGCTGAGGTCTTCCCAAAGGAAGGAGGACTCTCATCTTTCTGTGTTAGGGGACCCGTGATGGGGTGTTAACAGTTTCAGGACTAGTGTGGTGTGAAGGTGTTTCAGAAGGGGGCAATTAACCATATAGACTGCAGCTGAGGGAGAATCAGGGACTGGAAAGTCTAATTGAAGATGAAGCACAGCTGGTCAGGAGCAGGCTGGGCTTCTGTAAACTGAGAGCAGAAAGGGGCTGCAGGGAGAGAATCTGTACTCTCTCTCTGACAGAAGAGAGATGGGAAGGAATAAACTCAGTGGGGTGTATAAGCTGAGAGACCCTATCTCTGGAAGAAGGGTCAAGCCCAGAGGAATTGTGAGAAAAGAGAAGACGGGTAGGAAAAAGCTCAGGGAAACAGCGGCAAGAGGGGACTATGTAGATCTTGGTCCCTGGTTATAGGGTGCTTGGGCTGGCACCCAGTGTAGACGTAGGGCCTGAGCTCCTCTACTAGCTCCTGGGAAGTGGTGCAGAACTGTTGCAGGTGCCAGCTGGATAGCTGGTCCAGTGAGACTTTGATACCCTGGAAGTGGGGACTTTATAGTGACCTAGCAGAGGACTATGTTGTGAAGAGAGAGATCTGTGAATTATGGGAAGAGAGACCATGCAGTGACCATTGGCAGGGGGTGCCATATAGGAGGAAGCTTCTATGCCATGCCTGACTAGGAAGAGGTGCTCTTGCAATGAGTGATCCCTTCTGACACCACCCCAGCAGACTCATGAAGGGGTGGCTGCAGCATGGGCCCCTGCATACTCAAGACCTCCTGTTAGGACATTGCTGCCCCCCAGAGCATTGGTCTTCAGTATTGACTACAGAATGAATTGAAGGGGTAGTTCACATATATGAATTTGTTAATCTAGATTTGATCAGATGCATTTCACCACACAACCCCTCCACCTGCACAGAGCCCACATACTAAGGCTTTCTTGTGGTGTTCACACTCTGCAAAAGGCTACAGTCAGTGGATAGATTCGGTGTACATAAAACATGTGATGAAGGCATTTATTAGTGCTAAATGACTGAAATAAGCACTTACGCTGCTTTAACTTTGTACATTGCTTTGAACATCTTATTCCTCAAAAATCTGTACCCAACTCCGGAAATGTCTCAGATTAACTGTTCTCCTTAGGAATTTGTGCTGACGTATTATAGCTTGTAAATAATTCACATTGGCCTTGTTAAAAGTACACTGGGGCTTTGACATCCATGATATTTTAGTTTGAATTGCAACTAAAAGGCACAGGTGAAATCTTACGCATTTGCAAGGGAATAGATATAATCTGAGTGCATCCTCAATCCTGACAAAGAAAAATCTTTATTAAAAGCAAAAATCCCAGAACTACCAGAGATGTAAATATCTCAATACTCTCTTCTGTTGTACCTCTTCTTCAGGTTACATTAGAAACTCTCTTGGGCAGGAACCCTGTCTCTTTACCCATCCATAAAGCCTAGCATGTTGGTGATGCTGTACAAATAACAGCGACTGATCCCACCAGTTACCTAAAGAGACAAAACAGCAGCTCAAGCTATAATAGAGCTACATAAGAGGTGTAACAAATTCCTGTGTGTAATGTAATTTAAAACTTTATGCTGTAAGAGTCACATTAAGTGGAGCTGTTTTAAAATGGGAAGTAACAGAACTGAAGCAAAGGAATAAGTTTTATAATGTATCATTGTAATACTGCTTGCTTTGGGAATTCTTTGCCTCAGTTCATTAAACTTAGTAGAAGGCTTAGTTACTTTTAAAAGTAAACTAAAGAGTTTTTTATGGTATAACTGGGCAGTTAATTGGATTTTATTGATCTGAAATATTTTATTATACTTGTAAAGCACTTTGAGGAGCTTATGTTAAGAGTTAAAAGAAGTGATTAATTTATAAAGATCATAGTTTAATCAATTACATTTATAATAATTTTATGCTACAAAGGAGACTAATGCTGAGTTTCATTATATGGTGTGTTCTAATGAAGGACTTATGTTTATATAGCCCCTTTCCTCCAGAGGGACCCTAAAAGTTTTTACAAACTACAGAGTGATAAGGAACATTTGACACGGCATTAAAATGCAGCCATCTCTAGGGTGGAGGGCAGTAGCTACTTTGTAGTGCACAATACCACTTCAAAATGGTTTTTGAACAGAAAGAGAAGAAAATGGAAACTGAAGTCTGCATACCAATAACCAAACTGGAATTTTCCCAGGACACTAGGGTTAATACCTCTGTTCTTGCAAAAAGTGGAGGAGATGTTGATTTTCCTTGAAAGCCCTGTGACTAGTAAACAAATAAGTGGAGTGAAGCCAGCCACAGCAACGTCGTCTTTGAAGCCTCATTGCTCCTGCTGATTGTCCAAGAGAAGATGAGCCAGGAGAAGGGGAGCAATGGAGGATAGGCGGGAGGAGAGGATAAGTGGCTGGTGTTGCAGGTGAGAGGAGGAGGAAACAGAAGGAAGGGGATGAAGGCAGTGGTATTCCCAAGATGGAAGGAGAAACCCTGTATTCTCTTTCTGCAAATAAACCATTTCAGTACGTGAACTTGGCCTGGCAGCAAATGACTTGTTCAAATCCGATACATTCACCTGTGTTTGAGCTATAGGAACAATCACACACAAACTAAAGTTTTGTGGGTTTCAGATTTTGTTTTCTTCATTCCAAAATAAAGTTTATTTTTCCAGAGTGTGTTTCGCAAGTGACGAGGCTTTTAGACTAATTCCAGTTATTAACTTAAGTTTACATGATTTTTGTTATTGTCTGAAACTAACAGCTTATGCACATGTTATGCAACATTTTTCATAAATTTGTTATCAAATGCCAGTGCATGCTCCATCAAAATGAACACTCTCCAGTGAGGTTGGTTTGTTTTGTTTGTGGCTGCCATTTTGAATTCAGTGCCCTTTTCTCTGATGACAAAGGCCAAGTTTTTCAAATTAGGCTCCAACATGTATTTTTAAGGACCTGAATAAGTGACCTGAATTTCGGAAGTGCCGAACATTCAGAAACTCCCACTGAAGTCCATCCGTTTCAGAAATGTTCAAAATTCAGCAACTTAAAGGCCCCTACATGAGTTCCTAAAGTTGTAATTTCAGGCACCTGTTTTCAATAAGCTTGGCCTAAGACACAGGAGGCTTGTTGTCATTGATAAGAAACACATTGTTCTCTTTTCGACAGTCATTTTACTGAATAGCAAAGGAAACATGCTTTTGCATCTTTGATATCTGACCAAGGGAGCTAGGAGAGACCATAAAGCATTCAACAACTTTTTTATTATACTTCTACATACCACAACTTATAATTATGCTATGATTGCTCAGTTCACCTGTCCAGCAACATTAACCATCTGAAACTTTTTTCTGCTTTTCAACTGTGCATCTGGTTATAAAATGTAAACCAAACCAAACTACATAGAAGTCAGATTCCCAATTGCATCCTGGGATAAATAAATTATGAAAATTACAGTGACCATCCCCTCCCTCCCAAATGAGGAAGGATGGAATGTCCCTTGTACAGACAGGGTTTTTAAAGAGGATGTATGTCATTGTTACTATGACTGACAGCTACCAGGTAGAGCCTGACAGAAGAAACCACTGCAACAAGACTCAAGATGCACAGTGATCAAATCCTAAATGTAGGCCTCTCAGAAAGCTACACACACTCAGCCTGGCATAGGATTAAAGATGGAATACTTAGTGATTCAGAAGCATTCTAGCTGATTGCTTCTTTAGGGGGCTTTAGTTATTATTTAAAAACCCTAAAGAAACAAATTTTTAAACATTATTCAGTGGAATATTAAAGAACTACAAAAATATTGTCTGGCTCCTACTTTTGAAACCTCCTCTCCATCTTCCTCCACTTTTCCTTTCTCTTCTCCTGCTCCTTCTGGAATCTGCATTCCATCACAACCTTTTAATTTTCCATTCCTTCCACTTAGTGAAGTCTGGATTTTTTTTTTTTTTTGAGATACAGCCCTGCATTTGCTTTCTCTTACAGTGAGCTCTTGTACTCCTTGTCCAGAAGCATCATAGACTTGACACTGGTCTTCTCTCTGACTCCTCTGTTTCCACATTTTTTTCATCTTCCATTGATAATGCTCCATTGGTTTCCTTTCCTCTCCCCCACCATGGTGCTGACCTCTATGATTTTCCCCCATCTCCTCCACATCTACTATCCTCTCTGATTTTGACTCTAGATCTTCCTCTTCCATTCCTCACATCTCCTGCCTTTATCTTCAGCAACTTCTGTTTGAACAGACCATCTGGCCCATTAGCCTACCTTAGTCAATTATGCCAGCCTCAGCACACCTTCCCTCCACATTTGTCTGCTTCTCCCACAACCACCTTCACACTTCTTTACATGCCAATCCCCATTCATAGTTGGAACATCTTCACAAGCTAATCTGCGAGGCCTCTACCCTCTCCTCTAGAGTGACTTCTTCCATAATGCCTAGAAGCAATACTCAGCTGGTAACGGCTGGATGGAAGGGCGGTTGCAGGTGGCTGATATTTACTTTATAAAATTGACTGTATGATTTATCCCTCTCCTCCCTGCATCCTGTTTGTTTGCTCTTTGTCTTAGATTGTGAGCTCTTTGGAGCAAGGTCTGTGTTTGAAAAGCACATTGTGGGTGCTTCTACAATATAAATAATAATAACTGTCCAATGTGTCTGCCATGTGGAAGATGCATGGTACATTAATAAGGTTGCATTGTTACTTTGTCCTTTATTAATGCAGGTTTCCATGACTCCAGAGGGGGAGAAATTTATCAAAGCCAGTTGTTAAAACTGACAATTTACATTCTGGTCGTCAGCTTAAAAAATGTGATGTGCATTTAAATAATTAGATTCTTTGAGTGCTTGGTCACATGTTACGCTGCTGACTGTTCATCTTCCAGTAAGCTTCTGTAATAACACAAAACCCTATGGGATATCAATTTCCAGCTGTCTGACTTGGTCTATTTATAGCAAATCTTTGTGATCTGAATGGGCTAATTTTTTTTTTATCATTTTTAAATGTGCAACATTTAAAGGCAGGTAAGGAACTGTGTGTGCTATATGTATGCTAGCAGTACATGTTATATCTGCATGATAGGAACGTGCACATAAGATGTTTGTTTTAATGGAATATTGTCATTTTTCTACAGAAAATTGGCTTTTTGGCTAAACAAAACTTTTTTTAAAAAAAGACTGTGGTGCCCCATGGGGGATGTAGTCCAACCAGGGAGCCTGACCTACAGATGAGCATGGGAGCATGAAAAACATGAACTTCAATTCCCATGAGGCACAAGGGTGCTGTTTCAGAATCAAAATACGTCTGTTTCAATTTCTGGTTTAAAAAAAAAATGCCCAAGAAAATTCCATTTTCTGACTGGCTTTGCCTACACAGCTCAAAGCCTTAAGCATTTGAAAACAAAAGACAGAGCTAGGGTTTTAATTCAGAACTGTCTATCTGGTTATTTTTTATATCACTATCATGAGTGTAATGTCAACATTCCTCCAAACTTTGAGGAAGTTCAGATCTGGATCCAAACTTGTTGTGTTGGACTATTTTTGTTAAAACTTTGAACTGAATTTTCTAACAACGTATAAGATGTAAGAAACGAACGCATGTATAAAAGTCTTTCAAGAGATACTTGCCACTTATGGGACAGATCCTCAACCCATACACCATCCTCTTGGCACCATTCCCACATTGCAAAGGGGATGTGCAGCTGCTTTGACTGGGATGAGGGGACTTCCCTCTTATGGGAGAAGCCACAGGTGGCATGTAGCTAGTATAGCTGGCTCTGTGCCACCCTCTCCTGGATCCATGACCTAGTGGGTGTTCTGGGGGCATGTTACAGTGGAAGGGAGCTGGAGGAGAAATGGAAAGGAACTGTATTCTGGGCCAGTGGAACAGCCCATATGGAGTCCTTCCACCATCTATAAGTTAGAGAAGCCTCAGAGCTATTCTAACTTGTGCAGAGAGGTGAAATTTGCTGTTCCCCCGTCATTCCCCAGGATTGAGGAGAGCAGAGAGGTGACCTAAGTCCACCTAAGCACTCCTCTCCAAGAGCGTCAAGAGGAATTCAGGAAAACCTGAAGATCTGACCCTGTCTTTTTGGGGAAGATTGCTTGTTAAAACCAGAAAACCTAGGAAAAAATTAGAAAGCTTCTTGTTAGCACCCTCTTTTCTGTAATTGTTTTCAGTATTTGATATTCATAGTTAGTTTGAATCATGATTAATTAGCTTTAAGCTTCCCACTGTATAATTGTAAGAATGTGGGGAGATGAAGGACAACTAGATTCATCTTAAGTAATGCTGTATTATCTGGAATTGATCTAAAAGCTGGTATAGAAGAAATTTTGTCAAAGCATGGTGGGTTGGGTGGAAGATTTGAATGGCATCTGTAAAGCTGCTGCCAACTGGATCTAATTTAACCAAACAACATGTATGAGTCTCCTCCAAACCAGTAACATATTGTATAAATTTAATGAATAATTCTATCCTTTAAAAAATTTTTAGTGCATTTACATGTGATGGATATAGGTGAATAAAGTTTGTGTAGATGAACAAATCAAGGTGGCCTCTTAAAGTAAGCTGCAGATGGAGAATGGGGATGGGGAACATATTTCTCCTATCACAATCCTCATCCTACCCACACTATTAGTGCATAAGGCATAAGTCAAACAATGCCAATTATTCCTATCCTGGGCTTGTTTTTCCAGGTCTTTTATATTAAGATGTAATAATGCCACTTCAGCCATTACTGTCTATGGCAGGGGTGGGCAAACTTTTTGGCCCAAGGGCCATATCTGTGTAGGGAAATTATATGGCGGGCCATCAATGCTCATTAAATTGGGGGTTGGGGTGTGGGAGGGGGTGTGGGTTCCAGCTGGGGGTGTGGGCTCTGAGGTGGGGCCAGAAATGAGGAGCTCAGGATGCAGGAGGGGCTCCAGGCTGGAGAATGAGGTTGGGGTGCAGGGAAGGTGAGGGCTCCAGCTGGGTGTGTGGGCTCTGGAATGGGATGAGGATGATGTGCTGGGGTGCAGGAGGGTGCTCTGGGCTGGGACCGAGGGGTTCGGAGAGTGAGAGAAGGATCAGGGGTGGTGCAGATGGTTGGAGCACAGGAGGGGGTCAGGGGTGCAGGCTCTGGGAGGGTCTTACCTCAAGCAGCTCCCAGAAGCAGCAGCATGTCCCCACCTCCAGCTCCTACGTTGAGGCACAGCCAGGCAGCTCTGCGCACTACCCCGTCCCCGGGCGCCACCTCTGCAGCTCCCATTGGTCGTGGTTCCCGGCCAATGGGAGCTGTGGGGGCAGCACTTGAGGCAGGGGCAGCATGTGGAGCCCCCTGGCTGCTCCTATGCGTAGGAGCAAGAGCGGGGACATGCTTCTGCTTCTCGGAGCCTCACGGAGCAGAGCAAGCCCCTGACCCTGCTCTCCAGCAGGAACTTGAGGGCAGGATTAAAATGTCTGGAGGGCCGGATGTGGCCCTTGGGCTGTAGTTTGCCCACCCTTGGTCTATGGAGTGTGCCTCTAGGCTAGCCTTTGCATCGCTTGCCATGGGGTCACCAAGAAACATTTATTTATGTAGTTTGTCAGGCTTTCCTAAAATGTCACATCTCTTCTTCTGTACTACTTGTATTGTGGTATGTCATTATGCCTATTATAGGACTTTTTTGTTAGTTATTCCATTAGTCCTTTTTACTTTGAATGTTCCACAAACACCTGCATTGAAAGCTGTTCAGTTTGCATTGGATAGACTTATAATTTTTCCTGGACTCTGCTCCATATGAATGATTCTTTGGATGTTGCTTCTCAAGTTCTTAAGTTTGGTGGTTTTGCTAATCACATTGGACTTCCACATTGTATTGAGTTTTTGAAATATAATGCTTGCTTTATCTATTTTGGACGTATCATGAATGATGCTATCCGGGTAAGTACATTTATTAATGGTTTTCAAGGCTTTATCTTCAAATAGATAAAATCATTGGTAGGCAAATTAATTGTAATAACTTCCATCTTTGATTTATCAATAAAACCTACTTGCTTGGCAGAATTTGCAAGACCATCTATCTTTCACTGCATATCTTCAATTGATTTACTTATAACACCAGATGTCATTTGCAAAATTTGTCTCCAAGCTCACTGTCTGTCTATACAATACCCATTTTCCCTACTGACTTGCATAACAAAGTCAATAATGACTCCAAACAAAATGGAGGACAAGATACAACCTTGCCTGATACCAGTCTTAACACCAAACCAGTCCATTTCTGGTTTATCTTTACTGCACATGAATTTGAATGACTTTGTTGGGGACTCCATGGATTTGTGTGATATCACAGTGATTATCTACACTATCAAGTGCCTTCTGACAATCCACAGAATTCAGGACTACTGGCAGCTGCTATTCTTTGCTTTCCTCTATGATATTACACAGGATGATAGTTTGTACTACAAAAGATCGATTTATTCCGTTATCCCTATATTCCCCTTTTCATTGTTTATCTCCCTTTGGTCCTAAGTCATTGACCAGAATTAATTGAGCATGTTTTCTTTCTGCAATAGCATTCCAATTGAAATTGCTAATCCATTCTTCCTTCCTACCTTTGCTACATCCCAGAATGGTCTCTGATTTAAGATTTGCTAATGGCTTCCCATGCCTTTTCTACATCATAAAAAACTGTTTCTGCTATATTTGAAAGTTGAAATTCAGAATAATTCCTTTATATATTTTCCCCACAAGTTTAAAGATGTTAATCATTCTTGTGATCTTCACTGGTAATTTCTTTGATTTTTTGATTTATGAAATATTAACTCTAATTTGATGTGAAAATAAAAGACAATGGAAAGCAGCACAGCTCCCATCACCTTCTGTTGAAAACGCAGGGAGGACAACCTGCCCCCACCCGTGATCTGTGGTGTTGCCATTAAAAGTGTAGGGAGAGCAAAGTTTTCAAGCCACAGACAGCATAAAACCTTGGAAAGGCAGGCTTGCTTTCAGTCTTACCACCAAGAGGCCTCTTCCCTGATCTTTAGAAGAACATTTCAAGGTAGGAGGTGGTTTTTAATCTCTTGTTCTGTTTGCGGAGGCTAAGGGTTGCTACTTCATGCTAGATTTGGGAATGGTTTTGTGAGGTGGACAGCTGTTCACTGAGAACTGGCCTGAGACTCTTTCACATAAGAAAATGAGAACGGCAACTTGGCTTTCAGAAGTCAGCACTGCTGGCAAGAATGTTGCTTAGCAGAAATAGGCCAAAGAGGCCAGGTTTTGGTTTTGCAAATCACCTTTGGCCAGGTTTCAGCTTTCCAAAATCAAGGATTTATTGATATGAATCTTCATTTGGAGGAAGTTAAATAAAAAGATCCAGTTTTGGCCATCTCTGGTTCTTCTTACAAGATTTTTACAGTGAGCTTGAATGTTGATAAAGGAAGAGCAAGATGGGTTGGTGCTAATAGCAAATGAGGATATGTCAGTTCTGTTTTGGAGAATGGGAAAAAGAGAAGCAATAGTTGAGAGGTAGCTGTAAGCAGTGACCAGTGTTCACTGAGATCTGTGTGTGCCTGTAGAAATAGTCAGCCTCCATTCATGAATGTCTCTTGGCTGCCAGTGTTTTTTGTGTGAGCAATAAGCCTAAATCTTCTTTTACTCAGTTTCCACCATGTAAAGTGTTTACTACTGAATAGGGTTCTTAGCTCTTATAGTTTTGATGCTGTATGCAACTGTACATCTCCTTCCGTTCACACATTCCGGTGCTGACTTAAAAGCCATTGTGTTTGCAAAAAAATCTCATGCTAATTGCCAGCCTTAAATATTTATCTGCATTATGCTTCCCTTCTTCCAAAGGTTGGGTTTTAAAACGTTTATCGATATTTTATGCTGCTGATTTTGTTGTAGAAGTGTAACCATTGATTTGAATGTTTTAAACTAAAGACAAAGGAGTGTAATTTTTCAACAATAGTAATTATTTCCTAATAATTAGAGTTGGGTACTTAAAAATAAATAATAGTAGATTGAGAAAATGATAACTGGAAGCTTTTGTAATTAAAATGACTAACAGTGGATCATAAACAGCAGCAGCTATAAATGGAGGAAGCCACAAGACACATCTGTATGGCACTTTTGGAAACACAAATCTATTTCCGGTTAAACAGACGCTATCAGAATTATTCTTCTATTTCAAAGAAAAAAGAAATTAGCCGTGTAGAGAAGGGAGTGAGATTTCTCTTTCTCCCCCCTCAGCCTCCTGGGGCATATCTTCTCTTGATGATTGTGTATGGCCCAGGCTTTAATACCTACTCTTTTCTAACACCTGTGACTGGAGTTGTCCTCTCCATGAAAGAGAGGAGAAAAAGGAAGAGAAGGAGGCATCTATAAAGCTAATGTCAGTTGTTTATGAACTGGCTACTAGGCCAGGAGGTGTTTGTGGAGCAAATTGCTGTTAATTCCTCTTCCACACCCTTGAGGTCTCAAGAGCATCACTTTGGTGACTTGCCTAAGTTCCATGAATGCAACGAACAAGGGATGTGGGCTCCATCTGAAAGTATGTCTCCAATGTCCCAGAATACACTACTGTTACTGATACACTGGGAAGGCCCTTTTCCCTGTTAGTTCTATTTATCCCTAGATAATATTTCCCTAACCTGCCTCACATGGGTGTTGTGAGGATAAATACATTAAAGATTGTTAAGCTCTCTGAGACTGCAGTAATGGGAGCCATGTAAGTACCTGAGAGACAGATTTCTTCCGCTACATGAAGAGATGTTTGAATTCAATGCATTAATTTGCCAGCAGTTTCACAACTATGCTAAACCAACAAACTATGGAATTTAGTTTTAGTTGTACATAATATGTTGAACAAACTAGGAATAACACCTCAAATTCGACAGATTTAAAATTTATGGGCCTAATTCTCTACCAGCTTGCATCTTGTATAAGTTACTTCCACCCAAACAAATTGGGTATAAAACACTTTCATTCAGATTTGGTGACATTTTACACCTCCTTCTCACGTTGTCAGTGGTTACATAAGGTGCAAGACAGTGAGGAATTGGAGTGAGACCCCCATATATTTAATTTTCTATTCAGTATGCTAGAGGGATGTGTGTGTGAGAGAGATCATCAATATTGTGACCCAGATTCTGATCAGTTACACCAGAATTAAAGGAATTACTGTAGAATAACTGAGATCAGAATCATTTACTGAACCTGCCCACAGTGTCCAATCTCTGAAATGATCATTTCTCACTTAAATTAGCAAAGCAGACTTTCTCAGCCTGCTGTTTTTCATTGCATTCTCCCATTTTATTTTGACTTGTTAAGCTAGTGGTACCCTTTGTCTGGTGCAAAAGGGTACAATATTGTTGAAGACCTCCTGTCACATTCATATTCTTCACTTCCTATGCTTCCCATTTCTATTCTCTTCATAGCCCCTTCCCCTCCCTCTCTTTCTGTGTCTTCACTTTTGTCTTTCTCCTTCCTCAGTTATTTCTTTCCAGAAAACAAATTTTAACACAAGTATTGCCCATAGTGTGAACAATGTTTCTTTTACTGTAATGTTTTTATTTGTATGGGTTCTGGGCCAGATCCTCAGCTGGTGTAAACTGAAGTCAGTGGTGGTAGGCCTGTTTACATCAACTAATAATTTGGCCCTCTGTTGATGTTACATCACCCTACAGCTAGCATTCATTCTTTCTTTTATTCCGATTACCAATGTAACATGTTCTGAAAATCTCCATCCTTGGAGATTTTTCAAGAGCAGGTTAGACAAACACCTGTCAGGGATGGTCTAGATAATGCTTACTCCTGCCTTGAGTGTAGGGGACTGTAATAGATGACCTCTTGAGGTCCCTTCCAGTCCTGTGATTCTATGAAAATGACCAAAATCTTCACCACACCACCCTGTCAAATCCTTACCATCCACACATGCACTTCTCTCTCATCTTTTCTATATACAGGAGACCTGTGAGGTGAGGTTTTAAAATCTAATAGAGCAATGGCTTTTTGGCTAAAAATATATAGTAACTATTCAATATCTGATAGAGGATGTATCAGAGGGCTACCTATTGCACATGCAGGGGCGGAGACTTGATGAAGTAATAGGTCTTTCCCATCACTGACTTCCTATACTATTAGTCATGTCATATCTTTGTGTCCGACATGTTTATTACTGTGGTGCATGGACCAGTAGTATCCACATTTCCCTTGCTAGTGGTCTGTGAAGAGGTGCTGGTCATATGGTGCTGGCTTTCCTCCCCATTTCTGGTTATTATATTGCCTTTAAGGCTCTGTCTATGCTAAGGAAATATGCACAGGTGCAACTACAAACCCCTCATGTAGATGCACCATAAGACTAAATTTAGGTCCACCAGTGTGAATTTCCTTCATGCAGACAGGACTAAAGACCACTATAACTTTCCTAATATTACTGCTCCGTGCAAGCCATAGCTGTGGCTGCTTCTGGGAAGTTATGTGACCCCTGTGATTACAAACAGCAGGGAAGATGGTTCATGCAATCATGAATGGGAGAGGAGGTGTCCATGAAATCATATGTCTGTTAAGCTATGGTCCACAGCAGGAAAATTTAGGAGCTCTTAGCCCTGGTCTACACTACAAAATTACTTCAGGATAACTACATCACTCAGGGGTGTGAATAATCCATAACCCTGAGAGACGTAGTTATACCAACCTAAGTGCTGGTGTAGACAGCGCTATGTCAGCAGGACAGCTTCTCCCGCCAACATAGCTACCATCTCTTGCGGAGGTGGAGTTATTAAGATGACGGAGAGCTCTCTCCCATCAGCTTAGAGTGTCTTCACCAGATGCACTACAGTGGTGCAGCTGCATCTGTGTAGCTGAGCCAATGTAAATTTCTAGTGTAGATCTGCCGTTAGTTAGAAAAGCAATGGCAGGAGGGAGGGGAGGAAACAACGGAGAAATTAGATCAAATGCAGAACACAAACTAACCTAGATAAAACCCAAATCCCAAGAATATGCTAACTTAAATATGAAGTCAGTGAGGTTGCAAATATGTAATCAAGAGCAGAATTTAGCCCTTTTGTTTTGATAGGTGGAGGCTGGCCCATTGACTGCATTACATGTGATTGCAAATATATTTTTGAGTAATCCAAGTGAAGTATTTTGCTTCAAGGAGATTCTGTAAAGACTCAGATTTTGAAGCAGGTGTAGGTCTTTCAGTAGCTTCATCATTCCTTTATGGAAAGGATCAAAATTTCCTTTTGAATTTTTTGGGCCAGTGACAGGCTGGCAGTGAAGCTTTAGGCATTTCTTTTTTTGAAGAATTCTTTGAAAAACCTTCCAATAGTAAAAGAAGGGTGTCAAAGTTAATATAAAAGTTCCACATTGAGATACTATCCCTTTACTATAGTTTTGCTTTGAAGCCACAGTGTTAATTTTCAGCACATGAATAATTTTGAGTGTCATCAATGGTGGTGTCCTTTCACTTAATAAATCTCTCTTTCCCTCGTGTGATATTTTCATTTTCTTCTAGTCATAATATGGGCCACTGTAATTTTCACTTTAAAATTTTTGAGCATGAAGATCTTTTGTACACTAGCAATTCTTGTACTTTTCGTTTTGGGTAATGTTTACTTACTAGTTGCTTTTTGCTATGTTTGCCTCCTTGATATAGCGAGCTCCCGAACTGCCCCCACAGACCCCAGTGCCTCCTCTCCATAGAGTGGGGCCAGGAACAGAGCCCTGGGTCAGGGAGCTGGGTGGCAGTGACCCTGGACCCCTGTTGTGTGGGGCCGGGCAGCAACCCCAACCCGCTGGCCCCTGCTGTGCGGGACCAGGTGACAGGGCAGCTGGGTGGCAGCCCGAGCCCAGACCCAGACCCCGTGGGGCCAGCCATGCTGGGCTGGGCAACCTAGACCCCATTGCGCCAGGCAGCCAGGAACCTGGACCCAGCCGGGCAGCCCTTAGCACACAGCTGGGCCGCAGCTGTGTACTAATTGAGCTGCATGCAGCCCATGGACCGCGGGTTGAGAACTCTTGTTCTTTCAAGTGTAACAACACTGACAACAATGAAGCTACAGCAAGGATTAATTTGATCCGGTAACTGTGTATGCACAATGCCAACTGTAGTCTGGGGAGTCTGTCCATCAGTTTGGGGACAAAAATAAGCCACGCCCAACTCTATTTTAGCCTTCTACGCAGGTTGTTTCATTCCTCTGCCACACAAATGCAAGAAACATGGAAAAGTAACAGAAGTGATAGTCCTGACCTGGACTACTATAGCAGGTCCTCTAATCCGTGTAGCTCACAGTTCACGGCCCTTCCTTTGGTAAAGGGGGACCGCATGGCCAATCTGCCCTGCTGCTGCTGCAGCAGAAATCAGAGGCAGAAGGATGGAGGGGAAGGCAGTGGCAGTTGCTGCTCAGGGAACTGTTTATCTCTTCTGGCCCTCAACCTCTTACAGAGTTGGGTCCTCACTTATATTTTCCAGCTGGGAATCAGAGCCAATCATTTGCTGCTGCTTAGATGGATGAGCTGGTTCCCAACACCTGCCTGCCAGGCTTCTCCTTAGGCCAGGGCTTGCTGCTCTCTGGGTCTGCAGGCTCTTAAAGGGGATATATTGGGCCAAATTCCTCTCTCAATTATAAATCATGGACATGGGGAAGCCCTCCTTCGTGTGGATCCTGGGAGGCATGAGTCTCTCCCCACAATCCATGTTTATCATTCTGCAGGGTCTACCATAGAAGGCAGCATGCTTCCGAAAAGCATCGCAGCCCTAGCAAATCAATATTATTCAAAGATGCATTTGTTCCGGAAACAGGCATTCTAGGGAAAATGCTCAAAAGAATTTTGGAATGTAGTACTCATTCATTTAGAGGTAGGCAGAATATATGACCTACCCATGAGCCATAAAACACCCTTGTGTTATCCAGCTTAGAGTAAATATGAACCCTATGTTTTAGAAAGGAAGAGGTTTGCCTTTAATTTAAAGGATGGCTCATTTTCAGCTTACCCTCAGGAGGATGCCATTATTTTACCTCTCTCTTACCTTTCAAAAGCTATAAATCAAATTCCATTGTGCTAGTAAGCAGAATTTTTAAAGGATAATTTGGAGGAAGGATTCCAGGTGCTTTGCAATAAAAAAAAAAACAAATTTATAATTACAAACACTACAATCTATAATTGGCATTTCTTTCTTCACAAAGCATGTGTTGCGTATCTAGGATTCATGCTATCTAATATGAATTTGTCCATACTATGTGTATATCTTTTGATTTTTATGGCAAGGAAAATTACTTTTCCTGTAGCTAGAACTTGATCCAAAATATATTCATACACTACATCCTCACAACAGAGCTCTTGAAAGAATAGAAAATGCAAGATAAAGCAAGTGAGTGACACATCCAGGTTGGGAGAGAGCTGGCTCTCTAGCCCATTAGTAATGTTAGAAGTTGCCTTTTGAAAAGTCAGTCTTCACCAGTAATTACTGCTCAGTGGTAACTGAGAAAGCTTGTCTCCACTTACTGGGGGATCAATGCATGGCGATCAATCCACTGGGGGTTGATTTAGCAGGTCTAGTGAAATTGACTGTAGATCGCTCTCCCATCGACTCTGGTACTCCACTGGAATGAGAAGCATAAGGTAAGTCGACAGGAGAATTTCTCTCATCAACCCAGCATGGTGTAGACACAGCAAAAGGCTGACCTCAGCTACGTTGATTCCAGCTGCATTATTCACGTAGCTGGAGTTGCGTAACTTAGGTCGACTGAGCCCCATAGTGTAGACCTGCCTGAAGGTTGCCAACTTTCTAATAGCAGAAAACATAACACCCTGCCCCTGCCCACCCCTTCTCTGAGGCCCCACTCACTCCATCGCTTGTTCACCCCCATCCTCCCTCACTCACTCATTTTCACCAGGCTGGGGCAGGGATTGGGGTGTTGGAGGGGGTGATGGCTCTGGCTGGTGGTGTGGGCTCTGGGGTGGGGTCAGGGATAAGGGGTTTGGGATGCAGGAGGGGAACCAGGGCTTGGCCAAAGAGTTTGAAGTGTGTGTGTGGGGGGGGCTTCAGGCTGGGGCAGGGGGTTGGGTGCAGGAGGGGATGAGGGCCCCGGCTGGGTGTGCAGGCTCTGGGGTAGGGCCAGGGATGAGGGGCTTGGGGTTCAGGAGAGGGCTCTGGGCTGGGCAGTTTGGCCTAGGGGTTCGGAGAGTGGGAGGGGGCTCAGGCTGAGGTAGGGGGTTGGGGTATGGGATGGGGTGCGGGCTCCATGAGGGAGTTTGGGTGGGGGCAGAGGGTTGGGGTGTAGGAGGGGGTTGGGGCACGGGCTCCGGGTGGCGCTTACCTCAGGTGGCTACTGGAAGTGGCTGGCATGTCCCTCTGGCTCCTGAGAGCAGCAGCGCTGGCGCGCAGGGCAGGGGCAGCACGTGGAGCCCTGTGGCCATCCCTCCACCTAGGAGCTGGAGTGGAGAATGGGGTGCAGGAGGGGGTGACTGCTCCAGCTGGGGGTGCGGGCTCGGGGGGGGGCCCAGAAATGAGGGATTCAGGGTGCAGGAGAGGGCTCCAGGCTGGGGTAGGTGATTGGAGTGCAGGGGGGTGCCTCTGGTGTGGGGCCGGGGACACAGGCGCCGACTTTTCAAAAGTGCCAGAGATGCCCCATCCCCGGCTCTACCCCCATTCCACCCCTTCTCCCAAGGCCCCACCCTGCCTCCTCCCGCTCCACCCCCGCTCCTGCTCTACCCCACCCAGTCCCTCTCCCTCCCCCAAGCACGCCACATCCTCACTCCTCCCCCCTCCCTCCCAGCCTCCTACATGCTGTGAAACAGCTGTTCACGGTGGGCGGGAGGGAGGGGGAGGCGTTGATCCGTGGGGTTCACTGGTGGGTGGGAGGTGTTGGGGGGAGGTGCTGATAGATGGGCTGCTGGTGGATGCTAAGCACCCATCATTTTTTCCCCGTGGGTGCTCCAGCGCTGGAGCACCCACGGAGTCGGCACTTTTATGGCCAGGGATGAGACAATACAAAGGAGCATAAACTCTGGCAAGGCAAGTATGAAAATATAATTAGGCAGGCCAACAAAGAATTTGAAGAGCAACTAGCCAAAGACTCAAGAAGTACCAGCAAAAACTTTGTTTGGCCCTGCTTCTAATGTACTTAAAAAAATCAGTGGGACCACTTAATGATCAAGGTGCTAACGGACCACTCCAGGAAGATATGGCCGTTGCAGAAAAGCTAAATGAATTATTTGCATCAGTCTTCACTGCAGAGGATGTGAGGAAGAGTCCCACATATGAGCCATTCTTTTTAGGTGATAAATCTGAGATACTACCCCAGATTGAGGTGTCAATACAGGAAGTTTTGTAGCAAACTGATACATTTAACAATAATAAATCATTGTGACCAGATGGTATTCATCCAAGAATTCTGAAGGAACTCAAATATGAAATTGCAGGACTGCTAACTGTGGTATGTAATCTATCATTTAAATTGGCTTCTGTACCAGATGACAGAAGGATAGCTAATGTGACACAAATGTTTAAAAAGGCTCCAGATCTGATCCTGACAATTACAGGCTGGTAAGCCTGATTTCAATACTGGGCAAAATGGTTGAAACTATAGTAAAGAACAAAAAGCCTAACTTCAGTACCAGGCGTATGGTTAAAACTATAGTAAAGAACAGAATTATCAGACACACAGATAAACACGATTTGTTGGGGAAGAGTCAATGTGGCTTTTGGAAATGGAAACCATGCCTCACCAATCTACTAGAATTCTTTGAGGGGGTATGTAAACATATGGACAAGGGTGATCCAGTGGCTATAGTGTGCTTAGGCTTTCAGAAAGCCTTGGACAAGGTCACTCTCTAAAGGCTTTTATGCAAAGTAAGCAGTCATGGGATAAGAGGGAAGGTCCTCTCAGGGACCAGTAACAGATTAAAAGATTGGAAACAAAGGGTAGGAATCAATTATCAATTTTCAGAATGGAGAGAGGTAAATAGTGGTGTTCTCCAGGGGCCCAGTACTATTCAACATATTTATAAATGATCTGAAAAAAGGGGTAAACAGTGAGGTGGCAAAATTGGCAGACTATACAAATTACTAGTGATAAGTCCAAAGCTGACTGCAAAGAGTTACAAAGGGATCTCACAAAACTGGGTGATTGGGCAACAAAATGGCAGATGAAATTCAGTGTTGATAAATGCAAAGTAAAACACATTGGAAAAATGGAATCCAAACTATACATACCAAATGATGGGGTCTAAATTAGCTTTTACCACTCAAGGAAAAGATCTTGGAGTCATTGTGGATAGTTCTCTGGAAACATTTGGTCAATGTGCAGCGGCAGTTCGAAAAAGCTAACAGAATTTTAGGAAAGGGATATACAGTAAATATCATAATGCCACTGTATAAATCTATGGCACACCCACACCTTGAATACTGCATGCAGTTCTGGTCACCCTGTAGACCCAGCTTGACATAAGTAACTTGCCTCATTTCTCAGTGGGCATAATTGGTAAGGTGAATGGAAGGTTAAGTTGTAGATAGGGGCTTGACAAACAGTATGCTGGAGTCAGGATGTCTGTGCTAGCTAAGATAAGCAGTAACTCTCTGATGCTAGGGACTATGCACAAGATAAACCTGTAATATAAAAATTGGCTTCCACATGAACAGAGCATGCTGTGCAGGGATTGGTTCCTGCAAAGAAAACAAGCCAATCCAAAAGTGAGTGATTTAATGTATAGCAAATGCAATGTAATGTGTCAATGTATATAAAGGAAGAGGTGGTCTGTGTAACTTTGGATGTGTGATACGCCCTATACCAACCCCCTGCGCTTGAGTCTGATCAACTGAGTGTCTCTTTGCTGTATGCAAAATAAAGGAACCTGAGTGACTAAATCTAGAGTTGAAATGAGTGTTTTGGATCCCAGAGAACTGGATAAAGTGTTGTCCCAGAACAGGACAAGGTGTCTGAATAAGGATAAGCCAAGTAGAAAAAGTCTTGGAGGGAATCCTAACATACCTCATCTCAAAAAAGATATATTGGAATTGGAAAAGGTACAGAGAAGGGCAACAAAAATGATTAAGTGTAAGGAACAGCTTCTGTATGAGGAGAGATTAAAAAGACTGGGACTTTTCAGCTTGGAAAAGAGATGACCAAGGGGATATGATAAAGTCTATAAAATTGTAACTGATGTGGAGAAAATGAATAAGGAAGTGTTATTTACTCCTTCAGAACACAAGAACCAGAGGTCATTGAATGAAATTAATAGGCAGCAGATTTAAAACAAACAAAAGAAAGTACTTCTTCATACAACACATAGTCAACTTGTGGAACTCGTTGCCAGAGGATGTTGTGAAGGCCAAAACTATAACAGGGTTCAAAAAAGAATTAGATAAGGTCATGGAGGATAGGTCCATCTGTAGCTATTAGCCAAGATAGTCAGGGATGCAACCCCATGGTCTGCGTGGCCTTAGCCTCTGATTGCCAGAATCTGGGAATGGACGACAGGGGTTGGATCACTCGATGATTGCCTGTTCTGTTCATTTCCTCTGAAGCACCTGGCATTGGCTACTGTCAGAAGACAGGATACTGGGCTAAATAGACCCAGTATAGCCATTTTCATGTTCTTACAACATTTTAAACTGTATTGAGACTATGGACAGAGTTAAGATGGATGGTACTATTATGCTGGACGGTATTTACAGCTGTTACCAACTGGTTCTTTGATCCATAGACAGTTACAGCACTGACTTCAAAAGTTATTAAGTTATCGATGTCATGTTGTCTGGAGTGTCTCACGAGCATGAGTACCAACCTCAGGGCAGACTGAAGAAGCAGGGCACAAACCCCAGACTGATTGTGAGTTCTATACTTAGATTTCACCAACCAAGTATCAAGAGTGAACTCCTCAACCACTATTACAGCCTAAACATGAAGTCACAGACAGTCCCCTTGGGTACTCTGGTCTGTTTCACCAATCAGGTAAACTTGCCTTTGTGACACTAAAAATCACAATATTCAGGTTAGGACCAGTCACTTACCCTACGTCAATTGCACCTTAGATCCTATACCAAAGACAATGCTTGTAGCCAATACTATAATAAATTAACTAGAGATTTATTAGCCAAGAAAAATAAACTAGTTATTTACAAGGTTAAAATAGGTAAACATACACACACAAATGAGTTAGTCTTAGGTTCCAAAAGGTGGAAGAAGTGTCTATAATAAGCATGGTCTAGAAGTCCTTTAGGGCTAACCCCAGCCAAGCACTGGGGATCCCCTTGCTTTTGCTTAGAAATTTTGCCCTCCCAAAGTTCAAGCAGCATAGAGACCCAGTTCCTTCTTGTCAGGGATTTTTTAGTCCCATCCCCCAGAATTCAAGCTGATGGAAGGAGCCTGCCATCACCTCTTCATGGGTGTGGGAGGAGTAATTAACGAAGTCTTTTGTCCTCTGATGTTCTACAATGGCTTGCATGGTGTCTAAAGACCTTTCGTTGGGCAGGAAGTGACACTTCTTGTAGAAAACTAGTATTTCATATTTGATAATGATTCTCTTCTGACTTGGAGCAAACACTTAAATACTACTTTATAACATGGGATAGAAGTATCATAAGTGAGATTAATGAATGCGGCAACTCACAAGCATTTCATAAAGTCTAAACATATTTTTGTAAATCTATTACCTATTTTAGCAATACTAACACACAGGTGAGCCAGACTGGTTTCCAGTTACACATTTGTCACTGTTCAGTGAGGCCTAGGGCCTGGGCATGAGCTGGCACCTGGTCTAGCAGTTTCACAATAGACATACAGACAAAATGGAAAAATGCCATCAAGTTTAGTATAGGACCTCTCTTTGCTTGGCCAATTATAATATGCTATTTCTCAAACAATACAATTGAATATACAAATTTTCTACCCCCTCAGGGCCTGATTCTCACAGGTATTTAGCATAGTTTTCTACGGGAGTTGCAGGTTCTCAGCATCAGTCAGGATGAGGCTCTTTGATATTCATATGTCTATTTTTTTACGTTTACCATAATTTCATTGTCAGAATGTTTTACTAGGCCTTCCATTCACTGAGGTTCCTTATATGTCAAGTTCTCACCTCTCTAAAATGCATAATTTAATTATATGTACTATGGGCGACTATTTGAAACACAGGTACCTAAATAAATGGTCTGAAATCAATAGGTGCTCCAGGGACTTAGGTGCTAAAGTATGGATTTAGAAACCTAACTTTACACACCCAGGATTGAAAATTTTAGCGTAAGTCACCCAACGAAAAGCTGCTTCAGGGAGGGGTTTGAAGATAGTTACTCGGGCTGAAATGAGATAATTTCAGTTAATGTTGTCAGCTGTATGTGGCTATCTCTGGGGAAGACCACTTTGGCCAAAACATCTTTGTTTTTTGTCGTCTTTTCATGAAATCTATATTGATCAATAAGTGTAGGATAATGTGAATTGATTTTTTTTTATTACAGTGTATAGCAGGAAGTCATTGTTAGAAGTTAGTATCTACAGCTCCCAGGACTGATTTAAAAAAAAAAAATCATTACAAAAATCTATACATGGTCTGCTACTGTAGCCATAAATTGCAGGGGGAAACTAATATCTTGACTACTTTTCCTTTGAATTACTCCGTTAGTTATTCTTTATTAAAGTAGGCATGTGATTAAAATATAGCTCTGGGTGATGTAATTGTTGGTCAAAACAGAACGCCAATGCATTCAGCTTTCAGATCCCATTACGCAGCTATGGCTTAACTGTTATTTTAAGCATATGCTAAGATAGGAGCCAAAACCTGAATGCTGCTAATAGTTAGCGAATGCTGCAAACATCTTGCATGAATATTCATTTTAAATACATGTGCTTTTTCTGAATTTGAACCTCTTGTGCATTTGCTTTCTGTAAATAGTCTAGCAAATGAGATTTTACTAGTTTGAGAGTCTGAAAGATATTTTATTGAGATCAACACTGGAGTGACTGGATGAAATGCTGTGGCCTGTGTTTTACACGAGGTCAGACAACATGATGTGATGGTTCCTTTTAGCCTTGAAATCAATGAATAATCCAAAAGGGAGATGGGACAGGAGATCTAGTGAATCATGGAAGCAGCATTGTAGACTCTCAGTAGCTGGTGGATGTGGGAAGTTCTGCTGTCTTTTCTTTGCAGAGATCAGTTAGGTTGTGATTAATCAGAGGAAAAATTTTTTGTGCTTAAATGTAAGATTTGTAAAGTGTTTGATCCCTGAAATGTTATGAGAATGTAATTGTGTGTGAAGTTTGTGTTTAAAGTGACTGTGGGTCTTCAGTGGCAGGCAACCAAAATACTAGACACCAAAGGAGAAAATTCAGCAAGGGCTTTTATTTTTAAATGTTTCTTCTGGAAAAGTTAGTAAAATACTAACAAACATCATGCCAAATTCAGTTATCTGAAAAAAATAGTGTTAAATTTCCAAACTAAGGTCAGTCAGAATATGGTGAAATAGAGGGATTTTAATGCTGGTTTAAATGCAAATCTCAGCACAACTTGTAGAATGGAGTCACTGCTGACCTCTTCATAATACAACATTCATACCCTATATAGCAGTGAATTGACCAGTGGGTCTGCATGTTACTGCCCTCTATGAGATACAGTCAGAACTGTTCAGGTTTGCATTATAGATTTAGCGCAACTGGGCTTTCTGGGCAGGAGGACCTGGATTTTCTCCTGTTCTGTTTGTTTGTTTTTTACTGGAGCCCCTAGAATGCAAAACCGAGATTGTGACTCCATTGTGCTGGGCACTGGACATACACATAATAATTCTTCCTTTTTCCATCTTACTATCCCTGTTTTATAAATGGGGTACTGAGGCAGAGAGAGATTAAATAACTTGCTCAGGAAGGCCTTGGCAGAATAAAGAATGGAACTCAGATCTCCTAAGTTTCAAGCTACTACATTTTTCTCCAGGCTGTCATGAGGCTGCTTCTGTGTGTGCAGACATGTCCTGCATTTTTAGACTGTCACTTATTATTTACTCAAGCTCTGTATTCCTCTAAATTAACCCATGGACACTGAAAACTTTCTCCCATGTGTTCGCACGACACTGACATATGGCCCAATTTATTGCTGAGCACATTATTAGTTGATCACTGACATTCCCACCCTTTTTTGGGAAGGTATACAATGTGCTCACACATTTATAACAGGTTTACACCTAACATATGTATGGACTATTTTATGAACATCTGTTTGTGAATGCCAGCATGTTCCCTGTCTTTAATCACTCATTGGTGCATGTAATTTAGAAAATTTAGCCCTCGGGATTTTCCATATGAGTGACTGAAGAGCAAACAGAAAGGGTGGGGGTTTTTTTTTTGTTTGTTTTTGTTTTTTTAAAAAAGAAACCATTGCTACCATTCATCCACTTAATGTGATCCCACTACTTTGTGCTCTGCTGGGTTATGTCATAGGTCCTTCTAACATCCATTCAGATAAACTATTTGAGAATTAGTTTGGGTAAACTAGTTGGGCTCCAGTTCAGCACCTATGTACTTACCTAACTTTAACCACGTGCATAGTCCCACTGAAATAATTGCTTAGCATCTTTTCATATCTAGTACATCTCTGATGTGCAATCCAGAAATCCAGGATCTGCAGTATAGATGGTTAGAATGTTCATCTAACTTTAGGATGTTCATGTGATCCAGCTTTTGGCTATGTTATTCTTCTGGGCCTGATCTACTGAGAAAGTGAATCCATTACAGCTCCTGATTATGGGACCCTATCTCAGCTATAGATGCTTATGCTTTTAATTCTGGAGATCCTTGATTTAATACCCAGTGCCAGTCACAATGGTGGTTGTCATGTTATAGTGGTGTCAATTAAGTGTGTGTGGAGGGGAGGCAAAGTTCCTCCTCCCCAGTTTTCCACTGCTGAGAGTTCTATAAGCCGCCCAGCCAATAAGCCATGGCCCGATCACTTTCAAGTCCTGTACTAAATCAGTATGGCTGCTGCTGTTGCAGCCCAGAGAATTGCTCCAGCTGTGTGGTCACACCACCACTGAAATCTGACCCAGGTGCCCCTGCATACAGACAGGGGCGGCTGGGTCAAATATCTGTGAGTAGCATTGCGACCTGGTGCACAGGGTTGTCACACCACTGAAATTTCACCTATCCACCCACCTCTGTCCAGATGGAGGGGAAGCTGAGCCAAATGGTGTTGTGACCTGGAGCACAGGGAGTCTGTAACTGTACAGCGGAGCACATGGGAGTCTGCTGAGAACTTGACTCCTGGGGGCACTGGCTCATGCATTGTGTGAGTAAGAGGGAAGGGGTGGCAGGAAATTAGTGGGGATTGGAATAGGGTCCCTGCTAGAGGGTGGGAAGAACTGGAGTTTGTCCCCTCACCCTAAGAAATATCTGAATAGGTGTCACTGTTACGTTAGCACACACGGTCATCAAGATCACTGATCAAATTTCATGGATGCAATGTGTACATCACCACTCTGCAAATCCACAGGCCTCTGAGGTAGAGTACTTATGTTTAGCTGACACTAGCTGGTCAGTAAGTGAAACTATGAATACACTGAGCTTTATTCAGTAATAAAATGGGATTCATACATTATTCATCTAATATTATTTGCCCACTGATAGAGCTGGCTGAATAATGGCAAAAAGTATTTGCTAATAATTTATTCAAAGTAAAATGCCAAAATTCATTGGATGAATTATTCACAATGAATAATCTGACCAGCCCTATCAGCGTAGCGTTTATCCTCTATTGAACACTAGAACTGAGCTAAGAACTGATTGGTTTTGGTACACTGGGAGGTCTGGAGAAAAAAATTAGTTAGAACCAAAACTATAATTATTAGGACTTTTCAGTGAATTGAAGAAGTTGGGAACATTTTGTTTCAGGTCAAACAAAACGTTTTGCTTTCAGATAGGGATTTTTAATCTTTTTAATTACAAACAAAGGAAACAAAATGAAAGGAGGAGGTACCCTCCTCCAATCCCATAGCTTAGTGGTTCAGCCACTCAGCTGGGATGTGGGAGAGCTAGGTTTGAATCCCAGTTTCGGAGCTGGGACTTAAACCCAGGTCTTCTCTTTCCCAGGTGAGTGCCCTGTCCTCAGGCTATTTGCTATTCTGGGGTGAGTTTTCCTCAGTTTCTCCCCTTGAAGCTGTTACACTTTATATTAAAATATTTTGGAGCAGGGACTGGCACCATTGTCTCCCCTGTCCCAGGTGAGTGCCTTAGCCACCAGGCTATGGAGTCTCTCTCTCCTGCCCAATGACTGTTTGTGTATTTTATACAGAGTGGAACAGCTTTGCAGGCGATATTAAGTGAGTCCCACACTAGAATACCCTATAGCCTGGGGGCTGGGGCTACTTCCCAGGGAGCAGAAAAACCCACATTTAAGTCTCTGCTCCCCAGACAGGCACTATGGTTTCCCTCCTCCCAGCTGAGCAGGGATTTGCATCTGTTTTTCCCCCACAGTGAAAATCCTTGTTTAAAAACTCTCCCCTCTCTGACTCCATATTGGCCACTGTGACATGGTCTTGCTTGAGGCACAAGGAGTTCTAAGACTGGCTCTGATTAAACTCCTAAAGAACATTTAAAAGTGGCTCTCTTGTGTACCAAGTAGACTAATAAAAGAGGAGAGGGAAGAATTTTCACTGAGCCTCTAAGAGAACCTTTAAGAACTTTTGTATATTTAATTTCTTAGCTGCAAACAGTACAGGAATGAAGGAAAAGACTTTGAGCCAGAGACAAAATACTAAAGAGCATTTTAAGTGCTTTTCCTCCCCACCCTACTCTTTTTTGGTGATTTATGTTGGTTAACGTATTTAAAACTAATCAAGGAAAATGAAAGATCTAAAGACAGTTTCAAAGAGGCAGCTAATACAAGTCACTACCAACAACATTGTCTCACCACTTTAAACAGGATGGTCATTTAACTTATTAGAGCAATAGTGGCATATAACACCTTCTTAACCTGAAGGAGCCCAAAGCATTTGCAGATTACTTGAATTCATTTTTTAATTGTTACACTTACCAAATACTGTGTAATACTGTGGAGAGCCAAGATTTCTGTCAAGGCTGAATCCCCACTCTGCCACTCCGAGTGCAGGACGTGGGGGCTCGCACGGATTCTAAAAATTAATACTTGTCGCTCCAGTCTTGTATTAAATGCCTAAGGTTACAGCTTGTCTCTGACCTTGGCTTGGTAAACGCTGCCACCACCCAAATGCAAAAAACCCCCTTTGAACCCAGGAAAGAGTGCTTGGGAATTCCTCACCGGGGGGGGAACCTGAAGCCCTTTCACGCTCCCTCTGGGGAAGAGCTGAGAAAGAAAACAAAGGAAATTAGCTGTGGCGACCAGCTAATAAAACAGCACACACAAACCTCTTAAGACACCAAAAATCCAATCCTGTTCTTAAAAAAGGTAAATTTTATTAAAAACAAAAAGGAAAAAAAATACATCTGGAACTTAGGCTTATTGCTAGATCTTAAAAGAAACAATTACAAAAATTAAGCACCCAAAACAGCTTTCTTGGGGGTTCAGCTTAAAGGTTGCAAGCAAACAAAAGCATCAGGGGTTAGCACAGAGGAGATCCACAAGCCAAAATAAGAAATAAACCTGATAGAGTCTAAGTAAACATTCCCTATCTAAATTATTTCTTTTAGGTATGGAAGATACTTTTTCATACCTGGTTCAAACCTTTCACAGCACTTCTGCTTATAGCATTGCTGGTCCGTGTCTCTGCAGCCCAGAGAACCCCAGACAAAGGGAAAGTTTCTTTCCCCATTTTAAAAAGTTCTAGCTTTCCCATTGGGTCTTTTGGTCAGGTACCCACTTTTTTTTTCTTTATCTGGGGGACTTTTTAACCCTTTACAGGTAAAGCAAGTAAAGAACAGCTACCAAGAGGGATTTTACAGCTAACTGGCTGGCTGGGTGTCCATCAAAGGGAGCTACCCTCCCCCCACTTTATTTATCACAACTTCCAATCGAACATTTAAATTACCCAGATTTTATGTTCTGAATTTCAGTGTAATTTGAATTTCAGTGTAATTTTTGACATTGCAGTGACATTCCTGAAAGACCTGATTAGCAATATTCCATTTTCAGCTGAAATGGGAGCTGTGGGGTCAGTTGAGTTTGTAAAAGCTGGATTCCATGAGCAGGGAAAGCAAATTCCTGGTGTCTCCTAACTGCAGAGCATTAGCACTGCAGATTACTGGCACACTGGTAATGTGGTTTCACTCGTAGTTGGGCCTATTTTGGGTGTGAAATAAGGGGGCACTGGCAGGAATGTTTCATTTCTTTACCAAAAAAAAATCATGGTAATGCATAATGCATAGGACAGTCTGATGCTACACCCTGATTCTTCATAGAAATATTATAACATGAATATGGCATAACTAAGTTATATTTGATGCAAGATGGGTCTTGTGAGATATCATTGGATAGGTTATGATTTACCAAATATGATTATTCTATTTCTATGCATGTATCATTGCTGTGTCTGAAGTTGGGAATATAAGCTCTGTATCAATTGCAAAAGTATTTGCAGCTGGAAAACACCCACCAGACAGTAAGTAATTAGCCTCAAAGGGTGATTAGGAAGAACAATAAGAATTCATATCTGGGGCGGGGGAGGGCAAAAGCTGTGAAAATCCCCCTCCACATTGAGGGAGGGGGTGATATTTATGATCTTGCACTGTACAGATCTCTTTCTACAGCACAAGACAATATTATTTTGGATTTGCACCCCAAAGGAGGTATGCACATGAGTGCGGGGTAAATCCCTGAGCTGAATCCTACAACACACAGCTGTGTCTGCAGTCTGTCTGCAGCTGGGTGTGGCTTTACCTGTGTGTGTGCTAGAGAAGACTCGAGAGCCTGGCACAGCAAGGACAAGGTGAGGAAGCCCAGGCTGGTGGAATGGGTAGGCTCAGTGGGACCCCAGCACATCCAGTGACATCCCGGACCTGGGAGGATCCAACCTCTCACAGACAGTACGTGTTTTGCTCCGGTATGGTGTGATTCTGTGTTTGGATGTGATGGTCAAATGAGGAGAAGTTTTTCTAGCAAGATATACCAGATCTGTTCAAAAATTAAATAAGTAGGGGTTTTTTTTGAGAGAGAAAAAAACTCATTGTGACATTCCCCTGGTGTTATTTGGACCGGTAATCTGCTAGGTCACTCCAATCCTGAACTCTGGGAGCCAACCTTACCCTGCTCGGCTGTGAGAACCCCCACTCCTGCTCAGCTGTGAGAATCCCTACTCCTGTTCACGCACAACCTCTAGCATGTAAGCTGCTCCCAGCTAAGTGAGTGAGCACTTTTGGCCAGCCGCTGCTTGTATTGTGCAACTGAATGACACTAGCTAATATCTCTGGTCCCAAACACAACCCTAGGAACCTCTGTCTGGACACTGCAAGCTTATATGAGTTCATCAATTTAACAAAGAAATTGATATGTACAAGGCTTGTTATCCTAAGGGGAGTCTCTGACATGCTTCAAACCAAATGCACTGCTTCAGGTAGAATAAACAAACAAATTTATTAACTACAAAAGATAGATTTTAAGTGATTATAAGTCAAAGCAGAAGAAGTCAGATTTGGTCAAATGAAATAAAAGCAAAATGCATTCTAAGCTGATCTTAACACTTTCAGTGCCCTTACAAACTTAGATGCTTCTCACCACAAGCTGGCTGGTTGCCCTTCAGCCAGGCTCTCCCCTGTGATCAATGCTTTAGTCGCTTGATGGAGGTGGAAGAGAGAGAGTGTGGCAAACGCCTCTCCCTTTTATCATGTCCTTTCTTCCCTCTTGGTTTTGGCCCCCCCCTTCAGAGTCAGGTGAGCATTACCTTATTGTAGTCCCACACTGACCAAGGGGCGGGGGGGTGCCTCACTCGAGAGTCCAACAGATTCTTTTTTGCTGCCTAAGACAGTATCCTTTGTTCCTGTGAGGCTGGGCTGGGTTTGTCCCATACATTCCCTGATGAGGTATGAACTGCCCCTCTGCTCCTGGAGAGTTTTGCCTGGGCTTGTTTTAAGCCATGAGGACACACTTTCAGCCTCTTAACTATATACATAAAATTACAACCTCTAACATTACTATAACAACAATGCATCATGAGCCTTCCGAAGACACCCAACGTGACAAATTTTGCATTGGATACCACACAATTATATTATAAGGATGAACATGGGGGTGCAGGGTGTTTCCCCGAGGTACAGAGTGTCACAGTCCTCTCTAAATTTAAAATACAGTATACTAAGGTGCCTTCTTCAGGGTAATTTGGGAATTTAGGGTGACATATCTGAGCCAAGACAAGCTCAAATATAAATTCAAACATCGTTTACTTGATCCAAACTCAGAAACTTGTCGGTGCTCCTAGGAGAGGGTCCTAAAGTGCTGGATGCTCCTTGACAAAGTTGTGAAGCTTTATCTTCAAATCATAAACTCAGAGATTTGAGGTTCAGTAAGCTGGAAAATAGCCAGTTCAAGTGACTTCAGATTTTATCTTCTCTTCATTCACCCTAATTTAAAATGTTGACTCTTTAAAATGAACTGTCTTTGAGGTTTTTTCCTTATTTAGGGGTACCTCCCAGTTGTTAGGAAATAGTTGGCTTGTTAGTTCTGAGTGTGATCGCTGAATATTTTCAATAATTCACTAAAAAGACACTCTATATATTCTTCACTCATTGCTCTCCTCTTTTGTATTTTCATGGGTTTTTTTTTTTTACTCTTCAGATGACTTTTTTCCATCTGTCAAGGTTCCTTCCCCACTTGGAACTCTAGGGTACAGATGTGGTGACCTGCATGAAAACCTCCTAAGCTTATTTTTACCAACTTCCCCAAGGTACAAACTATTTTACCTTTTCCCTTGGACTTTATTGCTGCCACCACCAAGCATCTAGCAGATATATAACTGGGAAAGAGCCCGCTTGGAAACGTCTTTCCCCCCAAAATCCTCCCCAAAACCTACACCCCCTTTCCTGGGGAAGGCTTGATAAAAATCCTCACCAATTTGCATAGGTGAACACAGACCCAAACCCTTGGATCTTAAGAACAATGAAAAAGCAATCAGGTTCTTAAAAGAAGAATTTTAACAGAAGAAAAAGTAAAAGAATCACCTCTGTAAAATCAGGATGGTAAATACCTTACAGGGTAATTAGATTCAAAACATAGAGAATCCCTCCAGGCAAAACCTTAAGTTACAAAAAGACACAAAAACAGGAATATCCATTCCATTCAGCACAACTATTTTTCTCAGCCATTTAAACAAAACAGAATCTAATGCATATCTAGCTAGATTACTTACTAAGTTGTAAGACTCCATTCCTGTTCTGTTCCCAGCAAAAGCATCACACAGACAGAGAGCCTTTGTTTCTCCCCCCCTCCAGCTTTTGAAAGTATCTTGTCTCCTCATTGGTCATTTTGGTCAGGTGCCAGCGAGGTTATCCTAGCTTCTTAACCCTTTACAGGTGAAAGGGTTTTTCCTCTGGCCAGGAGGGATTTTAAAGGTGTTTACCCTTCCCTTTATATTTATGACACCATCTTTTAATTCTCCCCATTGATTTTAAGTTTTTCCCAGGCTCATAACCTGATGATGAATATATATATAACATATATATGTGACATTCCAGACTTGACAAATTTGGCAGATTTTTAAGGCAGACTGGAAAACAAAACCTAGCAAACAAAATGGCTTTATATATAAATAAATATAAGCCACTTTATATATATATATAAAGCCATTTTGTTTGCTAGGTTTTGTTTTCCAGTCTGCCTTAAAAATCTGCCAAATTTGTCAAGTCTGGAATGTCACATCACTTCTCTTTTTTTAGTTCAGGATTCCCTGGCAAATGAAAGGCCATTAATTTGCTTTTCCATTGTGCTAAGATCACGTCATCCATAATTCAAAACCCATTGTCAAGCTTGAATCACATCCCACCTCCAGTTATAGTTCCTTTCCATTTCAATAAGTACATACTTCCGAACTAACAACACATTTGTAGCTTTGCTTCATTAGGATTCAGTTAGAAAATCTAGGGTATATCCTTTCTTCGATGCATGCATGTTAGCCCTCCACTTTAATGGGAGTTGCATATTCATATCACGAGCAGAATATACAGTACCTCTCAAATCCAATTTCCATGCCTAGAGGCAACAGGGTTCCAGGAATCACTGTATAACAATTTAAACATCCTGAGAATAGGTTTCAGGATTTACCATAATAACCAGAAACCAGCCCAATCAAATGTTTGTCAATAAATGTTTCTCGTATTATTATTTTCCGTACAGCAGCACCTTGATACCATAAGCAAAACTGTGCTTGGCACAGTACATACACGTAGTAAGAGACAGTTGTTGTCTCAAAGGGCTTCCAACCTAAACAGACAAGACAGACAAATAGTAGGAGAAAGGAAGGATGATTATTCTCATTTTAGAGATGAGGGATAGATTGTCTTTTGCACTCAGGCACCATTAAGTTACTCCTGCGGCATAAAGGGAGAGGGGGGATTAAATGTAGTTCAGCACTGTAAAATGGCATTACAGTAAGAGTAGAGTGACATAAAAAGGCCTTGGTGTAAATGAGAATCTGCCCCTCTGCACACCATCTGTAAACTGGGAATAATGCACTGAGTTGTGTAAAACGGACTTAGCCAGAGAGGAGAAATGGCTTGCACATAGTCACACAGGAAGTCTCTGGCAGAGCTAGGAGTTGGATCCAGATCTCCTTAGTTCCTGAGCTAGGCTTTAACCACAAGACCATCTCTCCATCATTGATATTTTGGGTGTGAAGTTAGGTGGAGCAACAAAATAATTCAAAATAATCTGCTTAATAGGAAGTTTTTTAAACTAGTAAAATACAAACAAGGAAAGTTTCTGCACATACACAGAGGCCATCAAAATGACTTGAAAAACCACATAGCCCTGTCAAGTCCTTTCTTTTTCCACATGGGGTAGATGAAATTTGTGACATTTCATTATTAATTTAAAAATGGCTGGTGGAAGACATGAGAAAATCACAGATTCCAAGGCTAGAAGGAACCGTTTTGAGCATCTTGTCTGCTCTCCTACGTAATAAAAGTTCTAGAAAGCCCCAGAACTTTCCCCAAACAATTCCTAGAACATATATTTTAGAAAAACATTCAATCTTGATTTAAAAATAGTTAGTGATGGAGAATCCACCATGACCCTTGGTAAATTGTTCTAATGGCTAATTACTCCCACCATTAAAAAATTAAACCTCATTTCTGGTCTGAATTTGTCTAGCTTCAACTTCCAGCCACATCATGGGATTTAATTTTAATTTTTCACTTTTGTGGTGGGCTTCTCTCTGGAATATCTGACCCTGCCTTGGCATAGCAACTTGGAAATCAACAAACAATGCCCACCGCTAAAGCCTAGCACATTGTTGCTGCTTTTAAAAGAAGCAGGAAATGGGAATGCTCTAAGGAGTTGGTGGCAGCATGAGGGGGCAGCAGGTGCTGGTGAACAAGGAAGACAGGATCCTGCCGCAGCAGGTTAAGAAGATCTGCAGTGAATGTGGCCAACTATCCCTATTTTTAAGTACTATTTAAAGCCCCAGCTTCAGGAGTTAAGTGATTACAGGAGAATCTCAACTTTCATTATGAAAAAGTTTGTTTTCTAGACCTCAGAGTTATGGAGAAAAGGTTGAATATATAAAATGAATGCACCCTAAGGGCTCAGAAAATAAATAAGAGAACCCATTGTGGGTTTTTTTGTTTTTTTTTTTTTTTTTAGATCTCATGATTTTGGGGGCCTGATTCCATGATTTTTTTAACATTTGGGTTTCACAATACCATGAAGATTTCATGCCAAAAACCATGATCCCAGTCTCCCCATAGGAGGAAGATGGGGGGCACAGAGTGTTGATGGGGAGATTAAAATAGATTAGTGAGCTAAAATGGACTTACCAAGCTGTGTCACCAGGACTCATTCTAACATTTGAAACAGCTGCCATTTTGGAAAAAATCAACTTGGCACAAAATTATTCCCTTTTTCTCCCTTGCTCCCCCAAATTACACTGGTCCCAGATCCAGGGTTGGCTCTAGTCAGTCTTGGACCAGTGATGGAGTAAAATTCGGTATCTTGTTAGCTATCTGGACCAGAAATGATAACTCAGAGTCATAGTATTGTAGGACTGGAAGGGACCTAGTCCAGTCCCCTGCACTCATGGCAGTACTAAGTATTATCTAGACCATCCCTGACATGTGTTTGTCTAACCAGCTCTTAAAAATCTCCCATGGTGGAGATTCCACAACCTCCCTAGGCAATATATTCCAGTACTTAACCACCCTGACAGTTAGGAAGTTTTTCCTAATGTCCAACCTAAACCTCCCTTGCTGCAATTTAAGCCCATTGCTTCTTGTCCTATCTTCAGAGGTTAAGGAGAACAATTTTTCTCCCTCCCCTTTGTAACAACCTTTTATGTACTTAAATCTGTTATCATATCCCCCCTCAGTCTTCTCTTCTCCAGACTACACAAACTCAATTTTTCAATCTTTCCTCACAGGTCATGTTTTCTAGACCTCTAATAACTTTTATTGCTCTTCTCTGGACTTTCTCCAATTTGTCTACATCTTTCCTGTGGCACCCAGAGCTGGACACAGTACTGCAGTTGAGGCCTAATCAGCACGGAGTAGAGCAAAAGTATTACTTCTTGTGTCTTGCTTACACCACTCCTGCTAATACATCCTAGAATTATGTTTGCTTTTTGCAGCAGTGTTACAGTGTTCACTCATATTTAGCTTGTGATCCACCATTAACCCCAGATCCCTTTCAACAGTACTCCTTTCTTGGTAGTCATTTCTCATTTTGTATATGTGCAACTGATTGTTCCTTCCTAAGTGGAGTACTTTGCATTTGTCCTTATTGAATTTCATTCTGTTTACTTCAGATCATTTCTCCAGTTTGTCCAGATCATGTTGAATTTTAATCCTATCCTCCAAAGAACTTGCAACCCTTCCCAGCTTGGTATCTTCTGCAAACTTTGTAACTCTCTGTGCCATTATCTAAATAGCATAATGCTATTGGGAAGCTGGACAACCTACCAATGGTACACAGTACATTTGCTGTCAGTCCTTGAAAATCCAAGGAATTGTATTTTAAATCATAACATTTTTATGCATAGAGAAATTATTTTGATTGGTTTCAGAAGGGTTAAAATGTCTGTTTTCTCTTTCATTCAAAGATCTGCAGTTGAAATGATGGTTCTTCCCTCTTACAGGCAGAGGGATACAGAAAAGTAGTCCCAGTAGCATTTTTTAAGTTTTATAAAATATTTTCAAATAGTTTTTCTATAAATTATATGGTATATACAGAATACACAATGGTATGGTTTGATTCAAAATTTTTGCCAGCACTGTCCTTAGGTGATCTGTAAATCTCAGTAATAGCCAAAAAAAGTCATTATTCTACACCTCTTTGTGCATAGGCGCCGACACCGTGGGTGCTCCAGGGCTGGGGAAAAATTTGTGGGTGCTTTGCACCCACCGGCAGCTCCCCGCTCTGCCTCTGCCTCCTCCGCGAGCACACTGCGTCCCGCTTCTCCCCCTAGCTCCCAGCGCTTGCGCTGCAAAACAGCTGTTTTGCGTGGTAAGCACTGGGAGGGAGGGAGCAGGAGGGGGAACGCAGCGCGCTCGAGGAAGAGGCAGGGCCAGGGTGGGGATTTGGGGAAGGGGTCCAATACGGGAAGGGAGGGGGCGTAGTTGGGGCCGGGACTTTGGGGAAGGATTGGAATGGGGGTGGGGTAGGGATGGGAGAGGGGTGGGGCGGGGGGCATAAGCACCCACTGGTGCTGGGGAAAGTTGGCGCCTATGTCTCTGTGTAATGTACCATTATCTATAGTGTATGTGTTTATGTGTGTAAATAAATAAAGGCAAACACAAAATCTCTGGTTAATCATGTTAAATCTCTCTGACATCACTTATAATCTGTAGAACAAAATGAGCATCCTGTCACTAGTATATTAGCCACTAAAATAAACTTAAAACCAATTTTAAAATTACAAAAATTACAGTGATCAAATTCATATGAGCAGTAGTTAACCATTACTGGTGGATGTGATTTAAAGTGCCTGTTAATTTAACTAGAGCAGTAGCATGTTTTTATTATTTAATCTAACAAATTATAGCCTCTTCTTTGTTTCCTAAAGAGCCTCTTTAGCTATAGGCAGGGATGATCCTAATTAGCTTGATTCTTTAAGAGTCATTGTTCCTCCATGGAGGACTTGTCATAGTAACAGTTACATAGGTGTAACAGACTATGGCTACATTCATTCCCACTAAGGATCAAACCCCGGGCCTTCATCACCAAAAGTGCAGATTCTTTCTATTTGATCTAAAGAAAAATTCCCTTATCTGTGGGGTAGTTGCAAACTATACAGTTGCTAGAATCAGCTGCTAGAAGGAGATGATTGCATTCACTGACTCAGCATAAGTGCTAAGGCAGTGGTTCTCAACTAGGGGTCTTCTTCCAGGGAGTACATCAGCTCATCTAGATCAATGTTTCTGAACCTGGGGGTCACAGGACAGATTTAGGGGGGTTGCAATTGCAGGGCTGGCATCAGGGGGTGGCAAGTAGGGCAATTGCCCGGGGCCCCACACCACAGTGGTCCCAGTTTAGCTAAGTTACATGCTTCAGCCCCATGCAGCGGGACTTGGGCTTCAGGGATACAGTAGTCTGGAAAGGTTGAGAACTACTGTGCTAAGGTATTGAACCACGTTATCTTTCATCTAAAATTAGTACAGACATGATCTCTGGTGTCCAATGTGCTATGGCAGAGTGATCTCTGTGGTGGGAATCAGAAGGGTCATGAGTTTAAATCCTGACTTTGCTATTGACTTGGTGTATATCCTTAGGGAAATAATTTCATTTTTCTGTCTCAGTTACCCTGTCTGTAAAATGGGGACAAAATACTTTATGCACGTAACTCATAGGGATGTTATGAGGATTAGTTAGTTAAAATGTGTACAGGGCTCTGTACTTGAACTATATAATGCTTAGTATTATTTTTCTATTATGCTAGTTTCTATAACTCATGTCAGAGTGATATCATAGTACTCTCACACTGGTGAGAAATGCCTCCCTGTCCTGTACAGCATTAGGGGGAGAAGACTCCTTCTGCCAGGGTCTCAGGATCTTTGGCTTTGAAGGATATAGTTGCTTGCACTATGCATCATGGCTCCCTCACAGTATTGGAAGGGACCACAGTAGGTAGCAGAGTAGACAGGGCAACAGGGAAGGCACAAAGTGTGCAGTGGCCTTATCAAAAGACCCTGACACTCTGCTATCAGGGAACTCCCACTTCTCACGCTAGCTGTGGGAGGAGATGAAAACTCGCCAAGGGAACAAGAAACTGAGGAGAGTTCAGTGGAGGGCGGAAATGGAGATATTGGGAGGGGGTAGAGGGAAGGAGTTCAGGAGTGGGGAAATAGGTCCAGAAGAAACTCAGGATGGGGAGCTTAGCAGGGAGGGGTTGGGTTGGGAAAAGAACCTGGCAGAAGAGGGGACAGAGATGGGGTGGGGATGAAGAGTCTATTTTTAGGAAGGCACGGATTGCTGAATGGAATCTATCCATGGAATGTTCAGGCACCAGGGAGGAAAATCTGTGAGAGAAAGTGGGCTTGGAATTTTTTGAGGGGCAGTGATTTAATAGGCAAGATTAGTGGAGCGTGAGCTATTTGAATTTTGTTCAATTAAGGAATAGGTCATACAGTAATACATCACAAGGCACATTTTGAGGAATTGAGACAACAGAGCTTTTCTGTACTGGAATCATTAAGCGTGGAGAAAGGCAAGATGAAGGTTCAGCTCTTCTGGTATAATATACTGGAGGAGTGTGGGTGGCCATGTCTCCCTCTAGTGGTCAACTTAAAAAAAAAGGATAAAGAGTCTGCTGCCATTGACAACTACTGGAGTTACTACTTAACCTTAGCTATCGGTGCTGATCACTCCAGGTTTTGTCCATACTAATAATGTGTGTACATATGGTGAAAGGAGGGTTGTTAAAGTGTTTCTAGATTAAGGAATTCAGGATTTGCCCACCATATTAAAATGCAAGTGATTGCAGTTCAACTGAAATTTAAAAAAAAAAAAACAACCCAAGGAACCAGAAGCAATAATTGTCGGTTTGTGAGTCGGTGATCAAAGATCTGAGAGTAAAAATGAACATACACTGGAAATGGAGCAGCTAGGAAACCAAACAGATATACACACAGTTAATATGTTTAGGCAGAGCCAGCCCTAGGTTTTGTCTGGACCTATAAGACATGGACTCAGAGGAAGACTTCCAGAATCTACATTACATATTTTGTAGGCAGAAAGTGGTAACACTAGGAGAGTTTAGAAACTGGGTAATGCATTAGTGTCAGTCTTAGGGAGAAGGGGAGTACAATAGAACCTCAGAATTACAAACACTTTGGAAATGGAGGTTGTTCATAACTCTGAAATGTTTGTAACTCTGAACAAAACATTATAGTTCTTTCAAAAGCTTACAACTGAACATTGACTTAATACAGTATTGAAACTTTAAAAGCTGCATTTTTCTTCTGCATAGTAACCATATTAATTTAAATGAAACAAGCACAGAAACATTTCCTTATCTTGACAATCTTTTTTTTTAAACTTTCCCCTTTTATTTTTTTTAGTAGTTTACTTTTAACACAGTACTGCACTTATTTGCCCCCCCTCCCCTTTTTTTTTTGGTCTCTGCTTCTGCCTGATTGCCTACTTCTGGTTCCAAATGAGGGGTGTAGTTGACCAGTCAGTTCATAACTCTGAGGTTCTATTGTATTATCACTGTGATACCATGGAGATTTAGACCTCTCCAAATGATTTTTCATGGTGTGTGATTGATGGTGAGAAGGTGGAGGTCTAAACTATATGCTGGAAAGAGCTGCTGATGGAGCAGAACTTGCAAAAAACACAGGGCCCTGTGTGGTCAGACTAGTCAGCTTTGCTTGCTAGCAAAGTTAAGAGTAGAATTGGCCAAAATTTGGGGATTTGGTATTTACAAATTTGCTTTAGTTCCAATTCTGAATAAACTCAAATTTACTGAAATTTCCACACAAACTTGAGATACTCCAAAAATTTCATTTCTGAAGAAATGGAATATGGTGTTCCTGAAACAAAGCGTGAACATGACATTCTGCCTGAATGACAAAGTGGCTGAAATAATATCTTTTTATTGGACCAACTTCTGTTGGTGAGAGGAACAAGCTGTCTAGCTACACAGAGCTCTTCCTCAGGTCTGGGAAATGTGCCCCAAGCATCACAGCTAAATACAAGATGGCAGAGATTGTTTTGCATAGTTAGCACATATTCTAAGTCAAGGTGGAGTGGCCTATTAACAGCTCTGCAGTCACAGGACAAAAAAAGGTGAGTTAGTGGCTTACAGATTATTTTAATAAGTCATAAATCCAATGTCTTTGTCCAGTCCATGATTTTTAGTGTCTAGCAGAGTTATAAATTTAAGCTCCCAGGCTCATCATTTGAAAGTGTCGTGCAGGTTTCATTTGGGATAAGGACTGATAGGTCAGATATAGAGTGATCGCTTTGTGAAAAGTGTTCATCCACAGGTGATAGGATATTTTTTGTCTTTTATCATTTTTCTGTGTGAGTTCATTTGAGAGCGTAGTGATTATCTGGTTTCACCCATACAGTTGTTGTTTGGGGCATTTAGTGCACTGGATAAGATATACCACATGTTGTGATAGGCATGTGTAGGATCCATGGATCTTGAAAGGTGTGTTGTGGGGAGTGTTGATCATTGTAACAGTGGAGATATGTCTCCAGGTTTTGCATCTGTTGCTCTGACAGGGTCTGGTGCCACTTTGGGTATGTCTGTGCTACCAAATTATGTTGACCTAATTTACGTCCATGCACAGCCATTGCAGTAAATAAATTGCTTTTACATATCCACACTATGCTGCTTGTGTTGGTGGTGCACAGCCTCACCGGGAGCGCTTGCACCGATTTAACTGTCAGTGTGAGGCAGTGTGGGATGACTTCTGAAAGGCAGCAACGGTCGATGTAAGCAACGCAGTGTCTACTCATCAACATTGCCTCTATGCATCTCATGGAAGTGGAGTTAAGTCAGCGTATGGGCAAGTTACGTCAGTGGCAGTGACATTTTAGAATAGACGCTTATAGTTAGGTTGACGTAAGCTGCCTTATGTCAACCTAACTCTGTAGTGTAGACCAGGGCTTTGAGTTGGTGTGTCCTGGTCTTTGAGGAGTTTACTTCTGATGATTAGCTTGGAGACATTGGGGGATTGTTTGAAGTCCAGAAATGGGGGTTCAGGAAAGATTTTTTTCAGCATGAGGTCCCCATTGAGTAAGGGTTTGTAGTTGCTTGAAACCCTGCGTGGGTTCCAGTGTAGGGTAGAAGGTGAGAACTAGGGATGTGCAGTCAGAGGGGGTTTTGCTTCTGTATTGAAGCAGGTTCTCTCAGGGTATTTGGGTGTTCCATGGTACAATTCCTTCTCTGGTGGAGTGTCCTTGTTTGGTGAAGGTGGTTTTAAGTGTGTTAAGGAGTATATCCCGGACCTTTTCCTCAGAGCATATTCTGTGTATCTGAGTGCCTGGCTGTAGATAACAGATTTCTTGGTGCATTTGGGGTGGTTTCTGGACCTGTGATCCATGCGTTTCTTGTTTGTGGTTGTCTGTAGGGTTTCACTGTTGAAGCTGATCGCTATGTCCAGGAAGTTGATGCTAGTGTGGGAGTCTTTCAAAGGGAGTTTAATGGCGGGATGGTGAATAGCAACTGACATGCACATTAATTTCACACTAGCAGGCTCCCTGCTGAGGTTCAGGGAGCTTAGCAGCCCTGGAGAGTCCTGGCTTCAAAAGAAGGAGGTCTAATAATCCATGAATACATGAGAGGTGAAATTAATAATGATTCTACAATGGTGAGCTACTTAGCCACTTTTGGAATTTGGACTTTAACAAGAAAAAGATGTAAATTAAGCTCTGAGCAACTAAGAAATAAAGGAAAGTGTATAAATATAGCTAAAGTGCAAGTAAGAGACTACTTGAAAAATTGGAACATATGTCAGCAGATCTGCCTAAGATGCATACAAGAATCTTAAATCAATTAATTTACCAATCATAAATTATTTAGTCAATTTAATGTTGACAAATTCTGAAGAACAGGGGAAGTACCATAAGACTGGAAAAGAGCAGATAGTACATCTGAAAATATAATAGACGTGTAGTCTAGCTCTTTAAACTGACTAGAGAGAGAGAGAATTAGTTTACAGCTGCATCCCTCAGAAACAGTGTGGATTGGACCTAACAATTAATTTCCATGAAGGTGTTGGGAAGTTCCACTAGTTTTAGCCTCTGATGGCCAGAAGCTGGGAGTGCATGACAGGGGATGGATCACTCAGTGATTGCCTGTTCCTTCTGAAGTACTTGGCATTGGCCACTGTCGGAAGGTAGGATACTGGGTTAGATGGGCCATTTGTCTGACCCAATATGGCCATTCTGAAGTTAGTTTTCTGGGTTCAGGTAGAAATGTATCTGCATATTTAGCATCACAGACTCTAGCTCAATATTTTAAGTGGTATTAAGTGATATTAAGGTCAGAAGGGACCATTATGATCATCTAGTCTGACCTCCTGCACAATGCAGGCCACAGAATCTCACCCACCCACTCCTGTGATAAACCTCTCACCTATGTCTGAGCTATTGAAGTCCTCAAATCGTGGTTTAAAGACTTCAAGGAGCAGAGAATCCTCCAGCAAGTGACCCGTGCCCCATGCTACAGAGGAAGCAATCTGCCCTGGAGAAAAATTCCTTCCCAACCCCAAATATGGCGATTAGCTGAACCCTGAGCATATGGGCAAGATTCACCAGCCAGATACCCAGGAAAGAATTCTCTGTAGTAACTCAGATCCCACCCCATCTAACATCCCATCACAGGCCACTGGGCCTCTTTACCATGAATATTTAAAGATCAATTAATTGCCAGAATCATGTTATCCCATCATACCATCTCCTCCATAAACTTACCGAGTTTAATCTTAAAGCCAGACAGGTCTTTTGCCCCCACTGCTTCCCTTGGAAGGCTATTCCAAAACTTCACTCCTCTGATGGTTAGAAACCTTCGTCTAATTTCAAGTCTAAACTTCCCAACGACCAGTTTATATCTATTTGTTCTTGTGTCCACATTGTTACTGAGCTTAAATAATTCCTCTCCCTCTCCGGTATTTATCCCTCTGATATATTTCTTGAGAGCAATCATATCTCCCCTCAACCTTCTTTTGGTTAGGCTAAACAAGCCAAGCTCCTTGAGTCTCCTTTCATAAGACAGGTTTCCCATTCCTCAGATCATCCTAGTAGCCCTTCTCTGTACCTGTTCCAGTTTGAATTCATCCTTCTTAAACATGGGAGACCAGAACTGCACACAGTATTCCAGATGAGGTCTCACCAGTACCTTGTATAACGGTACTAACACCTCCTTATCTCGACTGGAAATACCTCACCTGATGTATCCCAAGTCCGCATTAGGTTTTTTCACGGCCATATCACATTGGCAGCTCATAGTCATCCTGTGATCAATTAATACTCCAAGGTCCTTCTCCTCCTCCGTTACTTCTAATTGATGCGTCCCCAGCTTATAACTAAAAATCTTGTTATTAATCCCTAAATGCATGACCTTGCACTTCTCACTATTAAATTTCATCGTATTACTATTACTCCAGTTTACAAGGTCATCCAGATCTTCCTGTATGATATCCCAGTCTCTCTCTAAATTGGCAATACCTCCCAGCTTTGTATCATCCGCAAACTTTATTAGCACACTCCCACTTTTTGTGCCGAGGTCAGTAATAAAAAGATTAAATAAGATTGGTCCCAAAACTGATCCCCGAGGAACTCCACTGGTAACCTCCCTCCAGCCTAACAGTTCACTTTTCAGTATGACCCGCTGTAGTCTCCCTGTTAACCAATTCCTTATCCACCTTTCAATTTTCATATTGATCCCCATCTTTTCCAATTTAACTGATAATTCCCCATGTGGCTTGGTATCAAATGCCTTACTGAAATCTAGGTAAATTAGATCCACTGCATTTCCTTTGTCTAAAAAAATCTGTCACTTTCTCAAAGAAGGAGGTCAGGTTGGTTTGGCACGATCTACCTTTTGTAAAACCACGTTGTATTTTGTCCCATTTACCATTGACCTCAATGTCCTTAACTACTTTCTCTTCCAAAATTTTTTCCAAGACCTTGCATAGTACAGATGTCAAACTAACAGGCCTGTAGTTACCCGAATCACTTTTTTTCCCTTTCTTAAAAATAGGAACTATGTTAGCTATTCTCCAATCATACGGTACAACCCCTGAGTTTACAGATTCATTAAAAATTCTTGATAATGGGCTTGCAATTTCATGTGCCAATTCCTTTAATATTCTTGGATGAAGATTATCTGGGCCCCCCGATTTAGTCCTATTAAACTGTTCGAGTTTGCTTCTACCTCAGATATGGTAATATCTACCTCCATATCCTCGTTCCCATTTGTCATGCTACCATTATACCTAAGATCCTCATTAGCCTCATTAAAGACTGAGGCAAAGTATTTGTGTAGATATTGGGCCATGCCTAGATTATCCTTAACCTCCACTCCATCCTCAGTGCTTAGCGGTCCCACATCATCTTTCTTTGTTTTCTTCTTATTTATATGTCCTTACAGAACCTTTTACTATTGGTTTTAATTCCCTTTGCTAGGTCCAACTCTACTTGACTTTTAGCCTGTCTCACTTTATCCCTACATGTTCTGACCTCAATTAGGCAGCTTTCCTTGCTAATCCCTCCCATCTTCCACTCCCTGTATGCTTTCTGCCTTTTCTTAATCACCTGTCCAAGATGCTTGCTCATCCAGCTTGGTCTACAACTCCTGCCTATGAATTTTTTCCCCTTTCCTGGGATGCAGGCTTCTGATAGATTCTGCAGCTTTGACTTAAAGTAATCCCAGGCCTCCTCTGCCTTTAGATCCATAAGTTCTTCAGTCCAATCCACTTCCCTAACTAATTTCCTTAATTTTTGAAAGTCAGCCCTTTTGAAATCAAAAACCCTAGTTGCAGATTTATTTTTGTTAATCCTTCCGTTCAGTTTGAATTAGCTCATGATCACTGGAACCAAGATTGTCCCCTACAACCATTTCTTCTATGAGGTCCTCACTACTCACCAAAACCAAATCTAAAATGGCATCCCCTCTAGTCGGTTCAGCAACTACTTGATGAAGGAATCCATCAGCTATCAAATCTAGGAAAATCTGAGCCCTATTATTATTACTAGCACTAGTCCTCAAGTCTATATCTGGGAAGTTAGTCTCCCATGACCATGCAGTTTCCATTAGTATTTACTTCATTAAAAACATTAAAGAGGGCTCTATCCATATCCAAATTAGATCCCGGCGGTCTATAGCACACCCCAAGCACTATCCCAGGGGCGGCTCTAGTAGTTTTCTTCCCCAATGTGATTTTTGCCCAGACGGACTCTGTCTTATCCATTCCATCACTTCTTATTTCTTTACATTCTACCTCATCATTGATATACAATGCTACTCCACCACCTTTACCTTTATTTCTGTCTTTCCTAAACAGCGCACGCCCTTCAATACCTGTAGTCTAGTCATGACTACTATTCCACCATGTTTCTGTTATCCCTATAATATCTGGTTTCGCTTCCTGCACCAGTAGCTCTAGTTCCTCCATTTTGTTACCTAGGCTCCTCGCATTGGTGTACAAACATCTTAATTTTTGCTGTTTGGCCTCGTTTACATTCTGTACCTGATTAGGCATGGTCATTCTACAGCCAGTATGACCTATTAGACTGGTATCCACACTGCCCTTCCTCCTTATGTCCATTCTCCTACCCACAGCTGTATCCTTTCTTACTTTGTTTTCTTTCCTCTCAATGCTAAAATCCGGCATGGAGATTACCTGGACATCTCCCAACCATCTCCCCCAAATTCCTAGTTTAAAGCTCTCTTAATCAGTTGTGCCAGCCTCCATCCTAGAAGTCTATTTCCTTCCCTACTCAGATGAAGTCCATCCCAAGAGAACTGTCCTCTGTCCATGAATGCCTCCCAGTGGCCATACATCTCAAAGCCCTCCACCACTGCCTAAGCCATCTGTTGATGTCATAATCTTGTCACACCTTTGTTGCCCTTCTCTAGGAACAGGCAGAATCCCACTAAAGATCACCTGAGCCTCGATTTTCTTAAGCGTCTTCCCCAGCCTAGCATAGTCTCCCTTGATATGTTCCAGTGAGAATCTACCGGTGTCATTTGTTCCCACATGAAGGATAATTAGGCGATTCTTTCCCGCTCCCTTTAGGATCCTTTTCAACCTCAGCTCTACATCCTGTATCTGGAAGACAGCACACCCTTCTATTCTCTGGATCAGCTTTGGTTACAGTCCTGTCTATTCTTCTCAGTAAAGAGTCCCTGATCACGTAGACCTGCCTTTTCCTGGTGACTGTGCTATTCTCCAGTCTATCCCCTATTCCCTCTGGCTGCAAGTTCTGTCTATTCCTATTCTCCCTTGTAATCCTCTTCAACCCATCCTGTATCCTCCTGGGACTCATATTTGGTGTAGTCTCCATTGACTCTTCCCCTTTTCCTATAGGACTAGCTGCTCTTCTCTTCTTCCTTGCCCTTCCACCTTCAGTGACCACCCGCTGAGCCCCTTCTTCATTTTCCCTGGGCTGCTGTGGGTGCTGGGCTATTCAACAAAGGTGTGCACTCTCACTGACGTTTTCCTGCTGCTGCTTTTGAGCATGGCATGGGAGTTTGTAGCAATGGAGCAGCTACCTTCGCTTAGAACCTGCATCTGAAACAGTGATGCTATTAACAGCCATGAGTGTCACACTGGATCAGGCTGGAGATAGTAAATTTATTCTACTTTTATTTAATTCTCATTTTGAATTGGGGCAGAGTCACTGCTAATACTTGTAAGAGGGCAAACATAGTTTCTGTAGTGGATTAGTGATGGTCCCTCTTCCCTCTGAGTCAGTGGGAGGCTACTCCACCTCACTATGTCACTGGGCGTTGCCCACAGTCAGGGAATTAGCAGAGCACTGCACAGACTATGGCTCTGGCCTGTAATCAGGGCAGAGCAGCAAAGGAGTGTCTGAGCCCAGGCCCTCTGTTAGGGCAGGGTAACACAGTCTATGCCCCTGGCTTGCAATCAGAGCAGAGCAGCAAAGGGGTTGGGTGTCCTAGCGCCGGCGGACAGTTGACAAACACAGCCCTAGAGAGGCCTAGAGAGGTGAGGCTGCCATCCCAGGGGTGGGATGGCAGGGGGTAGAGGGACCTGGACCCACCCAACTCCACCAAGTCACAGGCCAGGGCCCCGACAGTGGCGGAGTGGTCTGCCACTGCGTCAGTGGGGAATCCAGCCAAAACACGCTGACCAGGTCTCCAGCAGCAATGCAGCCAGACTGGGGTCAGCTGCCCCTAGGCCACTTCCTACATTCCCCTTGGGGTGTACCTGGATCCGTGGGGGTCCTCCATTTCATCGAGGTAGAAGGTCAATGGCAGTCCCAGCAACCCCTCAGTGCCTTGGTCAGCAGGTGGCTTCAGCAGCTCTGGCCAGCCCTCAGCTTGCCGAGGCTCCGCTACTGTCTCCTAGCTTGGGAGTGAGCAGGAGGCGTCTGTTTCCTCTGACGGTGGCAGCACAACTGAGATACAGAACCCCCACTTCCTGTCCCGTCTCCTGAGTTTCAGTGGGAGGGGCAACCATGGCCTGGCTTTGCCCACCTGGATTCAAAGAATGGCCCTTCCCCTACTGGCTCAGTGGGAGGCCTCTCTGCCTCACTACAGTTTCCTATTGCAAAATAGTCACATTTTCACACAGTAGCCATGCATATATTCTCAGTTCACATAGTGTAGTGCTTTAAGTTCCCACTCCAGCTTTACCAGATTTTAGTCATTCTTTGGATAAAAGGATGAGCCTTATCTAATAGTTTAAGAGAGACAATGCAGCAAGGAATAAATATCCACTATCTTCCCCAGCTAGCAGTACTGTCAATGTTTTCCCTAAGCATAATGTTGTTCATTGGACTTCCAGCTGTGTTGCTTGATGAAACCCTGCTGTTTTAAAGGGCTTCCTTTCTACCTTTCTTAACGTTCATTTCATACAGAATTTGTGACTAGCATGTAAACCAAGCCTGAATGCCTCTGGCACATTGAGCTCACGCTGCCTTCAGCTGATAGTTCAATCCCCCACCCCACCCCAACACTAATTGTTTGTGTTCTTCTGTTTCTTTTCTGCTCCCGTTGGATCATCTTTTCTTTTTTTTTTTGACAACCGTTGCATCAGTGGTGCTAGCAACAAAGTTAGCTAGTTATCATAGCAATAGCTGCAAATAAAAGCAGCAAATGATTCATCCTTCCCTATAGTAAAAATGTCTTGAAAATTACACTCTTCTTTAGTAGTGTTTTTCTTATTCCTGTTTGTACTTTTCTGTCAGATTTCACGCTGTGGATATAAATGTGAGGCACATTTTTATAATTTTTTTCCATGATTGTGACAGCATCCTTGGTATTATCAGATAGTGATTCACAGTTTGGCATTGCTGGAAAATAATTGTATTAGCCCTTTTTGTGCTAAATAGCATTCCCTCAATGATTCACTTGGGTGAATTGTGTGTTATGTGCTGTCCTTCCTTATGTATCTTAACATATATCACTAGCTTATATGCCATCTTATAAATATGTGGTCATTTTTGTCCTTTATGTTGACATGCTGAATTTTCTCACTGCACATGTAACAAATGTTGGTCAGGAACACTGATCAGTACCAAATTCCTGTTTAAAAGAAACTACCACCCTTCAGGACAGAAGGAATTATAAAGGGCCAAGCCTCTGTGTGACTTGGTAGGTTTTATTTTCTAAATGTAAGTAAGTCAGTGGGCCATCCAGTCACTTGATAAGGAATAGTTAAGTCCAGGATGGTTAATAGGAAAGCTGGTTTCATGAAAGCCCTTAGATGTTCATAATGAATGGGAATCTCTTCAGGACTGTCTCTGCACTGATGCCATCTTCCTGTAATCACAAAGCATGAGTTGATTATTTCTCACCTCCAGACTAAAAATTGACCAGGAAATCTGCTTCTTGGTAATACATTAAGGTAAAATGCTAGTGGATGACCTTCCTGTAATTCTTTCTTGCACGCTCATTGACTTGACATCAGCCCATAGTTTGAACCACTATTTTGGCCATATGCTGAGTACTACTATATCTGGCATCACCAGGTTGTGCTGTTACATATAGTCTTCCAAGTTCCTTTTCTTAGTGTATGAGCAAGTTTTAAGTCTTGAAAGAAATGTTTGTGATAGTGCTAGGTTTTAGTTATATAAGATTCTGTGTAGAGGGAGCTGTGTGAGCAGTTGGAGGGTTTGATTTGTGCCCTGGGTTCTCATTTAGAGTAATTTTTCAAGGCAGAGTTGCTCCCTGTGAACCAGGCATCTATGTTGCACAGAGATTCCTTGATAGAAGTGATTGCCCAACATTCTGTTTGTGACCACCTCTGTTCCAGGACTCATGTATTTGTATAAATAAGGCAAGTTACATTTCAAATATAGCCAGACTCCATATCACTGATTTCTCCTCCACTGGGAAGACAACCTGCAAGGCTCCAGACATCTGCTTCTGTTCAGCAGAGGGATGATGACATAACAGGACACTGGCATTAGAAGAATGAACAACAATAAAAAGCCAACATTTTCCTTGCCTATTGCTGACTGCAGAATTCTATCCTATAGGGGTTTGTTTTGTTTTACTCTAGTTCATGGAGGGACCCGTCATAATGTTTTGGGGAGAGACCTAAATGCAAAATGATATTAACATAATCATTATAACTTATTTTTTAAGTTGTTAAAACTTTTTTGCACCTTTACCGAATATTAAGATAAAGCTACAAGTATGTTATATCCAGGATGCTTGGAAATATAACAATCCATATGTTTAGTTAGTTATGATTACAAAATGTTAGAGCTCATCAAAGAAGTTCCAGAAGTTTTCTGCTTCTATCTTCCAAAGACAAGAAAACATGAAGAAGAAAAACATGTACAACGTTACTTTCATAAGTAGAAGCCTAATTGTAAAAAAATTGTAAAAAGGAATGTAGAGCCATAAATGTAGGTTGTTAAAGTGGGCTTATCCCAACCCTTTTCTTTTCAAACAAAAACCCGAGTTTAAATACACATAAAGGATTCAAGAAATATCCTTATTGAAATTGATTTCCTTTGTAAACACACTAATGTTTGTTTACAAATTCTTCATTCTTTAAACTTGGAAAACATTTATGGTGGGCAGTGTTTACAGAAGATATTGATTACTTCCAGCTAACGTTTCCACGTAAAGGTGAAAACTTTTTGTTATTTCTCAGATGCTTAAGATAAGCATAAGTTTCTTTTAAAATGTATATTTGTAAGTATTTTATATTAAATGCAAGCCTTTATGTAATAACTGCCTGATATCATTGTCATTAGATGCTAAACTATACTAGTGTAAGAAGTAACTTAAGTATAGAATATTGATATTAATGGGGAATTAATTAATTACTGGCAGTACACAAGCAAATCCTCATTTAACTCAGGAAGATAAGAAAATCATTGTTCCAAAAATTGCCATGTAGAGTTAACAACTTAAGCTAAAGACTTTTAAAAAGTTATTTAATTGTAAAAGACTGTTTTGAGAACCATAGGAAGAACAGAAGTATTTGGACTTTTTGAAAACAGAATTTCATTTCCTGTCAAACTTTAACAAAAATGGAAGAGTACACCAGAGTGGATGTGACCAAGGTGGATGTAAGTTGCTTGAGCTCTGAATCCACCCACGGGAAATCCCCACACATCATTCCCTAAAGACCACCATCCAACCCCCAAAAATATTGTGGCTGACTACCAAACCCCCCAAGATTCATTTTCCTCTCCCAATTGGAAAGCACCAAAAAAACAGAATGTGTCTCCATCTCTTCTACAAGCAGAATGCCTGAGCCTGAGCCTGATGGAATGGAGCTGATGGCTGTACTACAGCAGGCTGCTGCAGATACTGTTGAAATTAAATCGACAGTTTCCACCCTAAAGAGCACCATGACTGTAATTCAGAGCGCACTACACCCTCTATCCAGACAGCTGGGTGAAGCAGAACTCAGAATTTTTGAAGTGGAAGATAATTTCAAAGAGAACAAATTATAGGTTATGAAGAACTGTAATGATATTAAGACCAAGCTAGTTGATCTAGACAGCCACTCAAGACAATGTGACGTCAGGATTATGTGTGTCCCTGAGGGAACAGAGAAAGGTAAACCTCTGAATTTGTCCCTAAACGGCTAACTAAGTTGTTGGGTCTGCTGGTAGACTTGCTTTTTATATAGAATGGCCACACTGAGTCCTGACCCCCAAGCCAGCTCCAGGAGGTCAGCCTAGAACATTGATTGTGAACTTCCTGAAGTTTACCACTAAGGAGCTTATATTGCTGAAATCCAGAGGAAAAAAGGAGCTGTTATGGAGAGAACCAGCAATTAAAATACTACTCTTTCAGTGTTATACCTGTGATGTGATTGCAATGAGGGCAGCTTTTAACCAAGCAAAAAAACTGGCCAGGGAGATGGACATGAAGTATTTTATTAAATACCGACCAATACTCCATATTAAGAATGGTGAGATCATAGTATCATTCATTTCCCCTCAGGACACAGAAAAATACCTAAAAAATCTGCTAATTCCTCCCTTACAAGAGGAGTCACCTATGGAATGATCCAACCATACTGAATTTATGTACTGCTCTCTGAGATCCAACATGGTTGTGCTAAACAAGTTGATGGGTGCTAGTGAATCTTGATATGTTAGTTCCTTTTTGGCTCCTGGGGCTGTCAGGATCCAATGCACATTGGAAAACATAATCGCAACTATACATAAAATGATGGGGTCTAAATTAGCTGCTACCACTCAAGAAAGAGATCTTGGAGTCATTGTAGATAGTTCTCTGTAAACATCCACTCAGTGTGCAGCAGCAGTCAAAAAAGCAAACAGAATGTTGGAAGTCATTAAGAAAGGGATATATAATAAGACAGAAAATATCATATTGCCTCTATATAAATCCATGGTACGCCCACATCTTGAACACTGCATGCAGATGTGGTCACCCCATCTCAAAAAAGATATACTGGAATTGAAAAAGGTTCAGAAAAGGGCAACAAAAATGATTACGGGTATGGAACGGCTTCCGTATGAGGAGAGATTAATAAGACTGGGACTTTTCAGCTTGGAAAAGAAATGGCTAAAGGGGTATAGAGGTCTATAAAATCATGACTGGTGTGGAGAAAGTAAATAAGGACGTGTTATTTATTCCCCATAACTTAAGAACTAGGGGACACCAAATAAAATTAATAGGCAGCAGGTTTAAAACAAAGAAAAGGAAGTATTTCTTCACGTTACACACAGTCAACCTGTGGAACTCTTTGCCAGAGGACATTGTGAGGCCAAGTCTATGACAAGGTTAAAAAAAGAACTAGATAAATTCATGGAGGATAGATCCATCGATGGCCATTTGACAGGATGGGCCAGGATGGCGTCCCTAGCCCCTGTTGCAGAAGCTGGGAATGAGCGACAGGGAATGGATCTCTAAGTTTTGCCTGATCCGGCCACCCTCTTTCTGTGTCAAGTGTGTATTTTTGGACTGTTTTTTAAACAGATTCTTCTTTCTGATCAGATGGTACTAATATGTGTATCTCTCTTCACCATCTCTTCTGATTTATCTCTTCACTTACTTCATTCCTTTTTCTGTCCCTCTCCTGTTACCCTCCCACTCTGGGAATTTCCTTCCCACTCCGGTAGAATATGTATTGGGAAATGACACTTATAATTTGCATCAACTGATTAACAGTATTGCCACTTCAAGAGATTCTAAAGAACCCATTTCTTTAGGTGCTGAAAAGGCCTTTGATCACATAGTTGGGAGTATCTTTTTCACATGTTTACAAAATTTGGATTTGGTAACCAGTGTATTGCTTGGATTATTTCTTTATGCTCTAACCCAACTTCCAAGGTAGTGACCAATGGTATTATTTCCACCCCATTTCCATTACAGAGAGGTACAAGGCAGGGCTGCCCCCTTTCTTCTCTTCTGTTTGATTGAGCTCTAGAACAGTTAGCCATAGCCATCTGAGCAAATCAACATATTCATGGTATGAGGGTGGTCCAAATAGAGCACAAAATTATGATCTATGAGGATAATACTATTACATTTGTATCTAAGCCTGAGGTTGCCATTCCCTATCCTTGCAACAAAGCCCGTTCCCAACTGTGCCCACATATCTATTCAGGGGACACCATCACAGGGCCTAATAACATCAGCCACACTATCAGAGGCTCATTCACCTGCACATCTACCAATGTGATATATGCCATCATGTGCCAGCAATGCCCCTCTGCCATGTACATTGGTCAAACTGGACAGTCTCTACGTAAAAGAATAAATTGACACAAATCAGATGTCAAGAATTATAACATTCATAAACCAGTTGAAGAACACTTCAATCTCTCTGGTCACACGATTACAAACATGAAAGTTGCGATATTACAACAGAAAAACTTCAAAACCAGACTCCAGGGAAAGACTGTTGAATTGGAATTCATTTGCAAATTGGATACAATTAACTTAGGCTTGAATAGAGACTGGGAGTGGCTAAGTCATTATGCAAGGTAACCTATTTCCCCTTGGTTTTTCCTACCTCCCGAACCTTCCTCCCCCCTCGCCCCCGCCCCCCGTTCCTCAGACGTTCTTTTTAAACCCTGGATTTGTGCTGGAAATAGCCCACCTTGATTATCATACATATTGTAAGGAGAGTGATCACTTCAGATAAGCTATTACCAACAGGAGAGTGGGTTTGTGTGTGTGGAAAAAAGGGTGGGGGGGAGAAAACCTGGATTTGTGCTGGAAATGGCCCACCTTGATTATCATACGCATTGTAAGGAGAGTGATCACTGTAGATAAGCTATTACCAGCAAGAGAGTGGGCGGGGGGGAAGAGAAAACCTTTTGTAGTGGTAAACACCCATTTTTTCATGGTTTGTATGTATAAGAACATCTTCTGTATTTTCCACAGTATGCATCCGATGAAGTGAGCTGTAGCTCACGAAAGCTTATGCTCAAATAAATTGGTTAGTCTCTAAGGTGCCACAAGTACTCCTTTTCTTATTCCTAACCTTCTAACCATTCTTAATACGTTTTAATTGGGGGTAAATCAGAAATCTTGGGCATTCACAAATATGTCCACAAAGGCCTTTTCTCAAATTGGGACTTTCAGTGACAATTCTCTTATATGAAATATTTGGGAATACTGAGTCCCAAAAATATTCAGGACATCCCTAAGATAAATATAGAACCAGTTATTGCCCAAGTGGCTAGCGATTTGGGGAGATGGAATTCATTCATTCCGTTTGTGGGGTAAAATTAATATACTGAAAATGAATGTCCTTCCCAGAATTTTGTATGTCCAGAGGTGTCTGCCTCTTTCTATTCCTTAAATTTATTTTGAGAAATTCAGTAATATTTTCAGAAGTTGCTTTGGGGTGCAGGTAAGAAACCTAGACAGACTCTGAACAAATTATAACTCCTCCAATCTCTAGTTGGATTTTGTTTTCCCAACCTGAAAAATTATCATATCTCCTTTTGTTAAGCTAGGCATCTTTATGGCTATTAAATATGACCCCACAGACCCCACTTTGGGTTCAGAATGAACAAGAATTGGGAAACCCTCTCCCCCTTTCAGGCATTGTAGGATCAAATTATTATAGATTAGGTGGCTCTAGCACTCCCACAATAATGGCAGTGGGACAAGCTTGATCAAACTTGGTTGGAAAGTTCTACTTTCATCCATTCTTCCATGTAGAGGTGGTCCTATGGAGCAGTCCTTTCCTTAAAATCAATAGCAAAACCTTGATGTGGAGGGATTGGATTATTGGGGGTGTTTTGTGTTCAAGGCCAGCAGTAATGCCTAGTGGCCATACATCAGGCTTTGTCACCTGGTGGCAAGAGTCTGTGGCTGCCTTGCCTTTCCGCTAGCGTCAGTGGTAAAGTCACCCAGCCGTGAAAGTCTGTGGCAAACTTGCCTAGCAGTTAGAATCAATGGCAATGTTGCCCAGCAGTGAGAGTCAGGCCCACTGGGTTCCAACTCAGGGCCCTTCAAAATAATAGTCCCAATCCATGGCTGGGGAGAGCACCCTTATGCCTGTTACCTGGGTCACTTCCTTCACCTGCTTCTGTTCTTCCATCTGCGCCACAGCTCTGTGGTCCCCCTTGGAGTAGTCTCAGTCATTCTCTGGTCAGTCTTCCTCTTTCTGCAGCAACTCTTTGCCCTTGGCCAACACAGTTGAGAGGCCACCAGCAGCTTGACAGTGAGCCATGGTCTCAGTCCCTTGGAGTCCCAGAGGCTTCTTTTCAGGAGGCTATAGCACCCAACTGCTGTCCTGCTCGGTCAGCCAAGACTGAGCTGGCTTGCTCCCTTTGAACACTCCCTCCACTGGGAGCATGCCCAGCACAGGTATGGAGGTGTGGCTTCCTGCATTCAGAGCAGCTCCTTAACCCTTGCCAGTGTGGATTGGTACACCCCATCACATGGATGGACAGAGGAATTATGACTGTATTGCAGCTAGTTGGTAATGATGAATCTAAACCATTTGTAGATCTTGAGCAACAATTTGGATTGCACTGCTCCAGAGCATGGAAATATCTCCAGTTAAAGCATTTGCTTATGAATGTATTTGGACTGGATGCATTGGGAGCTACAGAACCTCCAGAACTTTTATTATTTATGAAGAACCTTCCTGGATTTATTGGCCATCCGTATCCTTTCATGCTTTCTTGGCCCCAAAAAACTCTGCTAAAGTTAAAAATTTAAGAGCTGCCTGGAACAGAGATTTGGATACACAACTATCTTCAACCCAGTGGAATACAATTAGATCTAATGTTAAAAAAGCAACCCTAGACCTGAAGTTGTAGCTTATTCACCAAAAGACACTGTTTTGAATATGCAGGTCCTCATGTAGGCTAATGGTAGTGGGCCTCATCAGGGCTCATTGAAATGTAACTTAGAATCATAGAATCATAGAATATCAGGGTTGGAAGGGACCTCAAGAGGTCATCTAGTCCAACCCCATGCTCAAAGCAGGACCAGTCCCCAAATAAATCATCCCAGCCAGGGCTTTGTCAAGCCTGACCTTAAAAACTTCTAAGGAAGGAGATTCTACCACTCCCTAGGTAACGCATTCCAGTGTTTCACCACCCTCCTAGTGAAAAAGTTTTTCCTAATATCCAACCTAAACCTGCCCCACTGCAACTTGAGACCATTACTCCTTGTCCTGTCATCTTCTTCAACTTCCTTGGTGCTACATTAGCTCATATGTTTTGAGATTATTTTGTATCAAGAATTTCTGGTATGAGATGGATCAAAGGACTAAACTGATATTGAATACTAAGTTGCAGCCCATTCTTGGATGTATTCCTGAGACTTGGAGATTACCTGATAACAAGGCAGTATGGTTCCAACATGCAGTTTTGGTTGCTAAATAAGCTAACAAATGACTAGGAGTACTTGTGGCACCTTAGAGACTAACCAATTTATTTGAGCATAAGCTTTCGTGAGCTAAGGTGCCACAAGTACTCCTTTTCTTTTTGCGAATACAGACTAACACGGCTGTTACTCTGAAACCTAACAAATGACTGGCATTCCCCAGAAAGGAAATGTCTGAAAAATGCAAGCAATTTGGGCTGACTTTTTAGAGGTCTATGATTAGCATAGATCCTGAAGATAGGTATGTTGCTTCCCCTGGCCTCCTTTAATCCTAACCCTTTTTATTTACTTTGTGTATTGTGATGCATCTGGTGTTTTGTTACATTTATTGTATTTCGAAGAAATAATAAATTATAATTATTTTTAAAAAGTGAAAGAGTATCTCTGAGAATGGAGTAAATAAAAAGAGAGTTAATACTGGCTTTGAAAGTTGTCTGGTGCTTTCCTGCCACAGGAAGAACAAAGGTAGTTAAAGAAATGTTGATTATTCTTAAATACACTATGTATTCATAAGACGAAGAGGCGCCTAAGGACTATCCATGAAGGAATGGAGCCAGTGAGAGGGTGACAGCAACCAGTTTGAATCTAAACATGCATGAAAGAAGAGTGTTGTCCTATAGTTTCATAAAAATAAGGAAGAGAAAGTGTATAAAAGGTTCTGAAGTGAGCACCCTGCCCCCTCCCCTCCCTGGCTACTCTGCTTAAACAGCAAGCAGACAGAACTCATTCTGTCCATCTCCACAAACAAGTTGCCACAGGCAGATAAGAAAAACAAAGAAGACTGATGAAGAAACCAAGCCAAGGAAAGAAAACCTTTTCCAAACTTCAACATGGATTGGTGAGAGAAAGTTAACTAGACACTGCCAAGGGATTAGATTTAAAATCTTGTAATGATTTTATTGGGATATTAAAATGCTGTTGAAATTTAAATTACTAATAATTTTTCCTGTTAATCACCAGATGATTAGACCACATATTCGTAGAGAGGAGACTGGGCTGAACATCAGGATTTAATTGGACTTAAGATTTATAATATTGGTTATTTGACCTGTCTCAAGACAGCTCCTTAAATGGTTTCTTTTAAGTAAAAAGCCAAAACCAAAAAAAAAAAAAAATTAAATATTTTCTTTAGCTTCATAAGATTTAGTTAAGATTGCCTATTTCCCCCCAATTATGAACTGTTTGTTATTTTTTAATAACCAACAGCATCCACTTGCCCTTAAACAAATTATTTTGCCACTATGTAAACAGTTTTAAGTATATAATAAGATACTAAATGGAATTCACAATAATTCTGGAAACAATACACTTTGTCCTTAACTTACCAAATGAAGAATGTCCTGCAGGTAATTCACTCTCACTCTGTTAAAATTCTCCATAGAGGGCATACAGAAGAGGTTGCAGCAGAAGTCACCAGTGTATCACTTATAGTCTGTTTTGTGTTGTTTTGTTTAATGATTTCTTTTACTTTTGTTAATAATAAAGTAGCCATGGTTAATCATTGATTCTTTTGCTTGGTCTTGATCATGGTATCCCCTAAATTATATAAAAGAATCCCTGGCTCTAAATAGTAGGAGTCAAACTCCTGATTAGCAGTATAAGAAACAATTAGTAAGAGTTGGCCCTGCTATTTCTTGTTTCTCTAAACGAACTACTTTAAAAAATAAAATTACTCGGTGTAATTAAATTTACAATTAAGTTTACCCCTTTCTACCCCATAGTACTACACATTCCCTTTAACTTCCAAGGGAGTTTCGTTTCATGGCAGAATTGAGCCCAAATATATAAGGTTTCAGAGTAACAGCCGTGTTAATCTGTATTCGCAAAAAGAAAAGGAGTACTTGTGGCACCTTAGAGACTAACCAATTTATTTGAGCATAAGCTTTCGTGAGCTACAGCTCACTTCTTCGGATGCATACTGTGGAAAATACAGAAGATGTTTTTATGCACACAAACCATGAAAAAATGGGTGTTTATCACTACAAAAGGTTTTCTCTCCCCCCACCCCACTCTCCTGCTGGTAATAGCTTATCTAAAGTGATCACTCTCCTTACAATTCAGAGGTGTGTTGGAAATATTCCTTGAGTCGGAGACGTCGAAATAGGTTTCTAGTAGTGATTGTGGTGTTAAACACCCATTTTTTCATGGTTTGTGTGTATAAAACATCTTCTGTATTTTCCACAGTATGCATCTGATGAAGTGAGCTGTAGCTCACGAAAGCTTATGCTCAAATAAATTGGTTAGTCTCTAAGGTGCCACAAGTACTCCTTTTCTTTTTGCGAATATATAAGGTATTAATGCTCAGGAATGATCCTTTACAGGATGCTTTTCATGTTCAATGTGCTCTACAAACATCAAACACTGACAGCACACCTATAAGGTAGATGAGAATTGTTCTTATTGTTGAAGATGGCAAAAATGGCACACAGAGATTCAGCCTGAAATTTTCAAACTTGGATACATAATATTAGACATGTAAATCCATAATGAGGCACCTAAATAATGGAACATGTAGCTGTAGTTACATTATGTCCATTATTGAGGTGCCTCATTATGGATTTAAATGCCTAACATTAGACACCTAATTTTGAAAAATTTTGCCTAAGGGAGTTAGCGAAACCACAAAGGGATTGAGGCTTTCTCATTGCTAGTCCTATGCTTAAACCATTACTCTGTGCCTTTCTCAGAATTTCAAATTAATTCTGAGTGTGATTTTGTTTTGCTCAGCCCCTGTATCTCCACAGCCACTAGTCAGAGCTTAGTTAACACAAATGTTCTAAATGAAAATGACTAGTATATCTTTATGCTTCCCTCTAACTGATGGAGGATTGCTCAGATCATTTAATGCAAAACAAGTGTTTATACTGAAAAGCATGCTTCCATTTGCACTTACTGGAGTTCCTGAATCCCATCCCATTAGAAGCTCTGATTTAACACCTCGTAAGTACTGCATGTTGCTTTTCCTACTTAGCTCCAGCCACCTTCCAGAATTTCTTCAGCTTGAACATACTTTTAAAAACCCCCAAATACTGTTTCTTATTGTCCTCCCCAACCTAGCTACAGAATCCAGTCTTGGAGCCAGTAATCATACCAGCTGCATGTATTATATCACATTAACGTGGCTTTCTAGCCCTCCCCCAGCCCTCGTAACTGGATCTTCTAGTGATTTCCTATTAGCAAGGCATTTAAAATAAATGTGCTGTTAGAGCTGGTCAAAAAATTTCCAACAGAACAGTTTTCCATCACAAAATGCTGATTCAATAGAATCTAAAGATTTGGTGGGAACACGTCAATTCCATCAAAACTTTTGATGGATATCAGGTAGGCAAGGTTCCCTGCCAGCTCATTTGACTTGCCAGCATCCCTGCCATCTCAGCTGGCAGGCTACTTGCCAGTTGCTCCACAGCCCACTTGGTGGGCAGCCAAGGAGTTGGGGTCCTTATGTTCCCTGGTCTTCTGATCTCTGCACCTGGTGGATTGCCAGGTTCCCCAAGATCTCTGGTTCCCCCACAGCCTGCTTGGTGTGGGCTCTCTGGGTTCCAAGGCTTCCCAGGTAGCCTGCCTCCCCAGGATCCCTGATTTCCCCCACAGCCCATCTGCTGGGCAACCTGGGTTTCTAGGTTGCCTGGCTCCCCATTTGACAGGCTGCTGGCCTCCCAGACTTCCTGGACTGAGCAATTTCCTCACAGCCCACCTGGAGAGCTGCCCTGCACCCAGCTTGTAGATTCTGGGCCGGTTAGCTCCATGGGCTCTCATCTGTTCCCCATCTGCCCAGCTCCACCACCAGGCAGCCCCAGGAACCCAAGGAACATATTTTGTTTCAGAAACACTGAAACATTCATGCTGCCCAGGTACTGGGAATGGTTCAGTGTTTCTAAAATGAAAATATTTTTTAATTTTAAGTCTAGGAGTGTTTTGTTTTTTAAACTCTGTATTTTTCATGGGACAGAAATTCTGTTTCCCAACCAGCTTTAGCTGTTATATAAATAGTACTTCTATGGCAGCTCCCCTGGGTAAGTGTAATAATCCCCATTTTATAGATGAAGAAACAGATACAGAGAGCTTTAGAGCCAGATCGTTTCATTCACGGGGGGAAGAGGAATAGGTAGGGAACAGAAAATGGTATGAGTTTCCACCATGTTAATCTGTCAGAGAGAGGAATTGTCCACCCCACTCCCACTGGTAGAATGGACAGGGTGGTTGTGAGCCCCAATACAATGGATCTTGAGAGCCACACAAATCGAGTGCATTTGTAATGCTGCCTGTTCCATCCCCTCAGCCGTTAGTGCAGCACAGCTTTGATGGGATGCATGGTAGTGATCAGGTAAGATGATGCTGATTGGGGCAGCAGTTTCATACTTTCTAATTCCCCACAGGCTTTTAGAAATGACCCCTTCTAAGTGCAATCTAAGTAACCTCCAGGATGCTCCTCTTTATTCCCTTCCTCTTCTCCTGGTGATCTTCCCCTCCCCTTTTAACATACAGCCCTGATTCCCTTATCACAAATCACATCAGTAACCCCTGTTAACATTAAGTAACAGGGATTAGCTGTTGTACCTTGTACACTTGTTCCAAGCTGACAACCAATTTCTGTGGGACATATTTAATTGTCTAGTGCAAGATCAAATCAGAGTATTCAATGATCTAGGTTCCTTCCTTAGACCCTCCTGAATCAATTTGATAAACTCAGCAGCTAGCTAAAAAGACAGGAGATATTTCATTTTTATATCAAATACTCCTTTTTACTGTAACAATAATGGGAGCTGGGAGAATGAAGTGCTGCAGCTGGGTGAGGTAATAAGATCCGAATATTTAGGAGCCATATTCTCCCATACAGTACATTAGCAAAACTCACAGTTTTTCAAGTAATATGGAATATGTGAGCAATGTTTTTGTGGGTCCCAGGGGGAGGTAAATGAAAATAACATTCTGCTCTTCCAATAATCTGCATTACTCAATTGCTAAGATCTTGGAGATAGATAAAAGCAGCAGAGCACAGAAGTTAGCTCCTAAGAAAAATTAATTGGGAGAGTATAACAAACTACATATTAACTTTCCCTCTTTCAAAAGGTATGAAAATGGCTACAGTGAGGGAGGGGGGAGAGGTGCGTAAATTAAAACTGTTTGAGCAATCCAGTCCTGTGCTGCTGAAGGAATTATTTGGATTTCCATTAATATTGAACATTATCCCCAAGCTTCCCTTCTGCTCATTTGCAACGTTGTACACATCTCTCGACACATTAAAGTATTTATTCAGTCTCTTCTTATGTAAATCTTAATTTCTAACATGGGCTTTGTTCTTTTCTTATTTATATATCTGCAACCCCAGTGATTTGAGTGGGGTTTCATCTGTGTAAAAGAGCATAGTATTTGGTCCAAAACATGCCAGGTACAGAACTGTTTAGATATTTCAATAAAATATACGTATTATATTGATTCTCTTCTTTTTCTTTAAAAAAAGGTAGAAGAAAACTTAGTAAAAATGGATTACTTACTATTGCATAAACCATAGTAAGAAATGGATGTGATCTTAACACTTTTTCCTCATTAGAATAACAGATAGCATACCCATAGGTAACTACCAAGTATGCAAGATAATAAGCTTCTTTGGTGTGGGTGAGCGGGTGGGTGTGTGCAGGGCCGGTGTAACCACTAGGTGAACTAAGTGGCCGCCTAGGGCGCCAAGATTTGGGAGCACCAAAAAGCGAACCTGGTGGCAGCGGGGCTTGACAAGGAAACGGGCAGCTGCCTTGGCTCAGCCTCCAGGCTCAGCCCCAGCAGGGGGCATGGAGAGCACATTCCTCACCCCCTCCCCCGCCCTGAGAACAAAAGAGCCTTGCACGGCAGCCCGGTGGAGGAAGAGGACGCCAGAACGTTGGCCAAGGTAAGTGCTTCCCCACAGCTCGGGCGCCTGCTGATCCAGGCTCCCCTCCTGCGCAGGAGGCTGGAGAGGACGGCAACCCACAGAGCTGAGCTGCCCCGGTGCCCCTCTCCCTGCCCCAACCTCTGTCAGTGAGGGAATGGTTAGAGCTGCCCTGGATTGGGGCTTTCTGCAAACTGGGACCCAGGCAGGGAGAGAGGGACAAAGCCGGAGAGACACTGTGCGCCAAAGAGGGATCAGGGCTGAAGGGAAATGTAGAGCTGCACTAATGGCTTCAATTGCAAATAGCAATTGATTGGCTCCAACTATGCGGTACTGGAGAGGGAGAGGAGTGTAGGGCATTGATGCAGCAAATTAGTTCAGTATTTGGCTTCCTATATCATGTTTACAGTTTGCAAAATACAACACCAAAGCAAATTATGGAACATTGCTTGAATCTGGAGCAAGCTTTGCAACATGGTGAATCCAAAGATATTGATGCCTTTGACTTGTGCAATGAATTGCAAGCTATTGCAAGACAAGTCCAAAAGAGTGCATCACCACAAGATGTATTGAACTTCATCTGAAAAAATAAGCTGACAGATAGTGTCCCCAACACAGGTATTGCTCTTCACATCCTCTTGACTCTCCCAGTTTCTGTGGCCAGTGGTGAGCGAAGCTTCTCGAAGCTCAAGTTGATAAAAACATACATGCGAACATCAATGTTGCAACAAAGACTTGTTGGGCTATCTACCTGGTCAATAGAACATGACATTGCTCGCAGCATTGACTTGGAGGAACTTGTTTCTAAATTTGCTAAACTGAAAGCGCCGAAAAATAAATTCTAAATTATAACGTGTTACTCTGCAACAGTGTATTGTGTACAATGTATGTGATTTATGTTAAGATCCATGCTATGTTGTGCAAAGTGAAAACAATAACAATGTCAACACTGTGAGGTTATTCATTTATTTTCATTAAATATGTAAACTAAATAATGAAATTAATAAATTTTCAAGCCAAACGTATATTAATTCTAATGAACAATGCCACATTATGCAGTATTCATTTTTGAAAGTTTATAATAAGCGATGCTCCAGGGGCTGGTGGGGGCACAAGGTGGAAGTTTCACCTAGGGCGCAAAATATCCTTGCACCAGCCCTGTGTGTGTGTGTGTGTGTGTGTGTGCGCACGCATGTCCTGTGTTCAGGGTTCAGGCATAAGATGAGAGCCAAGACAATGCAACAATCAGACAATATTCCTTCATCCTCATATGCTGTATGTCCCATCAAGCACTTCCTGACAATGGAATTTTCAAAGTCCCTACACATTACCCTGTATGTAAGCATACTATCATACTATAACGCCCCTTATTGGGAAGTTATCTATAGTAACGTGCTATATAACTGTGTGTGTGATACTCAAGTCTGGGCATCTGATTAGTGGATGGATGTTGCGTTAGGAGTAAAGGCTTTGACATCTTAATCAGTGGGATTTGGATGCCCAGATTCCATTAGAAATAAATGTGAATTCATAGAATCATAGAAGGTTAGGGTTAGAAGAGACTTCAGGAGGTCTTGTAGTCCAATCCCCTGCTCAAAACAGGACCAACTCCACTAAATCATCCCAGCCAGGGCTTTGTCAAGCCGGGCCTTAAAAATCTCTAAGGGACATCCCAGATTTTTTAGAAAAAAGAAAAGGAGTACTTGTGGCACCTTAGAGACTAACCAGTTTATTTGAGCATGAGCTTTCGTGAGCTACAGCTCACTTCATCAGATACATACCGTGGAAACTGCAGCAGACTTTATATATACACAGAGAATATGAAACAATACCTCCTCCCACCCCACTGTCCTGCTGGTAATAGCTTATCTAAAGTAATCGTCAGGTTAGGCCATTTCCAGCACAAATCCAGGTTTTCTCACCCTCCACCCCCTCACACAAATTCACTCTCCTGCTGGTGATAGCCCATCCAAAGTGACAACTCTTTACACAATGTGCATGATAATGAAGTTAGGCCATTTCCTGCACAAATCCAGGTTCTCTCACTCCCTCACTCCCCTCCAAAAACCCACCCCCATACACACACAGACTCACTCTCCTGCTGGTAATAGCTCGTCCAAACTGACCACTCTCCAAGTTTAAATCCAAGTTAAACCAGAACATCTGGGGGGGGGGGGGGGGAGGAAAAAACAAGAGGAAATAGGCTACCTTGCATAATGACTTAGCCACTCCCAGTCTCTATTTAAGCCTAAATTAATAGTATCCAATTTGCAAATGAATTCCAATTCAGCAGTTTCTCGCTGGAGTCTGGATTTGAAGTTTTTTTGTTTTAAGATAGCGACCTTCATGTCTGTGATTGCGTGACCAGAGAGATTGAAGTGTTCTCCGACTGGTTTATGAATGTTATAATTCTTGACATCTGATTTGTGTCCATTTATTCTTTTACGTAGAGACTGTCCAGTTTGACCAATGTACATGGCAGAGGGGCATTGCTAAAGCCCCTACTCTACTTGCGCTATATTGATGACATCTTCATCATCTGGACCCATGGAAAAGAAGCCCTTGAGGAATTCCACCATGATTTCAACAATTTCCATCCCACCATCAACCTCAGCCTGGTCCAGTCCACACAAGAGATCCACTTCCTGGACACTACAGTGCTAATAAACAATGGTCACATAAACACCACCCTATACCGGAAACCTACTGACCGCTATTCCTACCTGCATGCCTCCAGCTTTCACCCTGACCACACCACACGATCCATCGTCTACAGCCAAGCTCTGCGATACAACCGCATTTGCTCCAACCCCTCAGACAGAGACAAACACCTACAAGTTCTCTGTCAAGCTTTCTTACAACTACAATACCCACCTGCGGAAGTAAAGAAACAGATTGATAGAGCCAGAAGAGTTCCCAGAAGTTACCTACTACAGGACAGGCCTAACAAAGAAAATAACAGAACGCCACTAGCCGTCACCTTCAGCCCCCAACTAAAACCCCTCCAACGCATTATTAAGGATCTACAACCTATCCTAAAGGATGACCCAACACTCTCACAAATCTTGGGAGACAGGCCAGTCCTTGCCTACAGACAGCCCCGCAACCTGAAGCAAATACTCACCAACAACCACATACCACACAACAGAACCACTAACCCAGGAACTTATCCTTGCAACAAAGCCCGTTGCCAATTGTGCCCACATATCTATTCAGGGGACACCATCACAGGGCCTAATAACATCAGCCACACTATCAGAGGCTCGTTCACCTGCACATCCACCAATGTGATTTATGCCATCATGTGCCAGCAATGCCCCTCTGCCATGTACATTGGTCAAACTGGACAGTCTCTACGTAAAAGAATAAATGGACACAAATCAGATGTCAAGAATTATAACATTCATAAACCAGTCGGAGAACACTTCAATCTCTCTGGTCACGCAATCACAGACATGAAGGTCGCTATCTTAAAACAAAAAAACTTCAAATCCAGACTCCAGCGAGAAACTGCTGAATTGGAATTCATTTGCAAATTGGATACTATTAATTTAGGCTTAAATAGAGACTGGGAGTGGCTAAGTCATTATGCAAGGTAGCCTATTTCCTCTTGTATTTTCCTCCCCCCCCCCCCAGATGTTCTGGTTTAACTTGGATTTAAACTTGGAGAGTGGTCAGTTTGGACGAGCTATTACCAGCAGGAGAGTGAGTCTGTGTGTGTATGGGGGTGGGTTTTTGGAGGGGAGTGAGGGAGTGAGAGAACCTGGATTTGTGCAGGAAATGGCCTAACTTCATTATCATGCACATTGTGTAAAGAGTTGTCACTTTGGATGGGCTATCACCAGCAGGAGAGTGAATTTGTGTGAGGGGGTGGAGGGTGAGAAAACCTGGATTTGTGCTGGAAATGGCCTAACCTGACGATTACTTTAGATAAGCTATTACCAGCAGGACAGTGGGGTGGGAGGAGGTATTGTTTCATATTCTCTGTGTATATATAAAGTCTGCTGCAGTTTCCACGGTATGTATCTGATGAAGTGAGCTGTAGCTCACGAAAGCTCATGCTCAAATAAACTGGTTAGTCTCTAAGGTGCCACAAGTACTCCTTTTCTTTTTGCGAATACAGACTAACACGGCTGTTACTCTGAAACCAGATTTTTTAGGTGGCTTTGAAAACTCCATCCAACACATTTATCCTTGGGGCAGGGGGAGAGAGGTAAAATAGAAGAGTTCTTGCCATGCTTCACAACTATAGTACTTAAAGGAAGAAAAGGACCTAGGTCAGAATCTGCATGCTCTGCGTGCTGAAGGCGAAATCTGTGCTTTGGAACAGAAGCTGTAAAACAGGGGTGGCCAACCTGAGTCTGAGAAGCAGCCAGAATTTACCAATGTACATTGCCAAAGAGCCACAGTAATACATCAGCAGCACCCCCCTTAGCTACCCCCATACCCCCTGTCAGGGTTCCTTCCCCACTCGGAACTCTAGGGTACAGATGTGGGGACCTGCATGAAAAACCCCCTAAGCTTATTTTTACCAGCTTAGGTTAAAACTTCCCCAAGGTACAAACTATTTTACCTTTTGTCCCTGGACTTATTGTTGCTACGACCAAGCGTCTGACAAATATAACAGGGAAAGAGCCCACTTGGAAACGTCTTTCCCCCCAAAATCCCCTCAAGCCCTACACTCCCTTTCCTGGGGAAGGCTTGATAAAAATCTTCACCAATTTGCATAGGTGAACACAGACCCAAACCCTTGGATCTTAAGAACAATGAAAAAGCAATCAGGTTCTTAAAAGAAGAATTTTAATGAAAGAAAAAGTAAAAGAATCACCTCTGTAAAATCAGGATGGTAAATACCTTACAGGGTAATCAGATTCAAAACATAGAGAATCCCTCTAGGCAAAACCTTAAGTTACAAAAAGACACAAAAACAGGAATATACATTCCATTCAGCACAACTTATTTTATCAGCCATTTAAACAAAACAGAATCTAATGCATATCTAACTAGATTGCTTATTAACTCCTTACAGGAGTTCTGACCAGCATTCCTGCTCTGGTCCCAGCAAAAGCAACACACAGACAGAGGGAATGCTTTGTTTCCCCCCCCTCCAGCTTTGAAAGTATTTTGTCTCCTCATTGGTCATTTTGGTCAGGTGCCAGCGAGATTATCCTAGCTTCTTAACCCTTTACAGGTGAAAGGGTTTTTCCTCTGGCCAGGAGGGATTTAAAGGTGTTTACCCTTCCCTTTATATTTATGACACCCCCACTCCCAGCACCTCCCACTCACTGGCAGCCCCACTGATCAGTGTCTCCCCCTCCCTCTCCACACCTCCCAGTCAGCTGTTTTGTGGTGTGCAGGAGGCTGGGGGGCTGGGAGGGGGAAGGAGCGAGGGCACTGTAGGCTTAGGGGAGGGGGTGGAGTGGGGGCAGAGCCTGTGGCAGAGGCAGGGGTTGAGCAGTGAGCACCCCCCGGCACATTGGAAAGTTGGCACCTGTCGCTCCAGCCCCAGAGTCGGTGCCTATACAAGGAGCCACATATTAACTTCTGAAGAGCCGCATGTGGCTCTGGAGCCACAGGTTGGCCACCCCACTATAAAAGGAAAAGATTACACCAAGAATGGCTCTTCTTCCTATGCGGTCAATGACTTCCTTTGTGGAAGGACCAAATTGTGCCTAAGCCCTTCACTTGTAGATATTTAAAATCAGGGAATGGATTTTGGTTATTTGGTTATTTCCTTTCAACTATTCCTATATATTCTTCTGTGTGCCTTGACAGGAACTTCTACGGACGCAGGAGCCTGGTCTAGGGGCCTTATCACTCTGTCCACATTGCCCTACGACAAATTCAGTTGCTGTTGGGGAAAAGGAAAATGTAACAAGTATGTTAAATGAAATATTAACAAAATAGCCTCTCAAGGTCAAGGTTGAGGTACAGTGGCAGTAGGAAGGGGATTTTTCCACTGCTCCCATCTGTTGTACCTGGATAAAGCAGTTTCTCCTGCAGTGCTCATCCTGCAGACCTCCCCGGAATCAAGATAAACCCTAGAGTGAAAGGAAGGTGTGTGAGAGCATAATTGTACTCAGGACTTGAGTCAGGGACTGAATCTGATTTTGACTCACTGTTAAAAAATAAGACAGTAGTGCCAAGTTATAGATTCCAGGCACGTTGTTTTATTAGCAGTTTTGAGCAGTCGTGTCTGTATCTGAGAGTCCTAGACTGGCTACAAATTCAGGTGACCAGTCACACTAGAGAGCCCTAGTCTTGAAATGTACTGAACACAAAGTGGCTCAAACCCCAGTTGAGTTGAGGATGCTCCTCACCTCACTGGGGCTGAGTACTCTGGATTACGGACTAATATACTAGGAAGAAGAACAAGAGAGAGTCCATCTCTCAGTCCTGTTGAGAGCTCTGCAGTTGGTGCATGGATGACAGGCAACAGTGAGGTCCCAGTACATGAGATTATTTCCTCTTGGGGATCTCTTGAGGTCTATATGGAAGCTGGGGAAGCCCCATGTGTGAGGCCATCCCTCACTTCTTCCCCAGAGAAGCAAACTTCACACTGGCAGAAGAATTACAAGGAAACTTAACTGAATCTCTTTTTCCACATGGGGAGAATTGGGCTCTGAATTGGAATTTGAGGGCAAAATTTTTCCCTCAGTTATATCTGTGCAACCCCACTGAAGACAATAAGCTAAATTCTACCTTGTATTATGCTCCCTACACTGCTGTTTAGGACTTTGCCTTTCCTTTGGCTCTGGATAAGTTGAGATGCTTGCATGTCAGGACTAAGGTGTACTGGTAGAGATGTGTGGCAAACGATTCAACAGCACCTGTGTGCAAAATGTCTTGCTCAAGCTAGTGTAATTAGTTTCTCACTTTCATAACCACTCACAAATTTAACAAAAAGCCTGTTAATGGGATAGATCTCACCAGGAGAAGTGCTTCAATTTCCTAGAAAATGTAAGTTGACAGCTACATGAGGTAAAATAAGCATCTTCAAATATGGTGGTTTTAAATTAGGTAAATTAGTCTCAGGAAATGAGTGGAGCTTCTTGTGTGAAGTGTTTCTTTAGCAAGGTCAGGCTAGCTTTAATAACTAATGCCAGCATTAGACCAGAGGAGATACTGTCTGTGAAGGATTGTGGTACTTCTAATACAAAAGCAAGAGAACATGAATCGTTTATGACAGCAGCAGAGAGTGGGTTTTTTTGGACTAAGGCAAGGTCAGGTGGAGTGAAGGGCATAAAAGGAGGACCATCGAACTCCTACAGGATAACTAGCTATAGAAAACGGACAGCAAGTGCTAAAGTCTGTCATCCACATGGTGGATCTACTAGGAAAACCTGGATGGCCTTTTCTAGGTCACAGTAGTAACAGAGGGAAATTTGAAGGTTTTTAATATAGTTCAAAACAGAATCTGACCCCGCCTTGCTAAATCAAAGGTATAACAAAACCTTGAGAGTGCTTTCTAGCTGTATCTATATGGCTGCAAAGTATTACTGTCATATCTAAGGCCCTAATCCTGCAATGACTCTCACATGTGCTTAACTTTTAGCACGTGCATAGTGCAAAGGGATTGCTTACATGCTTGAAGTTAAGCATATACACAAGTCTTCGCAGGATCAGTGCCTGACTGTGAATGTTGCAACTGTGATGTTGCTTTGCATAATAATTCTGAAAGCCAGAATTTTTTAAAAATCTGAATGTACTTGGGTCAGAAACAGAACTACGTTTAGTGTTAAAAATAGAGCTGGGTCTGAGGCAGCCCTTACGTCTCCCTCCCACGTCTGATCACCCTGAACTATGGGAGCTATCGAAGTCTGAGCCCTGATCTGGAAATGGAACATTGTGAATGGCTCAAAACTCTAGATCTGAATGCCCCAAAACTTTGGGTCGTTCATAATCGCAGTCTGGGTTAGAATCACTATTGCGCAGTTTGTGCCTATTTCTAATAAAAAGTGCTGGCAGGGTTTTTTTTTTACCCTTACATTGATGAAATAAGTGCTGTGAACAATTGATGGGAAAGATACTCATATTGTTACAGGTCCTTCTGTTAAGAAATAGGAGAAGAAACACATTAGGACATTATTACAGCTGTGCAGGGTATGAAGGGAGCACAACACACCAGATCTGGTCTCAACAACTGCTTCTTTATTAATATACAAAATGGCATCCAGGGACTGGGCAAAACTCCCCACTCCTGAATATATCTTTGGGGACTATTCTAAAAGAACTATACTGAACCCCCAGGATACAACATCTCTCCCCCTCAAAGTTCAACAAAGTTCCTTGATAGGAAAATCAACAGCTCAGTATAGTAACTGGAACTCCAACTAGAAGTGCAGGGAAAGGGTAAAGACACCGGTCTCAGGCAGTCCATGTATGCTCAACAAGAAACATAGCTCCTCAGTAGTTACAGATGAAGTAGCTACTCTGACCAGAATGACTTCCATCCACTTAGAATGTGCATCCACCATCACAAGAAACATTGACCCAAGGAAGGGACCAACAAAGTTGATCTGTAGTCTGATCCAAAGCCTTCCTGTCCATTCCCATAGTGATAGGCCTGTTACCATAGGCAACTTTCTTTGTGTGGCACAGCCCAGTACCGCTTGCTTTCTCTAACTAGGCGTGGCCAGCAGACATAACATCTGGCCAGAGTTTTCATTCAGGTCATCCCAGGGTGAGTTCTGTTCAGTTTTTCTAGTATTCACTTTCTTGTCTGGAGAGGAGAACTCCGCTTTGGAGATTTAGTTCCCAACACCTGTGAAAATAAGGATGTATGTCTGAAGGTACCATCAACTTGGGCCATCCATGTTATATGAAATGATAGAACTGCGACAGAACAAGGTCTCTGTTAATCCACAGAGTGATCTGCTTAGCTGTTAGTGGAGCTTCTTCTACTCTGACTAAAGGTAGCACCACTTTTTGAGATACTGGAGTATCTTCTTTACCTACTGACAATGACATGGGGCCATCTACATTAGCAATTGCTGGTCCAGGCTTATAGAGCAGAAAGGGCTCTGCCAGAATCCTTTGTGCATTGCTTCATTATTGTTGCCACAAAGAATGCAGTTGTGCAACATATCTTCCCAACCATTTCCAGTTTCACACTGGGCTGCCAGCTGGCATAAATTTGCCACAAATTGAGACATATTCATTTGGCACCTGGATATAGGAGTTATGTTTAAACCATAGGACACTAACAGATGGTTTGGGTTCATAATCATCCGTCGCTGCTTTAACTATAGAAATGTCACCATTTCATGAGTCTGTGGCTCCTGGAGATCATGAATCAGTCCACAAGTCTTGCAACCCACAACACTGAGGAGGATAAACTTCTATTTTGTCTCATCCATCACATCATTAGCCAATAGGTAACAGCAGAAGCATTCTACATAATGTGTTTGTTTCCTTCGGCAACTCAAATTCATCCTCCCTGCTGTACTGCACCATTCCCCTGTGTGGTGGAAGAACTCAGAGTCTGCACCTCAATGCTTTCCCTGGTATTCACTTTGGCTTTTCAGGGTGGCTGGGCCCCTTGTCCTCTCTCAGGAAGACAGAGAATCTTGGGAAGCAGCTCCTTAGGAGCACCACAGCCATTGACAGCAACGCATTAAGTGCTTTGCACACATCAGTCAGTGTAACTCATTGCCAATATGTTACAGCAGCACAGTGTATGGTGGGAGCACAACACGACAGGTCTGGTCTCAAAACCTGCTTAGCAACCAGGCAAAATTCCCCATCCTAGAATACATGTTTAGGGACTATCCTAAAATGACTATCCTGAATCCCCAGGATGCAACATACATATGTCTGCCCAAGTCCCTTTCCTAAATGCTGCTTTTGTCTGTTACATGCTCCTGGCTTAGGAAGCCAGATCCTTGGAGCTGTCAAGTTACATGAGCTGAAGACTAGGCACTGACCCTTTTTTCAGCTGACTCCCAAACTTGGGAAATTATCTCATCATATTTCCTAACCATACTTTCTCTTCCTTCATATCACTCCTGAAATCCCACCTTTCTGAAAGGTCTCCATATACAGTCTGTGTCTTGGGGTACCCACATGCTTAGGGGTAAAAACCTCTGACTTCTCCCTTGCTTTAGTTGCATTTTGTGTGTTTGTGCCAAGTAGCACACGGGGTTCCTTGCTCACTGGCTGTATACATATGATAATTACTACTGATATAGTGCCATGTACAGCTAAAGTGATATAAATAAGCAGTGGAGATAACATGAAATGATAATGAAGAACTTGCAGAATAGTTTTTAAAGTATGATGAATCTATCCACATCTATTCACAGATCTAGCCACAGTACATCTGCACCATGAGTTGACTGACATGTCATGTCAGGGTTCAGCTGAGGAGATCAGTAAATCCCAGTGCTGTTTCAGTGTACTGTTTTTCATGTAATTTGAATGTGGTTATCATGTATAGCTACGGGGCACCTCTCATAAGGATTGTTTATACAGCACAGGAACTGGTGTTTTATTTAATCTTCTCACCAAAATGAGAATGGAAAAAAATATTTGGAAAAGCATTTGGAAAAAATAAGTTGATGGAGATTGAAATTGACACAGGATTGTGAGCATAAGGACTAGCTGAACTTGGTAAACCTCACCATAGTACCCAGCATGAAAGCTGTACAATTAAAATGAGCTTTGAATTGATTGCATCTGAGTCTGCTAAAAGGTTGTACAGAGAAAGAGACTGAGGTGTGGATTAATTTGCATTCATTTGCAAGTTTTACTATATTATTGGCCTGCTAATATGTGAGAAAATTGCATGCTTTTCATCCACAGATCTGTGCCATTAAGTCTGCAAGTATGTGGGTCTATTTCTGGCAGCTGAGCCAGGAGAGTAAATAATTAGACTCCGGAAAAACAAATTATCAGAGAGCACTTTTGGGAGGGATCACGTGAAGAAAGAGTATGTGTACATAGTCTTCAGACACAACAGAAAACATTATTATAGCATAACAGAAAACATTATTGTAGCATAGCAACCAAGAGTATTTATGTTGGACTATGGTTTCTAGTCTAAATTCCTCTTTTTGCTTGTAACTTTTACCTATTTGCCTGAAATTTTCCAGGCCTGAAGACAAATAGTTTTAGAATGTTTGAGCAAATGTCACCCATTATCATAAAAACATTCTGTGTTATTTACTTTCAGACTAAAATGGTTGCAGTTTTAATTTTACAATGACTCTCTCAAATCCTGTACCCACACTCACAAAGCAGAACTTACTGGGACAAGCAAGTCCCCATATCAGCTCCACTGAGACATGAAGCTCTAGAATCACAATCTAGGCATCACTTGCATTGACTCCTTTTTTCATACAGGGGTTAGCCCTGTGGGCTGAAGCCTATGAGGGAAGGGAAGTAACTGAGTGAGCTCTCTGTTGGAGAACAAGGGTGACTGAGTGAGGCAGTGCCTCATTTAAATATCAACTGTGTTCTTTGCAGTACCTCATTTACATATCAGCTTGTGTTCTTTGCTGTCATCTGCTACAGAGCAAGGGGAGTCAGTTGATCAAGGCAGTGCCTCATCTACACATTTACTGTGGATAGTTAAGAACACTGGGGTGTACTTTGCCCAAGTTTTGTACTTGGGGTCAATATTTTGGAGATCACCCTGTTGGGAAACAACTGAGCAAGGCCTGGACAATGACTGGGCTCTGCGTCACCCTGATTAAGGCTTATGTTTGCTGAGGTTGGGAAAGAGGCCTTGGAGAGAGCCAAAGAGTGGAAGAAAGAGTCTGTAGTTCTGCCTTGTTGGAAGGGGCACCCTGGTGGTGGTGACTCTGTGTAGGATCCCATATACTATTGTTCCCTTTCTAATATTGCTGAATTGAGAGCAATAGTTTCTTGTGAGCAGAGCAGAGCAGCTGATCTGGCCCCCAGCTGAGGTCTCCAGGTGGAGCAGAACAACAGAGCTGGTTCCAGATGAGAGATAGTCTATGAGTGGAACAAAGTAGCAGTCCCAGGCCACCAGCCGCATCTAGGTGACAGCTACAATCCCAGGCAAAGGATGGAGTGGAGTATGACCCACTAACAGTGCTGAATGGGGAGCAGCATTACTGAAGGCTGCGTATACAGAGAGCAGCTGCTCCAGCTATGGAGGCAAAATATCTGAGGGGTTATAAGTAAGGCTGTGAGTCTGTCACGGATTCCGTGACTTTTTGGGACCTCCTTGGCTTCTGCAGCGGCCAATGCAGCTGGCCAGGGGGCCAGCTGAGCATGCACCCACCCAGCAGCAGGAGTTTGGGTGTGGGAGGGGGCTCAGGGCTGAGGCATGGGGTGTGGGAGGGGGTGAGGGCTCTGGATGACACTTACCCTGGGGGGCTCCCCAAAAGTGGACAGCATATCCGACTCCATGTGCTGCCTTCACCCACATGCTGGCCATGGTTGGCCATGGTTCCCTACCAATGGGAGCTGTGGAGCACTCGGGGCAGAGGCAGAGCGCAGAGCCCCCCTGGCTACACCTCTGCCTAGGGGCTGCAGGGACATGCTGGCCACTTCCAGGAGCCATGCGGAGACTGCCAGCCCCCGGAGCACCTGTGCAGGTCCAAGGCCACATGCCACCGCATGTCCCCACAAAGCACCTGTGGCGCCCCTCCTGAACATGCCCCTGGGCTGTTCCCGTGCCGCCCCCCCCGCCCCCGAGCACTCAAGTCTTAGTCGGGGGTATATAGTACAAGTCATGGACAGGTCACGGCCGTGAATTTTTGTTTACTGCCCGTGATCTGTCCATGCCTTTAGTAAAAATACCCATGACTAAAACATAGCCTTAGTTATAAGCCCCAGTCTTCATCTACCTAAGAACTCGTGTGATGCCTCCCTGATCCAGCATCACCACAGAATGTCACTTTAGCGGGTCAGATAGCATAGCTTCAGAGCAGGCAGTCAGATGAAGGTTTTCCTTGGGACTTTCTGACCAAGTAACTGAGTGGAGAACTGGAAAGGTGATTGTGCTGCACCGGCAACTCATGGCTCTTATATGGGGATGCACAAAGGCTAGGACTCAAGTATCAGGGGGTAGCCGTGTTAGTCTGTATCCACAAAAGCAACAAGGAGTCCGGTGGCACCTTAAAGACTAACCGGTTTATTTGAGCATAAGCTTTTGTGGGTAAAAACCTCACAGGCTAGAACTGTGACCTTGGGGTAACAGTGGCAGAAGTTAGTAGTTGTTGTTAAGTTTACCCTGTAATTTCCTTTCCTTCTCCCCAGTAAAGTTTTCCTGTTTAAAATCTGGTCGCTGTGCTTGCAAGTGGGGAATAAATTGTCTATCAATGGCACCCAGAGTAAGATAGATGGATACAAGTTCCCAGGTAGTTGAGTGGGGGATCGAACTGGAGTCTTGTATGTGTTAGAAAAAACCCTAGAAAGTGAGGACCCAGCCCTTTATGCTGCCAACGTCACTGGCAGGAGGGTTATGAGGGCAACCCTACAACCCAGCCTTCCCTCTCACTGAATTGTTAATAAATCTGGATATATATCCATGCTAAGACATTGAAGAGCACCTCATGAGATGGATGTGGGGCATTTGAGTCAGGGAGTTCAGGAGCAATTAGGGCTGTATAATCTTTTCTGCAGACTCCAGCTGGGAGGGGATAAGAGAGTACGGGGCAGCTAAAGCCAGGTAGTGTCCCTACGAAATAGAGCCATGCTGCAGGGGCTAGAGCCACTTTATAGGCACAGGTCCTCCTCATGGTTAGTGTTGGCCCGCAAAAAAATCCCTGGAAGTTTGGGGTTGGTCCCTGAGCCTGTTTCATTGGGGACAGACCCCAGTGGAAAGGAATGCTACCTGGGGCTCCTAGCTGAGAGTTCCTCCCTCTGAACCCATGCCTGTGTTGCTCTTTTGTGGGACAGGATAATCTGGCCCTCACTTTCCAAACTATTAAATTTCAGAGAAGCAGAATCATCTAGTGGTTAGACAACAGGTCTGGGATAAGCAGCTGTGGAGTACTGATCCTGGCTTTGCCTTGACTTGCTGTATGTCTTTGGGAAAATCACTTAAGCATCTAGTGTCTCAGTCTTAGTTTTATAACATGGAATAATAATACTGTAGATTACCTGTTTCACAGAGCTAATGTGGTCTAATTAGCTCTTATCCATCCAGCACTTCACCAAGTATAAATTGCTACATAAGGCCAACAATTATTATTGGCTTTTTAGTAATTCTCTTTGCCTTTAGTCCATTTGTTGTTTTGATGCTATTATCATAGCCTAGCATATTCAACAAAGAAACTACATTAAGAGAATGTCAAGATTTTAGAGCAATGCAGTCTTGTCAGGAAATGGCAACATTAAGGTTGGAGATACAACATTAATTATATCTCCTTTTTCATGTGCATTATGATACAGTATTTTTAATTACACAATCATATACTCTCATCCAAATAATACAACAGAAGATCATATAGTTTATCTATAACCTAAGAAACACATGGGTAGCATCTTGTAATTTTAAAAATTCTTGTATACTTATGCTATTTGAGTTTCATGATAGACTCAAAGAGCTCAAGTTTATCTTAACAAAGAGAAGATTAAGGGGGCGACTTGGTTACATCAATAAGTAGCTATATGGGGAACAAACATTTAATAATGGGCTTGTCATAAATATAAAGGGAAGGGTAAACCCCTTTGAAATCCCTCCCGGCCAGGGGAAAGCTCCTCTCACCTGTAAAGGGTTAAGAAGCTAAAGGTAACCTCGCTGGCACCTGACCAAAATGACCAATGAGGAGACAAGATACCTTCAAAAGCTGGGAGGAGGGAGAGAAACAAAGGGTCTGTGGGTCTGTCTATATTCTGTCTTTGCTGGGGATAGACCAGGAATGGAGTCTTATAACTTTTAGTAAGTAATCTAGCTAGGTACGTGTTAGATTATGATTTCTTTAAATGGCTGAGAAAAGAACTGTGCTGAATAGAATAACTATTTCTGTCTGTGTATCTTTTTTGTAACTTAAGGTTTTGCCTAGAGGGGTTCTCTATGTTTTGAATCTAATTACCCTGTAAGGTATCTACCATCCTGATTTTACAGGGGGGATTTCTTTATTTCTATTTACTTCTATTTTTTATTTAAAAAGTCTTCTTGTAAGAAAACTGAATGCTTTTTCATTGTTCTCAGATCCAAGGGTTTGGGTCTGTGGTCACCTATGCAAATTGGTGAGGCTTTTTACCAAACCTTGTCCAGGAAGTGGGGTGCAAGGTTTTGGGAAGTATTTTGGGGGGAAGGACGTGTCCAAACAGCTCTTCCCCAGTAACCAGTATTAGTTTGGTAGTGGTAGCGGCCAATCCAAGGACAAAGGGTGGAATATTTTGTACCTTGGGGAAGTTTTGACCTAAGCTGGTAAAGATAAGCTTAGGAGGTTTTTCATGCAGGTCCCCCACATCTGTACCCTAGAGTTCAGAGTGGGGGAGGAACCTTGAATCCCCCCTGTAAAATCAGGATGGTAGATACCTTACAGGGTAATTAGATTCAAAACATAGAGAACCCCTCTAGGCAAAACCTTAAGTTACAAAAAAGATACACAGACAGAAATAGTTATTCTATTCAGCACAGTTCTTTTCTCAGCCATTTAAAGAAATCATAATCTAACACATACCTAGCTAGATTACTTATAAAAAGTTCTAAGACTCCATTCCTGGTCTATCCCCAGCAAAGACAGAATATAGACAGACCCACAGACCCTTTGTTTCTCTCCCTCCTCCCAGCTTTTGAAAGTATCTTGTCTCCTCATTGGTCATTTTGGTCAGGTGCCAGTGAGGTTACCTTTAGCTTCTTAACCCTTTACAGGTGAGAGGAGCTTTCCCCTGGCCAGGAGGGATTTCAAAGGGGTTTACCCTTCCCTTTATATTTATGACAGGACTCTTCAATCTAGCAGAGAAAGGTGTAACGTAAGGCACGGGTTAGAAGTAGAAGCTAGACAAATTCGAACTGGAAATAAGGTGTACATTTTTAACAGTGAAAGTAATTAACCATTGGAACAACTTAACAAGGGTCATGATGGATTCACCATCACAGACCATTTTTAAGTCAAGATTGGCTCTTTTTCTAAAAGATGTGCTGTAGGCATTATTTTGGGGAGGTTCTATGGCCTGTGTTATTCAGGAGATCAGCCTAGATGATCACAATGGTCCCTTCTGGCCTTGGAATCTATGAACCGTTATTATCTGAGACGTTATATATACTGTAGTACCTGCTCTTCACCATACTGTAAAAGAGACACCCATGACTTCCTGAATACCATCTTGCAGCTGAGTCTGGCTCTGCTTTACACTGCCTCAATTTCCCCCTCAATGAGGTAACAATGAGGTCACTTTAACAGCCTGGGCACAGAAAAGCCAAACATTCTACTTTCCTTGACAGCAGTGTGTCTCCCTTTAATAAAGACTTCTGAAAGGAGCAATTGGAAAATTATTAAAGGCCCTTACTTCAGAGCCCAGACAGAATTCAAAAGTCCCTGGGTTCCAACAACAGTGCCTCCTGTTTAAGTTCTCAGGCTTCTCTGCTCTCTACTGAGCTCTACAGTTTTCCACCTGCTTGTTCAGGGTCTCTCCCAGACCTCTCTGCCTGGAGAGCCCTGTAATCCTGACTCTCCCTGCCTTAGGGGCACCACCTTCTGCCGAGTTCAGTCTCCTTGGGAACTTGCCTTCCCCCAGAGCTTCTCCTCAGGAGCCTCCCCAACTGAGCTCTCCTAAGCCTTTCATTAGGCCCAAGTGTTCCTTACTTTAACTGCCTAAGTAGCTGGAAGAGACAAGGTGTGTGGGCTAATATCTGTTATTGGGCCACTTCTGCTGGTGAGAGAAACAGGTTTTCAAGCTTACACAGAGCATTCCTTCTGGTATGTAGCTGGAAGGCAGTTATAACCAGGTGGACCTTGACTGGATCATTCTCTTCAGCAGAGCCTGTCACAGGTAGACTGGGCAGCTGCATCTCCTTAAAGGATCATCCCTGTGACACACATGTAATTTAATAATTTTGTCAGTCTTTATGTTCTGTACATTTTCTTTTCAATTACCAGCCCCAGCCTTCCTAAGGTGCAATGTGGAGGATAAGGCAGTTAAGTATGAAGCTAATTTACTTGAAAAATTTGGTGTCCTGTGTATGCCAGCAAAATAAATGTATTGTATGTTTTGTATGCCAGCAAAATAAATGTATTGCTCTATGTTCTACTTTATTCTGTGGCATATGTTGCATAGGTATTGTTCATTGTGTTCCGCCTACCCCTGGAATCTGACCCTCTGTCTTGTATCTTGTACAGTTATTTCCACTTCGTAAACTGAGGGTAAAATGCTGTTATTCTGACCTGATAGAGTGTAATACCCACTTTGCACAGTTGTAAATGAGCACACAAGTTGAAAGGCAGTGAATAATCAGGCCCTGCTTGTCTGGCATATATGCATTAGGAAATATATTACTGTTGTTTATTATTTGTATTACCATAGCACCTAGGAGCCCCAGTCGTGGACCAGGATCCCACTACACTAGGTGCTGTACAAACACAGAACAAAAAGGTGGTCTCTGCCCAAAACAGTTTATAATCAAAGGGGTAGCCTAAATAATTGTACACTTGTATTATTTGAGTATGTGGCGATATAATTAAAAACTTAATTGTAATACATACAAACAAGGGGGCAGAGTTGAGGCTTGATATGCAACATAATTTTTTTCTATTTCCTGATTTTTATGCACTTAACTGAATAACTTTATTCATCTCTTAATTTAGTATTTCCTAGGATCCTCTTACCACCCCCATGCTTCTCTTGCTTGTCTCTGCAAACCTTTAGAGCTCTGTAGAAGATTACGTGAGGAGCCCACGTCTCACCCCTGCACATCCATAGTATAATGGTCAGCATGCATCTGAATTAGCCCGACATATATGCAGCATGGCCTTCCTTCACTGCACAGTTTATGATCTTAGCAAGACATGTCAATGCAATGCACGAACCATATGTAATTTTCAATAACTTTTAACTCTGTCAACTCAAGACCAGTGTTTTCCAGGACACTCACTTGGATTTCTCTTTGATGGGGTGGGAACTTGGGCTTTACTTTGACCTGCTAACACAGGTTAAAACTACTATGGCCTTGTCCTCTTTAGGTTGATAACATGGATTAGTTTAATGCAGGTTAAAAATATACCTTTTTTGTAAGGTGGACAAGGCCAAAAGGTTCCATGGCTACACATTACTTTGTGCATCAGTCCTCGAAAGCCTCCCCATGGCATTGTTTTCTTTTCTGTGCATTGAAGTAGCACTGCCAGAGGAACTGAAACAGGAACATACGGGGAGTCCTTAAGGCACATAGATTAAAGGTCTAGAAAACATGACCTGTGAGCAAAGATTGAAAAAAATTGGTTTGTTTAGTCTGGAGAAGAGAAGACTGAGAGAGGACATGATAACAGTTTTTGAGTGCACAAAAGGTTGTTACAGGAGGAGGGAGACAAATTGTTCTTAACCTCTGAGGATAGGACAAGAAGCAATGGGCTTAAATTGCAACAATGGCGGGATAGGTTGGACATTAGGAAAAACTTCCTGTCAGGGGTAAGCACTGGGAGGTGCTTAGGGAGGTTGTGGAATCTCCATCTCCAAAGGTTTTTAAGAGCAGATTAGACAGAAACACCTGTCAGGGATGGGCTAGATAATATTTTGTCCTGCCATGAGTGCAGAGGACTGGACTAGATGACTTATCGAGGTCCCTTCCAGTCCTATGATTTTATGATAGACATTGGGTTGGTTCTCACTAAAACAGCCCTGTAAACTAATAAACTCAATTGCAAATGAAGGGCCAAGTGCACCAGTACAATTCGCTGCTTTGCATTACACCAGTGATGCAAAGTAACTGTAAGCCCAGTTTAACTGGCTGGTGCTCTCTGGTGCTGGTAACCAGGAGGAGAGTGAGTTTGGGGGGAAGGGGGGGACGGAGGGTGAGAAAACCTGGATTTGTGCTGGAAATGGCCCAACTTGATTATCATACACATTGTAAGGAGAGTGATCACTTTAGATAAGCTATTACCAGCAGGAGAGTGGGGTGGGAGGAGGTATTGTTTCATGGTCTCTGTGTATATAATGTCTTCTGCAGTTTCCACAGTATGCATCCGATGAAGTGAGCTGTAGCTCACGAAAGCTTATGCTCAAATAAATTGGTTAGTCTCTAAGGTGCCACAAGTACTCCTTTTCTTTTTGCGAATACAGACTAACACGGCTGTTACTCTGAAATCTAAAAATTATTTGGGGTTAACACAAAGAATATGGAATATAAATGAGTCAGAATAACTTGGAGTCTTTACCCTAATGTGCAATAATATGTGTATTCAAATCTGAAATCAGATATTAACTAATTTATAAAGTGTTTAGTTTTGTTTCTGTGATTTTGCTCAACACCTGATTTATCTTCCAGTCTGAAAAATGCCAAACCATTAAACCAATTCTCCGTTGCTAATGTTTTGTTTAGTTTGGTTTCTATGGGTTTGCTCGAGACATGATTTATCATCCAGTCTGAAAATACTCCAAAAGTGAAACCAATTCACTGTTGCTAAAGGCATTATACTTTATTTTAATTCAGAGAAAGCTGATTATAATGCATTAAAACTTTTCTTCAAGCAAGCAGAACATAGTTCTGTAATTAGAATTATTTTCTATAACAGCTTTATGCTACCATTTCCTTTTGTGTGATTTTTGAACCCAGACAAAGCAATCAGCTATAAGCCATTTACGCTTTCATTTCTGTGTAGATTAAAATGTGGTTTTACAATCCCTCAGTAATGTGGCAGTCAGTATTAGCACAAGCCTGTAATTCATACAGAAAGGTATTCCCCAGCTACCTGGTAAACATAAAAATCAAAACCGGCCTCTGATTTACTTCAGAATCAATCAGCATTTTTTGGTATGTCATTTGCCGTTGAGCAGATAAGAAGTTTTCTGAAGTAAAATTACAGTGCTAACGCGAAAAAGCTAATCTCCACTTGGCTGATTTGCCAAGTGCCCTTCCCCCTTCTCCCAAACCTGCATAACTTTTTCTCAAAGATTTGTTTTTCAGGTGACTGGTATTTCATTTCCTGTCAACTCCAATTCTTACAACAATAAATCAAAATAATTAGTAACATGAAATGTCAAATGGAAAGGAGTTAAAAGGGAATATTTCATTTGTTTTAAAAAGAATATTTGGTTTGTAGAAGGGAAAGTCTCAGGGGAGGAAAGACATTTTCACCCTCAAAAGAAAATCCATCGGAGTTTAGGAGTTGCTACATAGAGTTCTATTCAGAACTTTGGCAGATAGGTTGGTCTTATAATACTCCAGCTGCTTGGTACAGTTGGAGGAACTCCTACTCCTTGTTTCTTAACACAAAGGTAGGTAGCTTAAGCAGCTGCTGATGGGGAGTGGCATGGGTTGCCAGGGTAAGAAGCCTTCAACTGGTAGGAATGCCCAGTTGTTCCTTCATGTGATAGGTACACATCTCTCATCCATGCTGACCTCATACATTCTGCTCTAAAAATCTCAGGCAGTGCTGTCGTACTGCACAAGGTCAGAACAACTGTTACCAGAACCCTATCACTCAGGCCCTGAGAGAGGTGCCAGACACTCAGGTCTCAGTCAAGTAGTGACTATGCAGGAAAAATGTCTATAGTCATGGCTAATGATGTTTCAGCCAACCAGGACAAATGTGGTCTAACCTAGTGGTTGGAGTGGGTCAGAGTCAGTAGTCAGAAGCTGGACCCAAGTGACAAACTGGAGGTCAGGAACTGGAGCAAACGGGAAAGCTGCCAAAGCAGGAGGAGGAATAAGGTAAGGCAGGAGAAGGAGGAACAAGGTAACACAGGAGCAGGCACAGTGGTGAGCAGGAGCATTGAGAAGCCCGCAAGCTTCTGATGCTCCTGGCTTAAGAACCAGCCTGCTGGCCGCTGCAGCCAATCAGGCAGCATGGCCAATTAATCAGCTTGCTGTCGGGCAGTTTTACTGAGGAGGATATTAGCTCTGCTCCAGGCATGACTCCTGATAGTACCTCCCCCTTTCCCTGAGAAGTATGTCTAGGGCCTCAGGACCAGGTTTCTCAATGTAAGCATGCTGAAAGGAACACATGGGTGTGTTCTGTAGGTTCCCATGGATGTTGGTCAGGGCCCAACCCATTCAAGTCAATTAGATATTGTAATTTTCCTTGGACCCAACAAGAATCTAGAATCTGCCGAAGCACATATTCTTCTTGGCTCCGAACGGTTATAGGTGGCAGAGAAGAATAGTACAGCGTGGGAAGGGATCCTTGACTAATGATTTTGGAAGAGGGATGTGGAAGACTGTGTGAATCTTGAGGGAATCTGGTAGCTGTAACTTGAATTTAACCAGGTTAATCTGTTTTGTAATCTGGAAAGACCCCAGATACTTGTAGTCAGGCTTCACAGAGGGGTCAGTCCACCACAGATTCTAGGTAGACAACCACAGCTTATTCCCTACCCAGAAGCCAGGTGTTGGCTGGTAGGACCAGTCAACATATCATTTGTAGGATACCTTGGTATCTTCTAACTGCCTCTGGAGTTCTTGGTTCACCTGCTGGATGTGGTCTGTGAATTCAGTAACAGCAGGCAGCGATGATTCCAAGGGCATCTCTGGATGAGCACAAAGATGGAAACCATAGTTAGCAAAGAAGAGAGTCTGCTTGGTAGAGGCCTATGGGCATTGTTTTAAGCAAACTCAGCATGAACGATCAGGTACAGCCAATCATCTTGATGGTAATTTAGGAAGCAACATAGGTACCGTTCCAGGACCACACTGACCCACTCTGCTTGCCCATTGTAGCTAGGATGATAGGATCTTGAGTTCAGGACCTCGATACTCAAATGGCGTAGAAGTGGGATCCCCAGTCAGATACCACATTTGTAGACAAGCCATGGAGGTAAAAGATATTGCTCACAAATAGGCAGAGGAAAGCACTCAATGTAGAACAAAATGTGCCATCTTGGTTAAGTGGCCAACCACCACTAGAACGGTTGTGTGGCCTTGCAAGTGTGGTAATTCCATGATAAAGTCCATGAAAATGATGACCCAAGGCTGAAGTGGATTGGGTATGGGCTGGAGGAGACCCAGCAGTCTTGAACAGGGGGTCTCAGTCACAGCCGCACAGCTCACAGGAATCTACATAGGATGCAACAGAGGTGCTTGTGACAGGTCACCAAAAGTTCCTGGAAACCTGGTCATGGGTCTTGGAATAGCTGAAGTGGCCTGAGAAGTGTTGTGGCAGAACTGTAGGACTTGAAGCCAAGTGGCCCTTTCAGGAACATAGATGTGTCCCTCATTGTGTAGGATCCTGTCCTGGAAGGTGAAGAATATAGAGGACTGGTCTTGATGATGGTCTAAGGCTGACAGGTTTGGATGACAAGGGGATTGCTAGATAACTGAAAGCAGACGGAGGCTGTGGTACCAGAAATGATGTTTGAGGGCTTGAGAATTGTGGACATAATCTCCTCACCAGGTTTGTAGTATTCACGCTTTCATGACAGTACATCAGTACTTCCAGTTCCTAGTCCCTGGCCCGTAGGTGACCACAAACTCAAATCACGCAAAGAAGAGGGAACAGAGAGCCTGCAGCTGGTTCAATTACCTGGCCATTTTTAGATATTGCAAGTTTTATGTTATGTCAGAACTTGGACTGGAAACCTAGCACCCTGCAGAAGAGGGGACCATTCTTCAAAGACTGCTTTGATGGCCATCAGTTCCTTGTCCAGGATGTCATAATTCATCTCAGCAGGAGAGAGTTTTCACCAATAAAAGGTGCACGAGTGAAGCTGACCAGCAGGAGCAGTGGGTTGGAAAAGTACTGCCCCTACCACAAAATGCAAAACATCTACCTCCACTGTAAACAGCGTGGCAGGGTCTGGGTGGATCAAGATGGGAGCTTTCATGAGTTTCTGTTTCAAATTATCAAAGGCAGCCTGTGCTTCCGGGACCAGGAAAAACAGGTTCCCTTTCGCAGCAAATTCGTGAGAGGAGAAAACCAGCTCGGCCTGGACCCACTCCCAAGGGCTGGGGACCTGGCACTTCCCAGCTCTGGTTCCACCCAAGTCTTCACTGTGCCCATCAAGGCAAGATGGCTAAGTTCCCCACAATATAAGCAGAAGCCTAACTCCTGGTGTCGGTGCTTCTCCAAGTTGGAGAGGTGTGGATGAACCTGGCTGGCTTGCATGAGCTCTGATGCTAGGGCAGACCTGCACATTTGGGTTCTCGTGGGCAGGATGCATGGCAGCCTCAAGAAAATCAAGGTATGCTCATAACACTGATTCTCTCAATCAGATTGTTCCAAATGGACAGAGGCTCCCCCTGTGCAAGCTCGTCCTTTATATTCTCATTTAACCCCAGGCGGAAATGGTGGTATTGTGCCCCCTCATTCCACCCAGTGTTGGAAGCCAAACAACAAAACTCAGCAGTATACTTGCACATGGTTGGGGGTCATCAAAGATAGTGGGCATAGTTTGAATGAATTCCTCTAATAGTTGCAAGATGAGGCTGGACTGTTCCAGGAAAGGAAGGGGGAAGCCCTGGCCAAGGCCTCCCCAGTCAAGAAACTTAAGATGAGTCCCACGCAGGCCTGGTCCATGGGGAATGATTAAGGGCACAGTAGGTACAGGAGCCAAAATTGGTTCAGGGACCCTGAAACTTGTCCCAGTCTCCATTAAATTTGTTGGGCCGCGAAATCTTTGGCTCTGGGAAGGGTGGAATAGGAGGAGCCAGGAGAGCAACCTGTGCCTGCAGGGCTGCCTTCTGTGTTATTCGCACCTGAAGGTTTTGAATGGTGTCCACCAGTCCTGCTGGGGCCTTAGTAGGGTCCATGCTAGCGCCGAGGACTCCTGGCCCTAATTTCAAGGGCTTCTCAATCTGCTAGCCGATCAGGAGGAGGGCAGTCTAGCCTAGTAGTTGAAGTAGTTGTCAGGCCTAGTGGTTGGAGCAGGCATCAGACCCCGAGGACTAGGGTCAGAACCAGAGTCAGTGGTAGGAAGCAGGACCCAAGGGTCAACTGGAGGGCAGGAAGTGGATACCAGAGCCAAGAATCTAGCTGGAGTCAGTTGTCAGGAGCCAAAGCCAAGGATCAAATCGAAGGTCAGGAACTGGAGCAAGTGGAGTATCAGGCAAGGAGGGGTTCAAGGAAGAGGCAGGCAGAGGCAAGGCAGGAGCAGGAGAAACAAGATAACATAGGAGCAGGCACAGTGGTGGGCATGAGCATTGCAAAGCCAGTGAGCTGCTGGTGCTGCTAGCTTAAGAGCCAGCCTGCTGACCCCTGCAGCCAATCAGGGGGTGTGGCCAATCAGGCAGCCTGCTGAAGGCCAGCTATTCTGATGAGACTGCCCGGTGATTAGCTCTGCTGCGGGCCCTAATTCCTGACATGATGATACTATGACACAGCATGTTGGCAGGTGTTATATATGAAACACAAAACACACATCCATGATTTTCCAGGATCTCTGTGCAATATGACTCTGCCTGTGCACAAACCCTTAAGGTGAGACATAGTGCCAATGAGAATGGCTGCTCTCTGTATCCCGTGATTCAGTCTGTGGTGTCTGTTCCACTCCCAGCATGTCCACAGGTTCAGACATTTCAGGTGAGCGGACAAGTCTTCCTCAGGGCCATGGATCCGTTCAGCTCAGACCTCAGCTACAGTGGCACAAATCTAGAGTAATTCCATTGATGTTGGTGGACTTACCACCAGATTTACATCAATGTAGGTGAGATGAGAATCTGACCTCTGGTGAGGATGGGTTGTGTGAGGAGACCTTACTCGGATCTTCAAGAGCTAGGTTGTGTATAGCCTGTTACACTACCTCAAAGGCTGGAGCAACAGCTTGCTCTGCTGCCTGTTTAAGCTCTCTACTTCCAGTCATGACAGATGCAGAGAGATGTAAAAATTGAAATGTTAACCAAACTTTTGGGAGATGCACAGAAGTGCAACAGAAGATCATGCTCTAAAAGAATGGAAAGAGTTTAAATATGTGACAACCCCTAAGCAGTACATCATTTCACAAAGCATGAGTCTGGGAATAGAAGTGAGACTGTATAAAGCTGTTTGATTAAAATAATCTAATAAAGACTTCCCTGCCTCATATTTTTGCTACAGATTTTCTAGATGTAACATATTTTTAGGGACTCTTAGAAATTAGAGGACAACATACTGTAGCACTGAAGATGTCCCATAGAGAGCAGGCACAATTGCACACCACACAATATGTGTCAAAGACATATTACTATGGTCGTTTAGTAGTCAGTGGGTCAGATCCTCAGGTGGTGTAAACTGGTGTAGCTCCATCAGAGACAAATCTAAGCAGACTTATTTTATATTAAAAAATAAATAAGCCGTTCATCATTGTACCATTTGGGAGAGAAAAAACAGCATCTTGTAGAAATACACTGTTCAGAAATTAAAACCAGTGAGTTCCTGACAGTGTTTTCTGATGGAAAAAAAATATAGCAATGGCATGGTAAGTAGAAATCCATGGAAATTACCCTTTGTCCGGGTAATAACCACATTATATGGGTTAGCTGGCTAACCTTTGGATCTACAGTGCTTAAGACAGAGTAGAATTTGGCCCTTGGAGTTTTCCACAAGCACTTCTTGGAAAGGGTTAATCAGAAATCAATCAGTGACCATGGAGAATTTAACACTTTATAAAATGTCATTATATATGGAGAACATATATAATGGTGGGCAGTGTAATCCCAGTTTTATTTTCTCTGCTGTGTGAATTCAGGGCCATAATACAAGATATGGGGTAGATATGTCTTAATGGGAGCTGGATATATACACAGAGTGGGGAATATAACCTACATGATAAAAGGTACCAATCCTGCAAGGTAATACTTGTGGATGCAGATTCTGGACTTCAAAAAGGCAGATTTCAACTGACTCAGAGAAATAGTAGGCAAGGCGTCATGGAAAGACCAATAAGGAAGAAAATGAGTTGAAGGGGGCTGGCAGTTCCTAAAAGATGTAATACTAGAGGCTCAACATCAAGCTATTCCGATGCAGAGGAAATATAAGAAGAGCCACAGGAGGCCAATGTGGCTGCACAAGGAGCTATTTAACCATCTAAACACCAAAAGGGATGCGTGCAGGAAATGGAAGGAGGGGCATGTCACCAAGGAACTAGCTGTCATCATGGGACTAGCATGAGCATGTAGGGACAAAATCAGGACAGCCAAGGCAAAGAATTAATTACAGCTGGCAAGAAATGTTAGAAACAACAGGAAGGGGGTCTTCAAATATGTCAGACAAAAAAGAAAGATAGAATCATAGAATATCAGGGTTGGAAGGGACCTCAGGAGGTCATCTAGTCCAACCCCGTGCTCAAAGCAGGACCAGTCTCCAATTTTTGCCCCAGATCCCTAAATGGCCCCCTCAAGGATTGAACTCACGATAAAGGATGGTGTGTCCCTGCTGCTCAATGGAGAAGGTGAGCTGGTAACGGAAGATGATAGAAGGCAGAGCTGCTCAAAGCCTGCTTTGCTTCAGTCTTCTCCCAAATAATGATATGACCAGACAATTAGCAAAGTTACCATAGACAATAAAGGGGAAGGGATGCAGATTGGGATACACAAAGAACATGTCAGAGATCTTCTGACCAATTTGAATGAATTCAAGTCAGCAGGGTTGGATGCAATTCACCCAAGGGTACTGAAAGAATTAGCTGAAGAAATATTGGAGCCACTGTCAATAATATTTCCAAACTCATGGATGACAGGAGAGGGCCTGGAAGACTGGAGAAGGGCTAACATAGTGCCCACCTTTAAAAGGGGGAAAAGGAGGAGCCAGGAAACCATAGACCAGTCAGCCTGACTTGGATACTGGGGAAGCTACTAGAGTAATGTATAAAACATTCAATTTGCGAATACCTGGAGGATGAAGGAGTAATCTCTAGCAGCCAGCATGGATTTACCAAGAACAAACCATGCCAAACCAGCTTGATTTCCTTCTTTGACAGAGTAATTGGTTTGGTAGATATGGGGAATGTGGTGGACATAATATACCTGGACTTCAGCAAGGCTTTTGACACAGTCCCAAAGATATTCTGATAAGTAAACTGGAGAAATGTGGGCTCAACAGAACTACCGTTAAGTGGATACATAATTGGCTAAACAACCGCAAACAAAGAATAACTATTAATGGAATGATGTTGGATTGGAAGGAGATCTCAAGTGGGGTTCCACAGGGATCTGTTCTGGGAATGTTGTTAACATCTGTGTTAATGACTTAGATGTAGGCATAGAGAGCATACTGATCAAGTTTGCAGATGACGTAAAGCAGAGAGGGTTGCCAGTACTTTGGAAGATAGAGCTAAAATTCAGAGGGATCTCGATAAATTGGAAAACTGGTCTAAAGACAACAAAATGAAATTCAACAAAGACAAATGTAAGGTGCTACACTTAGGGAAGAAAAACCAAGTGCACAAATACTGAATGTGGGAAAACTGGCTTGGAGGCAGCACTGCTGAGAAGGATCTGGGAGTTGTGGTGGATGACAACCTCAACATGAGTCAGCAATGTCATGCTGTTGCAAAGAAAAGCAAATGCAACTTTAGGTTGCATTAAGAGAGGCATAGCATGCAAGTCACAGGAGGTGACAGTACCGCTCTGCTCAGTGCTGGTTAGGCCTCAGTTGGAGTACTGTGTCCAATTTTGGTCTCCAGTGTATAGAAAGGATGTAAAGAAACTGGAAGGATCCAGAGGCAAGTGACAAGGAAGATCAAAGGGATGGAATGCAAGTCATAAGAGCAAAGGCTGAAGGAACTAGGTATGTTTAGTTTGGAAAAGAGAGATTAAGTGGGATATGATAGAGGTCCTCAGATACTTGAAAGGCTGCCATAAAAATGGAGAAAAGTTCTCTTTTTGCCGTAGAGAGCAGGACAAGAGGCAATGGGTTCAAACTACAGCATAGCAGATTTAGATTAAACCTCAGGAAAACCTTCCTAACTGTAAGAACAGTAAGACAATGGAACAGACTGCCTAGGGAGGTTGTGGAAGCTTCTTCACTGGAGGTTTTCAAAAGGAGGCTGGATAACCATCTGTCTTGTATGTTTTAGACACAATAAACCCTGCATCTTGGCAGGGGGTTAGACTAGATGACCTTCGCAGTCCCTTCTAACCCCATGATTCTGTGATTCACAACTTATGACTGCACTTATCTAAATACCAAGCATGGTTTTTATAGGCCTTATTTTTATTCCGGATACTTGCCAGGGCAATTTATGAATTCAGAAGATACATACTCATTTTAAAATACATAAATCCCAAAAGGTTTTCTAAATACTGCCCAGCAATAAATCAGTGTTAAAAGTGGTGATCTGTGTTTCTCAAAATCAAAATGCCAGGTGACATCCATGGGCCCAGTTCCGCTTTCCTTACGCACCCAAGGGAGCTGCTGTTGTCAGAAGGAGGTGTGGGTGCACAAGGAACACAGGGTTGGGCTAGTATTGGTAGCACTGGAGAAAACAATCTGTTGCATTTGAGCAAACTGTAATCTTACCGTGGGCAGATCTACCTCTGTTAGATAACGGAAGGATCTGGCTGTTTTTTGGTTTTTTTAATAGCTTGCCTTGCCAAAAACAGCTCACTGAATTGAATTGAATTGAATTGAATAACAGGGTTTTTTTTTTTTTTCATTTTCATAATTATTTCTTCCAGGTATTCTTTTCAAGATGAAGAAGACATGTTCATGGTGGTAGATCTGTTACTTGGAGGGGATCTGCGTTACCACCTACAACAGAATGTGCATTTTAAGGAAGGAACTGTTAAATTATATATTTGTGAACTGGCACTTTCACTGGATTATTTGCAGAGATACCAAATAATTCACAGGTAAGTGAACAGCATTCATTCTATTAGGAAAGAAAGTGTAGACCATGCCACAAGTGAGGACTTCTTTACTTAGCCACACTGGGATTTATCTACTCCACTTGTACAGTATGTGTCTCATTTATTACATTGTTGGTTTTGTGTAACTAAATTTTGCCTGTGGATACAGATGCAAAGTTCCTGCTGCATAAATGTAAACAGGAGTTGAGTTTGGCCCTGGTGTGGTTTATCCCCTCTTCTCAGCCTTGCAATATTGTTGTTTCCACACTCCACTTTCTTTGTTATACTCCCTTTGTTTATCCTCTTATCCAAGAGCTGTGATGCATGCTTATTTAATGTTAGACACAATACTCTGAAGGCCACATGTTTTAATTTTTCTTAATTCCCTTATAATTTTCCTGAACACACACATTTGTAAATCAATAGAATAACTGTCAGCAGGGAAAAAAACACAGAGCATCACAGTGACTGATGATGGGGAATTAGCTGTCAGTTTCCAGACAGCTAAAAATGTGCATGGAGTAAAATAAAAGATATAGAAAGGAACAGAGTGGCAGAAATTACAGGCTCTGTGTTCTTTCCCTCTCTGTGGCATTTCCTGTGCTGCAATGATCTGTTTGTTAATTTGCTGTCTCTTAAACTATTTAAAGAGTCACAATACCAGTCAGTGTTAATGATGCCTCTTTGTCAAGCATGCCCCACATCAGGTATCTCTCCATTTTTCCTGAATGATTCTAAAACTAATTTGAGCATGGAGGTGGGTTCCCTTGTGATGGCAATAATAGCAAACTGTGGAAGAAAAAAATCCTGGGCCTGATTCTGCTCTAACTTGCATTGGTTTTACAGTGGTGTAATACTATTGAATTCAGTAGGCTTCCGCTTGGTTTACATTAGTGTAAGTGGAAAGAGAAGCTGGCCTCATGCGTCACCAGAATTGTTTCATCTGAATTCCAGAGGCCAAACTGAAACTGTTCATGCAATGGGGTTGACAGTAATCAATATAAATAGGTTCTTCTAAACAAATTAATTGAGACCTGTCATCCTGTCCACCCACTAGTACTCCCTTGTGCTGTGTATGAGAAAGCTGATTACAAGGACGTTCTGACTCAACATGGAGAGGGCGGAATCATATCCTATCTATTCCAGCTGGTAGGATACTTCTCCAATCTAAGCTCGGGCAGGAGTAAAAGGCTTATTCTGTATTATGGCAACCACACAAAACAAAATTGAAATAAGCTTTGTAGCTGTTGATTTTTTTGCAGGTTACATTTGGATGAATGTTGCGGGAATTCTCTGAACTTTTCCATCTTCTGCATAATGCTAATTTTTTTTGTAGATTTCTATAAATTTTGCACACATTTTGCATTCACAGTGAATGCTTCTAAAGTACAGCTCAGCATAGTCTATTTCTATGACTTAAGGAATGCTCCTTGATGAAGAAGAAATTGTTGAGCATTTCTCCTTTGTGTGCAAGCTTGAAACTGAGATGCAGTTCCACAGAAAATGTCCATACTTATGTTCTTATCTACCATACTTTATAGAAACACACTAATTCCTATTCAGCTTCTCTGTGAACTTTATAGAGTTTTAATAAATTTTTCCTGTGGACAGTTAGTAAAATACATTTTTATAGGAATTGTATTTTGCTATATTGTTATCTCTTGTTTTGCCAAAATTAATATTTCTCAGCCAAACATAGTACACACGTATTGTACAGTAGCTATTGGAAAACTATACAATGCACCTCCTGCCCCTCCATAGGTATTCAGTTCCCAGCACCTTGATTGGTAACTACTCTAAAGCTATTGTGTAACTACTCTAAAGCTATTTTGAAATAACCATACATTATGTGAATGACTATATACTAATTGGCTGATGGTTGTTAAATGTCAATCAGCAAGCTGGAATTTTGCCATAGCACTCTGGTTATCGTATCCCTCCTGATGATCTGATATGGAGGGACCAGGAAAGTATGAACTAATGTGGAAGTGGTGCCTGATTCAATTCTCGCTGTGAGCAACAGAAGTTCTGTTCTTGTAGCCATCTCCTTGAGAAGTGTGGCTATCCCATTGTGGCTCCATGCAGGGCTAATGTCAGAGTATATCTGTGTCAATCCTCACTTTCTGTTATTCATACATATTTCAGCATAACTGTGATGAAGCAGAGAAACTGCCAGCCAGTACAGCAGGGGTTAAAAAGAGCCTTTGGGCCCAGACAGCCCCACCCCATTTTAACTGCAGCCGATGCCAGGCCTGGGGGAGGGAGAAAAGGAGAGAACCTGGCTCAGTTCAGAGCTGACTGGTGAAGAAGCAGGAGTAGGGTGACCATATTTCCCAAAAGGAAAATAGGACACCACGGGGGGCTGGCCCGAGCTGCTCACCCAAGCCCCAAGCCCCATGCGGGCCTGGCCTTGCTGCTTCTCATGCCCTGCCTGCCCCCCACCCGAACTCTGCCTCCCCCTCTGTGCGGGGCTGACAGTGGCATTGCTGCTCGCTTGAGCCTTGCCTGTGCCCCACCCAAGCCCTGCCTCCCACCCTGCGCAGGGCTGGTTTTGCTGCTTGCCCCCCGACAAAAGTGGGCATTCGTCCCGTTTGCTCTTGCCAACTGATCAAGTTGGCAAGAGCAAATGGGACAAATGCCCATTTTGGGTGGCGGGGAAGTCAGGATGGCTGGGACAGGGCTCAAAAAAGGGACTGTCCCAGACGAAATGGGATGTATGATCACCCTAGGCAGGAGCTAATTGTCTCCCTACCTGAGGGGAAAGAGTGCTAACCTGCCAGCCATGGCAGCCATCTGGGAGTAAGCACTGTCTCTTCAGCCAAGAGAGACTGCAAAGGAGCTTCCAGCACCTGAGGTAACCGAGTGAACCCCAGAGACATTGTGAGGCTCGCCCTCAGCAACTGGTGTTGCTGAAGGACCCTGGTACCGTCCAAGACCCAAGAGTGGACCCTACAGGAAGCAAGCCGCCTAGCAAATTGGCGCCACACCCCAAACTGAAGAGTCTGGTAGAAAATAGCCCAGGGCAACTGATTTTGTCTCCCTGCTGGGAGGGACCCATCACCCCAGTTGACATACATAGGGCCCGGGAGGGACCCCACCCCCCAGTTGATATATGCAGGACCCTGGGATGAGACCCAATAGAGAGGGAGGGCCAAGGTCCCCCTACCTTCCTTGGCCTTAAAGATTGAGGCTCCTTAACCAAGCAGAGGGCTGAGAGCAAAGCACTCTAACCACTAGGCTGCCTAGCCCTCCAAGCCACCTGTCACAATAAGTGTTTTGCATGCACAACCCTGCAAAATAAATCTTCAGGATAAGAGAGGTGTTATTTAATATCGCACAACCGTGAGTGCTATACAAGATATCTTGCTTATAGTTCTGCCAGAGATGTCTGCCTTTGTATAGATGTTTAACTAGTATTTTAAATAGTAATTTAAAAAAAATTCTAACCTCATCGGCATTTTCTGCTTTGCAGTCTATACTTGGCCCCCATCCTCACTCTGACATGCAAACTATATAGTTTAACTCATCTGGGCACTTAATAACCTTTCACTTTAACTCACACTCATTTCGCACAGTCTTGCTGGAATTTAGAGCACGGTAAAATGTTTTCTTTGGGTACAGTGATTTGGTAAAAGCTGTCTGAACAATCATTTCCCATAGACCACCAGAGCCATAGAACAGAGAAAGGCATCTTCTGCTAACTTGCATGGTTTTCCTCACTCCCACATGTTGGATCGAATCCTGACGTCTTTCCTCACTGATATTAAGCTTCAAGACTGCATGACTAGGTCCTTTATACTGTGGCTAGTGCCAGATGAAAAGTATTAGTAAATAATCTATTTGGCCAATTAAAGATTGAATAAATTAGTATTATTTCAGGCATGACCAACACACCTTCCCTCCCCTCACAAGCTTTGTTGCTCGTAGATTTTAACAAAACCCACCAGCAGTTGCCTAATATGCTACACAATTTCAGTCTGAGTAACTTGAGCTGTGTATTTTCAGCCAGCTATTTCTTACCATGTTTACTTGAAGGGTTGAATCCTGGGTGCTTTTGCAGATAGAGGCTTAGCTCTGAGGAATGTTAGGGCCATAATTCTATAGATGCTTTATTTGTAACACATGCTACGTTGATAGAATTACATTTTTCTCTCTCATTGGGGTAAGTGGTTTTTATGGCCCTCAGTTAACTGTGTTGCCTTTACAATTTTATCATCACTTGGCTGTTCCACACTGTGGCTGGATGTGACAGATACCTGGAAAGAAAATTACAATAGCCTTCCAGCAGTATTGTAGTGTAAAGCACTAAATGGTCCATCTGCTGTGATTTTTGTGTGTGATGCATTTGTTTTCTCTCGCCTACCCTACCCATCTCGTGATTTTATTGTCCTCACCATTTTGATTGGCACTGCTGAAAGTTCCACTTTTGACAGAAAACAGCAAATCTGTTATGATCATGGGTGGTAGTGAAGAGATCGTGGGAGGTTATACAGCTGCCAGTGTGACACACCCGCAAAGTGTGTGACTCCCTCTTGTGGCTGCTCCACTACCAGATAACAGCTTACCATTGCTACTAACTTCAGGAGTTATTCTTTTAGTTCAAATGGCAAAGATCTATGCTGCAATGCAAAAGTTCACAAGTTCTATGCTACTGGTGACCCATTCAGAGAGTGATTATACCAACAATTCTGTAAAGTTATGTAACATTTCTATGCCTTTACAACTTCTATCTTTTATGCAGACTTTTACTTAGGGCTCCAAAAATAATATGCCAATATTATAAACTCCCAAGTAGAGTGATTCCTGTATAAAATTATCCACTTAAAGTGTAAGTGGTAGTTAAAAATATAGCAGAAAAAATACTGAGCATTTGTAAGCCCAGTACTGACAAAAAAGAATGTAATTCTTGGCATAGAAAAATGAAATCTCAAATGGTACCTTTTAAAGGAATAAGAAATTATTTATATTCAGAAATCATAAATTTCACCATTTGAATTGAGTTTTTCACCCATGCAAATGAGTTCTAGTTTTATTGTTAGTTATCATTAGTTATTCATTTTGAAGCTGTAAAACAGCCCCAAACCCTTTGTGTTCTCATATGATTCGCTAGATGACTTACGTCCTTTAACAAAGTTCGGTGGGAAATAATATTGAAGTCTGGGTATCTACAGCATAGATTCAATTGATAAAATCAGCAGTTGTATGTATCAATGATAGGATTCTGTGAGGTGTCCTGAGGTGCTCCATGCATACCTCTGTGAGGAAAAAGACCATTCACACCAGTGGTCATTGCTGGGGTCAACTCTGCTCTGGTATTGAGAAGGGGAAAGAGAAGGACCCACTTTCACACCTCATCTATCCACACCTTTTTGGGGAATCAAGTGCTGCTGTTGGTAGTAGACTCCTTTGTTCCTTACATCCTGAAAGTGCAAGAATGAAGATTGTGTCTGAACTCCGCACAGGGAGGCGAGGAAGCGAAGGCACTTTATGCAATTCCCTATGTCACTGCTCCACACTTTATAATGAAATGTTTATTTGCAGTATACTGTTCAGCCACCAGCTGTCTCTGTGTGCCGCATAGACATGAAGACAGGTGTGGTCATTGGTTTTAAAAAAAAAAGGGAGACAAAACTGGAACTCAAGCTATGTTTGTAATTGTAGCTGTTTTCCATAATACATGCCTCTTATTTGAGAGGCTATTGTTCTGTATATTATGAAACACCCAAGTAGGTGTAGACATGATTTGGTCCTTGAAGATAAAAGAGCTATATTAGTGCTAAATAATATTCTTATATATCCATTCCACAGTCACTCAACTATTAGTACTTGCAAAGTGAGCTACTATTATGTGGTCTTTTTTCTGGTTTCCTTTTTGATCTTTACTTACTGTTTTTGCTTTTCTTTCTGAATCTCTTGTCTTCCCGTTGTCAACTACATAAATACACTTATGATTTTAGAAAAGGAAAATGAAGACTTAAGTATGTGATAATGTTATAATTAGAGGACTGTGGACTCCCGGGATTCTCAGACTTCCTGTCATTAGTTGTTGTTTTATACTCCATGCTTCAAGAAAATATTTCTGTCCTGGAACAAGATAAAGAACCCATCAGTGAAGTTCATCAGAGTAAACATCTATCCTTTTTCATTGTTGGGAAAATGGGGAAAGGATTAAATATAAGCTGGGTGGAGCAGTGCAACAAACTAGAGGATTTTTTTCTCATGATTCTCATAATTGAAGACCACAAAACCCTTTTTACTTTTCTAAATATCTGCAGGGTCCTAGTGACTATGACTTAAAATATGAGTATGTCCAGAAAAAAACAATTGGAAAGAATCAAACCCATCAATGCTAAGTAGGGCTGAGGGAACAGTCTTGGCAGGAATCCAAATGTTTTTGTACCAAAGAGTTCAGGCCTGCTCAAATGAAACTATACTCCATTTATTTGGCTTCTCTTTTTGAGATTGGGTTTGATAGCAGCAACTCTGGGTAAAGCAGGGGAAAGAAAGAGCTGCTCTTTACCAAGAACAGCTGACTTTAGTGAGACTGGGCTCTAATCAGATTAACTACTTTGTGCACTCACCAGGTGGAAAGAGGCTAGAAAATGGACCACAAATAGCCAGGAGGGATTCCCTGAGACTAGAACTCCCTGCTGATGCAAGTATGACAGGTCCCACTTTGGCCCACACACTAGGCCACAGCTAAACCATGTGCCTCTAGAGATTGAGCTAACGGTCACTAGCTGGGGCTATAACAGACTATTAGGATATGTCGACACTGCAAAAAAAAAAAAAAAAAAAAAACACTTGCAGCTGCCCTGTGTCAGCTGACTCTGGCTCATGGGACTCAAGCTGTAGGGCTAGAAAATTGCAGTGTAATTATTTGGACTCAGGCTGGAGTGAGCCCAGGCTCTGGGATGCTCCCCCATTGTGGGGTCCTAGGCCAGGCACCAGCTTGAGCCCAAATGTCTGTGCTGCAGTTTTATAGCCCCACAGCATGAGCCCTGTGAGACTGAGTCAACTGACATGGGCTGGCCGTGGGCGTTTTTATTGCAGTGTGGATATACCCATATTCTCAGGGGACTGGAAACAGAGGGGAATCTCTAACGTACACTAACCAGTAGGTTACATTAGTTTGCTGGCTCCAGAGCCTCCAGGCCCTGCACCTACCACCTCTCGCTCACTGCTGTGGCATAGAGTGGGGAGTGTATGAGAGTTCTTCTCCTCTATGCCTATCCTCCACCTGGATTCTTTGACAGGGCCCTTGGACCACCTTCTTTCTCTTACATTTGTCATTCCAGTCCATACATAGGAAATAGAATTAAATATAATCTCCTTCCTTCCCTCTTCCTGTTTTAAAATGTGACACATCATCATTTCCACAGCTTCACTTGGTATGAATTGGGATAAGCTGACAGAGATGAAACACTATATCCTGACTCGAAACCGTTTCATGTCTCCAGGCCCAGAGTTGATCTCACTTATATCACTTTTCTGCTACTGTAACTCCAGTAGACGCTCTGATATTACCCCTGATGTATTGCAGTGTTGGCTGGGAATTCAATAAGAGCATTTTTGAAAATCCAAACCAGAATCTTCAACAGTGACGAAAGAACAGAGATTGTCATTTACCTAGTTCATTTGTTTCTCACAGTGCTATCTGTATTCTGTATGACTCAGGTGTGTTTTTTAGCTACCAGCCATGCTGGGGGAAGTTCAGAGCTTCCTGAACTCATCTTCCCTAGTTGGACTATCCTATGTGCACCTCTTCTGATCTCCTGCATACGGGCTCATTCTGTCCAATAATGGGAAAAGGAGCAGTTTTGCATTAATTATTCTTGAATTATTCTGGTTTGCATTTTTGATGAAGACATAAAAAAGTTTAAGCAGTTGGATAAGGATACAGTGTGAATAAACTAGACCCAACAGCAACAGATGGGCCATTTGCACATATCTCATGTCTCTGTTTTAGTGGGTGAAAAATGCATTACCTTACTCTGCAGCTACTGTGAGTGTCTCTTTGGGGGTTCCTATTATTTCTCTTGAGGATTTCTTTATAGTGAAAGCTTTTTTTAATACTGTCAGACTAGCAGTAAGTGAAGATGAGAAAATGCAGATTTTTGTGGAATTTTTGTCATTGCAGGAATTCTTTTGTCTATTGAGCTATCTTACTGTAGAGAGACAAGGTGGGTGAGGTAATATCTTTTATTGGCCCAATTTCTGTTGGTGAGAGAGACAAGCTTTGCAGCTTACACAGAGCTCTTCTTAGACATGAAGAAGAGCTCTGGGTAAGCTCGAATGGTTGTCTCTCTCACCAACAGAAGTTGGGCCAATAAAAGATATTACCTCACCCACCTTGTCTCTAATAATCCGGGACCAACATGGCTATAATAACATTGTATACTATCTTACTGTAGATATTTCACAGATACCCACTATTGTAGCATTGAGCCATCTGTGTAGCTGATGAGGTGGAAGGAATTTTCTTAAAGGACAGCATCAGTTTAAACTTGTCCTTCACTCATAAATGTATTCAGCAGATTCCAAGACAGTTTTGTGAGAGTCCAGAAGAGCTTGGCATGAGCTGTGTAACTTCTGACTTAGCTGGATGTATGGAGAGTGAGAGAGAGGGGGAGAGTCAAAATATGAGTCATGCTATTGATTGACTCAGAGAGCTTTATGTGCAAAATGTGATTGATTTTGTATTTATTTTTCAAGAGTTCTCTTTCTGAAGCGCCATTATTTCCCCTTTATTCTCATATGCCTTCTGGGAGTTCTCTAGGTGGCAGCTTTCAAATATTTCTATGGCCTCCATTAATTTCAATTCAAACAGCAATGTAGTTTTCCCGCATGAAGCACCGCTGCAGTTAAATGTTTCTGATTCTGAATGTGAGTCCCCCTAGCCAGTGTCAGCATGTTCCAGATGTGCAAACGCAACCTGCTGTCAGTCCAGGGGAGAATTTCCTGCTGGCTCCAAGCGGTACAATTTATAGGTCCCTGCATTAGTTGGAATGAATGAAGCTTTCTGCGTGACTTCAAGTGATACAATAAGTCATTTAATCACATGTCTAACTTGAAGTTAATATGCGGACAATGCAGATTCTTAATGATGGTCACATGTTTAAAATTGAGGCCTTAGACTGTAGGCACACTGAAGTAAAATTGTGTTTTACTTGATGTTGGAACAGCAGAGGGATTATTCTCAGCACCCAGTGAACAATAATTAATAATTTTGATGAACTAAAGCCTAGAAAATAAAATAGAGTGGGAATAGTGGTCCATTACAATGTGAACAAAATCAGGCCCTTACACTATAATAGTGGTGATAATGGTAAATAAATAGAAACGGGCTGCATTTTGTTTTGTTTTGGGGGGCAGTTAGTTTGTTTCATTATGTATTTTACTCGTATCAGGCCTTATTTCTTCTCAATGTCATTGTGCATTTTGACTCTGAAACGTCAGCATATCCTTTAACCCAGAACATGCAGGTGTTGCTTTGTGGCTTATAAACACTAAAGGCGATGCTCTTCAAAATAAGTGAAAACAATCTAAATATTTCTTATTTGTTCACCCTGATTTCATGAATCTAAATGTGTTATTGGGGGGAAAGAGAGAATGAGCTCCTGGTTCTCTTCTGTGATTCTTTCTCTCTCACATACAGCACTCAAAAATATTTTTCCATGTACAGTTTAAGTGCTCAGTGGTGCCCTTGGAGGAAGAACACTTGGATCCTACTACAAAAGGAATTTCTACTCTCTTATTTTAAATGTGGACTCCCAGTGTATAAACCACTTTTTATTCTGTCTTATTCAAATGAGACTGCAAACACCTTCAGGCAGGAAGCATGTTGTTCTCTAGCCATAAGCACACTGTCAGTTTATTAAAAATAGTAAAGTTATTTAAAATAATACCATCACTTTTTATGTCTCTGATAAATGCCGAATAACTTGCATCAGAATTGGAACAACGAAGAATGGTAGGAATAATGAGAGAACACGATAACCAATATAGCAAAAAAGTATCATACTTCTTTTGCAGTGTCTGAAAAAACAAAATGGCCAAAAATGCCAAATGCTGGGTACCTAAAGTTAGGCTCCTAAATAAAAGTGGCCTGATTTTCAGAGGTGTTTGAGCCCCAGCAGCTCTCAGGGAAGCCAGCAGCAAGAGGCAAATTAAGGATTTGGTGGTGAGAGAAAGGGGACTCTAACTTGGGGGACTGAAGAAAGAGGAGACAACTCTGACTGCAGAAGGGGTTGGGATGAGAATGGGGGAAGTGTAAATGGTGAGCCAGCTGGGGAAGAAGTGAGGGGAATGATGATGAAGGGAGCTGGTAAGAGAATGGGAAGTGGAGGCATCTGTGGAGAGTGAGTGGATGCTGAATGTGGATGTACGGGAGGGCCTCTGACTGTACCGAGAGCAATTCCTGCGCAAAGTCTTGGGGGGCAGGTAAGAGCAGGGTGTGCATGAATGGGAATGCTGAATGAGAGAGGCTGGGGAGAGTAGGATTGCTCAAAGGAGTTAGTGGGAAAGCTGTTGAGAATGGGAAAGTAGGAGTAACTAGAATGGGGTATAGCTGAAGAGATAATAGGGAGGCTGGGGGAACCTAATTGCTGAGGCAGAACTGAGGGGCAAATAGGGGAATATTGAGTGGGGGTGATGGCAGGGGGAACTGTGACTGGAGAGAATATGAGGGACTCTGACCAGGGGCAGCTGGAAAAAGAAGAAAAAGTAACTGTGCCTACTCACTTTCAGATGCTTTTCACTATCGTGGGCATGCATTTGAACAGATGAACAGAGTTGTTTTAACTCAAGGCCAGGATGATTTTGAATAGTTTTGCAGTTCATATTGAACAATTCACACACCCTTAATCTGTACCTTTGAAGAATTCTCATCCAGTCTTTTTCATCATGCGTATTCTATGTAGGACTTAATACAGAGAAGAAGGAAGCACTGTCAGAGGAAATTTTCTCTCTTAGGTAATCATGGAGGAGGTACTGATGTGAGAAATGCACTCCTAGATTTGGTACATTGCTTCTCAAGTTGCTTACTGCAGACATTGAGAGATTGCCCTCTATAAAGAAGAGCTGATCAACATGTTTACTCAAGGAACAACAGGCCTCTCTTCTGAAACAAAGTCAATGACTGTTAATAATATAGTTATTTTAGCGAGACAAGCTGGGGTAAAAAGTTATCTTCAGCAATGCCACACTTCCAAGCTATTGTGCTAATTAAGTGCTTTAGTCATCTACAGTTCTGGCTTTAAGAGTTTCAGCTATAAAACTCTGCAACTCTGCCTAGTTTTAACTTTCGGCACTAGCCCCGCAGAATTTTCCATGTAGGGTGCTCTTTCAACTCTTCTTCACAAACCTACACACAGACCCAGACTCTCACAGAGTTCCACACTAATTTAAATTTGTAGCCCATTTCCCCATCTCCCATAAAAGGGCAGTGCACATGAAGCTAAAACTTATGAATATATGGACAAAGATGTGCTTTTCTAGCCAATACCCTTTTATCTTAATCTGCACCATGACTATTTAATACTTGATTTGGGGAGGAAGATTTCATGTCAAAAAGTTACATTTCAGAAGATCTAACACTGAAGAAATAGAATTATTAAGCAATACCTATCTCTGTGTTTCACGCAAAAATAATTTACATATCAGACTAGAATAATTGTCTCCTTGAAAAGAAGCACAGTCCCAGTCAGAATCATTGTCTGCCACCTCAAAATCCTTAGTCACCCATTTCAGTCATTAGATGGTATCTTTGTTCCCGAGTTTCAACTAAAATATAGCAATAGAGATATCTTTTCAAACAACCTGCCTCTTTGTGACGTTATCCTTCCATGTCAGTTAGGCTCTTTGGGGCTCTAGAGTTGACCGTGTCTAGGGTGAAACTTGACAGTGCAGGAAATAGGGCATTCTTGGCAGGAAGCCAAAAACATACGTGCATTCTGTCATTCAGAATGAAACACTACACTTTTTCCTGATTGATAAAGCAAAGTCAATAATGATGAGCTCCTTCTGCCCTTCTTTTAGACCATTTACACAGGACAATGTTCATGGGATCAAATTCTGTTCTCAGTTACACTTGTATATGCATTTGCACAGGTATAAGTGAGAAAAGGACCTGGCCCATTTTGTCCACTTTGTATGTAGAAGGATCCAGTGATACTTGTATGTTTGTTGATAGGACACTTGCTGATCTCTTCATCTGCTTTGGTGGCAACTTTATTCTTAGTCTTCAGAGATACTACATGAGCTCTGATGTCAGAAGCAACTCTCATCTGACAAAGGTATTCTTTTCTGCCGTATCAGCTGCTGTATTCTCCAATGCCAACCTATCATCTGGTTCCAGTGAGCTATGTTTCCTATGGTTCCAGTGAGCTATGTTTCCTATGGTTATTAGAGACTATATGTGTTCTTGAAAGGTGATTGACTCAAAGAGTACGAATCTGTACTCACACATGTTGAACGTCCTAGAAACACTTGAAGCTAGGAAGCTGAAAAGATTACGGCGCTATCAACTGTGATTATATCAGTATTTGAGAGGCCATTGTAATGCATTTCAAAATTCTCTTCAAAAACTGTAAAAAGTTCTCCAATAAAACCATAGAAAATCTCTCCAACATTGGGGAAAATCCCTGCAGTTTTCTTCCATGCACAGATTTTTTGAAAAAGAAAAGTTTAAAAAATTTTTTCCAGTCTGATTATAACCTAGTGGGCATAACTGAAATCTGTTAGGATGAACCAGACATATCATGCCTGATGGTTACAACCTAGCTAAAGTGGCTGATCAGTCACCATTTATTGTAATGATGAATTATGCATTGCAGGAATTAACATAAGGCATACTCTGCTAGGGACCAGCATAAATCTTCTAAAAAGAGTGCCATTCTGTAAACTAAGATTCCTTTGGAATGTACATGTACAAGGAAGCAGTATTATAGTGACCGTGGGATCTATCAGTAAGTGTCCCAACTTTCGTGGTGGTAAAAATTTCATCTTTGCATTCATTTATATTTTGCATTTAGTATTAAGTGCAGCATGCATTAATGCTCCATAGAAAGTGTTTCTTAGAGAATGGCCAAGGTTTTCTAAAATGACTAGAAGCTTTGGGTCACTCCCGTTTTTGGGAGCCCAACCTGAGAAAGCATAAAGGGCCCTGCTTCTCATTGGGTGTATCACAGTGCTTTATGAAAATTAGGCAACTTAAGATGTCTTGAGTTGGGCAGTCAAAAATGGAGGCATTCATAGTTGCATTTGCAAATCTATAACAGGGTGCAAAAAAGGACTAGATAAGTTCATGGAGGATAGGTCTATCAATGGCTAATAGCCAGGATGGGCAGGGATGCAAAACCATGCTCTGAAGTGTCCCTAGTCTCTGTTTGCCAGAAGCTGGGAATGGGCACAGGGGACAGATCACTTGATGATGACCTGTTCTGGTCATTCTCTCTGAAGCACCTGGCATTGGGCACTGTCAGAAGACAGGATACTGGGCTAGATGGACCATTGGTCTGACCCACTATGGCCGTTCTTATGGTCTTAAAAATCTTGATACATAATAGTTGCCTGATTTTGTACACCTGCTTTGTAGATCCTGTCTGTAACCAAAATGTCTAACACAACAATCAGAGTGAACTCTAGGGAACTCCTCCTCACAGAGCCTTTCAGCCCATAATGGAGGATTCAGTCTTCCATTGTTTGGTCAGCTTATTAGTACTAGCAGTGTTGGAACCTTCACAGTGCCTTCCTGAGAGGTGTTGAGAACTCCCCCGAGTGGTGAGCACCCTCAACTCCCACTGAACACAATGGGAGCTGACTGTGCTCAGCAGTACCCTGTGGTTGTGCTCACCTCTTTTCTGGATCAAGCCCGTGTAGCATTAGAAAACTTTCATGGGGCTGGTGTCATGTTGTATTGCAATCTGTATCTGTTTTCACTGCTATGATGCAAAGTTTAATCAAATCTGCAATAAAATCATATTGGATCTGCACGCAAATATGACTGAAATACAATGCAATGACGGAATCTCTGTATTAGTCAGGTTTTAATACTGTGCTAGAATCTATGTAAGTAAATTCAGCAGCTGTAAAAGTACTAGCCCAGTGAAGACTAACAGAATAGTGCCAGTCTTTACTTGTGGGAAAGACCAAGTACAGTGGTCACCCTTTAAAAATGGCCATTGTTTGTAATGAAATAAGTTTATCTGTTTCTCTAAGGCAAAATCAGTAAGTTTTTAAGAGTGACCACCTCACATCTATACTTTACAAATATAGATATCACTACTGCCACCTATTGATGAAAGTAGAGAATTGAAAGTATTTGACTAGTCCACATTTTCCCAAATAAAGATGAGAAATTGCTAAAAACATTTGTTTGAATTTGTTCCAGTTAGGATATTTGTACATTGGTGTGAGTTTTAGGGGGTGCTTTTGAGCTGAGTTCCATTTTGTAAAAGTAAGGGAGCTTGAAAATTGGTTCCTATCTGGACAAAGATGAGGGTTTCATAAAGTGGGGATGAATTAAGCCCACAGAAGGGCCAGCTCCAAAGCTCATTGAAGTCAATGGAAATCTCCCATCTTTCCATTATCACTGGTACCAGCTGTACTGGAGGTAGCAGCATGTTAACTGTAGTGTTGATGGAGTATCAGCATCCTTACTACTAACTTTGCTCAGATTACCATGCTAAAAATACCAGTCCCCTGTCCAGTGTTCACATGTTGCTTTTATAGTGCCATGGTGGGTGATTTCCCAAAATAATTCAGAGTAGACAAGGCCAAATGTAGTGCACAAATGTTGTCATGATCTGTAATACATTCACTGGTCATTTAGAAAGAGTGTGATCATAGATATTTTGGACTTCAGGCCTGATGTGTTCTGGTTTGTTCATTTGTTTTTAAAAGAAGAGCCTTAAAGAAAAACAAAAGGAAAGTTACAGCACTTCAGAATCCTTAAACAGACTCATAAAGACTACTTCACCATTTTGTGATAACTTCAGTACAGTTACATTATGTATGTGCATCAGAAATGGTCCTCTTGCTCAGGCGATACATTACATAGAAAGCGATCAGACATGTGAGTGAACACGGATGGGGCAATGGAAGTCTGACCAAAGTGTCTCATAGTGAACACGGATGGAGCAATGCAGTCTGACCAAAGTGTCTCATGAGCACTTCCTATCAGCTAATTAATATGGAGTAATAATGGCTTTGCATTTTACACTAGAGCCTAAGGAGTAGTTACTACAAAGATGCCAAATGCTATAAATGGGAGGAAAATCTCTAGCCCTAATAAAGATAAATAGATCTTTGCACGAGTGACTTGTGGAACAATACCATCATAAAATACTTATGGTCTTATGCATTTCTAAAGTGTGACACTAAGATGTTATTCAGGATCTAGAGTAAAATCTATAGACTTTTGGCTATAGTGTATGATATTTATTCAGAAATGTTCCACATCCTGAAATCTTTATTCACTTTTCATTAAGATAAAATGTCCATTCATGTCCAGACTTAAGAATGGAAAATTTGCCTCAATTTTGCCAAATTTGCCTCAAGATTTGAACAATATAAAATGAATAATATACGATGGTTGAAAGAGACCATCTGTGGATTTGCAATGTTTATTGGTCCAAAGTTCTTATAGGAGGAAAAAAAAGTTTAATCTTTTTTACTACCACTGATATCTGTCCAAATATATAATACAGTACAATACACTTTTCTATGGTGTACAACATGTTTCACTCAAGTAACTGAACAGAGTCTGGAAAGTTCACATAAAAAGCTTGTTTCTGAAAGTATTTCTCCCTTAAATGGCTCTGAAACTACCATTCTAGCTCAGAGTCACTCTGAAGATATGCTTTCCATTATTTTAGGTCTGAAATGTAAATTTTTCAGGGGAGGCGGAGAGGGGAGAGCTGTATAAAACTTAAATAAATTTCATTGGGCCAAATTTGGCCCCAATTAATGTTAGGCTTTTTGACATTTTGGATTAGAATGAGACACTGTAAGTTATTTCAAACTCTTTGTGCATAACGGCCTCTAGACAATGCAGCTGGAAGTGGCTAGGTTGATTAAGCAAGTTCTTGCATCCTTTGCGTCTTAAATGATAAACTTATGTGTGGATACCATGGTGCAAAATAGTCCTTTTAAAAAAAAATTCAAGCAGAATTAATGGATATCAACTGTGCTAGGATTTTCAGCTCATTGGAGAGAAAAATATTTTAAAAACATGTTCTGCAGGATAAATAGCTCAGTTCATCAGAAGGCTATCGTACAGTTAATCATCTGTAGCACTTGCTTCTGGTTGTCGATATAATTAAAATAGACCTACATCGGAACGAATCCATAAAGGTACCAGGGATTGGATTACCAACTTCTCCCTTTGTTTCCTCGTGTTTTAAAGTCTGTTTCAGAACCTAAATATTAAGTTTATTTGGGTACCACACGGATTATCTTGTGGAAGTACAACCAGATACATACTCACATACACCCAGCCCCCTACAAGTAAAAGCTCTTTCTTTGCAGACAAAGATCTAGCAATGGTAGCCTTAAAGGGACACATCATTTCCAGCTCTGCTGAAGTTATCAGGATTCAACACTATGGTAGCCTTAAAGGGACACATCATCCTATCATACCATTAATTAATACAGGTTTCAGAGTAACAGCCGTGTTAGTCTGTATTCACAAAAAGAAAAGGAGTACTTGTGGCACCTTAGAGACTAACCAATTTATTTGAGCATAAGCTTTTGTGAGCTAGTCTCTAAGGTGCCACAAGTACTCCTTTTAATTAATACAGAAATTGATGGCTCTGAAGGATTTAGTTATGGAGGGACAGCCTTTGGCAGTCAGTAATGAGCAGGATTAATATAGTGGGAACACGGACTGCCAGTCAGAGGTCTGGTTGGGCTGCAGTGGTGGCGATTTCCACTCAGATAGGGTGTGGCAGGGTGACAAGATGTCCCAATTTTATAGGACAGTCCTGATTTTTGGGTCTTTTTCTTATATAGGCTCCTATAACCCATTCCCCCCCTCCACGTCCTGATTTTTCACACTTGCTGTCTAGGGTGTGGGCTGTAGCACTTTTTATTTAATACTTTTGCTGTGCTGCTTGATTAATGCCATTGGGCAGTTCTAGTTGCTGGGAAGAATGTTGTGGGGGGCAGGAGTGAGAAAAAGGTGATTGAACTACCGGGTGCAGAGGAAAGGAACATAGTAGTTTTCACTGTAGTGTGTTCTACAGGCAGATCCGTGCTGGGGATGGAACCCTGGCAGTGCAATGCTTTCTCAATACTGCTGAGTTCACTCATCACACTGGGCCCTTACTGTGCTTCCCATCCAGAGACAATACCATCTGGCTAAAGTCCTGTCTTAGCTTTAGTATAGCCTGTGAATAGTGATGTATACCACATCTCAGGCTTTACCAGATATAGAATGTCAGAACCACACTGCATTTTGTAATCTGCTTTCCTCAGATGTGTGATTTTAAAATCCTGTTATTTCTGAATATCTATACCAAATACAAGCAAAGCACAGTGCCAAGCCCCTGAACCCAAATGTGAACATCAAAACCCATTTGTACTCTTTTCTGAAGTCAGTAGAAACCAGTTTAACACCACCCCATAGTTCCCCACCTGGTGGGGATTACCTCAGTGCTCTCAGGTAATGGTAAATCTCATGTGAACTGAATGTTCTCTAGCTGGAACTTCCATTTCCCAACTCATTGCTATTATTTTATGATTGTTAAGAAATGTCACACAGGTAATATTAATCTTTATTAAACTTGTCCTGAACTACACACATCAAATTAGCCCTTTATGCTATGGCAGGTGAATGTGCAATATATCTTTGGTGTAACTGAGTGTAAAATATTAAAAAGATCCAGTCAGGTATTTTGTGTGCTGCATCAAACTGGTAGAGAAGAACTAATCTGGAATAATTTATTTTTTGAATTGCTCAGATACTCACCAGGGGATCAGGTTATTTGAATTGTCCTTGCATGGCTTGAATTTATCATCCATAATTTATTTTTTTTTACCTGTGCTTTTGTTTTTTTAATGGTAGCAGCTAACTTCCAGACATCATCTTGTACTATTATTCATTCCAGACAGCTGCTCTTTGTACAGTGTTCTCCATATCCTAGACTACAATTTGTGCGCATGATTGGCCATTGCTATGGGGAATATTTTAACAAACTGGAAACATATAGGTTCTGACAAAAAGATTGTGAGGCACCTTACAGATTAAAAGGTTGTTGAAGCGTTGTTTCTCTTTCATTTTGTACCTGTCTTTCTCTTAGGTGACATAATAAGAATTACTTCCATGGACTACTTCTGCTGAAAAAGGAAAATATTAATATAAGCGATTAGCTGTATAACTAAGAAAATAGAGATTTGACTGTACTTTTAATGTACAGTGAATTCTGTCCTGATTTTTCTCTGTTTGTCCCATATGACACATTTGCTAAATTAGCAGCATGGGTTTATTTTCATTAATTACATGTCAGCACTAAAAAAAAATAGCTACTGTTGTTTATTGAAAATTGTGTTAAAATTGTGATCTATGATTTTAAATTCTAATAGCTCGCCAGCTGGAGGCTCTCTGAGGAAGCCTAGCAGCAGGCAGCTACCCTAGAGTAATGTGGGATGAATTGTGAATCTTTGATTGAGGGAGCAGCCTGCTTTTGTTTTTCTCTGTTTTGGGGTTCTTGTGTGTTAATCATTCTGAATTTTAAGAAATAAAGAGGTGTTATGCTGCAGCCTTCCAGCAGGAGTATTAATGTTTTTCCCTAACTGTTCTGTGTGTACGCCATGAACATACCAGTTAGAGCTTGGTTAGGCTGAAACAATGCCTGCTAAAGCCAGTAGGAGCCTTTCCATTAACTTCAATGGGCTTTGGATCAGGCCCTTATTGTGTAAAGCTTAAGGCCACATAGCCCTGGTCTACAGTGGAGGGGGGGGAGGTCGACCTAAGATATGCAACTTCAGCAACGCGAATAACGTATCTTAGGTCAACTTACAAGGTCGTGAGGATGGCGGCGAGTCGACCGCTGCTGCTCCCCCGTCGACTCTGCTTCCAGCTCTCATGAGCTGGAGTTCCGGAGTCGATAGGGAGCACATTCGGGCATCGACTTATCGTGTCTAGATGAGATGCGATAAATCAATCCCCGATAGCTCAATCACTTTGGGTAGTGAAGACCTGTCCTTCGTGTCAGGTCACTGTAGGAGCTGAACAAACCCAGTGAGCCTGCTTGAGAAAAACCATTCTGAAAAGTTCATCCATCAAAAATTCCATAGATGGTGTCTTGCTATTTAAAATAACAAGCTTGTAAGTTTTAGCAATTGGGAGTGGGGGTTGGGTGGGAGGCCAAACAATTACGTTACAGGCAGCGATCATCTGCTCTAAGAATACCAAAAATCATCTTCAAAATGAAAGTTCAATTTTTAATCTAAATTCCTTTGATGAAACTATTTTTGATTATTCTTTAGGTGCAAACCCAGCCCCCTCTTCTACAAGTGCACAGGCTGCTTGGGAACAAGCCAGTGCAGTTCCATTGGGTGAGTGTGGGGACTGGAACCAATAGACTTGTGCAGGCAGGGTAAGGACCTTGTGTGCAGTGTGGAACTCAGCTCTGAGTGCACAGGATGCAGTGTGTGAGCAGGCCAATGGGAATCTATAACTGAGTGGCTCCTGCCTTCCCCTCGCTGCAAGGGGTTTGCATAGAGGGCTGTAGAGCCTACTCCAATCACTGGGCAAGAGTAGGTTTCACGGAGCAACTCAGAAGGTGCTTCTGGCCAGGTGTATGGTGAAAGGGCCCTCTCCCTTTGCTTTCCACTCACCAACCAAGGCCCAACCAAGCCTGGATACTCAGGCTGACCTCCAGGGGGAGTCTGCATAGAGCATATGCTGTCTCCCTACTAGCATGTTAGACTTTGCCCTTTGAACAAAAGCAGCATTCTAGAATGACCTGAGAAAAGAAACTTGCCAGAGGGAAGCTGTTGTTAGAAGTGTGGCCTAGTGGTTTGGATACACATCCACAGATAAGGAATTCATGAATTCTAATTCTGGTTCCTGCAGACTCCAGCTGTGGCCTTGGGAACTTATAGCCAAATTTTTAAAACTTGCCTTTAATTATAGGCCCTTCAATTTTGAGCTTCCAACCTGAGACAACCAGAGATACTGAGAAACCACAGTTCCCATTGTCTTTAGTTGGAATAGTAGGGGCTTAGCGCCCTTGAAAGTCAGGCTTGTAAGTGCCTTAACTTGGGTAACCATAATGGAGACACTTAAAATTAAAGTCCATTTTTGAAGATGTGATTCTAAATGACTCATAAGGACGAAGACTTTGTTTCATAATAGTGTGTACACAGGAGTTTGCTTTGTAAGTCTGCCCCAGATCAGTGAAAAGCTGAATCCCACCACTGGCTTTCATTGTCCATTCAAAGCTAATATCTAATCACCAGAAAAACCAAGGTGTGTGCTAGCAGTGCTAACATAATCATAGTATAGGTCTTTAGAATTTGATGCTATAGTAACATGTGCCGGTAAAACATCTGTCAGATACAATTTGAACTTGCTTCTACACATCTCTATAGGGATCACCTAGATTCCAAAGCTTGGGAGACTGGAAATATCATTGAGGAAATCTTGAGGAAGTCCAGGGAAAAGAATGGGAGATCATCAGACAGGAAATTAAAATAATATATCCTGGATTTTTGCTGGAGCCCAGGAAAGGGATGGCAATCCTTAAACATGAGATAAAGGACAGTCTGAACTGTTTGTAAATGCAGGTGTGAAGATCTTCTCCAGGAATATCAGAAAATAGCTTAGGTTGACGAGGGACAGCTACCACCTAAAATAATTCTGTTCTCTAGAAAAAGGTACTTGGACAAAGTAGAAGGGAAATTATGGCATGAGTAGGAAATTACAAACAAAGTGGAAAATGGCAACAACCAAGACTGTGGTAATTGCGTGGTTGCTGCAGAATATGAAAGCAGGAAAAAACAGATGGCCAGTGTTAGTTCTTCAGTTCCCTCAGGCTGAATAACAACATTATTAGTAATGGGTTTCAACAAACTAAGAAGAGCCAGCAGCTGTGCTGATTGTAGAAGTGCTTTCCTAAGGTGCTTATATTTATCTTAGCTAATGGAACTCTAGCTGATATTCCTATTACTCGTGGAAATGTCTGACCCTTTTCTTAATCTTAATGAGCCTTTGTCTCAATTATGTCTTGTGGCAGTGAGTTTCACAGGTTAATTAAAAATGTGCAAAAATATTTACATCCTTGTATATAAAATGTGTTTTCTTTCAATTCCATTTGATATCACCGTGTCCTTGAATTATAAAAATAAACAGGAGTGTGCTATTGACCTGCTCTGTACCATGTATTATTTTATTTGCCCCATCATGTTGCCTTTTACAAATCTCTTGTGTAAATTAAATAGACCTAGTCTGTTTAATGTCTTCTCATGGGCAAGTACTTCCCATGGATCTATATGCTTTGCCCTTCTCTGGACCTTCTCTATTTCTTTCATGTCCTTTTGGGGATGAGATGAACTCATACCATTTGATTTATATTTGTATCATACCATTACATATTTATATTTATATTTATTATATATAATATTAGATATTATAATATACATATTTATATTTATATCATACCATTTGATTTATATTATGGCATTAAAATTTTTCAATATTATTCATTATCCCTTTTTTAATGCAACCTGGCTCACTATGTAATGGCAGGCAAATAAGCAGATATTTTAATTTAGCTGCACACAGTGACACCAGGTCTCTCTCTAGAATGATTCATTTAGAAACCATTAATGTGTATGAGTAGTTCAAACTGATCCTTCCAATGTGTTTTATCTTGAATTGTCTACTCTCAATTTCTTCTGTAAGGTGTACCTGGTCTTTCCAGCTCCCTACAGGAGAGTTCACGGTCCTATTACACCTGCCCTAAAAAAGGAGTAAAAAGGGTGGGCCTTCCTGGCCTGCCTAGAGAGGCCAATCAAAGCCCAGCAGGCTCAGATAAGAGTTGCTGCAGGGCCTCAGCAGTTCAGTTCCTGGCTGAGACCAGAGGGGCAAGGAAGGGTGTTCCTGTCTGGCCAAAGGAACCTCAGGGATAGCCAGAGTTTTGTTCTGGCTGCATTTGACTGAGAGAGGACCTGAGGACTTTAACACTGAGGTGAGGTATGAGTTGAGAAAAGGGCCAGGGAAATAGCAGCAACGAATCAAAGTGAGCGGTACGTGACTGCTGTGTATAGGGTCCCTGGGTTGGAACATGGAGTAGTGGGCAGTTCCAGGTTCCCCCACTAGTGAAGTGTTGTAAGCCCCAAGAAGGGGACAAAGGTTCTTTTGGAAGCCCAAGCAAAAGGCTGAATTTAAAGGGCCCAGAGCTGGGGCTGAAGACCCAGTTGAGGGCAGATAGACAGGTTATTTCTGACTGTTTGCTACCCCAGAAGGAGATCATTTTGATTGTGTGACCCAGCTGAAAGGCTGAGCCACTGAAGACCCACTAAGCAAGGTTGACAGCCTACAGGGGCACCAGGAACAGGAAAAGGACTGCAGTACCACACACACCAGCAGGAGGCATTCAAGAGGTGAGTTTCCCTCATTACAATCTGCCACTGTATTGCCCAATCACCAATCTTTGCTAGGTCCTTCTGAAGTTCCTCACAGTCCTCTCTAGATTAAATCATCTGGAAATCTTATCAGTTCATATCATTAATAAATATTATCATAGAATCATAGGACTGGAAGGGCTCGAGAGGTCATCTAGTCCAGTTCCCTGCACTCATGGCAGTATTAAGTATTATCTAGACCATCCCTGACAGGTGTTTGTCTAACCTGCTCTTAAAAATCTCTGATGATGGAGATTCTATGACCTTCCTAGACAATTTATTCCAGTGCTTAACCACCCTGACAGTTAGGAAATTATGCAATGGTAATCCCAATACAGGTCTTTGGAGCACTTCACAATTATCTTCTTTGTACGTTGAAGATTTGCCACTTAGTCCTACTTTTATTTCTGCCAGTTAATCTAGTCCACACCAGAACGTAGCCTCTCATTTTATGACTAGTTAGTATCCTTCATAGCCTACTGGGAGAGACTTTAAACTTGTTGAAGTCCAAGTACATTATATCTATCTATTTTCCTTGATTCCTGCCATAATCTTCTTTCAGCTAAAAACCCTAGCCTCAGTTTTGCCAGAAGCTGGGAATGGGCAACAGAGGATGGATCACTTGATGATCACCTATTCTGTTCATTCACTCCAGGGCACCTGGTATTGGCCATTGTCAGAAGACAGGATACTGGGCGGAATGGACCTTTGGTCTGACCTACTATGGCTGTTCTTATGTTTTTAAAGGGGAAAAGACAACATTCCATCTGGTTAAGCCTTCCCACTCCTCACTGGTTCAGCATGCTGCCTTTGCCATCCTTCCAGGCCAATAAGTAAGAGACAAGGGCAGAGATTCAAAACTAGGCTTTACACAGACCACCATGCCAACTTTTACCATGCTCAAACCATCTGATTGATTTCCTGAAGAAAAGTTTCTTGGTCATCAACAATAAACTGCACACAAACAGGAAAAAAAGGAAATTAAGATGCACTATGTGTTGTTGTTGTTATTTTAACTTTGCTTATTTGAATGCATGCTTTCCAGTGCCCTAGATTTTGGATTGTAAATCCAATTGTTCTGCTCCTGTCAGCTGCTGACTTCCTGGTGTAAAAGCCAGCTTCTACCCCACTCTCCAACGTGAGCCATAGAAAGAAGATAAGAGAAAGGAAAGAGCAGTGGAGACATTCAGGGCGTGAAGCTAAGCCCCTCAAGGTCAACTTGAGCTATTCCACTGGCTTCAGTGGGCTTTGAATCGTGCCTTGGCTGAGCTTGATCAGTATACTATGAGCAACATGGTATGGTCTCTACACAGTGAACATCTTTACAGTGGGGATTCCACTCGCTCTGGATTTCATAGCAGAAGTTAATTTCTTATTTGGAATCTTGGTGGGGTATTTTCTATTTCAATTGTATTTATATTCTGTAGGCAGCACCAGTCTGACACACTCTAATATCGAGAACAAAGGGAGGCAGAAATGGTTTTACAAGCAATGGTAAGCAAGAAAAGCTTACACACATACCTCTTTTTTCTGTCCTATACATGATTATGACAATTGAGCTGCTAGGATCAATCTGCTCCTTACAAGGATATGCTGACTCATAATCAATTCACACTAAGCAAAGATGGTAGATGGAAGGAACTTCCCCTCTTATGGAAACTGGTGAATACTGTAGCAATGCTAATCACTACACAGCAAATGGTTTGAAAGCAGCACAAGGAATAGGCACAGTTCAATGTCTGTCTTAGTGTGCTTTTTGCAGGTGTAATGGGATTTCTATTGTGAGCTTGAATCAGGGGTTCTGGATCCTGATTTGATGGCTTCAGTTCATTTGTATGGATATTCAAAATAGACAAAAAACCTTGAAGTTAATGCACACAATTTCACATACTGCTATTTGAACATGCATGCTAAGATCCAAAATACTTTCTATCATAACAAATAGATTTTTCATATAAATTAACACGTCCGAATTGATGCTGCCTAATCAAATGGCTTGTCTCACTTTTGAACATTTTCATGCATTGCACTATGCTTTATTCATACATTTAGATATTTTTGACCAGGCCATTTATTTTTCAAGAGACTGGTTCACTTTGGTCTGTTGGAGGTAAATGTTCCAGGTACTGAGTACCCAATAACAATAACTGCATGTTTTTCTAGTGGTTTTGGCTAGCTCCTGACTTGTACTTGCTTTAAATGCATTTCTTTCCAGACAAAGCAGTGGTATGTATGTATCACAGTTCCTCAGGTTTTGACTGATGAGCTTGCTTTCCAGAATAAGACATAACCCAGGGTAACCTGCCCCTAAACTGTAGCCACACCCTGCCTTGCCTCCGAATCAAAAGAACAAAATAAATGGAGCAGGAATTATAGTAGTTCCCCCAGGTGGGGAAAAACACTTGTCTACAGTATATGTGGATCTGTGGATATCATGTGTAAACCACTCACTGAATTTGTCTTAGGTAGATTAGCATAGATCTAATTTTATCATTTGACCGCTTCAGAACATTACAGATACATTCACCAAGTAGAACACATCTGTTGTCAGGCAATATACAGTGTGAACATTGGATTTGCCAGACTAGATCCAATTTCTTTTAATGTAATATTTTATGTTTACATAATAAGTATTTAATGCTTATAAACCATTTCTGATATTTATCTCATTCTTAAAATTCACAAAATCTGAAATTTAAAAAGGATTGAGTTTATGATAACTAAACTCTTGGGTGCCTTTTTGCATTGTCATGAAAAACTAGCATAGATTATGAAGCAGAATTACCATTTTATTAACTTTATAAAAATCTGATCCAATCTTACTCCCACTGAAGCCATGTTGAGTTTTTCCATTTATCTCAATAGAAGCAGGACCAAGCCCTTAACTGATTTCTCATTTCAAGAAATACAGCTTAAGATCTTTTAAATTATATCACAAATGCTATTAAGCCCTGCTTCATTATTAAATAAAAGGCTGTAGCCTGCAAAGACCTAAGCAGAACTATCTTTACTCACTTGAGAAGTGCAGGATCAGGCTCTAAATATGAAAATATAGCAGACTGTGAGAATGTTTGGGTAAATATTATAACAGCATATACTGTCTAAATAATGTTAATTGATCAGTTACCTATTCCATGTTTCTTTTGAATTTGGTGAATTTTGGGTATCTTAAACTAAAGCCAAGTCTTGAGAATTAATGTGTATATATATATATTGATTAACAAAATATGAGGATGAATAATAAATTAGAAAAAGTAATATAAAAATGGTTGTGTGACAGCAGAGACAAAGTTTAAGTAAATTACCTGAAGAAACAGATCCTCAGTCTGTGTACATTGTTGTATGTTCACTGAAATCACCAAAGCTATGACAATTTACAACAGTTGAGGATCTGCCCCAGGAGGCTTAAGTTTATCTAGAAGTCACAAAGTGGTAAATTTATTCAGATTGTGTACCATTCTGGGGAGGCAATTTTGATACTAATGGGTATATCCAATGGCGTGCTGTGACAATTTTACTAAGGCACACACCAGCTCACTTGTATACCGTGAGTGGTCCAAAATGGCATCCTCCGTGCAGCACGAACTCGCACATACACTGCATGTGAGGTCACGCTGTGCGGAGATTTGTTCTACAAAATGGTGTCCTCATGGGCTGGACAGAATCATCCAGCAAATCAGATTTGGCCCACTGGTGAAAGTTGGACAATGCACAGCAGACAATGCCTTGCATTCATAGATGGGACTCCATTGGGTATATTTGATTTCATTGAAACTATAGATACTTAAAACAGGTTTTTACTGATTTGCCAATCGAGTTATACAAAACAAAATTTTATGGAGTTGATTGTGACAGTTCAATCAAAAACAAGTCTAAAGTTAGAAACTTGGAAATATAAATTCTAAATGGCCTTTCCAGACAGTAATTTACAGCCAGACCTTTTACACATGCACATTATCCCCAAGTATGCACTGAATGTTTCAAAGCTATTTCTGATTTTTCCTGAAATTCACCATTGTTACTACCACAGCTAACTTGTAGTCATAGTTTTAATTTACTTATGAGTTCTTAGGATTCTTACCAAATGTTAAAGCAATTAAAACTTTGTATCTTATAACTCTTAACTCAGCCATCAAGCTTCTTTCTCTTGTCTGAAAAGCTGTCAATTTTGCATGATATTACAAATCATGTTATGTGAAAATTTCTAGGGTATAATTGCTGCCACTGTCTTTTTGCTATGTACAGTTTCATTTAAAAAGTAGTGTTCTGAACTAGTGTAACAAATTTTCCAGTTTCACCACTTTTAACCACTTATTGACTCAATTTATTTCTAGGCACCTAGGTTGAAACTTATTAGTGAAATCTAAGTACACATTAGCATATTTTAAAGTCATTTACAGGCTTGTTATAATCCAGTTTATATTTCCTGATAAGTATTTAACTTGGAGTAATCAAGTTGTCCCTTGGGTAAATGGAAACTCATGTATCAAGGTTTTTATTATTTATCAAGTAAAACTAGTTCATAAATTATAGATAAGTTCTCCTGCTCAGTTTGAGAGTTTGTAATGGCTGCTTTCATGAGATTAATAGAAACTTCAGTCCAAGGCATCTTGACTTCAAGGTGGGATGATGGGGAGTTTAGCATCTTTCTGCGTGGGCATCAGCATATTAAGACTCCAGACCATGGCCATGCTGTTTCCATGCCCTCCAAACCGGAGGCAGCAGTTTAGGGGAGCCTTGCAAGTGCCAATGCCTTGGTGCAGAGCCACTGGGACCCTGCCCCCCAGCACTGTCACAGTCCCTTTCATCCCAGGATTCCGCACACACAACCGTGCCCCCCTTAATAACACCCAAATCCCCACTCACCTACTGCTCCATGGAGTAGGTGGCCATGTGAGGAGTTATGGGGAGTGGTGGCAAGGGGTGGTTAGCAGGACTGTGTGGCAATGTGGGGGGACATGGGAGATTAGTGGAGAGTGGGACGGGTGGAGGGGTCATCCATGTCCCCTATTAGTGCCCTGTCCATGTCCTCCTTGCTCAGGTCTGTCAAACAAAGACTCCCCAAGACAAACAGGCACCTCCAGCTGCAAATCGCCCCCTCTCCCTGCCCCCTGTTACAAGGAATAATTCATGTGATCTCTAAAAGCTACCTGTTTCGGTGCTAGCCATGTGGATATAAAGCCATGTAGAATGGAAGCGAACTGAATCTGCTCACCATGCACATTTTCTCAGGTCAGTAAAAGGACATCAATAGAATCGTTTGCCTTTGGGTAATGTGTGGTTTCCTTCGGAAGTGTAATAGTTTTACTGACCCAGCTCTCCTGCACAGAAGAGAAACACTTCTGAATTTGCACACGTCTGTTCAGTACTGTATATAATGCACTTCCGTTTCTTATTTTACAGAGATATCAAACCTGACAACATACTGCTGGATGAGCACGGTGAGTTCCTACCGTTATTTTATTCCCAACATTTTAATGTCATGGGCTGTCCCAGTGGCTCTGTGATGAGTGCTGCGTGAGTTTATCTGAGAGACTGGGTTCATGTGCCAAGTCTGGTCTTTCTCTGCAGCAACTTGTCTGTCAGGTTTGTCAGCTGTCTTGATAGGCTCCAAGTAGAGTGCTCTTCAGCCATGTGGGTGGACTCCACCCAAACAATTAACATTCACATATTCCCTCATGTATTCTTTCCCATATGTCATTCTACGAAGATTGTAGCGTTACCTATTGTCATACAAATTAGATCTTCAGTTTTGCAGCATTTCTCTCTCATTGTATAGAAGACACAGGGTGGATGTTCGAGCTTTGATAAGTAACTGGGACAACTATGTGTTATAAACTCACATACAGCTTGGATTTGTGCGTTAGCAATTTCTGGTATGAGACTGGCAGGCCATTCAAAATGGCAATCTCATCTGCTTCTATTTCCAGTCTTCTCAAGTCTTTTGATTGCAAATCTGACGACACTTAATGTTCTGGGTTTGTTTATTTTTAAAACCTCAGTTCCTGAAATTCTGTAATTATGTGGAAATCTCTACTTTAGTTTAAAAATATAAGGAAGTTTTTAGTCCTCATGTCTGGGGACAGGAGCCAACTCTGAGCATGCTGGAGAGGGTATGGGGGCTCCGGCTCACTCGGCCACTGTCACCAGAAGCTGAGCCTGGGGAGCGGCCTGCTGCTGCTGCAGCCAGGCGCTCTCCCAGGCAGCTGCTGTGCTGCACTGGACAGCATCCAGGAGTGGCTCCGGACCCTGGCTGTCAGGCGAGGAGCCAGGCGGCACAGCAGGAGGACAGAGCCTCCCTCCCAGGTAACGTGGGATGGGGAGAAGGTGACAGGGAGAGTGCAGGGGCCCCGGGCTGGATATGGGGTGGGGTGGAGAGGGGAGGAGTCAGGTGGAAGGTCATGTGGGAGAGGTCACATGGAGGTGTCACGTGTTCCCCCCCTTAGCTGGTGCCCCCCTTTGTGTCCCTTCCACTAGTCGCCTATGGCAAGGCTCCTAGGCGCACGAGGGATGGTACCGCCGGCGAAGGCAGCCGAGTGAGCATGTGTAAGTCCTGGCTGTGCCGGAAGAGGGCGCCCAGCAGCGCAGCTGGCAGCTCACTGGGCACCAGCCAGCACAGGTGCAGCACCGCTCAAATGTCAGGCGGACCGGGTCTGCACGGGCTAGGGGCCTACTGACTGTTCTGACCTGGGGCCCGGAATTGCTGTCAGCGGGCCTGACAGTCCATATGCCACTTTTGAGGCATAAACTTAAGCTTCTTAAAGATACATATTGTGCCATGGACATTTATTTATATTTTTATTTTTAACATGTTGATTACAGAAGCTGGCAACTTTTTTGCAAAGGAATTTAACTTTTAAAATTTCTACTCAGATTTGTTTCTATTTAGAATTTCTTTATTGATGCACCTGAAAGGGCCAGTTTCACAGAGCTGAAAACAATTACGAGCCACATCAGCTGAGAGGAAGAATTTAATCGGAAGAAAGTGAATGATAATTGGGAATTGTTTAAGAACACTTCATGGGATGCCCAAAAGCCACAACTGGGGAAGATGGCATATTGGTTTAAAAACTGACCAGGTTTAGAGGGGAAGTGAAGGCAACTATAACAAATAAATATACCAAATGGCAATAAAAGGAAGTAGATAATAATGAGTATAAATCAGAAGCTAATAATTGTAGAAAATTGATCAGGGAAGCAAAGGGATGCAAGGAGAAATCTATGGCTAGCAGAGATAAGGACAATAAGAATGAGTTTTTTAAGTATATTAGGAACAGAAAGTATCCTGACAATAGCATTGGTCTATATTATTAGATGTAAATGGTAGAATTAACAGTAATAATGCAGAAAAGGCAGAAGTGTTCATAAATACTTCTGTTTTGTATTTGGGGAAAAATAGATGATATAGTCTCATATGATGAAAACACTCTTTCCATTCCATTAGTTGCTGTTTAACATCCTCCTGAGAGATGTTAAACAGCAGCTACTAAAGTTAGACATTTTAAAATCAACAGGTTCAGATAACTTGCTTCCAAGAGCTTTAAAAGAACTGTCTGAGGAGCTCACTGGACCATTAACATTGATTTTCTATAAGTATTGGAACATAGGAGAAGTTCCAGAAAACCAAAAGAAAGCTAATGTTGTGCCAATATCTAAAAAAGATAAACAGGATGACCCAGATAATTATAGGCCTGTCAGACTGTGATGAGGGTGTTCACACCATACCAACCCTGATAGGTTTAAAGTGGCTCAGAAAGGGCCAATTAACTTTACAGAAAACACCTGAGGGGAGACTTAGGCTTCACTGACACTAATTGATGATGAAGCCCAGCTGGGTTGGGGCAGGCTGAGCTTGTAGAAAGTCAGGAAGTGAGAGCAGAATGGGGCTGTAGTGTAGAAGTCTGTAGTAATTCTCTGGCCTTGTGAGGAGAGAAGGAGGAGACCCAGGAGGAGGAAGGGAGCAAAAAAACTGAGATCCTGACCCTGATGGAAGGGGTTTACTCAGAAGAGTGGTGATGAAAGTTGTCAGAGCAGGAGGAGGCCCAGGGAAATGGCAGAAAGGGTTGAGAAGGTACAGACCTTGGCTGCTGATTGTAGGATCCCAGAGTAGTGGGTGGGCCCAGGATCCTTTACCAGCCACTAGGAAATTGGCACAGTCTTGAACAGCAAGACTATCTGGAATGGTACAGGTACAACTGGTCTGGTGAGACTTTATTACCCCTGGAAGGGGAAAATAGTGACCCAGCCAGAGGGCCAAGCCACAGGTCACCCCTAGAGAGCACCAGGGCCCACAGCACAAGCGACGAAAGGAAGGCAGCATCAGACTGGGTGGAGCTAATCCCCATACTCAGTCACAAGGGGGTGCCTGGATAATTTAGTTGTTAGTAAGGCAGCAGACAGTAATCATAACTCTGTGTATGTGTCGGTCTTGGCTCTTATAACAACCCCAGCAGTGAATGTAGCCCATTACAGAGGCTGACATCAATTCAGGCCAAGCTAATGGAGTGGCTGATGCAGGACTCAATTAATAAATAATTAAAGGAAGGTAATGCAATAAATGCCACTCCACATGTGTTTAAGAAAAATAGATCCTGTTAAACTAGCTTAATCCTTTTTTTGATGAGTTTACAGGTGTGGTTGATAAACCTAGTAGTGTTTATGCAATATACTTAGACTTCTGTAAGGCATTTCACTTGGTACTGCATAACATTTTGATTAATAATCATAATGATATCAAACTGACGTGGCACATCTTAAATGGATTAAAATGTGGCAACATGTAACTGTAAACAAGGAATCATAATAATCAAGCAGGTGTGTTTCTAGTGGGGCCCTGCAGGGATTGTTTCTTGGTCCTCTGCGTGCTGCTCCCACCCCGAGCACTGCCTCCGCAGCTCTCATTGGCCGGAAACAGTGGTCAATGGGAGCTGCAGGGGTAGCATCTGCCGGCAGAGGCAGCTTGCAGAGCCGCCTGCCACACCTCCACCTAAGAGCAGTTGGGACAGGTCAACACTTGTAGGAAGCCACCCGTGGTGAGCAGCTCCTGGATCTGGCACCCTGCACCCACTCCCGTGCTTGCTCCCACACCCAAATTCCTTCCCAGAGCCCGCCCCAACCCTTTGCCGGTCCCACGCCAACCAAACTATAAACGGGACTTTCAATGAAGATCAGAAATACTGGTTTATAGAGCTTTCTGGTTGGAGAAGTGCTGTATAAAACAGCTTTTACTGTATTTAGCTTAACAAAGAGAAGATTAAGGAGTGACTTGATTACAATCCATAAGTGTGTACATGGGGAACAAATATTTAATGACGGTCTCTTCAGTCTAGCAGAGAAAAGTATAACACAGTCCCCAATGGTTAGAAGTCAAAGCTAGACAAATTCAGACTAGAAATAAAGCATACATTTTTAACAGTGAGTAATTAACCATTGGAACAACTTACCAAGGGTCACAGTGGATTCTCCATCACTGCAAATTTTTAAATCAAGATTGGATTTTTTTCTAAAAGATATGCTCTAGGAATTATTTTGGGGAAGTTCTATAGCCCATGTTTATACAGGAGGTCGGACTAGATCAGGGTTCTCAAACTGGGGGTCGGGACCCCTCAGGGGGTCGCGACGTTATTACATGGGGGGGGTCGCAAGCTGTCAGCCTCCACCCCAAACCCCGCTTTCCATCCAGCATTTATAATGGTATTAAATATATTAAAAAGTGTTTTTAGTTTATAAGGGGGGGGTCACACTCAGAGGCTTGCTATGTGAAAGGGGTCCCCAGTACAAAAGTTTGAGAACTCCTGGACTATATGATCAAAATGGTCCCTTCTAGCCTTGAAGTCTATGAAATCTGTATATTTTGGGACAGTTTATGACTTCCCTTCTAGTCACATAGGCCTTCATCAATGGTCCTCTCCTCTTTTTAATTATTGTTTCCAGAAGCTGGGAATGGGCGACAGGATCACTTGATGATTACCTGTGCTGTTCATTCCCTCTGACGCACTTGGCATTGGCCACTGTTGGAAGACAGGATACTGGGCTAGATGGACCTTTGGTCTGACCCACTATGGCCATTCTTATGTTCCACATCTTTATCATTTCATGGTCTCGTGCATTTTGGGTTAAAGTATCATTTCTTTGCTAGAGACTCTCAGACCTACTTCTACACCTTGGATCTGTCTTGCACTGTCCAATTTTGCCGCTCTCACTATCCAGAAACAAACAATATAGATATATTGTTTGGTACAAAATATTGTACCTAAGATCTGTAATAGGTGCCAGGATACAATGTTTGATGATGTTTTTCACAATTACCCTGCATATCCTCTTAATTTTGTTCAAGATGTCATCTAGAAGGCATTTATAGACAGAAGTTATGAAGCTAGAGAGAAGGGTCACAGTGTTCTTAACTTTTTGAACCAATATGAAAAATTCTAGACTTTGCACTTCAACGTTTTCTTTCATTACTTTTCCTATATGTGACAGCTGTAGCAAAAATACATAGAGTATTGTGGGTAAGATTGATTTGACTAATGGAGGAGACTAACAAGAGAAGTGGTGCATTCTTCATCTCTTGAAGTCTTCAAATCCAGACTGCATACCTTTCTGGAAGATATGCTTTACTTAGATACGAGATATTGGGCTCAGTAGGGAAGTAACTGGCTGAAATTCTATGACAGGAGGTCAGAGTACAAGAGATCAGAGTAGACCACCGGATGGCCGTAAAATATATGAAACTATGAAGTCTCTTTGGAATTATCTCTTAGTAACAGTGTACCTTGGAACAGCATTTTCCCCTCACCCTCTCCCTCTCTTGGTACCGGGATCAACAGTGTTGCCCTGAGCTCCTTAGAAGACTCTTTACTACTCCACAAACACACTGAATCTTTTTGATATAATCAGGTCCACTTTAACAAATTACTTTGGAATGTCCATCAACTCAGTAAGGATCTGTACTATTATCCTCTTTCTGCTAGTGGATCTCTTGGCAATTTCACCCAACAACAGGCAGGGCAACACTTCTGTACCTCAGAGGGGTATTGTGAAGCTTAAGCATGTATGACCATATCATGCCATTGAGGCACCGCCCTGAGCAGAGTGGCACCATCCCGGGGGGAACATGGGGAATGGAAAGTGCTTTCTGGCACACAGAGAGTGTGTGCACGCTGCATCCTTTGGGATGATACAGACTGCTATCCCCCAGCAACCAGCCCAATGCAGAAGAGGGACAGAAACATGGCCTCATCTGCTTCGTACTCCCTCTGAGGCAATTAGCATCTTTGAAGAGGCAGAGAAGGAAGGGAGTTCAGGGACTCAGATTGACCCAGGCACTTATGTCTGGCCTCTACACAAGTGCCAGGCAAAACTAGTCCTTGCTGTTCATAAGCACTTGAGATCCCCTGCTGAGAGGTGCTATATATATGCATGGACAGTGTTACTGCTTTTGTACATCTACTGCAAGATGTAAAGAAATTAGGAAAAACACATCTTCCTGGTTTTTCTCCTTAATTTATGAAAAGACATGTCCGCTACATGATATCCACAAATGTGCAGACCTCTGGTACAGTATGTGGGGTGTAGTTTTAGCTTTGTTAAATGAAAAAATAAATATAATAAAAGAAAGAGAGAAAACAATGCAGCATAAGAGTGACAATTTGAATTGTAAATCAAATATTTGCATCAGTCTGGGTGGATATTATGTGATAGATATTCTGTGACAGGCCATCAGTCTGGTACTCTAACAGGGACAATCACTGGTGATGCTATCATTTGAGTTACAGAGCTCAATATTTATCTGCCAAAGAAATAATGAGGCTATTATTCTACAGCAATCCATGTAGTTTTTCATTCTGCTGTGCATTTTGAAGTGCTTATATCTGTTGCCATTAGCACCACAAGATTGGCAAGCTGGTTGTACGAAGTATGAGTATCTTTTTCAATAAGGCATTTCCCATAGTCTTTATCTACCAGAAATGAACTGGCTAGGTGTGGTGCTGGGTACCAGAACTCAGAGCAACTCATTCACTACACACCCACCGAATGCAGGGTTCCTACAGACAACAGCCTCCTTCACTATACAACTCGGATTCAGCCCCAGAGCGAAGTCCATCCTGTGCACTGAATGAGATAGGGGTTCTGTGGAAAAAATAGTGCGTAATCATGTAATTAAAGACTGTCCCATAATTCATACACAAGGAGGCTGAATTAAAGTTGCACATGTAACCTTAATTCTGGCATTTTCCTAACTTTTCAATGCTTGACTTTGCAACCTTAACATTAATAACATGTAGTTTTTATTTGTGTGTAATCTTATACAAGCTCTTTGGGAGAGGGACCATTACTTTTCTGTTTGTACAGTACCTAGCACAATGGAACTCTGATCCACAACTGGGGCCCCAAGGCACTACTATAATACAAATCAATAATACATCAATCTTCTTTTTATACTGTGCACATTACCCAAAGCATCTGAGCACCTGACCAGCCATGGCCTGTTGGGAGCTTACGCCCTACGATGGCTGGGGAAAAAATGCTAAACAACATTAGAAAACTGCACAGCTACAGATTATCCAAGTTACATGGGGATTTCAGTGCTCAATTCCAATTAATTTAAATAGAAGCTCTGAAAATTTCAGCCGGTAGTTCTACCCTTGGTAACTGATAAGGTATCATGCTTTGAAACAGTCACTGGACCATCAGGCTAGATCATCATATGCTATTTGACAAACACACTAGAATGCTTTCAGCATCACACACATCTGGGGGCAGTCTGCAACTGAATACTGTTGTGGATTCAATGGTTAGGGCCTTTAATTTTGCACTGACAAGGAAAATTTTCTTTATAAAAGAAAATTAATATGAAGCTTTAAGTTGAGTCCTAACATAATTCATTTGTGTTTTATTCTATTCAATTAAGTAGATAGCAATATTAGAAATCTAGTACTATACAGGAATGAAAGTGGTGATAACTTTGGTAACAGGTTACTCTACAGTGACTGGTTTCAGAGTAGCAGCCATGTTAGTCTGTATCCGCAAAAAGAAAAGGAGTACTTGTGGCACCGTAGAGACTAACAAATTTATTTGAGCATAAGCTTTCATGAGCTACAGCTCACTTCATCGGTTGCATACAGTGGAAAATACAGTGGGGAGATTTTATATACACAGAGAACATGAAACAATGGGTACATGAAACAGACTGTAACAAGAGTGATCAGGTAAGGTGAGCTATTACCAGCAGGAGAGCGGGGGGGACGGACGGGGGGGACGACGACCTTTTGTAGTGATAATCAAGGTGGGCCATTTCCAGCAGTTGACTAGAACAGTAGTGGGGGAAATAGACAAGGGGAAATAGTTTTACTTTGTGTAACGACACATCCACTTCCAGTCTTTATTCAACCCTGAGTTAATTGTATCCAGTTTGCAAATTAATTCCAATTCATCAGTCTCTCGTTGGAGTCTGTTTTTGAAGTTTTTTTGTTGAAGAATTGCAACTTTTAGGTCTGTAATCGAGTGACCAGAGAGATTGAAGTGTTCTCTGACTGGTTTTTGAATGTTATAATTCTTTCAATGAAGTCACACAAATGAGGGTCATTCTTGTCAGTTGCCAGCTTGTGCAGATCAAGGAGTGACTGGTTCACATTCTTTTCCAGGTGCAAGGCACACTGCATCACATAGGGCTTCTGGGAGTGTAGAACTGTGTTCTATGTGTGTCAATCCAGCCTGGCAGCCAACTACAGTGCTGTCATCCTCATTTGCTCTCTCATGGTTTTAACACCAAAAATCCATTACAAAGTTAGCATTCCCTACTTCCTCCGTTCCCACAGCTACATGTTAACTGTGCTTCCTGGCTTGTTCTCCCTCCATTTTGTCTGCCCCAGCATGGTGCATGACACCAGTAGTCAACAGGCATGTCCACACAGTCTGCTGGGGCACACAAGGTCGGAGCCAAGGCATCAGCCAGATGAACAGGACTGAGTCAGCCACAGCCTGCAGTGATTTGTCCTACTGAAAAACTTAATGGTGGCAGGCTTGGACCATCCAACTCAATTCATTATGTTCAAATCAGAATGGTGAGTGAGAGTATGAGAGCACCTGCCTACTTCTGCTACATACCCTTTGTCCTACACCCTGCTGTCAAATAACTGGTCATTTGGTGCCTGTCTGCTGACTTCACACGCACTCCTGCCAGTCTGAGTCTTATGGTTACTGAATCAGAAACAAATGGAATTTTCTTGTATAGCCTCTTTCTTCCTGGCTTCCTCCCTGCCTGGGGAGACTCAGAAAAGGACCAGGATGGAGGGGTCACTATAATCTGAAGAGAACCTGAAGGTAGACAGGTGCCACAAATACATGAAGGTGTTGGGGAGGGGACTGGTTATAGGTGGGAGAGGTACCCATATATCTCCACATAGCCCCCACAAAACCTAGGGCTGTTCCTGAACAAAAGCTACTGCCCCTGAAAAAATGTTGTCAGTAGCAGCCATGGTAGAAGCAGGAACAGGGGTACCACTAAATGGAGCTCAGCACTGGGAACCATTCCACAGACAAGAGAGTGGAGCCCTCTGATACCTAAAGAGCAGCACAAGGGTTGATTCCACCATTTGGGTGGCAACAGTTGCATTCCATTATTTTCCAACTACCTGGGCAGACCATTTAGTTTTTATTAAGAGGCACAAATCTTCCATTTCATTTCTTTGTATTAGCATCTAAATATCAATGAAGCAGGGAGGATTCATGTGCATATGCATGTCTTAAGTTCTATTTATACTTTGTTTTGTTTAATTTCAGGGCATGTTCACATCACTGACTTTAACATAGCGACTATAGTCAAAGGATCAGAAAAGGCTTCCTCTATGGCTGGCACTAAGCCCTATATGGGTAAGTTTTAAAGACCATTGTAAAAATACATACAGCATATTTCAGTGAAGTGTGTCTAAACAAGGAGGTTCTGGTGTGCATGTATGATAACTCTAAGCAACTTGTTACTTGTGCTTTAGTGCGACTGGAAATGCATTAAGGATGCAGAAATAGAGGATGAGTATGGTTTTGCAAAACTTTTACTCAGCAGTGGCTTTGGTTCAAACCAACGTCTCATTTCATCTGAATCCCCCGAGTCTGAAGATATGGATAAATGACTAGTTTTGTTCCTATTTCCACCATTTGGGAATATCAGCTTTAAACACTTTAAGCACATGCTCATGTGCTTAACGAGTTGGGGCCTTACTGAGTATCTCATGAGCGTGACAGCCCCAGCCCCAGAGCACCGTGAGGGTGGGTGTTGTGGCCACAGCATCCCCGGCCCTGAAGCGGTGGGAGGGAGGGTGGCACAGCCTCAGGGAGACTGGAGTCGCTGCCACACGGAGCGGGAAGCAGGAAGGGAGAGTCGGGTGGGGTGGGGGGCAGAACGGGGGCGGAACCATGCCTGGCTGTTTGGGGAGGCACAGTGTCTCCCAGCCTATTATACTTGCTGCCCATGCTGCTAGTGACCTTTTAAAAAACCCTCTTCTGGGGAGAATGAGGTGGGAGGGATGAGAAACAAGCTGCAGCAGGGTTAAGGGCAGCAGGGAGAAAAGGTCTTCCTAGGTGGAAGGCTGTTCTTCTCCCCTTAGGGGAAATAATCAAGTTAACTTCTGTTTGGGGAAGGGTTGGCAACCAGAAGCCAGTGTAATAAGGCATCGCCCCAGGGATGGGGCAGGGAACTGTATTTCTTTTGTATTGTGAGTTTAGGGTTTTTTTGCTTCAGAGAAGTACTCATGCATAACCTGAGATCCACCTTGTAAATATTTAAAAATAAACCAAAGTGAAGAATTAAAAACCTCCAGAGTAGGACTGATTGACTCCAGGCCACAACCACCAGAGGGAGAATTTCAAAACAATCTGAGTAACCATTCAGATTTTAGTGCACTCACAAGAGTTATGTTTAAACCTTTTAAAATTGTGGGGATGGAATTCCTCTAGCTGTTTTTCTATATTGATGGATGCACAGTATAAAAAATGTACACTTTCTTAAATACTGTTTTTAATTTGGGTCCTCCAAAGATTTAGTGGGTGCCATGCACTACCTTGATTGAAAACTTGATTGAGACTATTGTGAGCCACACCACATCAGTAGTTTGATCTCAAGCTGTGAGGGGAAAAAAAGCCCAAAACAAACACACACAAAAAACCCCTGCAACTATATCTTATATCTCCAGAACACTGGTGGGCAACCTGAGGCCTATGGGACACACGCGGCCCATCAGGGTAATCCGCAGGCAGGCCGTCAGACAGTTAGTTTACATTTTCACAGCTGGCTGCAGGTCCCAGTGGCTGCGGTTTGCCATTCCCGGCCAATGGGAGGTGTGGGAAGCGGCACAGGCCGCAGGGACTTGCTGGCCGCCGCTTCCAGCAGGTCCTATTGGCTGGGACTGGTGAACTACAGCCACTGGGAGCTGCGGCTAGCCGCGCAAATGTAAACAAACTGTCTGGCGACCAGCCAGTGGATTACCCTGATGGGCCATGTGTGGCTCACAGGCCACAGGTTGCCCACCCCAGCTCCAGCACCTGTGCCTCAAATGACTCCAAGTTTGGGTCACTAACTCCACACTGCAACCTCTTAAGGCACATCAACTTTCAAAGAAATACATCTAAGCATGTCAATTTTAGAGGATTTAGAAAGGTCCGTCTTTAAATAGATGTTATGAAGCAACCTTAACTTATAGTGAGGCTGCCATGCCACTATAATGCACAAATTATTGTTACTTAAATTCTTCACCAAGACTCCTGAATACTGGAGATCCTTCAGCGGCCTCAGATAAATGAAAAATAGAGGGGAGAGGGGGTTAGTGATTTAAATGTAAAAATAAATAAAACAATAACTGTCAAATCTTCTTTTATATTTAATTAAATGAATTTTATTATATCCTTAAATTTTTAATCTTCACTGGGCTGCAGAAATTTATATTGAAAATGCACAACTGTTATATAAGTGATCGGGGAAAGCTGGAGGTTTGGGTATTTGGTGAGTGGACAGGTGGGGTTTTAGCTTTGGTATGATGTGGCAGATTATCTGGGTGTGCGGAACTGGCAGATTACCTGGGTGTGTGGAATAAAGAGATTGTCTGGCTGTTCAAATGACCTGCAGTGAATTGGTTAAAAATATTGATTCAGTCTGTCTGCACACTCAGGCAGATCCCACTTCCTGAGTTCATACTTGGTTCATGTTTGGAAGTGTTTCTTCACGTAAGAGCTAGAAACATAACTTTGGATTCTGCAAGACAATTCTGCAGTAAAGGATGAGTACACAAGGCTCTGCTGTGAGTTTATTGACTACATACTGCTACTCTAGGGGCCAGCGTGTGCATTTAAACCAGTGGCCTGCACTAGCCACCGTCTCCTGGAATTTCCAAGAATGCAGGAGGAGCAACATATGCTCCTCCCTATAGTTGGCACAATCCATAGACCAGTGCAGGAGGAAGCAAAATGCCTCTCAATCCCCCTCTAGGGCAGCTAGTGATGCTAGCGAGGAGCATTTCTTGTACTCAGTAATGTATGTGGTAATACAAATAAATAATAATAATAACGGCTGCAATTATGGTTAGAGCCTACTTCATATACCCTTCCTCCTTGTGCCCAGTACAGGGACTGGCCACACCAGTATCTAAAGAGATTCTTCCTAAATCTCTTAATTACCCCATTCCCTTATCATTCTGCCTCCTCGTCTTTGATTTAACATTAAGATAAATAGCTTTGGTATCCTCTCTCTTTTCTATTCCTTTCAGAATTTAGTTCAATTACACAGCATAGAGTCTGATTCCTCCCTCTCCCCGACCCCCCACCCAAAAAACAAAACAAAACACCAGAAAAACCTCAGTACAAAAGAAATGGCAAAATAGAAATGCTATCTAGCCCTTTAACTAGAGATTATCAAGCCCCTCCATCATCCTGCTTTCTTTCTACTGTATCTTCCCCTACTGTACCAAAATACAGCAAAAGCCACAAGTTCAAAGCCTTCTCCACTCTGCCTGTCAGAGGAGTTTCAAGACTTGGATTCATTTGTAAATGTGAGAAAGAATTTTTTGCATAGCCAGCAGGGCTTTTTGAACTGTTAAAATTATCTGTTTCAGTGTGAGAAGTGAGGAGTGTGGATGCTCTGCAGATTATGATGTGCATCGAGGCTTCAAAAAAACACCACTATGACAGACAGGGCCTGATCCTGATCTCACTTGTCCTGGTTTTGCCTTTGTAACTTCACTGAGTTTGCTTGATTTACTCCTGATTTATGTGGGTTAAGTCAGAGGAAAATCAGACCCTTAGTAAAATGCTAACAATTAATTGCAACGTTGGTATCAAAGTTTTGGTTTTTATTTATGCTAGTTATTTGAATCAACAATATTTTGTAAAAAGTTTGCAGGCTCTGCCACAGACTTTCTATATACTTTTGGGCAAGTCACTTACACCAGGTCTAAAGTAGGAGAAGAGCCCATGCTTTAAAACATGTTGGGGAACATGCTTTAACATAATTTTAAACAGGACTTTGCACCTAATATAGACAGGGTAAGTTGTGTTTTAAAAATGTGTTAGTTGGTTGTGGTCAATACTGGTTGAGGTCAATGCACTTTAAAACACAGCCTATTTTCCCAGTCTAGACATTGCCTTAGCATCTGATTCTGCACCATTATCTTAGTACAACTTCATGCGATGGTTTCAGAATCTGGCCCTAAACTTCTCTATGCCTGTTTCCTTATCTATATAATAAGTGCCTTCTTATTCACTGGAGCAGATCCCAAGGAGCACACTGCACCTCTGCTTCAGGGATTGCCCTGACTATGTACCAATTCATTTAAAAAAAAATAAACGTTTTTGTTCATAAAGCCATGTTAGATTGAAACTTTAGCTACTTTAGACAGTCTCTCCCTGAATTTTACCCCAGTAACTGATGTTTTCAATTGATCTTCATGCATAGACACAAGTAAAACACATTGCAATTGTAACCCCCATTTAAAGTTTGCCATTTCCTGGAACACTTTACGGAGCCTCTAGGGGGTCCTACCCTGTGGACTACAATAATAATGGCTCCCGGAGCCCTCTGACACCATTTCCCTGCATGCTTGGAGTCAGAGATGGGGACAAAATGGGCTAGAAACTTCTGCTGAGGCCAACAGGGATTGAGCAGTTTGCTGGGCCAATGATGAGCTGGGGCTTCTCAGCCCCTCAGTGGGATGGGATTGCCTGACTCAGACAGAGAGAAGAGACTAATTTTAGTTGCAGGTACAGTTTAGCGCTTTGAGTTTTGTGCTGAGAAGAAAGCAGAATAGCTCAGGGAGTCTCTGATTAACTCCCCTCCCCACCAAGGGAATCTTTTAACTACAGTGGGGTCTAATGCATGGGTCAGGCAGTTCCAGCCCTGTGGAGATCAGTGTCCAGAGCGCTCCCAAGAAATATATATTAGAAATCATGTTTCTCACCTACTGCTCAGTTTTTGAAAGATTTAGTTCCAAATCTCCTACATCAGCTGTAGCTTGAGGGTGCTGATTGGAAAAACAATCACTACAATTTTTTATTGTCAGAACACCTCAGAAAACGGATAGGCTTGCAGGCTGTCATGCCCCTCTTCTCTGGCAGTCACTGGAGGAGGTCACTTCATATGTCAGATCTTTTATTTAGTGGCTGGCTTTTGACAGGCATATCTGCTACCAACAACTAACTGAAATGTTTTAGTGACATGGGTCACATCAAACCTGCAGTTTGCGTATCTGTGAGGAGAATAAGAGTGTGATGATCCTTACTGGAGAGATTTTACTTCTTGTAAGGTCACTATCCCAAGTCCACAGCTGGAATATGACTTTCATTTTTACTTCCTTCGGGTGATTACTTGGTCTTGAGTGTGCTTAAAAAGTTTTGGTATTTCATGAAGGAAGATGCTGTGTAACTGCTAGGCATTTCCAGCGTCAACAGAGCTTTCTTAGCAACAAGAGAAGGTCTTGGACCAAATTTTTAAAGAGAAAGGAGTTAAGGACATAGAGGTAAATGGCAATTGGGATAAAGTACAAAATGGTGTTACAAAAGGTAGATCATGCCAGCCCAACCAGATCTCTTTTTTAAAAAGATAACTGATTTTTTAGACAAAGGAAATGCAGCAGATCTCGTCTACCTGGACTTCAGTAAGGCATTTGTTACAGTTCTATGTGGGAAATTATTAGTTAAATTGGAGAAGATGGGAATTAATATGAGAATTGAAAGGTAGATGAGGAACTGGTTAAAGGAGACACTACCATGGGTCATACTGAAAAGTGAACTGTCAGGCTGGACGGACATTACTAGTGGAGTTCCTCAGGGACTGATTTTAAGACCAATCTTATTTAACATTTTCTTTAATGACCTTGGCACAAAAAGTGGGAGTGTGCTAATAAAATTTGCGGATGATGCAAAGTTGGAAGGTATTGCCAATACAGAGGAGGACCAGAATATCATACAAGAAGATCTGGACAACCTTGAAAACTGGAGTAATAAAAATGGGATGAAATTTAATAGTGTGAAATGCAAATGCACTAGGGACTAACCAGAAGAATTTTTGCTGTAAGCTGGGGGTTGGAAGCAACAGAGGAGGAGAAAGACCTAGGTGTAACAGTTGATCACAGGATGACTATGAACTGTCAATGTGATGTGGTTGTCAAAAAGACTAATGCAGTCCTAGGATGCATCAGAAGAGCTAATTCCAGTAGAGACAGGGAAGTGTTAGTACCATTATACAAGGCACTGGTGGGACCTCATCTGGAATACTTGGTGCAATTCTTGTCTCCCATGTTTAAACAAGATGAGAATTCAAACTGGAACAGGTGCAGGGAAAGGTTAATAGGATGATCAGAGCAATGGAAAACCAACCTTATGAGAGGAGACTCAAGGAGCTTGTCTTGTTTAGCCTAACCAAATGAAGGCTGAGGGGAGATATGATTGCTCTCTATAAATACATCAGAGGGATAAATACCAGGGAAGAAAAGGAGATAATTAAGTGCCAATGTTGACACAAGAACAAATGAATATCAAATATGCTCAACATCCTGAGATGGGACACTATATGGAAAGGGCTCTGAGTTACAATAGAGAATTCTTTCCCAAGTGTCTAGCTGGTGAGTCTTGCTGACATGCTCAGAGTCAAACTGATTGCCATATTTGCAATCAGGATGGAATTTTCCCCAAGGTCAGATTGGTAGAGATCCTGAGGGGCAGGGTTTTCACCTTTCTCTGCAGCATGAGGTACAGGTCACTTGCATGTTTGAACTAGAGTAAATGGTGGATTCTCTGTAACTTGAAGTCTTTAAATCATGATCTGAGGACTTCAGTAACTCAGCCAGAGGGAAGGGGTCTATTACAGGAGTGGGTGAGGTTCTGTGACCTGCACTGTGCAGGAGATCAGACTAGATGATCACAATGGTCCCTTCTGGCTTTAAAGTCGATGAATCTACGAGTTATTAACTGTACAAAGTGGGCCTCAGATATGGGTTGTCGTCAACATTTTACTACATAAAATATCAAATCCTATTATAGGGCATGCCTGTTCATAATATTGATGCGATGTCCCTCCAATATGTTTAGTTAATTTTTAAAAGTATTAAAATGTGTGAATTATCTTAATTCTATATATCATTTTATTTATTTTTCATAAACATTAACATTATTCGAGTCCTACAAATCTCTATTTAGTGACTGAACTATAACTCTGTTTTGTTTGGCAGAGTTTCTACACGTATATGTTCGTTACATCGTCCATTACAGTTTGTAGAGGATAGTTCAGTTCCCACATAGAGGTTTCCTATTGTTTTCTCTTCTGTTTCAGTTATCTGAATAATGCAGCCTGGCTTCATTTAATATCAAACTAATAAAATAACTTTCAGGACTCAAACCCACCTAACAAATTACAGAGCCAATAAAATCTACAGTACATTACCTGAAAAAGTCATAACTACATCTAGCTACCTTGCATGCTGGTTATCTCTGATTTCCACAGCTCATTTTAGAGGTCATTGTCCCACTGAATTATGACTGTTCAATTGACAATGTTAGAGAAATTTGGATTTACAAGGAGTCCTATTCAACATTTAATATACATTGAGTCAGGCATATATTAATAGTGCCTAGAAGTACTATCAGAGGCAGAAGAAAGCTAGTTAATGTTCTGAAATCAACCTTAAACCTCACAGGTAAAGCAAAAATATCATGTAGGGCTGAATTCTATTCTGATGTAATTACATTGGGTGAAGTGTAGAACACTGGGTGTGAATGTGGTGTGGGATTTTTAAAAAACACTCAGCACTGGCCTAATTCTGCTCTCACTGAAACTAATGAGAGGTTTTGGCATTTGCTGCTTTGGGAACTAATTTGAGCCAATGTTTCAGCACTTTTGGAAATCCCACCCTTAGCCTATAACATTTAATAGTTTGACTGCTGATCTATCAGTGCTTTTTGGAATGCAAGAAAAAGTCATGATTCCTGCAAGAGCAAGTTAACTTCTGAGTGCTCATCTTCATAAGGGATTAAGCAAGAGCTCCAATTGGGGTGGGCAGGCAAATAATAATGCCCTTCTATAGATAAGTCACATAAACCTATCTGGGGAACACTATGGTGTAGTGGAGTAAACATTGAACTGGGGGTAGGGTACTTGGGTCTAATTCTGGTTCTTCCACTAACTTCTTGTGTGACTTTATGCAAATCAGTTAACCTGTCCAAGTTTCAGTTTCTCTACATATAAACTGGGGGCAATGAAATTTGCCTGCCCCAGAGGAATATTGTGAGGCAATAGCAAACTAATATTTCTGAAATAACAAACTAAAGATTATAATGTTACATAAACCCAATATTAATAACACCAGTCAGTGGCATAGATGGGAATAGAATATGGAAGCTCCTGGGTCCGAGCCTTATACTCAATCCATTAGCTCATAATACTCTGCCAGACATTAATGCAAATGATTGCTCAAATATCTTACTAGAAAAGATGTGACAGTTTAACTGCAATGAGACCTTTGAGAACACAAAATAAGAAGGACACTTAGTTATGGATACATTTCATATTCATTAGCCTGAGACAGTTATATATTCATTTCAAATGTATAGGACCAACATTGTGTGTTAGACATCAGCATAATGCTACCTTATTGAAGCTGGTCTAGTGATTACACACACACACACACACACACACACACACACAGAGTTACATTCAGGACTTAAGTTGTTTAGTGGGCCATATTTAAGAATAGACGCAAGAGAGTCTGTATAACTACATGGCAGATTAGTAAGGTGCTAAAGGATCAGTGTATGTATTCAGCTAATGTAATCTAATAAATATTTGCTCTGATGTAATCATATTAAAGTATGAGGTTTAAAAACTACTGAGGCATATTAACTACTGAAGGTGTGAATAAAGAAACATTACCCTTCTAAAACAGCCCTTAACCAATCACTAGAAATTACCAGTATGTTCAGACTTGAAGTACCATTTTACCATGTACCACACACATTTAAGACAGAAAATATCATATTGCCCCTCTATAAATCCATGACACGACCACAACTTGAATACTCCATGCATATGTGGTCGCCCCATTTCAAAAAAGATATACACTAGGTAAAGGTTCAGTAAAGGGTAACAAAAATGATTAGGGTATGGAACAACTTCCGTATGAGCATAGATGAATAAGACTGGGACTTTTCAGTTTGGAAAAGAGATGACGAAGGGGTGGTATGATAGAGTCTATAAAATCATAACTGGTATGGAGAAAGTAAATAAGGAAATGTTTATTCCTTCTCATAACACAGGAACTAGGGGCCACTAAATTAAATTAATAGGCAACAGGTTTAAAACAAACAAAAGGAAGGGTGTTTTTTTTTTTTTCACACAATGCAGTCAACCTGTGGAACTCTTTGCCAGACGATGTTGTGAAGGCCAAGACTATAACAGGGTTCAAAAAAGAACTAGATAAATTCATGGAGGACAGGCCCATTGATAGCTATTAGCCAGGATGGGTGGGGATGGGGTACCTAGCCTCTGTTTGCCAGAAGCTGGGAATGGGCAACGAGGATGGATGACTTGATGATTACCTGTTCTGTTCATTCCCTCTCAGGCACCTGGCATTGGCCACTGTCAGAAGACAGGATACTGGGCTAGATTGACCTTTGTTCTGACCCAGTATGGCCATTCCTATGTTCTTATTTCAGCTTTCACATATATTAATAGAACTCAACCAGAAACTTAGTCATTATAATTTAGATTTTTGCTCTTTAGTAAAAAGGAAAAGTGATGCTGGTTACCTTGATTGTGGAGCAGATGTTGACAGTCATAGTTTGTACTAATGGGTCTCTGCATGACTCCATAGACTAATTTGGGAAGAACAACATTTGTGGCATTGGCCACAGAGCCATTTGCCTAGTTGCCGGGCTGCACGTTGTTTCTGTGCCAGACACTTTGCTTCCAGCTGCTCCAAAGTCTCAAAGTCTTCTCAAAGTCTCAGACACCTGCCCTTACGGTGCAATATGATCAATGCCAGTTGCTCAACAGTCAAATCAGAAATGTTTGTTTTGCACAGATTTTGTTTCAGGGTGTCTTTGAAGCCCTCCAAGGTCCCAAGCTTAATTCAGAATGAAGACTTGTTTTGATAGGCTGGTCTCAGGCATTCAAACTACGTGACCAATCCATCTCAATTGGGTGCAGATCAAATGAGCTGAGCCTTGATGCCGACTAAGCCAACTTTCTCCAGGACTTCACTGTTGGAAACCTGGTCCTGCCATTTGATGCCCAGCAATTGTCACAGTTGTTGCCAATCGAAATTGTCACTTTTTAATGTGTTGTTGTTAACATATCCATGTTTCACACCCATAGAGCAATGTTGTGAGGACAACAGCATTATAGACTTTGATTTTGTCTGTATATAGATTCTATGTTGCTTCCAGATTTGGGGAATCTGGGAAATCCCCTTCTGGCCCCATTTCTACCATCCCACCATGTGGAGAAGGGGCTGCACTTATGGGAGGCAAAAGGGAAAAGTAAATTCTGTGCAATAGGAGGTGAACTGCTACTTACTGTTCAAACAAGTTGATATTTACATTTCCAGTGGAGGGGAAAAGTTGTTTTCTTTCATTTCATTTTTTAAACTGCTACTCTTCTAAATAGGAAATTAATTGCTACCCCTCTGATTTAATTCCTGCTTTCTATTTAAACCTCAGTTGGCAGAAGTACTAACCTTCTCTGAGATTTTTTTTTTTTAATGAGAAGTGAAAATTGATATTGGAATGCCTCTGTGCAAATGCTGAGAAAGCTGTTAGCATTTCCTCTGAGCATGTACAAAACTACAAATCTGGAGATTTCAGAAACCAAGTTCCATTTGTCCTTTTCATTGAAACGACTGTATTAACAAGGTGTTTAAGCGTTTGTCTAATTTGAAACAAGAGTAGCCCCAATGACTTCAATCGACTTAGTTAGGCATGTGCTTAAATACCTTGTTGAATTGGGGCCTAAAGACCAGATGTACAAAGGGATTTAGGTGCTGAAAGATACAGAAGAGCATCTAGTTTATTTTATAAAAGTGCCTAAGCAAGTTAGGCACCTAATTCCAGTTGTTATATGGTGAAGAATGCCTTTTGGATTTTAGATAATAGTTGAAAAAATATACTCTTTTAGATATGCATTTTATAAAAATAGTGACTGCTTTCTCAGACCCAATCAAAAAAGCATGGTGTGAAAATCCTGGCCCTGATTGATGTCAGCGGGAGTTTTGCCATTGACTTTGATGGGACCAGGATTTCACCCATTGTGAGTAATTCTACCTGCTTGAGCTGTAGCACCAGTTAAGTAACAAACACTGTAACCCAGAATGCAGTTCCCTTTGTCTCCTTTGCCCGCTCCCATCTGGGAATTGAATGTTGAAATATGGCAGGAACCTGTCATTCAGAAGAGCCTTTGAGTGTTCTAGTGGAAATGGTTTTTGATTTGGCCTAACTATAGGACTTTGGAAATGGCACTTTGTGTGTGGGCAGTAAAGATAATATGAACATTAGTCTTTTTAGATCATGTTTGGCATGAAGTCTGCTGCACTGCATATATGCAGCACATAAGCCCTGTCTCATTCTTTGCACACAGTATAAGTACATCAGCATTACATACTTCTTGAAGTGTATGCACTAGCCCAGTGCAAAAGTGTGTATGTGGTAGGATGACAGTTTCATAATGTGTGCATTTGAGGGTCCTATCCAGTTCCCACTGAAATCAGTAGGAATCTTTTTAGTCACTGCAATGTATTCACCTGCTTATCTCCACTGCTCCTTCTCCCACAGAGAAGATGGGGGCCAAGTCATTGTCCCTTCATGACAGTTTAGCAAAGAATGGACCAGAGTTTCACCTTTTTCTGTTGTGGCCAAGGGGAGAGGACAATCAGATTTATCTGCTTGCTGGCAAACAGAGCACAAACCAGCACTGCAGCAGAAATCCATGGTGTGGGAGCTGCCCCACATCCTAGTCATTCTGGGCTCCAGCAGGAGGATGGCTTTGGAGACAAGGGTGGATCTGTGGAGGTCAGATCAGTGCTTCCGTTGCCCAGATTTTGAGGTCCATTGGTGCCCCAAGGATCAGTCTTCAACTGCAATGTGTCTCCTTTACCACCAATATGGCCATGCTAGAAATGGAGTAGTCTCTCTATTAGATGTGTTCTTCTAATGCTGTTTTGTTAAAATGAGGAGGAAGGCCGTGTGCTTTCAAATATATTGATTTGTTTTGTCCTCACCCTATGCTTTTGGTTTGATTGATAGAACATAGTGTCATTGTAATCCTGACAAAACTATTAATTATGCTGGGAAGCTCCAATCCACACCTATGATTGTTTCACAACTTTCTACACCAAGGGCCAGATTTACAAAGGTATTTAGGCACCTAACTCCCATTGAAATCAATGGAAATTAGGTGTCCAACCTGTGTAGGTGTTTTGAAAATCCCACTAGGAACCTATGTGCATCTTTGGGCACCTAAATACCTTTGAAAATCTGGCCCCATCTCTCTTTGATCAGACTGTGATTGTGGCTCTGAATTAACAATCTTCTACTACACAATGTAGATTATCTTGCTATTTATCATGGCCCGATGAAGAGACTTTGATTCATAGAAGCATGTCTTTTGTTGGACTAATTAATAAGTTATCTCTCGCAACTCTGTATTTTATGTACTTAAAGGCATTTCTATAACACTCATCGCCATAGCAACTGAGGAAGTTACATTGTAATTTGCTGTCTCCCATGGCTGCAATTTAGGCTTCCATTCTTCTCCATTGATTAGTCTAATGCACTAGTAGGGCATTTTTTGAGGATTATCATAGAATCATAGAATCATAGAATATCAGGGTTGGAAGGGACCCCTGAAGGTCATCTAGTCCAACCCCCTGCTCGAAGCAGGACCAATTCCCAGTTAAATCATCCCAGCCAGGGCTTTGTCAAGCCTGACCTTAAAAACTTCCAAGGAAGGAGATTCCACCACCTCCCTAGGCAACGCATTCCAGTGTTTCACCACCCTCTTAGTGAAAAAGTTTTTCCTAATATCCAATCTAAACCTCCAGTTTACAGATACAGATCATAAAATTATAATTCAATGAACTCCCCTATTTTAGCATGTTAAAATTAATCATAGACCATTTGGCCCAATGCCAGAGAGTATGCATGTTTGTTTGTATTTTGCTATTTAATTGGTAAATACTCACAAGTGCATGGTCCTTGCCAACATACAGAAAAGACACATTCCCTACCCCTACGAGCTTTGGCCCTGATCCTTCAAAGACTTCCACATGTGCTTAACTTTACTCACTCAATGGGAATACTCCCAGTGCATAAAGTTAAGTACATTTTTGCAGGGTTAATGCCTACAATTTAGATGCAGACTTTTATATGACACAGAAAGTATTTATCCTGGAATCCATGTGTTATTTATTTGAATTACCTTATCTGTCTAGGTTCTCATGCAGCCTCCATCGCTGTGGTATATGAGTGCCATTGAATGAGCAGAGTGTGCTGCTGTTTTTATATGCTATGAACCTAAATGATTTCCATCGCACACAGTGGTATGCAGATTTCTCACTTTTTCACTGATGCTTACCCGCTGGAGATAATGTTGAGAGACGACACCACCACCAGTCTGGTTGTCTAATATACCACGGCATTAATTCTTTAGCAATAACCTTGTGCGTACAAATTCAGACTCCCTCACCTGTTAAATAATAGGCCATATAACTATGATTTTAAAAAATATATTTTCAATTTATAGTAGCAATGATAACCTCAGTACAGGACATTTCAGAGGAATGAATGACCAGCTTGGGTTAGTAGCACTCAGCTGCATCTGAGGCCATCAACTCTGACCAACCAGTAATTAATCTTCAGGATTTGCCTTGCACTGCTATCATTATTGCTTACACGTATTGCAAACCAGGAGATGCATTAGAAGAAAATAAAGGTCACTTGAAAAGGTCTGCACTGCATCTTCTCCCCCCCCCCCTTCACTGATTTTGTACAGTTCTAACCTGCCCCATTAGAGAACACAACAATGCTTCTCTGTGTGAAAAATCTCTGCTATAAGCCTCCCAAAGCTTCCCTAATCAACACCTGTCAGTTTCAAAAGTAGCACCGGACAGGCACACCAGAGCCTCTTCAGTTAGGTTCTTACTGAACGAATGAAACTAAAACAGTTCATCAAAAAAGAAATCTCCTTTCCTGTTGACAACTGGGATTCCTCCCAGAGGCATGTCAAGGCCCTGATTTCATAATGCTGTCCGATAGTACCCACTGGTGTGATCAGAAAGGTAATCTATCAAGGAAAGTAATAGTTATTCTCTGTTTGGGCCAGTCACTCTTGAAAGCAACAAACCTCAAGTCGATTAATTTGTCATGTTCAACATTTTCAAACCTGGGTGCCTAAAGTGACTCTCCTAAACTCATATTTAAGCACCTAATTAAAAATGATCTGATTTTCAAAAGTGCTAAGCACTTACATTTTGGCCATTGAGTTCAACTTTTCTTCAGGTGCCTAACTTCAGGCAACCTCAGTTTAACTATGGGCAATGTTTTGGCCTATGTGTAGTGTCTTTTACAAAAACTGCTTCTGGTTAAATAAAGTTTTATGTGATCATAGAAAAGTGAGTACAATGCTGTTTGCAATTATATTTATATTCCTTTTATTGCTTGTGCAAGGTAATGTTGGATACTGAGGACTTGTCACAAGTAGGGAGCAGAATTATCAGTAGATTAAGTAAAAATTCAAGTCAGCTTTGTCATTTTCTACAACATACCTATAACCATGAACTGCATCACTGTTGTTCTGCCAAAGTATAGATCATTTGGCTGCTATGACAACTGCAGAGCAGAAGACTATCTATGAATTAATTTGTCAGAAATGATCTATTTCACAAAATGTACTTGAAGCTCAAAGTACACAATTAAAATGAATAATGGTGAGCATGGAGCACTGATGTGGCTAGATTAAGGTAATTTGAAGTTAGCCATGTCTAGCAATGTTTGGCAGACCCATCAGAATGAATGCAGTAACCTGAAGGAAACATGCTTTACAGTTTTTATGCTTAATTATAGTTATTACCTGTTCTCCAAATATGATTTCACTCTAAAGCAAAACATGCAATGGGATAATCGATCATAAAATGCTATACTGAGAGATCTGGATGCAGAGATGGGAGGGTAATTAACCATTGGAACAATTTACCAGTGGTGGTTGTGGATTCTCCATCACTGAAAATTTTAAAACTAAGATTGGATATTTTTCTAAAAGCTTTGCTCTCCTTCAAACAGTAATTATGTTGGGGAAGTTCTATGGCCTTTGTTATACAGGAGGTCAGACTAGATTATCACAATGATCCTGTCTGGGCTTAGAATCTATGAAGATCTTCAATGATTCAGCATTGTAGATCTTTGAATGCCAAAAGATATTTTAAGATTTACAAAAATCTTAACATATAGAACTCTGGAAAAGGAGATGGTATATTATTTTATTTATTAGTTCATTTAAAAAGAAAATGTATTGGAGACCCTTGAATACATTCAAACAGACTCTGTTTACACCCAAACAGGTTCATTTTGTGTCAGTTTTCAAGAAAGCAAACAAGAGCATAAAACAAAGTGAGATTAAAAGTATGTTAAGAGAAAAAGCGTAGAGGTGGATGAGAAAGAAATTAAGATTTATAACTCAGAGAGCCTTTGCAGTTAAAAGTGTGAGTTTGTTTATTATTAAACCTGCCAGTAAATCATCTTTGATCTCACTTACCTTGTTAAAGTTGGCACAGGTGTCGTAACATGGGACATGGACTCTTCTCTATCCTGTTCTGATTTATGACCACTGTAGGCTTTCAGTTTCATTCAGTATTGTGTGGAATAGGGTTTGACCATAAGCAATAACACCGCTGGGGTGTGCACAGTGAAATTCCTTTTTATCTAGGCCAAAAGTTGTCTGGTCCCTGAGATCTTCATTTTCAACAGTGTCCACCTTTTTGGGTGCCTGTGTCTTTGAGTGCCCAGTTTAGGGTCTTATTTCCAGAAGTCCTTAACACCTGCAGTTTTAATTGAGTTCAACCGTCAAAAGGACGAGTAAAACTACTATCCTGGCTAATGCACAGTAAGTAGATGTAAAGGTATGGAGATCGGAAGGCAGAATATGCTGATTGAGAATGTGACAAAAATTAAATCCCTTGGATTCAATGGGAGCTGCAGACTCACAACCTCTGAAAATCAGGTTTTTGTTTTAATTCTGTGTGGCTTCTGCTTCTACAAACTAACAAGACTGTTGTGCCTCATCAAATAGTCAGCAAATGATCACTTGTTCTTATACTACTAAATGAACCTGTTGCCTCCTTCCTGTCACTTGAATACGTGGGAAAGTATCTAACCAGAGGAGCGCGCTATATTACCAGGTCCAGTACCCAGAAAGCTCATAATCACAGGTACAGCCAAAAAAAAAAAAAAAAGAAGAAGCATCTCCTGAAGTCAGAGGGGACCAGTTCAGGAGAGAGGTAGGGACTGGAGGTCCAGCCTGGGAGCTGGCTGTGTAAATGCTGTTGCAGGTACAGTGTCAGCAGTAACTACAGCAGGAGGAAATAGGCAGCCACCTGCAAGGAGGAGGGTGGTATGGCGTGGTTCCAGGGAGACCCTTAGCTTCCTCACCCTTTTCTGGATGGCTCTTAGGGGTTGAGTTAGGGACTGTTGGTTTGAACTTTATTATCACTGTTGAAGTCCTTATGCCTAGGGCCATTTGTACCCTTTATTTTTTCCAGCCCTAGTAAAATAGTCCTCTGTTACTTGCTTGAAATGTGTGTTTATGGGAACTCACCAAGAACTGGAGTCTGTAGAGCCTAGTGCCTGCAGCAGCACTTCATCTCTCCTCTGTGAGGTTGTAGTCCCCAGAGCTCATGGTACCAGACATCTAGAAGGACCTAGTGAAGCATTTAACCTCACAGTAAGAGTTATGCTTGCTACCACGCAAAACCCCATTGACTTCAATGCAATGATGTATGTTAGTAAGATCAGGCCCAGTGATTTTAACTTAATATCTTGCTGAAGAGCATTGGTGGGTGGATTTCACTGGGACCAGGCAGAAGTGGAATTTTCCCTCTTACCTGGGCTCTTTCAATTCACACTGTAGAACCACACTGGTTATGTTACTGGGGGATTTCCACAGCCCTGGCATCAGAGCTGGATTTGACCTTTCCTCTTAATAGCGCTGGATAATTGTTTTACATATTTCAATAAATACAATGAGTAAAGTCAGTGGCAATTTTTAAAGCTCCCCTGCAAACTCTTTACTTGCTTTTATCCCAAACAGTTTGTACTCAGAATTTGGCCTCCACAGAATAGAGTTACTCCTCGCTTAACGTTGTAGTTATGTTCCTGAAAAATGTGACTTTAAGCGAAACTATGTTAAGCAATTCCAATTTCCCCATAAGAATTAATGTAAATGGCAGGGGTTAGATTCCAGGGAAATTTTTTCGACAGACAAAAAACTATATATATATACACACACACACAGTATAAGTTTTAAACAAACAATTTAATACTGTACACAGCAATGATGATTGTGAAGCTTGGTTGAGGTAGTGAAGTTTGCGAATACAGACTAACACGGCTGTTACTCTGAAAAGAGGGTGGAGTGTTTCCTGCGGAATGCCTTACTGCTAAATGATGAACTAGCATTCGACTGACCCCCAAGGGTTACCTTTGTTAATGTAGCCTCACACTCTACAAGGCAGCAGGAATGGAGGGAGGGGAGTCAGCATGGCAGACAGAGACACACATCCTGTGTGTGGGAGAGAGATAGAGATGCACATTGCCCCTTTAAGTACACTGACTAAGTACATTGCCTTTAAAAAAGATCAGGAGGTTGAGACAGCAGCTGAGGCCAGCAAGCTGTCTCTGTCCTGAGCCCTGTCCTGTCCCCACCTTGCTCTATATGGAGAAGGGGTAAGCAGGGGGCAGGAGTAGGGGGGAGGGGGACACCCTGACACTAGCACCCCTCATCCCCTCTCCCCTGCACAGCAAGCAGGAGGCTCCTGGGAGCAGTTCCAAGGCAGAGGGCAGGAGCAGCACATGGCAGTGGGGGGAGGGACAGCTGAACTGCCACAATCGGTAGCCTGCTGGGCGGCTGCTGCACAGGGAGCTTAGGGGGACGGGGAGCTGATACAGGGGCTGCCGGTCCACCCTGGTTCCAAGCCCCCACCAGCTTGCTCCACTGGGCTGCTCTTCCTGCAAGCACTGGACAAAGCAGGCGGCTGCCAAACAACCTTATAAGGGAGCATTGTGCAACTTTAAATGAGCATCCTCCCTAACTGATCCGCAACGAAACAACTTTAACCTGGATGACTTTAAGCGAGGAGTTACTGTAGTCTCTTTTCATTATTCCATACACCTCAATTCAAAGCTCTTCTAAGCTCATATGTAGGATCTGCCACTCCTTTTCAGGGAGGCATCCTCTTATGGGTCCAAAATTCAGCAAGAAGGCTGTTGTCAGGCCCTGAAGTGCACCACTATTGCCAAATCACAGAGCTTTGCAAAAAAGATCTGATGGCATCCTATGGACCTAAGATCCCAATTTCAGGAACGCACTTAGGCACATGCTTAATTTTAACTGCATTCGGAGACTTAAACACATTACTTTAAGCATATGCTTAAGTGCTTTGCTGAATCAGGGCCCAAGGGTGAAATCCTGGTGCCATGGAAGTTAATGGCAAAACTTCCATTGACTTCAGTAGGGCCATATAAGATACCACGTAACTTGCCATAATTGATGCAACACCTTAACTCATTCAGCCTCTTCTCATCTGGTAGAGCAAGTGCTTAAATCCTAAAACTGTCACTCAAGCTGTTGGACTACAGAGAGTTGCTCTGGAAGGAAAATAAATACCATTAAAGCAGAGAAAAGCTGCTTATCTGCTTTAGAAAACAGGAGCCTAAATGTTCATTTTCTGATCTGAGGACACTGTCACCAGCTTAAGGTGGGAAAACAGAGCACCTTTAAATAGACCTCAAAACCAAACAAACAGTTGGCTCAGTGCTGAAACTGGAAGCGCATCCTGCTGATTAGCCTAATTCGGGGATGAGGTGACATTGTTCACTGCAGCTCTCAGACACAACAAATAAAATAAAATAAATAAATAACCCAGGCACTGAATTAGAAAAACCCAGCTGTAGCGGTCTGGCAGTGCTACAACCCTCAGACACAACTCTAAACATTACATTAATGACACACTTTCAACACTACCTCACAGAAATGAACCAGGGCCCCCTCACCACATTGCAACAGTGGAGCTATGAATTAAATAGTGAGGGTCATGCTGCACCTTACAACAGAGTAATATGCCTATGTAGCAAGCAAGCTTTCTTCACTGACTTTCAACCCAATAATTGCTAAACTGTCCTAAAATATGAATGAGGGACAATTATGACTTGTGTGTGTGTAAGAAAAACAAGCTGTTATATTCCAGTTGTATATTTCATAAAGAACTGCTCTGTATGTAAGTACGGCTTAAGATGTAAATAATAGGTTTATGGACTTTCTGAATTCATCACTTAAGGGAGTTTTAATCTACGTCTCCGGGATGTCCCATGAAATGATCCAAAAGTCACATACTTCTCCATAAGGAACTCCTTTTATTTAGTTAAGGCAGATTCCCTCAATGAGATAGTCAAACCCCTGGCTGCCGTTCTGAACTAGTTGTGACTAGATTAGAGAATAGATCATTTACTGCCACACTAACATTAGTGTGCGATTGTAAGTGGTGAGACAGTAATGTAGTGCATTAGTCTCAGTATCAGCTATGGAAGAACTCACCTGGTAATTGCAATCTAGCATCATGGTTCTGCTTGGCGTTACCATTGTTTAGAAAATACCCAAGGAATGTGGTGTTCTCACAGAGTTTACTGACATTATACTATGGAATAATTAGAAAAGCATGACTGCCTTTTCATTTCATACCTTAGTTGTCTGTGGTTTTCAAAAGATTCTACAGGTGTCTTATTTAGAGGATTTTTTTCTTACTAAAGTTAACTAATAATATATCTGATTTTGATAAGATCAAAGGCTTTCTTTTGTGGGCAAGATATTTCTATGGCATTTATCACTTCATAAATAGTATATTTATCTCAAATCAGGTCAGATTTTGTATCAGTATCTGGATTTATATTTAATTTAAAAAATAATTAACTTAATTCCATCCTAATATAGAATTTTGGATGTATGATACATGAGTTTAAGATTTATTATGTCTTGTTTTATTTTCTAGATTGAATAAATAAAATAACCACTAAATTAACCCTCTGTGGAAATACAGTCAAAGTGACTCTTTGCATTTCAGTTTGTTCAACACAGAAATTGAAATCAGTTGGAGAACTTTGTGTTTCCCAAAATATTTAGTTACATTTCAACTCCTACAAATTTGTTTTACTCTAATTTATTTTAATTCACAAACCCAAACAATCCAGATAGAATTTGAAATATAAAATGGATGGCCTAGAAAAATCCTGATAAATGTTTTGCCTGGAAGATAACAACATGGATGATAAAGCCTCTCAGGATCTTTAACTGTGTGTTGAAACATATGAATTGCCACACTGGATCAGAGTCACGGTCCAGTTATTCCAATATCCGGTCTCTGACAGTGGCCATCAGCAGAAGCAGGTGCAGCAGCAGATGTTCCCCAGGAAGTTTTCATCTTAATCTTTAATTCTTAGAGATTGGTTTAAACTCTAAAGCAGGAGGTTTATATCCATTTCAATACTGAGGGAATGACTGATTCAGGGAGTTGGCAAAGAATTATACAGCCTTTCACCTTTTGGTCACCAATTCCAATCCATCTCAAGTCAGTAGTGACCAAAAGTTGATTCTATGTGATGGGTGTCGAATGACCTAAGTGAAATGAGTCTGGTGGTCATAGTACTGTGGTTAAAGTTATTGTTGTTTCTACCAGTTGTCTGTATTCATAAGGGCAAATTCATTCCGGTGTTAAGAAAGCATTTACTCCATTAATTTAAGTTAAAATTAAATTTAATTTAATTGAGTCTGCTTACACTAGAGCTGAACTTGGCTCACGAAGATCATTTATTCATTTTATTTTTCCAGGCATTATATAGCAAACATATTTCATATATAGTTCCCCCACTTCAGCAATGTGCTTGCCTCTATGTATCTAGAAACATTTAATAAACAATGAATATATCTTTTCCCTGGATTCTTTTTAAAATCTAATGACGTTTTCAATGCACAATTAGGTATTTTCAAAATAACTGATAATATTTTGCCTTACTTACTCTCAGAGTACAGTAGGATATCTGCATTCTGAGCTAGGCATGTTACAATATATAGCTTCCCAATGGGGGTTGTTATAATATAATATACTTATGTATAGGGTAATGACTAGGAACTTAGAGAACTCTACTTTCAGGAAGTGTTTGAGGAAGGACTAAAGCTTGAATGTTGTACACTCTTGACCATCTCTCTTTTTATGTTTGAACACCAAACAGTGCAGTTGGGCATGCAAAACCCCTTATTTCTAGTTAAACTAGGAACTTTTGAATACTGCATACACTTTTGAATACTGTGTACAGATATGGTCCCCTCAACTCAAAAAAGATATACTGGCTTTAGAAAAGGTTCAGAAAAGGGCAACTAAAATGATTAGGGGTTTGGAATGGGTCCCATATGAGGAGAGATTAAAGAGGCTAGGACTTTTCAGCTTGGAAAAGAGGAGATTAAGGGGGGTTATGATGGAGGTATATAAAATCATGAGTGGTGTGGAGAAAATGAATAAGGAAAAGTTATTTACTTGTTCCCATAATATAAGAACTAGGGGCCACCAAATGAAATTAATGGGCAGCAGGTTTAAGACAAATAAAAGGAAGTTCTTCTTCACACAGCGTGCAGTCAACCTGTGGAACTCCTTGCCTGAGGAGATTGTGAAGGCTAGGACTATAACAGGGTTTAAAAGAGAACTGGATAAATTCATGGAGGTTAAGCCCATTAGTGGTTATTAGACAGCATGGGTAAGGAATGGTGTCCTAGCCTCTGTTTGTCAGAGGGTGGAGATGGATGGCAGGAGACAGATCACTTGATCATTACCTGTTAGGTTCACTCCCTCTGGGGCACCTGGCATTGGCCACTGTTGGTAAACAGGATAATGGGCTGGATGGACCTTTGGTCTGACTCAATATGGCCATTCTTATGTTCTTTTGTGCATCCCTGAAAACAATTCTGTGTATCTCTGCATGCATATTGGGTGATTACTTTCACCTAACTGCACACTTATTCATTTTTTTTCAAATGCAAATGTTATTAACAAGCTACCATTTAACCTTAAAGTACAATGCACTTCATTAGATTTGATTTATTTGTTTTAGCTCCAGAAGTGTTCCAGGCCTTTATGGATGGAGGCCCAGGATATTCATACCCAGTAGACTGGTGGTCACTAGGAATTACAGCATATGAATTGCTGCAGGGTTGGGTAAGAGTGTTTGGTTTTGGTTTTATTTAAAGTATTGCCTGACAATAGTTGAAATGTTTGCAGAGTGTCTGACTCATTTTGACAGGTTTCAGAGTAACAGCTGTGTTAGTCTGTATTCGCAAAAAGAAAAGGAGTACTTGTGGCACCTTAGAGACTAACCAACTTTGGGTGAACATGACATGAGATTTGGGTTTCTAATGCACTCTCCAACTGGGGGTAACTTCCCAGTTTTACATTTTGTTATGAAGCTTTCACCCAGCTCTAGTAATTATTTCATGGCAGTTCACCAAAAAAGGACGTAAATTGCATGATGTGTTCAAATGAAACATTTTTAAGGGCTACTTCTGCAGGCTTTGCTCACGGAACTGCTCACATAAGTAAGGGCAGCAGGACTGAGTCCCAGATACATGAGTGTACCAAATTGGAAGCAATTACAACTTTTCAATATATAAGTTAGGCATTATGGGGTTCCATTATATTTTTGCTCTCTTGAGCAATACCTTAGAAGAGTTAATATAATATGCCAAGATGTTTGGACCAACCACAGGAGAGGCTTATCTGCCAGACCACTCATTACTTATCTAATCAATTATGTGAATGAGCTTGATGAAAAATCTTCCTAAGCATGGTTGAGTTTCACAGAAGATAATGAAAAATTCCATTCCACTTTGCTTCCAAGGGAATAAAACCTGATAGTGTTAAATATTTATTTACCATTCCCCGTGGAAGATAGAACTTTAAATAAGATATCCGTGCAGTTACTTGTAGCTTAAGCATTTTCATTTTATATTTCATTTCTTTTTTGGAGGCGGGGAGGGGGGAAGAATATTTTATAACTCCTTGCTGCATGGTGGTCACCATACATAGTAGATGTTCTTTAGAGAAGTCATAGTTACTATTTTTATTACAGGAACACCAAGAGGCCCCAGTAGAGATCAGCTCCCCATCATGCCAGGCATGGTATAAACATGTAGTATAAAACAGTCCCTGACGTAAAGAATTCAAATTCTAATTAGAGAAGGCAGAGAAAGGATGGCATGTAAATTTTTAGCTCAAATGGTTACATGTCGGCAAAGTCATGCACAGGGTATCGTAATGGGAAGTGTCAGGCAGTCTTAATAAAAAGCACTGCTACCAGCTCTGCTTAGGATAAAAACCAATGAAATAACACCGTACTGTTTTAACAGCTGTCTGTTGGCAGAGGGGGTTCTCAGGAAGAGAACATTGTGATGGAGTGCACAACAGAGGATATAGACCTGGAGTCCCAGCCCTGATCACCAAGAGTTGCCAATTACTTTAATAATTATGTAGATTATGTAGGTATCTATTTGCCAAGCTCAGCACAATCTTCCCAGAATGATTTTCTCTGACTAGAGACAAAACAAGGCTGGAATGGAGGTTGAATTTCAAAACCATGTTAAAATAAAAACACCACCATCCATCTGATGACCCAGCCAGGCATTTCTGCCCTATTGAGCAGGGTTTGTTGCTTATGGAGCAGGCTGTCATTGTGGGGACAGATTAGTCCATGGCCTTGTCTAGAGTAGGGGAAAAGCGCTTGTTTTTCTAAATTGTAAACACCGTTTTTACTAGTCTAGACAAGGCCAAGCAGAGGAGCACAAAGCACAAAAGAAGGAGGAGGAGGGGTGAGTAAATGTATTCAACCCTACATATGTTACTACCCATTAAAAGCACAAGCTTCAAAACCCCCACCTGCCTCTTTAGTGGCCCCCTGTGAGGAAGCAGGGCTTTACAGGGCTGCAAGATCAGGCAGCAGGCAGCCAGCCCAATTCTCTTCTGTGCTCCCACAGCTCTCAGCTCAGCTGCAAGAGCACATATGGCTCATTTCCATAGGAGCAAAGGAATGGCTATACTGGATCACAGCCATGTTCTTTCTAGTCCTGTCTCTTGCAGTGGCTAGCACCAGATGCTTCAGAGGAAGCTGCAGGAATCCCACAAAACCACCAATGGGAAAAAGAGGAGAGGAGGAGAGAGGCATAAATCTGCTGTTGTGTGACCAAATAGTTTGCCAGTTAGCTCATTTCTCACTCTGGAACTGGTGATAGAATATGGGTAACCTACAAAATGGTCTGATGGAGATCAAGATAAGTTATGTAAAAAATTAATTGTTTTTGTTTGTGCTGACTTTTTGTTCTTGTTTGCCTCTACCCTTGTTAGATAGAACTAATCTTGTGCTGGGGGGAGGGTCATAATCCTCACAGCTTTCTTGTTGCACTGTATTGCACAATACCAGTCAGCCAAAACAGCACGTTATTGGAAGCAGGACAATAGCTACCATAGCAATTTGGACTTTGTACTAGACTGCTCAGTCCATTGCTCCCTTCCAGTGTATTACATAATCTCTTAGTGTAGTCCATCCATTCACACAACACAGCAGACACAGCTAGGTAGCTAGCCAGTTAATTATAAAAGACCTGTCTAAAAAGAGAAGCTAACTTGTAAATCATTGCAAGAAGTTAACCCCCCGGGAAATTAAAACCTGTGCATTATGGTAGCCATGGTATAAGTCTGCCCACTCCTGTCTCTCTCTCTCAGATGCCGATATCAGAGCTCAGTGTCCAGGTTCCATTACCAGAGAGTGGCCTCTCTATCAAGGCAGGCTATGTGTTGTAGACCACTCTTCAGATGTCGGACTGGGCACATTTCCATCACATGAGCTATTGTCTGTGACGGTGCCCCACCGTCACACCAGGGGGAGAAAACCAGTGCATGGTTGCAGCAACTCTGGTCAAGCCAGAGAGTAGCCTCTTGAGACTTGTCCAAGAACTGTGATTAAGTGGACGAAGAGGCAGGTGCAGCGATGTACTCGTGAATTTACTTAGTGTATTAGACTCTCTTTCCCACTGATGCTTTCGCTCTGTAAGGACGTAATTTTGAGCTTCCAGGCGGCGCTGATCATCTATGCATGGTAAAGGGGCAGTAGCATTCTTGTTCAAGAGTGTGTGCACTGCCATAGCAAAGGGATATCAAGAGATGAGCCATGGTGTCACACCCCGGACCACAGGAGTGGAATTCCTCCCCTGACTATGAACAGACCTTCAGGCTGGTGCTTTGTATTGTTCACTGTCTGAGAATGGGGCATCAGTCAGTCATAGATGAAACAGTATGCAGTGGTGTTGTAGCTGTGTTGGTCCCAGGATATTAGAGATACAAGGTGGGTGAGGTAATATCTTTTATTGGACCAACTTCTGTTGGGGAAAGAGACAAGCTTTCCAGCTTACACAGAGCTCTTCTTCGGGTTTTTCACACCCCCTGAGCAAAAAAGTTGAAGCGCTGTAAGGTGCCAGTGTAGTCACACCCTAACTCAGGGAGTTACTGCTAAATACAGGGTGGAACAGAGTGTTTAGCATAAGTAATTAACACATATTTCAAGGGACCATTCAAGGACCACCCTGCGTAGTGGCCCGTTGACACCCCTCCAATCATAGGGAGGAAAGGAAGGGAGGAGAGAAGCTGCTGGGGAGGTTGTTAGTGGGTTACAGATTGTTGTAATAAGCCATAAATGCGGTGACTTTCTTCTGTCCTTGATTTTTAGTTTAAAGCAAAGTTATGAATTTAAGCTCCCAGGCTCATCTTTTGAAAGTGTTGTGCAGGTTCCCTTTGGGGATGAGGACTGATAGGTCAGATATAGAATGAGCACTTTGTGAAAAGTGTTCATCCATAGGTGATGTGATGTTTTGTCTTTTATCATTTTTCCTGTGTGAGTTCTTTTGAGAGTGTAGTGATTGTCTGGTTTCACCCACATAGTCGCTATTGGGGCATTTAGTGCACTTGATGACGCACATGACATGTTGTGATAGGGCTGTGTAGGACCCATGGATCTTCAAATTTGTGTTGTGGGGCTGGGTGTTGATTATTGCAACAGTGGCTCATAAAATAACCTACACCTCAGACAGATGGCTCCAGAGACAAAAATATTCATAAATCTAATTTCAACTGACCTTGAAAACTTTCCTACCAACATAAATATTACAAAATAAAATCTAAAAAAGATATAAAACCACTGTGTATTTCAGTTGATTAGTACCAAAGAAATGCACACGCAATCCATATGAGAAGGGTTAGCCTTTAAGATATTATAAGTCTTGTATGTTTAGAGAAACACTGTTTTCCAGTGTAAGCAATACAGAGTTCAGGAAAACAAAGATTTTGTATGCTCTGTTTATAACCTTCCTTATTGATTTTACATTGATATTATTTTAACTTTACCACAGAGGCCATACGAAATTCATTCAGCCACTCCAATTGATGAGATCCTCAACATGTTCAAGATAGAAAGAGTTCATTACTCATCCACATGGTGCAAGGGTATGATAGCATTGCTGAAAAAGGTAAGACAGTACAAGAGCTAGTTGCACTTGCCTCCTCCCACAAATAATCCAGTGGATATCCTTCAGGTAAGATACAGCTCATACAAGTATCAGGTTGTTTAAATCTCATGGATAGAGGGAAAGGTGCCTTTCTTTGGCCTTCTCTGAACAGCAGAGATGCGGCATTGTCTCTTATGAAGTTGATTTATTATTGTTCTCATACCAGTCTGAAAGAACAGTTCAATTTATCTTTTAAATTACATTTTTATAAGGAATTTTAGTGTTCCTGAAACAGACCTACAGACCAAGGACGTCTGTTTTCCACAGGTCCAGCGGTGGCACCTCCTGTGTTGCCCTGTTCTTGCCTCAGCCATAGTTTGGGGGCACCACATTCTGCATTCCCATTCAGTTCTTTGCATCTCTGCTGAGATTGCCAGCAAAGTTACCTAGAAACCTAGGAACTGCCTCTCTCCTTGTGCCATGCTCCCATAATTGCAGCAGCAAAGGTTCTCAGGATGGAGCCTCCTCACTATGTAACCGGAAGCCACAGGCTGGACATTCTCCATGAAGCCCCATGACGCTGGAACTAGCTTTCCTCTGTCAGTCCACCTGAGCCCGTATTTCTTCCTCTTCCAGTTACACTGCAAGGTATATCTTTGAGCAAGAATAGGGTTGCCAACTTTCAGACAAAACTGAACACCCTTGTCCTGCCCCACCCCTTCCCTGAGGCCCCGCCCTTGCTCACTCCATCCCCACTCCCTCTGTCGCTCTCTCTCCCCAACCCTCGCTCACTTGCTCAATTTCACTGGGCTGAGGCAGAGGGTTGGGGTACAGGATGGGGTGAGGGCTCCAGCTGGGGGTGCGGGCTCTGGGGTGGGCCTGGGTCAGAGGGGTTTGGGGTACAGGAGGGTGCTCCAGGATGGGGGGCAGGGCCGAGGTGTTCGGAGTGTGGGAGGGGGTATGGGCTGTGGCTGGAGGTGTGGGCTCCGGGCTGGGGCCGAGAGGTTTGTAGTGTGGGAGAGGGTTCCAAGCTGGGCCAGGGGGTTGGGAGGCAGGCGGGGGTGCGGGCTCCTGATGATGCGTACCTCGGTCAGCTCCCCAGAAGTGGTGACATGTTCCTCAGCTCCTAGGCACAGGCATGGCCATGTGGCTCTGCATGCTGTCTTCGCAGCTTCCTTTGGCTGCGGTTACCGGCCCCTGGGAACTGTGTAGCCGGCACTTGAGGCGGGGCAGTACATCGAGCCTCCCTGACTGTTCCTCTGCCTAGGAACTGAGGGACATGTCACTGCTTCTGGGGAGCCGCGTGGAGCCAGGTAGGGAGCCTGCCAGCCTCACCAACTGGACTTTTAATGGACCAGTCAGCGGTGGTGACCGAAGCCATCAGGGTCCCTTTTTGACCAGGTATTCTGTTTGAAAACTGGGCACCCGGCAACCCGAAGCAGGAAGTGTTTTTAAATGTACCACTGGAACACTGGGAGATAAATTACAGATTTATATTTGAGCAGTCTGGTTTTTGTTATATGGAACATTGAGATGGTCAGTTTTCACTGTTGTCAGGGAGCTCACTGCAAAAACATATTATAATGAACTGAAAGAATACATGTAAGATGGCAAGTAGTGCCAAATTATGATGGGAAGGTATTTTTCATCACTTGGACTCTTGTCCACTAGTACATGGACTAGTGCTAATAACTCACTTCATGTTCTATAGCCCTCAGATGGTAATTACATTACCTTAATATTATATGCGGTGTTGTTGTAGCCATGTTGGTCTGAGGATATTAGAGAGACAAGCTGGGTGAGATAATATCTGACATTGGAACAATTTCTTTTGGTGAGAGAGACAAGCTTTCGAGGTACACAGAGCTCCTCTGCAGGTCTGGGAAATGTATTCAGATCATGACATAAGTTAATTTTTTTTAAATACTGGAACTTCTAAGAAGTATGAGATGGTTCTCCAAGCTTTCCCTAATTAAAAATGCTATTATCCACATTAGTAAGATGCATTTACTCTTCTTGAAATCTTTATGGCATACAGTGTCTTAGAAAATGCATTTTTTTGATCACAGCTCCTCACTAAGGACCCTGAGTGCCGCCTTTCAAGTCTTGCAGACATTCAGAGCTCTCCGTACTTAGCTGATATCAACTGGGACGCTGTCTTGGAGAAAGCTGTGACACCAGGCTTTGTTCCTAATGTGAGTCAATAGTCTAGTTAAACTAAATTTGCAAATCCCTTATCCAATTATTGCTGTCATTTTAACTGTTTACTAATAGACATTTGCATTTATTTCTCCAAGGAAGTTTCAGTGTTTTCCTCCTGATGCACATTCTAAATTACATTCTGCTCTTGTTCACTCTGCCGTAACAGAGAGCAAAATTTCCATTAGGTTATTGGACAATGGTTGGAGTGGCTGTGAGGTGGCACTGAGCATTCTCCCTCTCAGGTGCTTGGCTGGTTCTTGCTCAAACTGTTCACCATATGTAGGATCAGGAATGGAAGGGCTATCAAGAAGGCCAGGGCTTTATAAAGCAGTGAGCAAGCAACCAGGGAGCTTTGCAAACAGGGGCCGCTAACAGGGAGTTTCGAGAGGGAGTTCTCCAGGTGAAGGAGGAGCAAATATGGAACCCTTGAGGTAAGTGGCTGTCTGTAGTGTGTGTTTGTGTTTGGGGGTTACTTGCTGTGTGCTGAGCTTGTGTTTGTCTGTCTGTCTATCTGTTTGTTTGAAGGACCGTGTGCTGTGGCCGGCAGTTGGAAGCTGTGAGCTTCTAAACAAGGTTTGAAATCTAGAAGCCTCTGTTCATTGGCTAAGCCATAGTCAGGGGGCAGGGCTATCAAGAAGGCCAGGGTTTTATAAAGCAGTGAGCAAGCAACCAGGGACTGCTAACAGGGAGTTTCGAGAGGGAGTTGGGAAGGGGAGTGGAAAGGGGGCGAGGTACACTTGCCATTCTTTAAAACTGTTAAACTAAACTATAATCAAAACTCCTTGATTTAAACAAAAACCCTATCATTAACCTGGGTAGCTGTAGGAGAGCATGCAAGCAGAAGTCCAGCAGCAGAGTGGGGGCTATCCTGTTTATTACACTCAGTGTAGCATGTATGATTACCTGTCCTGTGGGCAGATGGCAGATGTGTGCATTCAGTGCAAGGAGCTCCTGGCCCTCAGACTGTGTACGGGCTTTGGAGGCCAGGGTGGCGGAACTGGAGGAGCTAAGGGAGGCAGAAAGGTATGTTGATGAGGCTTTCTGGGACACTGTAGGTTTGTCCCACCTCCGGTCAGACAGCCCCTGTGCTGTTAAGGAGGATGAAAGGCCCGGAGAAGGAGAGCAGTCAATGGGAACAGAGGGAAACCTTCCCATAGTTGGGACCCTCCTTCCAGATGATGTTGGGGTATCCTCTTGCACTGAGGTTACCTCTCTGGGGGAGGGAACTCCAGTCATTAGGAAAAGGCAGGTGTTAGTAATGGGAGATTCGATCATTAGAAACATAGATAGCTGGGCTTGTGATGACTAGGAGCACCATATGGTGACTTGCCTGCCTGGTGCGAAGGTTGCGGATCTCTTGAGGCATCTAGATACACTTATGTGTAGTGCTGGGGAGAAGCCGGTGGTCATGGTACATGTAGGTACCAATGACATAGGGAAGGGTAGGAGAGACGTCCTGGAGGCCAAATTTAGACTGCTAGGAAGGAGACTGAAATCCAGGGCCTCTATGGTGGCATTCTCAGAAATGTTTCCAGTTCTACATGCAGGGCCAGGTAGGCAGACAGAGCTTCAGAGTCTCAATGCGTGGATGAGATGATGGTATAGAGAGGAGGGTTTATATTTATTGGGAACTGGGGAAACTTTTGGGATGGGGGAGCCTATACAGGAAGGATGGGCTCCACCAAAACCAGAGTGGATCCAGACTGCTGGCACTTAACATTAAAAAGGTTGCAGAGCAGTTTTTAAACTAAGAGATGGGGGAAAGCCGATGGCTGCAGAGGCGGACAGAGACTTCTCTTAGAGGAGAGTCTATTGATAGAGATTGAAATAAAAATCTTAAATGAATCCACGTGTTCCATAGAATCTCTATGGATAGTAATTCCATGCTCTAATAAGAATATAACAGTAGGGATCTATTATCGACCACCTGACTAGGACAGTGATAGTGACAATGAAATGCTAAGGGAGATTAGAGAGGCTATCAAAATAAAGAACTCAATAATAGTGGGGGATTTCAATTATCCCCATATTGACTGGGTACATGTCACCTCAGGACGAAATGCAGAGACAAAATTTCTCGATACTTTAAATGACTGCTTCTTGGAGAAGCTGGTACAGGAACCCACAAGGGGAGAGGCAACTCTCAATTTAGTCCTGAGTGGAGTGCAGGATCTGGTCCAAGAGGTAACTATAACAGGACCGCTTGGAAATAGTGACCAAAATATAATAACATTTAACATTCCTGTGGTGGGAAGAACACCTCAACAGCCCAACACTGTGACATTTAATTTCAGAAAGGGGAACTATGCAAAAATGAGGAGGTTAGTTAAACAGAAATTAAAAGGTACAGAGACGAGAGTGAAATCCCTGCAAGCTGCATGGACACTTTTCAAAGACACCATAATAGAGACTCAACTTAAATGTATACCCAAATTAAAAAACACAGTAAAAGAACAAAAAAAGAGCCACCGTGATTTAACAACCATGTAAAAGAAGCAGTGAGAGATAAAAAGATATCTTTTAAAACGTGGAAGTCAAATCCTAATGAGGTAAATAGAAAGGAGCATAAACACTGCCAAATTAAATGTAAAAATGTAATAAGAAAAGCCAAAAAGGAGTTTGAAGAACAGCTTGCCAAAAATTCAAAAGGTAATAACAAAATGTTTTTTAAGTACATCAGAAGCAGGAAGCCTGCTAAACAACCAGTGGGGCCCCTAGATGCTCGAGATACAAAAGGAGCACTTAAAGACTATAAAGTCATCGCAGAGAAACTAAATGAATTCTTTGCTTCAGTCTTCACGGCTGAGGATGTTAGGGAGATTCCCAAACCTGAGCCGTCTTTTGTAGGTGACAAATCTGAGGAATTGTCACAGATTGAAGTGTCCTTAGAGGAGGTTTTGGAATTAATTGAGAAACTTAACAGTAACAAGCCACTGGGACCAGATGGCATTCACCCAAGAGTTCTGAAAGAACTCAAATGTGAAATTGCGAAACTATTAACTATGGTTTGTAACCTGTCCTTTAAATCAGCTTCTGTACCCAATGACTGGAAGATAGCTAATGTAATTCCAATATTTAAAAAGGGCTCTAGAGATGATCCTGGCAATTACAGACTGGTAAGTCTAACGTCAGTACCAGGCAAATTAGTTGAAACAATAGTAAAGAATAAAATTGTCAGACACATAGAAGAACATAAATTGTTGCGAAAAAGTCAGCATGATTTCTGTAAAGGGAGATCATGTCTTACTAATCTATTAGAGTTCTTTGAAGGGGTCAACAAGCATGTGGACAAGGGGGATCCAGTGGACATAGTGTACTTAGATTTCCAGAAAGCCTTTGACAAAGTCCCTCACCAAAGGCTCCTACGTAAATTAAGTTGTCATGGGATAAGAGGGAAGATCCTTTCATGGATTGAGAACTGGTTAAAGGACAGGGATCAAAGGGTAGGAATAAATGATAAATTTTCAGAATTGAGAGGGGTAACTAGTGGTGTTCCCCAATGGTCAGTCCCAGGACCAATCCTATTCAATTTATTCATAAATGATCTGGAGAAAGGAGTAAACAGTGAAGTGGCAAAGTTTGCAGATGATGCTAAACTGCTCAAAATAGTTAAGACCAAAGCAGACTGTGAAGAACTTCAAAAAGATCTCACAGAACTAAGTGATTGGGCAACAAAATGGCAAATGAAATTTAATGTGGATAAATGTAATGTAACCCTTCTGCCCGTCAGAGTTGGCAGCAACAAGGGCCGGGTTCAATATCTAGGGGATCCATTCCAATAACACAATGCAAACCAGCTCGAGCCCCCACCCAGTGACCTGGGACAAATATATACCACCCCCGCTGGGCGCCTCCAAGAGGCAATACTTCCCCTCTCGCAAGCACATAGTCTGAGTGTAGCAAAAGCCTTTTAATAGCAGAGAGAAACAATGTGGCATTACGTTGGGGAAACACCACCAACAGGATTCATAACACAATCCATGAGCAAAAAAAAACCCACCCCAAGCAAATTGGGGCATGCCCCTTTCCGTTTGGTTCTTGAGTCCAGCAACCCCAAATCACCCAAAGTCCCAAAAGTCCAATGACCCAAAAGTCTCTGTCCCTGGTCAGGGCAGCCCCAGAGTTCGAAAGTTTATCTGCGGAGCTTTACCTCCCAACCTGGGCGGAGATGGGACGGGAGTAAGAGGCACCTTACATGATCTGAACCTGACCGCCCCATAGCAGCGCTCCGCTCCGCCAGCCGCCCCACGAACTCCTTCGCTCAGCTCCGCTCCGCTCCACGGCCCGCAAGCAGCTCCTGCCATCCACGAACTGCTCCGCGTCGAACTGCTTCACCAGCCTGTCCACAAGGCACTCCAGCCATCCCGCAAACTGCTCCACAATATATCTTCAGGCTCCCCCACTACTTAACACAACACTCAGTGATTTCAGCTCTTAGGTGAATTCAGCTTGTAGTAGGGGAGCCGCAGTGCTGGCTCAATCCCAAAAGCAGACTCTTCAGGGCCAGCACAGAAGCCATGTGTGTGAGACACAAGGAGAGTACAGGCACCCCTTCCAGCCATTCAGCTGGTCCCCACCAACCTCATGCAGTCTCTGTGCAGGGTTTGCCTTGCACCAGTCCTTCATACTAGGAGTGGATTCTTTTGACAAGAAGTTCAGCTCAACTACTCAAAACCTAAAGATTACCTCCATTCCTTATATTTTCAGTGCTGCACATAATGTTCTCTTAAACCAGTGCTTACTTTTAAGTCACTGAGCCAAATTCAGCCCTAGTGTGAGCAACACAAGTCCTTTGGCTTACATGAGGGTGGAATTTGAACCAGTAGAAAAACTTATAATAAATTTGAAGGGGTCAGATGCATGCTATCTGACCTTAAGAACATGCATTACCACAGATGTGATTATCTTCACAGGTACATGCTAATACAAAAGCAAAGCAAAGCAAATGGAAATATTTGGCTTTTTTTTTTTACCTTTTATTGATAAATCCAAAATACATACGTCTATTTAATCACAGTTGCTAAAACAACACACTGATTGCAAGTAGCCACTTCCAGTCATAATGTGGAAAAAAAGATGAAATACAGAGTTTTTGAGGTTAAAAAGAATCTAAACGTTTTGGGATTCAAATAGGACAAGTAACATACCATACAGGACACCTCTAAATCCAATTGTCCTTTCTTATTCTAACATAATGATTATTGTTACTGCAGCCTAAAGTCAGAAATCACAAAATGAGATATCAAAATCTTACATAAATTATCTTTCGAATCATCCTCATAGATATCAGTATTTATCAATTGGGCAGATAACAATATTTAGCTTAATTTAATTGTTAAATCGTAATTATTTTCTTGTTAACTGAGATGTAATTTTGATGAATAAAATGTATAATCTCAGCTGTAGGAAACAATAGTCTCTTTCTCTGAGCCTGCTGATACACATAGAAATATATTAATCCTTTGAATTTGGAATGTAGCAGTATCTTTTCCCCCCGTATCTGATTTATTAATTTCCCGTAGTCAATAAATGGTGAAAAATTAGGTTGATAACTTGCAGACTGGATTTCATGAGGGACGTAGTTAGAGATCCCTTATTAGGGATTTGAAATTATCTGAGTATATAACAAGGAGAACTGAAATCACTACTTGAGTTTACAAATATGAACAGAGTTGTGCAATTCCTCTCCCGCAGATACAGCTGAAAAACTTAATACATGAACATTACAAACATTAGTATAGTTTTCAGCTGTCCTGTTTAAGAGCAAGTTACAGATCCTGAGTTGGTGGAAAATGTCATAGCTCCACTGAAGTCCACTTATGACTTCGATGGAACAGTGACAAATTACATCAGCTAAAGATCTGCCCCATGGTCCCTATTAAGACACTAACTAAGGCTGGGGTCTTGCAAATACTTATGCATATGAATAACTTTGCAGATGTGAATAGTCCCATGGAAGTCCAAGTTACTCATGAATGTATTGACAGAATCGAGGTCAACATTTTGCACCAAAGCACTTTAGGTGCCTAAAAATTTCATGCACCTAAGTTTGAAAATTTCACCCCTAGTACTTTTTTATTTTCCACAGTTTTTTACTTCTCTTTAACTTTAATATATATTTGGCAGTTTTTTGGTGGGGGGGAGGTTCCTCCCTAATTAAGATCTTTTTGAGGGCACCTTATCTGTCTTGTTTTCAAGAGAGTTGAGACAAGTTTCCAAACCTTCTGCTGCAACAAAAAGTTATTTAAAAGTAATTTGAGAGGCAGATGTAGAAGCTAATTGTTTGGTACTGTTTCTCAGACAACTGAACCGCCTCCATAATAGTAGTTGATTTCAGAGAAGGTGATGGTGGCTGTGAAACAAGAGGGACTCCTGTTCACAATTTCCATCCTATGTGGAAACACTGATGTGTCTGCCATTAAAAACGCATCACCCTATTGTATTTTGGTTTGGTTTGTCTATGTCTAGCAGGCATTGCATACATACAATGTACCTGGGTTTTTTTCTGATCAGAGCCGAAAAGAAAGCAATATCATAGACATCAAGATGCAAAATCATTCTAATGCTAACATTGTCTGAATATGGTCTTCCCATAGAAGGATAAAAAAAATTCCTGTCCATCAAAGGTCAAAACATTTTTAAAGGGGAAAAAACCATAATCCTCCACTACTACAAGTAAAACAATTTCCCTAGCTAAAACACCAACTCTCATTGGCATTTGGAGCTACTCTTAGAAAAAGATTCTTCAATTTACAAAGGCACATTAAGGGGGGGAAAAACCATTATACCAGATGTAACTAATTCAGATAACAGCGAAAACTAATTCAGAATAGAAACTCCAAGTCTATGGTCGGGGTTAAAAGAACACCCTTCCGATTAGTTACAAGGGAATATAATGAAATACACTTCTCCAATTAAAGGAAGAGAGAAGTAAAACTGCACTCAGATACTCTCAGACCTAGTTAAAGATTCAATTAAAAGCTTTGCCAGAGGCTTCAGGCTAGTTGCTTATATAGCAGGGTTCACTCCACTCTGCTGAACATGTGTATGAGGTCATTAGGAAGACTAGTGAAGAGGTAGATGTCACAGTGCCTTTGTGATAACACCACCCTACTTTATGTCTTCATCTTGTCTGACTGAAGATCAGAGGACTGGACTGATGGAAAGGTGTTTTCCCTGGAATTTGCTCCCCTTACCCTATCCTCCCACTGACTCTGGCAGAACCCAGATTAGTTAACTTTTAGGGCACACAACAAATCTCGTCTTGTTTTCCAGGCTTTTGGTGATGGTTTGAGGACTGTGGGTGTTTTGATGTGGTGGGGGGGGGGAACTATTTATTATTAGGGTAGAGTGTTACTTTACTCTGGGTGCTTTTACTCAGCACTCCCATGTGCATGTACACAATACTCTTGCCACTTTCCATATAAAAATGGATTTTGTTCCTGCAAGGCCCATGATGGGGGGGAGAGGGACATGAAATTTCACCCTATATATATATATGGTTTTCCTGTTTTGAAAGCATTATGTCAGAAGGGGCTATACTGTTGTTGTTTCACCATCATGTGGGCTTCTTTCTAGTCATCTGCTGGCAGTGTCAAGTCCTGTATTTCTCTTAGACATTTTCCTTGTTTAGTATTAAATGTTGGAGGAATCAGTCAAGAAGGTAATTTTAAATGTAATTTTTATTTTCAATAGGCTTCAAAATTACAGAAAGAAAATTTCTCAAATGCTGGAACAAGTCTCTAAACTATATAACCTGAAAAAGAAAGTGGTGTTTGAAAAAAATAAGAATGCATTTTATTTATAAAGTGCTCTAATCTAGAGGCATCCATAAAAAACAGCAACATAGTGATTGCTACAGACTCCAGCAGAACTTATATTTGAGCTAAATATATTTTGAGGGTATCTTAAGATGTGGATATGCCATACTCATACTAATAATTAAACAACAGAAAACATTATAGAAAGGAGGATAGTAAACTGACCTAGAAAATTAACCCTTGCATCTGGGGACACAAACAGCTATATCAATGAATCTGTAATGGGCTAGGTCATAGAGGTCTTTTAGTGTCTGTTGGCGTGGGGGGAGGAGGGGTCCTCCACCAAAGAATCATAGGAGTTTAGGTCTGGAAAGGACCTCAACAGGTCATCTAGTTCAATCCCCTGCACAGAGGCAGGGCTAAATATTATCTAGACCATCCTTGACAGGTGTTTGTCTAACCTGTTCTTAAAAACTTCCAGTGATGAGATTCCACAACCTTCCTAGATAATTTGTTCCAGTGCTTAACTACCCTGACAGGAACTTTTCCCTAATGTCTACTCTGAATCTCCATTGCTGCAATTTAAGCCCATTACTTCTTGTCCTGTCCTCAGATGATAAGGAGAACTATTTATTACCTTTTTCTTTAGTTTATAACAACCTTTTATGTACTTTATGTATGGGAGCAGATGATTAACAACAGACTGCTGATTGGACACCACTGAGTATAAAGCTTCCTCTTCCTGATCCCTTGTCTGAGCACCTAGTTGCTAGGCTTGTGGCTACCTAGACCTCTGAGAGCAAGTCCTTGCCTGGTTCCTGCTAACTTGCCTTGTTCCTGTCTCCTCACCCTTACCATCATTGTTGATGCTGGTGTTGACCCTTTGGGTGGCCACAGCCTTGACTCTTCTCCTGGCTCTGGCCACTAGATCCTACAGCCCACTTTATGGCCCTGACACTTACAGAGAGAAAAGGGAACCTATAAATAAACCTAAACCGCAGATAGGGTTTGCTTTATGCATAATCTGGACCTCCTGTGAACTTTCTCTCCTGCGATTCAGACCTCAGGATAGTGTCAGCAGAGGAAAAGGCATTGTGTGTGAAAGACACTAGCTGACACCTTGTTTGTTTATTCTCTGCTTGATATGATCAAATTACTTTAGATCTTGCATGTGCACCACAAACTCAGATTCGGGGTGCAGAACTCATTTTAAAATATGCAAGTGAAATGTGTAGAAAATTAATTAGCTTATTCAGTGGTGCTAGAAACTAAGCTGGACAAAAAAGGCAAAAAAAATGGTTGAAAATGTGTCATTTTGTCATTGTTCACAATGGGATCTGCTGGGTGCTGAGCACTCTGGAAAATCAGGCTTTTCATACCTCAAAAGGTATTGTAAGGATTCCACATCCAAACATTACAGTGACTTTAACTATATATATATATATATATATATATATATATAAACAGGCAAGTCTAAATAAGCCCGAGAAGGAAGAGGAGCACTTCATTGTCACAAGTAGGTGTCAGTCAGTCGTTGAGATGCTAGAAAGGAACTGCTATTAGTTAACTGGATTTACATGAGCTCTTTGAATTAAGTCTATGAATTCTTGCTGAAATCCACAGACACACACACACTTCTCCAAAAGAATCACTGTATGACTATTTTATCTTGTCCGGTAGTAAATCAGCACATGAACTGGGAGGTGAGGATCTGTTCAGCCAAGAGCTGTGACTGTTAAAAATTTCATGGGCTCAAACAGACCTTAGGTACACAATGCGTGGGAACATGCAAAGCCATTTTTGACCCATGTTTGTTTGGTCAGCTTAAAATGATCAGTTTGTTCCTCTAGACAATTTGTACGGTAAGGAAGGACTGTCAGATTTGAGATGGTTTGCATAATCCTAGGGTCAACATGATTGTCAACAGAGCTAACTAAAAAGTCAAAGATAGGACAGGACACTTCAGGTATTTTCTACATTCCTATACTTCAGTATATGAAACAGTTTAGCACACAGAATATTCTGCTCCCACAACAATATGTTGTTTTTTTAAATAACCAGTGACTTTTTTCAGTTATATTTTTTTTAAGTTTATATCAATGTTTTTTTTGCTATTGGCCTTTGGGATCAGTTTGTTTGTTTTCACATCCTGTCATATTTTCGGTTGTTTACAAAACTGAAAATGCCCAGAAGCTGGGTTTTTTCTTCCTTTTCGTCATCCTTTTCTTCCCACAGCTGTGCAATGGAAGGTTCATGCCTGCAGCTCTAAAGTCTTGATGCCAAACAAGCTTCTTCCAACAGCAACATCTGAGTCTCTGGATGACTCCTACTTAGAATTTATGTAGCACTTTTATGTTCAAAGCTCTGCACAGACATTCATTAATTAACTTTCACACCTGTATGAGGTGAGCATGGTCAGGGTTATCCCTATTTTACATGTGGGGGAAAAAAAACAGAGATGATGTGACTTTCTCAAGGACAAACAGCTACTGAGTAGCAGAGCCAGGATCAGAACTGACTAGTTCCTGAATCCCAGCACTATGTCCATTCTACCAGATGACAGCACTAGAGCTAGTCGAGATTCTTTGACCATTTTTTTCTCCTAGCAAAATATCATTCTGTCGAAATTGACATTTTCCCCAGGAAAATGTCAATCTCAACCAAGATTTTTGATGTTCTGATCAGGAGAATGGAAATTAAAAAAAAAACAACAACTTGTTTTGACATGTTACATCATTTCATTTTTCATATTGAAAATGTCCAAAAAATCCATTTTGACATTTCTGATTACCAAATTTTCAGAATTTTTAATTTTGTGAAAATTTTGATATTATGACTTTTCATTCTAATTCAGAATGGAAAATAATTTCAAAATCTCAATTTTCCACAGAAGGAAAAGTCTGCATTAACTTTCATGCTAAAGTCCTACAGGGCTGCTACTCTGAAACATCCTACTTGTCAAGGTTCCTCCCCCACTCTGAACTCTAGGGTACAGATGTGGGGACCTGCATGAAAAACCTCCTAAGCTTATCTTTACCAGCTTAGGTCAAAACTTCCCCAAGGTACAAAGTATTCCACCCGTGGTCCTTGGAATGGCCGCTACCACCACCAAACTAATACTGGTTACTGGGGAAGAGCTGTTTGGACGCGTCTTTCCCCCCAAAATACTTCCCAAAACCCTGCACCCCACTTCCTGGACAAGGTTTGGTAAAAAGCCTCACCAATTTGCCTAGGTGACTACAGACCCAGACCCTTGGATCTTAAGAACAATGAACAATCCTCCCAACACTTGCACCCCCCCTTTCCTGGGAAATGTTGGATAAAAAGCCTCACCAATTTGCATAGGTGACCACAGACCCAAACCCTTGGATCTGAGAACAATGAAAAAACATTCAGTTTTTTACAAGAAGACTTTTAATAGAAAATAGAAGTAAATAGAATTGAAGAAATCCCCCCTGTAAAATCAGGATGGTAGATATCTTACAGGGTAATTAGATTAGAAAACATAGAGAACCCCTCTAGGCAAAACCTTAAGTTACAAAAAAGATACACAGACAGAAATAGTTATTCTATTCAGCACAATTCTTTTCTCAGCCATTTAAAGAAATCATAATCTAACACATACCTAGCTAGATTACTTACTAAAAGTTCTAAGACTCCATTCCTGGTCTATCCCCTGCAGAAACCAGCATATAGACAGACACAGACCCTTTGTTTCTCTCCCTCCTCCCAGCTTTTGAAAGTATCTTGTCTCCTCATTGGTCATTTTGGTCAGGTGCCAGCGAGGTTACCTTTAGCTTCTTAACCCTTTACAGGTGAGAGGAGCTTTCCCCTGGCCAGGAGGGATTTCAAAGGGGTTTACCCTTCCCTTTATATTTATGACACGCCCCCCAAATCTCAGCTAGGGTGAAACACTGGCTGGGATTTCTTCCTGGAGCTCTAGGAAAAACAGAGTTAATAAGACACATGCATCTCTAAATATACTACCAAGTACATAAAGACTAACAATATTTTCCACATCTCAAGGACGATTTTAACCAGTTGATTCTGGGAAACTTTCACGGGAGAGTGCATCAGCCACTTTGTTAGAAGCTCCTGAGATGTGTTGGATGTCGAAATCAAAATCTTGGAGAGCTAAACTCCACCGAAGAAGTTTTTTGTTAGTTTCTTTGACGGTGTGAAGCCACTTTAGTGCAGCATGGTCGGTTTGCAGGTGGAAACGCCGTCCCCAAACATATGGGCGTAGCTTTTCCAGAGCGTAGACAATGGCGTAACATTCTTTTTCAGTGACTGACCAGTTGCTTTCCCTCTCAGACAGTTTTTTGCTGAGAAACACTACAGGGTGGAATTCTTGATCAGGTCCTTTCTGCATTAAAACTGCTCCCACACCACGCTCGGATGCATCTGTGGTTACTAGGAACGGTTTGTCAAAGTCTGGGGCCCTTAGTACAGGGTCAGACATGAGTGTCGCTTTAAGCTTGTTAAAGGCCTTCTGACACTTTCCGGTCCACTGAACAGCATTTGGCTGTTTCTTTTTGGTTAGGTCTGTCAGTGGGGCAGCGATTTGGCTGTAGTGCGGTACAAATCGTCTGTAATAACTGGCCAAGCCTAAGAAGGATTGAACCTGTTTCTTTGACTTTGGGACAGGCCACTTTTGGATAGCATCCACTTTGGCCTGTAGGGGGCTGATAGTTCCTTGACCCACCTGGTGTCCAAGGTAAGTCACTCTGTTTAGGCCTATTTGACACTTCTTAGCCTTAACAGTTAGTCCTGCCTCCCTTATGCGCTCAAGGACTTTGTGTAGATGTTCCAGGTGGTCTGCCCAGGAATCCGAAAATATGGCCACATCGTCAAGGTAGGCGACTGCATATTCTCCTAATCCCGCTAGGAGACCATCTACAAGTCTTTGGAAAGTGGCGGGTGCATTTCGCAGCCCGAAAGGGAGTACATTAAATTCATACAGCCCGAGATGTGTGATGAAGGCTGACTTTTCCTTGGCAGATTCATCTAGCGGTACCTGCCAGTACCCCTTGGTTAAGTCCAAGGTAGAGATGAACTGGGCCCGTCCCAGTTTCTCTAATAGTTCATCTGTGCGTGGCATTGGATAGTTGTCTGGGCGAGTTACAGCATTTAGCTTACGGTAGTCCACGCAAAAACGTATTTCCCCATCTGGTTTGGGAACTAGAACCACTGGAGATGCCCATGCACTTTCAGAGGGGCGGATTACACCCATCTGTAACATATCCTGGATCTCCCGTTCTATAGCAGTTTTAGCTTGAGGAGACACCCGGTAAGGTTGGACCCTAATTGGGTGAGCATTACCTGTGTCAATGGAGTGGTATGCCCGTTCAGTCAGTCCTGGGGTGGCTGAGAACGTTGGTGCATAGCTAGTGCACAGCTCCTGGATCTGCTGTCGCTGCATACGCCCAAGGGTCATGGAGAGGTTCACCTCTTCCACACCACCAGCACATTTCCCTTCGTAGTAGACACCTTCAGGCCACTCAGCATCATCTTCTCCCTGGGCTGTAAACTGACAAACCTTTAATTCTCTGGAATAAAAGGGCTTTAGAGAATTAATATGGTACACCTTAGGCTTTCGGTTGGAGGTGGGGAATGCTATGAGATAATTAACAGCTCCCAGGCGCTCCTGGACCATGAATGGCCCTTCCCACGATGCTTCCATTTTATGGGCCTGGAGCGCCCTTAAGACCATGACCTGGTCTCCTACTTTGAAGGAACGCTCTCTGGCATGTTTATCATACCAGGCTTTTTGCTCTTTTTGAGCATCCTGTAAGTTTTCTCTAGCAAGGGCTAAAGAGGTTCGGAGGGTGTTTTGTAGGTTGGTTACAAAGTCCAGAATGTTAGTTCCTGGAGAAGGTGTAAATCCCTCCCATTGCTGCTTCACCAACTGCAATGGCCCCTTAACCTCACGGCCATATACAAGTTCAAATGGGGAAAACCCTAAACTGGGGTGTGGTACAGCTCTGTAGGCAAAGAGCAACTGCTGCAACACTAGGTCCCAATCATTGGAGTGCTCATTTACGAATTTACGTATCATGGCCCCCAAAGTTCCATTAAACTTCTCCACCATGCCATTTGTTTGATGGTGGTAAGGAGTGGCAACCAAGTGATTTACCCCATGAGCTTCCCAAAGGTTTTTCATAGTTCCTGCCAGGAAATTAGTCCCTGCATCTGTGAGGATGTCGGAGGGCCAACCTACCCGGGCAAAAATGTCTGCTAGTGCCTGGCACACACTTTTAGCCCTGGTGTTGCTTAGAGCTACTGCTTCCGGCCATCGGGTGGCAAAATCCATGAAAGTCAGTATGTACTGCTTTCCTCTGGGTGTCTTTTTCGGAAAAGGACCCAGAATATCCACAGCTACTCGTTGAAATGGAACTTCAATGATGGGGAGTGGCTGGAGAGGGGCTTTGACCTGGTCTTGGGGTTTTCCCACTCTTTGGCACACCTCACAAGACTGGACATAGGTAGAAACATCCTTGCCCATTCCCTCCCAGTGGAATGATCCCCCCAAACGGTCTTTGGTCCTGTTCACCCCAGCATGGCCACTAGGGTGATCATGGGCTAAGCTCAAGAGCTTGGCCCGGTATTTAGTTGGAACTACCAACTGTCTCTGAGGATGCCAGTCTTCCTGGTGTCCACCAGAAAGAGTTTCTTTGTATAAAAGTCCTCTTTCTACAACAAACCTGGATCGATTAGAAGAGCTGAGAGGCGATGGGTTGCTCCGTGCCGCCGTCCAAGCTCTCTGGAGGCTTTCATCTGCTTCCTGTTCGGTCTGGAACTGTGCCCTTGATGCTGGGGACATCAGTTCCTCATTGGATTGTGGACCTAGGCTTGGTCCCTCTGGAAGCGATATAGGGGATGGAGCTGTTTCTGTTGACTGTGAACCGCTCTCCGCTGGTGCACTATGTTGGGATTCAGGCTCCGGCTGAGCCTCTTGTGTAGGGTTATCGGCTGCTGCCAGTTCAGATTCAGTGGGGCCCTCTGGTGTTGAGGTTGCAAGTACTGGATTCAGTGCTGACACGGGGTCTGGTGTTGGTTGTTCGGCTGGTTCCGGTTCTGGGACTGGTTCCGTCTGGGTCTCTGGGACTGGATCCACTACTGCTGTTGCAGACATTGGCCTGAGGTCCAGGTCCATCACCTCTGACCGGGGTCCTGATAGCAGTTTCCGGAACAGAGCTAGGCCTCACGGCTTGTTTAGCCTGGCTGCGGGTGACCGTTCCCACCCTCTTGGCCTGCTTCACATGCTTCGCCAAGTCTTCCCCCAACAGCATGGGAATGGGATAATCATCATAGACTGCAAAAGTCCATGTTCCTGACCAGCCCTTGTACTGGACAGGCAACTTGGCTGTAGGCAAATTGAAAGAGTTGGACTTGAAGGGTTGAATCGTCACTTGGATCTCTGGGTTGATTAAATTGGGGTCCACTAAGGAAGCATGGATAGCTGACACTTGTGCTCCAGTGTCCCTCCACGCAGTGACCTTCTTCCCGCCCACACTCACAGTTTCCCTCCGCTCCAAGGGTATCTGGGAAGTATCTGGGCCTGTGGACCTCTGGTGTGATTCCGGTGCAATGAACTGTAATCTGTTGGGGTTCTTGGGGCAGTTGGCCTTTACATGCCCCAGCTTGTTACATTTAAAACATCGTCCAGCTGACGGGTCACTGGGGCGAGGAGGGTTGCTGGAGAACGGGGTGGCAGGACGATAAGGGGTCTGGAGGGTTCTTTGGGAGGTAGGTGGGGCCTTGGGTGGCCCCCGGTAATAGGGTGTGGTCTGGGGTGGTCCCTTCTGGTCTCCGCTCCAACTGCGACCAGTTTTCTTCTTCTCTGCCACCTCCACCCATCTGGCTCCAATCTCTCCTGCCTCGATTACAGTTTTGGGTTTCCCATCTAGGATGTATCTTTCTATTACCTCGGGAACACCCTCTAAGAATTGTTCCATTTGCATTAGGAAGGGCAAATTTACTGGAGATTCAACACTTGCTCCTGATATCCAGGCATCCCAATGTTTCACAATGTGGTAGGCATGTCGGGTAAATGACATGTCTGGTTTCCACCTTAGGGCTCTGAACCTCCGACGAGACTGCTCGGGTGTTATCCCCATTCTGACTCTCGCCTTGGATTTAAACAGTTCATACTTGTTCATGTGTTCTTTAGGCATTTCAGCTGCCACCTCAGCTAAGGGTCCACTGAGCTGCGGCCTCAGCTCTACCATGTATTGGTCAGTAGAGATGTTGTACCCAAGGCAGGCCCTTTCGAAGTTTTCTAAGAAGGCCTCAGTATCATCACCTGCCTTGTAGGTGGGGAACTTTCTGGGATGGGAAGTGGTACCTGGAGAAGGATTGCTAGGGTTTGTTGGTATATTCTGCTGGGCCTTTATCCTCTCCACCTCCTCCACATGCTTCCTCTCTTTTTCCTTCTCCTCCTCCATATGCTTCCTCTCTTTTTCCTTCTCCTCCTCCACATGCTTCCTCTCTTTTTCCTTCTCCTCCTCCACATGCTTCCTCTCTTTTTCCTTCTCCTCCTCCACATGCTTCCTCTCTTTTTCCTTCTCCTCCTCCACATGCTTCCTCTCTTTTTCCTTCTCCTCCTCCACATGCTTCCTTGCCTCCATTTCCCTCTTGTGGGCAGCCTCCTGTGCCTCCTTCTCCAGCCGCATAAGTTCTATCTGTCTTTCATGTTCCCTTTGTTTTTCCTCAGCCTGAAATTTGGCTAATTCCAGCTGTAGTCGAGCTGAGGATTTGGTCATTCTAACCTCTCTGTTTTTAACTAACTTTACACCCGAGGTTTAGAAATAAACAAACAAAACTTGGCTGTAAAATTTTGCTGTGCTGGAATAGAATATCTATTCTCTGATAGTGATTGTCAGCCTACAGAAAAAGACAATTCCCTTGTCTCTGCTCTGGGCCCAAATTAAAGCAAAAAAATTCCAACTACTTGGAAACCTGCTTATCCAGCCCAAAGCAAAAGCAAATGGGTAGAACACACACCCCCTATTTACTTTTAGGAAGAAAAGAAAAAAAAAACCTCTGGGTTGGAAGACTGTGAATTTCCCTGCAGGAGTTAAGTACCCTGCCTCCAGGCAAAGAAAACCTGCAATTCACAAGATAATCCCCTTTTGTCTCTGCTTGGCCACAAAGCAGAGAAAAACAATCTGCTTTCAGTTTCAACTGGTTTCTGGACTTCCTTTCCAAAGGAAAAAATAATTTCTTTTTAAAATCTGTATTTCTAGTTCAAAAAATCTCAACTGGATCTCAAAATGATTTCAGGTTAATCCCACCGCTATGCCACCATGTCAAGGTTCCTCCCCCACTCTGAACTCTAGGGTACAGATGTGGGGACCTGCATGAAAAACCTCCTAAGCTTATCTTTACCAGCTTAGGTCAAAACTTCCCCAAGGTACAAAGTATTCCACCCGTGGTCCTTGGAATGGCCGCTACCACCACCAAACTAATACTGGTTACTGGGGAAGAGCTGTTTGGACGCGTCTTTCCCCCCAAAATACTTCCCAAAACCCTGCACCCCACTTCCTGGACAAGGTTTGGTAAAAAGCCTCACCAATTTGCCTAGGTGACTACAGACCCAGACCCTTGGATCTTAAGAACAATGAACAATCCTCCCAACACTTGCACCCCCCCTTTCCTGGGAAATGTTGGATAAAAAGCCTCACCAATTTGCATAGGTGACCACAGACCCAAACCCTTGGATCTGAGAACAATGAAAAAACATTCAGTTTTTTACAAGAAGACTTTTAATAGAAAATAGAAGTAAATAGAATTGAAGAAATCCCCCCTGTAAAATCAGGATGGTAGATATCTTACAGGGTAATTAGATTAGAAAACATAGAGAACCCCTCTAGGCAAAACCTTAAGTTACAAAAAAGATACACAGACAGAAATAGTTATTCTATTCAGCACAATTCTTTTCTCAGCCATTTAAAGAAATCATAATCTAACACATACCTAGCTAGATTACTTACTAAAAGTTCTAAGATTCCATTCCTGGTCTATCCCCTGCAGAAACCAGCATATAGACAGACACAGACCCTTTGTTTCTCTCCCTCCTCCCAGCTTTTGAAAGTATCTTGTCTCCTCATTGGTCATTTTGGTCAGGTGCCAGCGAGGTTACCTTTAGCTTCTTAACCCTTTACAGGTGAGAGGAGCTTTCCCCTGGCCAGGAGGGATTTCAAAGGGGTTTACCCTTCCCTTTATATTTATGACAATGACTTTTCATTCTAATTCAGAATGGAAAATAATTTCAAAATCTCAATTTTCCACAGAAGGAAAAGTCTGCATTAACTTTCATGCTAAAGTCCTACAGGGCTGCTACTCTGAAACATCCTACTCTCAGTTACAGTCGTGTGAATCTGTAGTAACTTCACTGGAGTCACTCCAGTTTTACACCTGGGTCGCTGAAAATACAATCTACCCATTTATAATTTTACTCTTAAGCTTTCCTGCTGATTTATTCACTGGCTACTCTGCTGCTTGTGTTGTGCTGCAGCAATAGAATGGCTCTCGGCTCACGCTGGCCCTGTTTCAGCAAGGTAGTTCAGCGTATGTATGTTTTTAAACAATTTGCCTTCCGTAGGACTGCTCGCATGCTTAACTACCTTGTTCAAGCAGAGCCACTTTCACTGGATGGAAATAGATTCCCTCTTGCTAAAAGTCAGTCCATTTAGTGCTCTTGATTTATGAGAAAGGGCCATAAATAAGCAGATTCCACTCCAATTGAAGCTAATGTCAAACCAGGAGCCTGGCCTACCCTATGTTTTCCCAGCATAGCTGTGCCAGCAAAATCCCTAGCAGAGGTGTAATTATGCCAGCAAAACTGTCCTTTTGACAGGATAAACTTATTTTGTTCAGGAAACTGGTTTAACCTATATCCACAAAAGCACTCTTTTGCCAGTATAAGCTGTATCTCCACAAGGAGGGTTTGCCAGTATAGTTACAACTTCCTAGCATAGACAAGGCCCATCATTGATAGCAACAGGAGCAGGCCCCAATACTGAATTTAAGTCTGTGTTGGCACCACATTCTCTATAGCAAATTAAAAGATCTTCCATGTGGGGGAAAAATATTAAAGTTCTTCATGAAGTGTTCAGGGCATAGCATAGGATTTTAGCCACAATTCCTAGCATCACCGGGGAGTCCTGTAGTTAAACTGACACTCAGCTCTTGGAAAAATCTATCAGCATCTATGTTTTCTGCACAAGCAATGCCTCTGAATCACTTCCTGGCGTTGCCTCATTTCTGAGGTTATCTTAACAAAGTGGAGAAAACTCTGCATTCATTGGGTTAGACTCCTCTCTGTTACAATGGTGTAAATCTGGAGTAACTTCATTGGAGTCACTCCAGATTTACACTTGTATAAGCGAGAAGAGAAGCTAACCATTTATAATTTTTTACATTTCTATGTTTTACTCTATCATTTAAACTGTGAACTTCATTACTGGAAATGAAGGTTACAGTTTCTGTTTCACAGCTGGTATGCTTAAAATCAGCCAAATATACTGGGTTTCTGTAGAGTTACATCGGGAATGAATTTTGCCCCTATGCATGGTCCCTTCTGGCCTTTGTATCTATTGAACTAATATTGAACAAGCAAACAAAAGACATAATGGTATTCTGAAAAATAACTTTGTACCCTTTTGTAACAGAAAGGAAGACTGAATTGTGACCCTACATTTGAACTAGAAGAAATGATTTTAGAGTCCAAACCCCTTCATAAAAAGAAAAAGCGACTTGCAAAAAACAAATCCAAAGATGGAGCAAAAGAAAGCTGTTCACTGGTAAGTCATGGACTATGGGTGTCGTCAGTTAGCATTCCATTTCCTTTCTTTGAAGGATTTGATCAATCGAGTTCAGTTTTAGCATTTCTGGTCCCAACGTTGGTTAATCTGCAGTCCCAAAACACCTCCAAAACAAGGCACAAAGCAATGATTTATTTCAGTCATGAAAATAATTTGAGCAACTTTAAGATTTAAAATGCTGAAATATACACCTTTAAAGTAAGAAAATTGCTGCCAATTGGCAAATGCACTTCCCACACATGGATGGAAGAAGTCAGAAGGAGTACTTATCTGCAGCTGGTACTGAGAATGACAAATGTGCAGCACAGGAGCTGCATGTTTATAAAAGTTTTAAGGAAAGTCTAAAAGATTTTTCTCCTCTTTACCAGTCTTGATTTATGCATCCCACATCTAAAGGCTCTTTGTATAAAGATCCTAAACTTTGCAAGGAGATAAAAAGTAATCATTTTCCAGGCTCAAATTTTCAATGCAATGATGTTTTATACATTCTGTTGCTGCGTCAGGTGGTTTTGAACGCTCACACATTGTGTTCGTCTTAGAGCCATTAGACTTTAAAATGTTCAAACATTCTTTAAAGGTGAATATCTTCCTTTAAAAAAATTCTGACAGCACAATATATACAGCTTGGAGAATCTGGAAAATGCCTCTTGTTCATATTAATTTGTAAGCTGTTTTGTTCAACACAGGTTCTATTGTTGTGATTTTGTGTACAATTTTCTGTCTCATATAATCAACATATTCATGCTGTTTTTAAAGAATGTACACCTGCAGCAGTGCTTGGAAACTGTGAGGAAAGAATTCATCATATTCAACAGAGAAAAGTAAGTGCATTCCTTAAATGCCCATTTAACATACACAGCTGAAATTAATTTCAAAAGGAGGAGGATTCAGTGTCCCCCCCCCCCCCTCAGTCTTAACAAAAATGATTAATGATCACACCAGGATGAGTTAAAAGCCCTTACATGAAATAAAAGGCTAGACTTTCATTGATTTCCTTGCTGTACTGTCTGTGGTGTAGCAATTTTCTTATTCTTCCGTCTCTGAAAACAAGCAGAATGCTTACAGTGAATGTGTGGTAGAAAGAAGAGGTAAATGTCACTGGCGGTCTCCAGAGAAGCGGTTAACAATTAAGCAAAAGGACTATTATACAAGTAGAACAAAGCCAAAAAAGGTGATAACTCATGAAATTTTAATGAAGTAAGCCGCAGTGTTGCAATGTGGATATTCTTTGTGTACTTGGCCTCCAAAAACCAAGACTCCTTTACTTCTTTTCATCATAACTCAACATTCAGAGAAAAGTGATATCTCTTTACAGCTGGCAGGCATGCCTTAGTGGTCTAAGCATTAGCTAGAACCACTGGAAACAGGTTTGAATCCCAAGAGGGTAGACACCCTCCTTTGTCCTAATAATACATTGGATTCCATGTAGTTTAGTGTGTGGGGGGGTCTTTTGAGTATAACCATAGAAACTGTAGACCTTGACATTAAAGATCCCATGGCAATTTTCATAAGAGAAATGGATTACCCCAGTCTCCTTGGCCAAATTTTCCTTTCCCCTGATCTCACTGTTTTGAGTATCAGAGGGGTAGCTGGGTTAGTCTGGATCTGTAAAAGTGGCAAAGAGTCCTGTGGCACCTTATAGACCAACAGACATGTTGGAGCATAAGCTTTCGTGGGTGAATACCCACTTCGTCGGATGCATGTATTCAACGAAGTGGGTATTCACCCACCAAAGCTTATGCTCCAATACATCTGTTAGTCTATAAAGTGCCACAGGACTCTTTGCCTGTTTTCAGTAGTTTCATCTGAAAGTGTCATTAGGCCAGAGAGAGAGCATGCACAAGGATGAATCTGTAGCTTGATGTCACAGATCCACAGGATCGCTGCAATGCACCCAATTTTGGCACAGTCTCAAGGAGGAACCCTTCAGTGTGCCAGACCCTACAGGGGGTCTCACTTTTCCTCCAGGGTAAGACAGGCAGCTTCACTGCCTCCTTGGACTGTACCTCTGAGCCTTCAGGACTTCTGCTTCACACTGTGAATTGCATTCAGCGAGTCTAACTGAGGTAGACTTCTGGTAGATGCTTGTATATTTTTCATGGGTTAATGCACCTCACCAAGCATTTGCAGTGACATTCAAACAGAATTGTCAAAACAGGCAGATTTATTAACTGGAACACGGCATAGGAAGACCTTAAGGTAGTATACAGAACTGAAGGTTAAAGCATAATCCATCCTGGTTAGCCCAGAGCCCAGACAAGCTGTTCCCTTTGTTCAAGATCTCTGTCTCTCCATCTGACCTCCTTGGTCAGATTCCAGGGGAGAGCCCCAACTTCTTCCAGCAGCCAACTCTTATCCCCACCTCAGACCTCTCCAATTTTTTGTTCTCCAGCTGGGGACTGTTGAGCAGCATCCCTGCTGAGAGGTGGGGAAATCCAGATCCCTCTGGGTTGTTGGTTACTAGGTGTCAATGACAGTTGGGTTTGCCATTGTTTTCTCAAGTGCTCCCTTGATATGGGGACTAAAGCCCAGACTGCTAGGTGACACTCACATCTATGTCTCTTAGCATGCCCGGAGAGCAAACTGTCCTACTGTGCAATAGTGTGGCATAAAGGGGAAACCGAGGCACACATAGATCTCATAAAAGTATCACAAAAAATTCCCACTTTGTCACACCTAGTGGTCAGACTAGTCACTCTGGAGGTAGGAGACCCAGGATCCACTCCCCAATTCTAATAACTGTACTTTAAAAATTATTTATTTGAAACAGCTTCAACAGGAGAAATTGAGGGATCTCTACATCAGAATATCCTAGCCCAGTGGTTAGGGCACTCACCTGAGAAGTGGTAGATCCATATTCAAATTATTTTCCCCCTCAGGAAGTGGGGGGACTTGCATTGGGGGTCTCCCAGAGCTCAGGTGAGTACACTAACCACAAGGCTAAAAGTTATGAGGGAGTCCTCCTCCCAGCTGTTTTGTGAGAGTTTACTTACAGGTACCTGATCCAGTAGATGAGTGTTGAGCACACTTACCAGATCGGGCCCTGCAGGCATGGTTTGTGCATCACTTTCGGGCTTAGATATCCAGGTGCCTAGAGTGAGGCTTCAGTGCACATGCTCAGAGACAGAATCACGGGTGCCTAGGGAACTTTTATTGCAAAACATTAGGTGCAGAGCAGATGTAGGCACCTACAGGGTTCTGCGGCAGCTGGACAGAAGTTTTGTGAATCCTGGTAGGGCCAGATTCTGGAATTTAGGCACATAAGGTGGCAGTTAGGCAAATAAGTCCCCTTGCGATTCCAATCCCTAGTCTCTACGCCCTTCTCCCCTTCCCCCCCATATTTAGAGTCATAGTCTCCGGGTGGATGCCAATGTATCTATTCCAGGATCATACATTAGGGGAGCCCAAAATGTAGTAATTTCACAGATCATATATGATTGATTGTTAAGGTTTGTAACAGGAACAAAAAATAAAAGCCATACTTACAGTATGGGGGACTCTCTCCTGGGAAGCTGTGACTGTGGAAAGGACACGGGGGTCATGATGGAAAATCAGCTGAACATGAGCACCCAGTGCGATGCTGCAGCCAAGAGAGTTAATGTGATCATTGAATACATAAACAGGAATATCAAGCAGAAGCAGGGAGGTTATATTACTTTTGCATTTGGCACTGGTGCCCTGTGTCCATTTCTGGCGTTCACAACTCAAGAAGACATTGATGAATTGGAGAACATTCAGGAGAACAATTAAGGGACTGGAAAACATGCCTTATAGTGCAAGACTTAAGGACTTCAGTCTTTTTAGCATCACAGAGAGAAGATTAAGGGTGACTTGATCACAGTTTATAAGTACCTACCTGGGGAACAGAAATCTGATAGCAGACTCCTCTTCAGTCTAACCAACAAAAGAATAACAAAAGCCAATGGAAGTTAAAGATTAGACAAATGTAGACTTGAAATATGGTGCATATTTTTAACTGTGAGGGTAATTAACCATTGGAACAACTTACTGAGAGTTGTGGTAGATTCTCCATCACTGGCCATTTGTAAATCACAATTGGATGTTTTCCTAAAAACTGTGGACTAGTTCAAACAGGAATTGATTCATAGGTCAGACTAAATGATCACAGTGGTGCCTTCTGGCTTCATAATCTAATCTGTGAATGTATAATTTGCAAAATTCTACTGGAGAGCTCACTTGTGGTGAGTAATTCCTTTTTACTTCACTTTATTTCATCAGCCTGAAAATCCTTATTTTTTTATCAGCCCATAGATGATAGCTATTTTAATTCTTGCATGTCATGAAAAACAATGACTGAAAAGACTAAATGTTAGACAGACTGTGAGATGGGTGAGTAAACAACAGAGAAAGGAGTAAATTCACTAGAAGAAAAGGAAAATTCTGGAGCGCATCTGCACATCAATCAAATTATCATGTGTTTCAGTCATTGGTTGATTGGCTTGACCGTGTAAAGGGGAGAGACCCACATGTAGGTCTGCAAGAGGCCCTACGTTGTTCTAAATTAATTGACAGTATTGTTTTGTTTTACTTTCAGCACTGAATTGCATTAGGGCTTCATGTACTTTTCAGAGAACAAGGAAGTTAAATTAAGTTGATAACAGTGAGGAGAGATCAGATTTTGAAACAGAAAGTGAATTAAAGTTTGTGTGAACAGAATCAAAGCAATGACATACAGGAAAGAACAGAGCACAAAGAGAGTAAATCAGCATAGTCCTCAAGATGACTTTCTTCAGAGATTTCCAAACAATGCATTTCCAGCCAGTTTACTGACCCAGATCTTTCAAACCTGCTTGGTTTGAATCTAGTTCTTGTGGTTAGCCACAGATGATGACAGACATAAAATCTTCCTATATGTGCAATATCAGATACTATGTGACCGTATTAATTACCCATCGTCACCACTTCCATCCATCCATCATTGTTTTTTTCTATCTTCTCATTCTTCCCCTTACTACCCTTGTTTACATTCATATTAAATTGCAGCTGTAAGTGCTGGTACTGCTACATCATACATAGGTAACTCACCACTGTTTCTTACATGATTATGCATTTTTCTATCAGTTTCTTTGCACACACCAGAACTGCCTTTATAATTCATCTGTTTGAAAATATTTGATTATTACCTCAGGTGAACCTTCACTATAAAAAGCCAAATCCTGCTGTGACTTAAACCTTCTGCCTCATTTACTTCAGTACCATAGAAACAGGTATAAATCAGGTCAGAATTTAGCATGCATCTTTCAAGTGAAAGAATGGTAAGACCCCAGAACAGATATCTGTGAAAAGCTTCATGAGCTTTCTTATCAGATAATCTTTTCTTGAGCAGTAGGTTCTATGATAATGTGGTACAGTTAAGGTAGGATTAGGGATTCTGCCAGCCCTGCAACACCCTTCCATTTAATCCCCCCAAAATCTAGATCAATTCTGTTTTGTGGATAAACCAAGTCAGTTGTTATTGTCTCTGACATCTGAGAGTATCCCTAGACTGTGTGACTTTCTCTCACCATGTACCTTTCATCCTGCATCAGATATCACACAGCAGAAAATATACAGTATTTATTGTGTTATATTTTTCAGTTTGTGGTTTGACAAGGAACTTTTTGACTACAGTTAAAGGAAGGTCAATGGGACTTTGAGATTCAGGAATGGGTTCTGTAAACTGTCATAACTCTCACCAAAAGTATAACTGTCAACTGACTACATTTTTGCAGTGTTTGCATAGCTAGGATCTAGCAGATCAGAGTTGGCAGAGATGGAATTTGCATGCTGTGTCACATATAACTTTTGCAGATGGCTAGATAAAGGGGGAGGGATAGCTCAGTGGTTTGAGCATTGGCCTGCTAAACCCACGGTTGTGAGTTCAATCCTTGAGGGGGGCCATTTAGGGATCTGGGGCAAAAATTGGAGATTGGTCCTGCTTTGAGCAGGGGGTTGGACTAGATGACCTCCTGAGGTCCCTTCCCACCCTAACCTTCTATGATTCTAAGATAATCTCCACTGAAAGGAAGTGATTGGGAGTGTTATGAGCACAGTGAACATCAAGAGGGTAGAGTCAGAAAAGACCCAGTATTCCATTCAAATGTGTGGATTCAATTCAATAGACTAATCCTGCAGTACTTCAACGGTTACCAGCTGTGTCTAGCACTGTCCTTTTCCAGTAAAATTGGAGATTACCTTGAAGTTAATTCCTTTTTCTGGACAGCCTCTTAAAATGGCTGCTGAGTCACACACATGTCCTGGACAGCTGTAAGATTTGATGGAGTAGAGAGAGGTAGGATGGCATATAAGATGAGAGAGGGCATTACAGGCTGAGAGTGCAGCGTGAAAGAAGGCCCAGCGTCAGTTGTGGGTGAAGGTGACCTGAGGAGTATCAGGGCATGCAGAGTTGGCACAGGGAAGCAGTGATATGTATTTGTAAACTAGGAATTGGAAATGGAGGAACTGGGCTGATGTTGACTGTTTTTCCTGCACGTTTGGTTTAACTGCACAGGACTCACCAAATAAACAAGTGCATTATGGCCAAGATTTTCAGAAATAGGTGCCTAAGGTTTGGCATCTACATACCTACTTAGGCACCTAAATAAGTGGCCAAATCTTCAAAAATGCTGTTCACTCATTAGCGTCCACTGATATAAATGGGAAGCAGCACTTTTGAAAATCAGCCCACTTATTTAGGTACTTAAATAATGACGTGGGAGCCTAACTGTAGGCACCCAGATTTAAAACATTGTAGTGAGCAAAAGCAGTAAAATGCGTGACTGAAAGCAGTCTTTTGCAGAAGACTGAATGTACCTAGCTGTAATCAGCATGCAGACATTGATACAGCGTACAGAGTATGGACACTTCCATGTAAGTGCCAAGTATCATGAGAAATAGAAAAAACCCTACTTTTCCAGAGTGTAAAATAACATGATCATTCCCTGAATACAAGGAAAAAACAAATCCTCCTTCCCACGCTGCAAAATGGCCATGGAGCCGCTCCTGAGGCAACAGATAGTTCCTGTGGCACCCCTGCCTTATTATACAGTGAGCAATATCCATGGATCTGCACAGTAGCCAATCTATCAGCCTCACTCCCATTCCTTCCTTGGGACACCCATGTCCCTAAACCCCGCCCTTCTCCCCCCTAACACACACACACACAATAGCACTTTGGGAGTCCCTGCAAAGCTATGCACAGGTGGTGCACACTTTCTCCACAGGCTCCCCAAATCCTCCCTCCCTGTGCAACATAACCAAGGTTTTCAAAAGCAACGAGTGATTTTGTACGGCTCCATTTTTAATTATGTCCCACTTAAGACTTCTTAGAGGGGCCTACTTATAGGGGGAAGGTGCTCAACTCTTTCTAAAATATCAGGCCCCTGTTTGTTATCTCAAGTTGGGCACCAAAAGCCAAGGCAACCTTGGCCTATTACTGCATCAGTTCAGTTTAATTTGGGAACTCTTGAGAGCGCTGACTGTCACGTGCTGTTGGGATGGAGTTTAATATACTTTACTATTTTTTGAATGGGCCAGTGCTCATATAGGCCAGTGGCAGAACTGTCACTGGATAAAAGGCTTTATTTTTATTAGCATGCCTATTTCAGCTGAACGTGAGCCACAAATTATGGAACTAATTTTACGGGACTGTGATGGGGGGTTTACCCCACATCAACCCTGGAAGGAAGCTCAGAAAGAGCCAATTAGTGTGATAGGCCTCACATGAGGGGAGTAGACTGGAGGAGCAGCCCCAGACTGGAGGGTGAAACTCACTTGAGCAGGTATGGGCTGGGATAAAGCCAGGAAGCTGGCAACAGAAAGGGCTGTTGTGTGGATGTCTTCAGCCCCTCTCTGTGTATTAGAGAGTGAAGGAGGGAACCCAGGAAAAGAGTAGGAGCCTGGCCCTGAGGGAAGGGCATACCCCAGAAGGGGAAACCACACAGTGACTTGGCTGGAGGGCTGAGTCACAAAGAGGAATCTACAGCTCCTGGAGCAAGACAGGGGACACCTAGAGTGAGAGAGAGGACATCAGGTCGAGAGACCACAAGGGGAGGCATCAAACCTGGAAGAGAGCTAATCACCAGAGCAGCCTGGAGGAGGCACAACCTGCAGTGAGAGAGAATCTCATGACAGAGACATTTTCACACTGGTTACCTTCTCCAATACTAGCACTTTGCAGAGCAATTATATATGTGTATGTGTCTAACACAAACCCAAATAAAATGGGCAAATGGGATTTGTGTAGATGTAGTCTAAAGCTGATAACAAGAGTAAATGTTTCCCTTTGTTCTTTAAGAGCTATACTAACATGCCTCAGTTAAAAAAGAGAGACTCTATAAACAATATCAGTATCATGCTTTATTACCCCTTTGTTTTCTCTAGCTAAGACCCACTATCTGAAACATAGATTTCATAGTGATGTTTTGATCCTTTCTGTTGACAAGGTTTTTAAGTCCATAATTCTGTTTCTACTGTTAGGATTTTTATTATTTCTATAAAAAGCCAGTGATACCTTTCCCCCAAACATTTGCAGAAGTATCTGAATTTGTATTCTAACAGTTTTGCCAACAGTTTCTTAAGAAGCTGATTTTGTTTAGTAGAGCCTTAATAAAAGGAATCCCCTAATGCGAAAGCATAGCTGAAAGCTATATTTTCAATTCCTTTCAAAAAAAAATTGTGAAGACAAAATCACGTTGGTGGTTCATGATTTTATTAAATGGGCTGAACACAGATTATTCCTACTATTCTTCCAATATTATCATCGCTAGAGAAATCTTCACATCTGGCTGCTTCTATTAACAAATGAGAAGGAACCAAAATAGCCAAAAATACAAGAAAAACACAATGGAGGTGGAAGTCTGGGCTAGTGGCTTGGGAAGCAAGAACACCCAGTTCTTATCCTCCATGATCCAAAGAAAGATCTTCTCGGCCACTGACTTCAGTGGCCTTTAGATCAGGCGCTTTGACCTTGGGCAACTCACTCAACTCTCTAACCTCAATTTCCATGCATGCTTAATGCACCTTTGCCTTCCTCACAGAGGTGTCCTGAGGCTTAATAGGGTGATGAGGCAGACTACTGCATCTGGCATAATAGGTGTACATTTGGGCCCCATGAGAGATTCACCCCAAGTGAAGGTAGCTGCATTGCCTCAGCTCTCTAGCATAGTATGTGGAAAAACAGTGCATTCCCTCATAAGTGCTGGAACTGGGGGTGCTGCCATGCCCCCTGGCTTGAAGTTGTTTTCATTATATACAGGGTTTACAGTTTGGTTCAATGGCTCTCAGCACCCCCAGTATACAAATTGTTCCAGCACCCCTGCATTCTCTGGCCTCATTGCCCAGTTGGTACCGTTCAGTTTTTGGTTCCATTGTAAACTTCCTGGTGCCAGGGCCTCTAGCTTAATGCTGAAAGCCTTACATAGATGCTGTGTAATGTAGAACTAATATTAAAAAGCATAGGGTATGGCTCTAATTACTATTATGTAGCTCCTGGCATTATTTGATGAGTTGCTGTCTTGAAGTGGAAATTGTCTTCAAATGAAACGCCAGTCCCTGACCATGCAGCAACTCAATTAAGGGGGAAAGAATTGAGTTTGGATTGGTACTTCTAAATCATTAATGGTGAACACAAATGACTGCACAGAAATGGAGAAGTTCATTGCTAAGGAGCAGTTACTAGTCCTGAGAAGCCAGCCAGACTCAATAATACTTAGCAAGGCATCTTTTTAATTAGGTAAGATGGCTGATGAAGAAAGGCAGGCACGTCCATTGCAAAAAGAACAAGGAAGAGATTAGTGAGAAGTAGCACAGTGACCTGAAATACTGGGGTGGGGAGAGAGATTTAAGATGAAGCAAGGTCAGCAGAGCATACTTTGAGTGGCAAAAAGAAAGAAAGAAGAAAAAAGGCGAGCTTTCAGCTATTATGGTGATGAGTGATATAAATACCTAGATAGACATTACAGAGACATGAAACCCCTATTAAGAAAAGAAAATCCAACCAGGTACAGAATGAATCATTATGAGTATTCAACTCCACTTGAAAACAGGCGCTGTTTTCATCCATTTAATAGCAGCGTACAATAAGGTATGGCACACTGGCCTGCTCATGAAGGTGGTATGGCTCCCACTACCTTGGGTCACAGGTGTCACTGAACTGTTCCTCCACGATAGGCAGTTCAGAGTCCATATGGGGGAGAAGACGAGTGCTTGGAGACGACAGAGCAATGGGTTACCCTAGGGCTCCGTGCTTTCTCCAACCCTGTTCAACCTTTACATCAATGGCCTGTCAACAACGGAGTCACAAAAGTTCATTTACACAGATGACATCTGTTGCAATACTGAGGACCAGATGTTTCATGAGCTTGATGCCACCTTAAACGGGACGTGATAAAGTTAGCTGACTGCTGTAAGACTTGGTGCCTCCAGCCAAGCGTCATAAAAACTGTCTCCAGTTTGTTCAATCTTCACCATGCCAGTGCAACCCGAGAACTGAATGTTTATCTGAATGGTGAAGCATAAAGTAGAACCAGTCTGTCTTGGTCTGACCTTAGACTTCACACTGAGTTACCATGCCCACCTGAAGAAGACAGCAGCTAAAGTTAAGACGTGCAACAATCTTCTTAGAAAACTAGCAAGTTCATCATGGGTGCTCGTGCTCCAACTTCGCGGATGTCAGCTTTTGCCACCTCATATTCAGTGACATTTGCCACCTTGTATTCTGTGGTATTTGGAGTCGATCGTCACACACCAAACTGGTGGATACACAGTTACATGTCACCAAGCGCATCATCTCTGGCACCCTGCGTCCAACTCCGCTCCTATGGCTTCCAGTTTTGAGGAATATTGCTCCTCCTTATATCAGACAAGGAGGTTGCCACTGGTAAGTTACTGGAGAAAGTATGCACCAACTCAAGCCTGCTGCTGCACAATAACCTTTTTAAACCACCAGCTGCATGTTTGCCATCACATCACCCATTATTATTTGCCACACCAGGATGTTAGGGTGGAAACACTCTGGCGAGAGGAATGGATATCAGTTATAATCCCCAACCAGTCCCTCGTTGCCAACCCCACAATTTGCCCGCCTGGTTTTGACCTGCCCCATCGCCAATGATCCCTTCTGAACAGGTTCCGGACCGGGCAAGGTCTTTGTGCAGCTAACCAGTATCGCTGGGGCCTTTGTGACAGCCCTTTGTGCAGCTGCAGCCCAACACAGACAATGACATACATTGTCAAGGAATGCCTGCTGACTAGGGTCAGCGGTGGGGCCTAGAAGAACTGAATCATGCCACTGAAGATGCCATCACTTGGCTAGATGACTATGCACACGCTAAATGATAAAATAATTCAACTCCAATCAAACTAAAATCCTTAGGAGTATGCACAAGAAACCTGTGTTTAAATCGCAATGGAGAAAAGGACTGGGATTACAGAGGACAAGTAAAGTAAATCTTATCCTACAAAGATCAGATCCTGATGCAGAAATTATTGGGTGAGTCTTGGGCCTGTGTTATGCAGGAGATCAGACTAGATGATCAAAATTATCTAAAAATCTATGAAAAGTGCTGAGACTCCTCTACTCCTGTTTTCTCTGGGAGGTGAGGGCCCTTAGCCCTTCTGAAGGAGGCATTCAGCACCTTGCAGGACCAGGCCAACGGTGTCCAAATAGGAGAGCTGTTTAGAGAATGACAGGAGGAAAAGAAGAAAATTGCAGACTTGCCCCTTACTGCACAAATTTAAGGGTGACGTTAGCCTCATGTATTGGCTGCACTGAACACACCCAACTCTGGTGTCTGAAGAGAGGAATAAATGCCATAGCTGGATATTGGACTAGTAGCTTGGAAGTGGAACAAGCTGAGAGATCTGTACACATAGGAAAAGGAATGCAAATTTATGGCAAAATTCCCCTGTCAATTATATATGAAGCAAGTCATATTGAAATCATTGGGAGCCATTTAGGCATCTGAGAGTCGAATCTGAATCCTGCATATTACAGGCATGTGGTCATGGCACTATAGTTAATAAGACTGAGTAATGTAAATTTTCATTAGCATTAAAAAAACCCTCTAAATATTCTATCCTTAGTGTAATTATAAATGTTAGTTAAAATCTAGGAAATTCCAGCATGGTGTCCTTATCCCCTTCATCAGTCTACACACTTATTAAAACAGACCTGTTTTAGAATATATATGATTTACATTCACTCAGAATGGTAGCACTAGGTCCCAAAGGATTAGCTGCTGATGGAAAATCTAGAAAAACTTTCTATTGAAAGGTCTTTCTGTTTGCATAGCAGAGATTTTTCTGGATTCGTCTTCTCCCTTTTATTTAAATTAATGGGAACATTGGTGTGAAAACAGGATCTTTGCTGCTTAGGAATTCAATGGCTCCCCCTACTCGTTCTTTACATAAAATGGCTTGAGCCATGGAGTTTATATCCAAATCCAACTCTGCGAGTGGGTGAATTTCACGTTTCAATTCAAGCGTGGTTCCAATCATCAGAGGGCCCAAAACTCCTCACTGCTTTCTATTCTATTTAGCTTCCTATACAGCACCCTTAACCATGCATCTGGGCACCTACCCAGATAGCCATGACCATGAAAAAAGGGCTTTTTCTTGTCTGCAGCGTAAGGCTTTGCCATCTCCTGTCAGATTCAGACTTAGTCACAATGATACGTGCATGCCTGGCCTCAGTTCTCTATACCAAGGTATGGAACTGCCTACCGTAAAATCTACAATTGGTTAAGAACAAACGAGCCAATCAGCTCAGTGACACAGGCCACTGAAAGCCTATCACCTCACTGTCATGCTGTCTTACTGGCTCCCCATGGAACATTCGCTTTAGCTGAAGAATTGGATCATCATCTTCAGACCCTCCATGGGCCTGACCACAGTTACCTGGGGAGCTACCTCATACCACATGATCACAACTTCCTGTGATGGCTACCTTCCACTGGAAAAACAGAATTATCAACCTCAAGCGTGAAATTTGTGTATGCAGGAGATGGAGCTTTCTCAGCACTTGGCCTATGAGTCTGGAACATAATCCCAGAAGAGATAAGAATGGCCATGAGCCTCTGCAACAGCAGACCAAAATGCAATCCCGCTCCTTTGACCTACATTTCTCATAATAATCCCCCACTTATAAAAAACTGAACCCATGAAAAGAACAAAAGCAAACCCCGTGCAAACTAATCAGTACCCTATTAAAATGATGTAGCTAGATGGTAGTGGATATACCAAACTGGGGTAATCTCTTGACTACTCAGCCTCTGGGGAAAGAGTTAATAATTTCCATTTCCTAGTGGACATGTGTCTCAAATAATCATGAACAACCATGCTTATTTGTGTCCTTATTAGCATTCAGCAGAGTTGACATGGGCTGCAGAGACTGAACTACAGGGGGTTCCTCCAAGCCAGAGCTGAGGCATATTGATAGAGCAATGTGGAAACGTGCCCAGCTGCTGTCTGTGCTTGGCTTGGTTGGTAGATAAATAGACGATTTCAATGGACAATTGTTCCAACAACTTCTCTGTCTCTAGATACTTACCTGGCACTCATCTCCACAGGATCTGAGTGTATCACAGTCATTAATGGATTTTATCCTCTCAGCACCTCCATGAGAGAGGCTAATATTATCCCTATTTTACAGATGGCAGATTAAGTGACCTGCCCAAGATCACACAGGAAGGAGTTGGTTCCAAGTGGGGAGGTGGGGAGCAGGAAAGGGCGTGTTCTGCTTCCTACAGGTAGTGAGGAGCCCAGGGCTCCTCTGTCGATTGGAGGTTTCTCATAGGTGGAGGCTGGTTACTGTTTAAGAGTTGTAGCAGCTGTTTTGTCTCTTGTTTGTAATGCGCACTCCTGTCCGGTGTCAGGTGTTTCTAGGAGGGCAGGAAGATAAATATGACATCGGAGAGCCTGTAAAATGATGTTTACAGCCACTTTCAGGCTGCAGCTAATAGCTGTTTCTGATTCCCTGGCGATCTATTGCTGCTAGACAGGAAGAAGGAGTGATATCATCTAAGCCATCCAGCCCCTACATGTTTGTTGTGTGTCAGGCAGAATTTATATTCACACATTTATGATCACATGTAGTCAGTTTAGACTTTCACACACCATAATTCCGGACGTCTCTTTTCTTGTGATACCCGCTCTCGTGGGTCCACAGTTTTGATTACAGCGCCTGTCTGGCATACCTGCGGCAGCACAGATATACAGCATTAAGCAATTTGGTACTAATAAGCAAAAACCGCTGAGTTTCTCCCCTGCCTCCAAACCACATCTAAAGCCACCAGAAAACAATACCATGCCCTTCCTTTCAGGAGCCAGGAAGTGGGGGGAGGGAAGAGAGGGTAGGAGAGTCACAAAGCAATGATGGATTGCTGTTGTGGGGTTGTGTCATACTGTCTCATGGCTTTACATCACTACATGTTGACAGTGAGCTGCGGCATTGCATATATCAACAGTGCAACCTCAAGAAGTCATGTCTTTATATCCATCCAGCATCACAAAGGATCTGATGACTCATCTCTTTTAAGTCCTTTGGCCAGTGACATATTACAAGGTCACTGAGATGAGGGAGAAGTCTGGGGGAAACATGGTACAGCTTCTTAATGAGCCTGTCTTTCATAGCTTTTTTTTTTTTTTAAGGCCCCAAACTCAGAGCTCCAAGATCAAGGTGGAGATTAACCTTCGATGAACCTTGAATGGCTGGGGGGATAATTATTGCAAACAGCTCCACATGTGGTTGCAGGCAAAGCACTGTCCTACTCCCCCATAATTTCCTTTGGATGTGGTCCTGGTAGTGGGCAGGTCAAAGCACCTGCTGTGAGTAGTCTGCTGACTGTCTTTCAAAAGGAGAAGGCTCTTGCTCCCAACCTCACTCTACCACAGTGGTCATTCAAGGCAGGCTGGGAAATGTGTCTTTGCTTCGAATACCTTTTGGCAGGTCGTCTGCTTCTGAGAATAATACACATATGTAAACAAGAGCCTGGAGCAATGTGTGAACAGGAACGGAGAGCATGGCTTTGATAGATTAAACCATTGTCCCTGTTTAAGCTCCACAGAGACTTATTACCCTGTAGATCTATGGAAGGTTTTAGGAGCAGCCTCCACTTTGCTTGTATACTTTTTACAACGGCCATCCCTAGATTGGGAAAAATAAATCATGTTTTAACTAATACATTTTTAAACACTACTGTAGACTAGCATATCTGGTCATAGTCATCTGGGAACATATTTTTAAGCATGACCTATTTTCTTAGTCTGGGTTGAACCTTAATGCTAATTTGGCATTTATGTTTCATTTTTTTTAAAATGGTGGCACATCAGTTGCTGTTTTCATTTATTTATTCCTTCTCTTGAGTCTTATTTTGCTTTGTCTATTCCCATGGTAAGCCTGAGATTTCAAGGCACTCTAGGTCACAGTATCACAGCATCTGGTCTAATTTGTCCCTTGAATTCCACATACCAGTATTTCACATGTTAGTTAGTCTTTATGTGCACCTGAACCCATTATACTTGATTGTAAAGTGTCAGTTGATGGCAAATTATATTCACAGACATTTACTGAACATAATTACTCAACAGGAACCATCAACCTGAATCAATTATCTATGGTGTAGGCATGTTTCCCTGAGGATTTTAAGAATGAGTAGGAGTAAATGTCATAGGAGTGCCAACAGTGCAAGAAGGTATTTAAGTTTGCAGGGCCATTTCCACCAGAATTTTATCTGTAATGTTAAGCTATAGGTAAAACAGATCTATCAATTGTATTGAATTAAATTAAACAGACGTATGTGATTACCTGGTAAGCTAGTGAGCTACCAAAACACACATGTTAGTAAGCAAAAACAATGTTGGGAAGTGATGTAGCATATAGGTTATTGTGGTATATTATGTTTCTTGTTGTTTTTATTACAGTAGTGCCCAGAGGACCTTATCAGGGTCAGGGCCCTATTGTAATGGCTGCTGTTCACACACACATAGGAGGATACAGTTTCTGCTCCAAAGAGCTTGGAATCTAAGACCCTGATCCTTCAATGACACTGGTAGATCCTGTGTTCACATGGAATTCTGACTTCACTGAGTCCCTATGCTGGCTCAGGTATCTACCCTCAATGAGCACCTTGCAGGATTGGGGCCTAAAATAACCAAGCAAAGAAGAATAGGAGTAGAGATTTGGTCCCATAAAGGGGGAAGTGCCAGAGACTGCTGGAAGTCCACTAGAGACTTTGCTAATGCTATTGATTATACGTGGAAGGCACTCAGATACTACAATGATGGGCAGCGCTGTAAAACCCCAAGAAAGATGGATAGCACTACACAGCTCTCCCTGTTCATATACACACAAATATTGCACTGTGGGGTAGTTCAGATGCATTATCTAAAAGTCAACCTTAACAAAGTCTAGAAAGCTAAAAATTAATAGTTAAGGCAACCAACAGTACATACTTCCACCCAAAAGCAGATGCCTCAACACTTACATAACCACCATATGCCAGAAAGATTGTACCTCCTCCATAAATCTGCCCCATTAGGGTGGGTGCCTTCCCATTTACTTGAAAATCCTCAGAAAATTCAAGCTTGGTTCAGAGATTGTGTGTTGAATTTTTTTGCATGAAAACAGCTTGAAGCCATTTGCTGACTGGGGAGCTGGCCACGAGAGCCTGCCTCTTGGGTCCTAATGGACAGTGGGAAGTGTTTGTGTGTTGTGGGAGATGTACAAAAGATAACTTCAGCACCACATGCAAGGGAAAATTCTGATTATCCCAATTTCTGGAGTGGCTCACAACTGTGAGAGCCTACCTTAGGATAGACTGTCAGAAAATAGGGTAGACACCCCAAACGGGTGGTGTGTTCAATAATTAGATTTTACCAAGCCAGTACCAAATGTGAACTCCTGGATCACTGTACCAGTCTTACTATGGAGTCACAGAGTCCCCTAAAATGTTCCAGTCTATCTTGCCACCAAACTGGACTTAGTGATAAATGGTCACTTACACCAAAGATCACATCACATTAGCTTGCTCCCAGTCCCAAGAGACTAATCACTTACCCCAGATCAATTGGTACTCTAGATCTTACACCAAAGACAATGCTGGCAGCCAATTCTATAGCAAACTAAAGATTTATTAGCTAAGAAAAGGAAATGAGTTACTGAGATGTTAAAGCAGTAAAATGTATGTACAGGTGAGTCACAGTCTATAATTCCAAATGGTAGCAGTGATATAATAGACTGCCAGTTTCCCAAAAGTCTCTGAGGGCTACCCAGAATAACTCTGGGGATCGCCATCTTCTCATTCAGTTATTCTGCCCTGTTACAATTCAAACCATCCAGAGATGAAGGATCTTTTCTTTAATCCATTCTTATAGCTGCTTCTCAGAGAAAACAAGCTGACAGTGTGACTACCCGGGTGAGCTTTTCCTTTGATGGCGAGTGAGGAATGCATTTTGAGTCGTTGACCTCCGATCTTCACTAAGGCTAAGATTTATAATCACTGGGATTTTTAGTAAAAGTCATGGACGGGTAATGAGCAATAAATACAAATTCACAGCCTGTGACCTGTCCATGACTTTTACTATAAATACCCTGACTAAAACTCAGCAGCTCCAGGGCCCCAGAGTGCCCCCGTTCTGGGTGGCCTCAGGACACTGCTGCTTTAGGGATCCTGAGGGCCAACTGGCCCCAGCTCCGGGCCCCTGGGACTGCCACTGCTCTGGGACCGCCGCTGTTTGGGCAGCCTCTGGGGCCAGTGGCACCAGCTGCTGATCAGACAGCCCAGGGGCCAGCTGCTCAGGGCCACCGCACCAGCTGGCCCTGTGGTGCACCCCAGCAGCTGTCCACGCAGACGTCACGGAGGTCCTGGAAAGTCACGGAATCTGTGACTTCCCGATCTCCATGACAGACTCACAGCCTTAATCACCACACACAATGGACACTTGCTTTCAAATTAGCACTTTCCTGTTAAAGTTCTTCGTTTGCATTTCACAAGGCCTCTTTCTTGTCTGATGGGTTATTTAGTTACAGGGGTCTTTACAATGTAAATGTGTGCTATTACATTATAACAGGATACAGAGAAGTGAAAATAATCTATGTAACATCCCATTAGTTTTCATGACGTTTAAATGCCAAATACACTCTTATCCATTTAACAATTACTTTGATCTGTACTAATATACAAGTGAAGTGACGTGATGTGCCAGCATCGCACTGATAACTCAATTTAATGTAAAATTATTATTACATCAGTTCTGTTATATTTAGCTATGACACGGGAATGCCTTTGTTATCTGTGCCTTTAAATTTCTATGAATCTAGCACAGGGATAGCAGCCATTTTGTCATAGAGTTGCCATTCTGTATCTGTTACAGAGGAGGCACTGTTCTCTTATGGAGACTGTTCATTCTTGCTGCTGTTCATTCTTGTTGTTTTTCCTCTAAATTAAAACTCCCTCCAACTGGAAGTAAATATTTTCCTCGTTGTGAATGGAAATGCAGCATTAGCAAGTGTGTTTATCTAACAAGAGGATCATCTTTTGTTTTGCTGTAAGATCTAAATAATAATAAAAACCCAAGAAATGACAAGGATTTTTACACTCCTATCACCCAGTTGATCAGTTTGTGTTCAGCAGGGGAGATAACTCCCCAAAATTTTGATTTAGTGAGGCAAATTGGTAGCAACTTCAGCAGCAGAGTTTGTCTGTTTCTCTTTGTTTCTGTCTCTTTTATTCCTCAAACTGCAGCTAGCTATAAAAGCTGGCAGATGAGAATTAAGTGCAGTGATGCAGGTGTAAGGCCAACAATAAAATTCAGGTATGACCTGCAAAATACTCCCAGCTTGTTCAGTTTCACAAATACCCAGAACAGCAAAAGCCACTTCCTAAGAGGGGAAAAACCTGCTAGGAAAATGCAGACAGAGAATTTATCAAGTGTTTCTGTATCAAGCTTAATTCTTATGCTCCACAGTGGCAGCCAGCCATCAAGCCAACCTGCCTATTGTCCAAGTAATCGTATTCCCGTGTGGATATTTTCTTCTACTGCAGACAGCCATTGTCTACAATCAATGGTAAAACGATGGCCCAAAAGATAATGGGGGAGGGTTTCAAAGAGGTGCATATAGCCCATTATTTTTACAGGACGTGCACATACTGTAGGTCTTGACAATGACTTTTCAAAAATTGCCCTAATATTATAGTGTGGGCACCCTTGTGGGTGTGGGCGAGCTTCCCGTGGAAGTAAACAAAGGATCGCTGCAGCACATAAAAAGCAAAATTCACTCCCAGCTGAAGCTTGCATAAAACCTCAAGGATGGTCCTGCTGGAAATGAAATCTGTATCTCTGGCAGAGGCTCAGGGTGGGGAGGTGGTTGGGCCATGGGCTGACCTGCAAAAGGATGAGAGCCCCTGTTGGTGCAGCAGGTTTAGTTGGCGTGGGCAGCTGCACTTTACATCTGCACTTTGCCACCTGGGTTGCTGAATTTGTCACTACCACTTCAGTGTCAGTGAATTCCAAATATTTAAGCCTGTAAAGGTAAATCACAAAATGTGTCTGTCACATGAGATTCCTCACTGAAATGTAAATCATAAACCCTGTAGAAATCTTTCCTTTAGATTATATATCCCTGATTCAGAGCAATCTGGATCATTTGGTAAACAGGGTGCACACAAACAATATTTACTATGTTTTAATATGGGTAAATGCATATATCGAGGAACAAAGAATGTAGGCCATTCCTACAGGATGGGGGACTCTATCCTGGGCAGCAAGGACTCTGAAAAAGATTTTGGGGTTGTGATGGATAATCCACTGAATATGAGCTTCCAGCTCAATGCTGTGGCCAAAAGAGCTAATGTGATCCTCGGATGCATAAACAGGGGATCTTGAGTAGGAGCAGAGAGGTTATTCTATTTCTTTATTTCACATTGGTGTGACCGCTGCTGGAATACTGTGTCCACAATTCAGAGGATGCTGATAAACTAGAGAGGGTTTAGAGAAGAGCCATGAGAATGATTAAAAGATTAGAAAACTTGCCTTCTAGTGAAATACTCAAAGTGCTCAATCTATTTAGTTTAACAGAGAGAAAGTTAATGGATGATTTAATTACAGTCTATGAGAGTCCTCCTGGGGAACAAATATTTAATAATGGGCACTTCAATCTAGCAGAGGAAGGTATAACTTAACCCAGTATCTGGAAATTTGAAGCTACACAAATTCAGACTGGAAATAAGGCATAAATTTTTAATGGTGAGAGTAATTAAGCACTGGAACAATTTACCAAGGGTCATGGTAGATTATCCATCACTATTTTAAAATCAAGATTGGATGTTTTTCTAAAAAAATTATGCTTTAGGAATTATTTTGGAGAACTTCTATGGCCTGTGCTATGTAGGAGGTCAGCCTAGATCACAATGCTCTTGGCCTCTATAAACTATGACTATCAAGGACTCCACAGAGGGCAAGACCATGCCAAGCTCTGATGTGAGTGTGCAGTTGCAACTCACTGCCAGCACAGACTGCATGAAGGTCAAAAGAAGCACAACCCCTCAGTCTATTCAGAGACTCTCAAAAGTCTGAAAACCCTGAATCCAGAGTCTATCTTTAGGAAACATTGTGAATCCTTCCTCTTGGAGGAAGTCTTTCCACCATAAGTGATGTTCACAGTATGAACATCCTGTTAATCCCAAATCCCTACCAATCAAAAGAAAAAAAAACAACAACCCCAATCAGAGTTTTGACATGAAAAAGGGGGAAGTGACAGACTCCATGAAGTCTGCTAAGGATTTCACTGTTGTTACTGATTTTATGAGGAAAGCACTCAGAAACACATAGGGGCTTAACTCCTGTTGATTTCAATGGGAATTAAGATTTTCAAAAGTGCTTAATTCCTATTGAAATTATCAGAAGATAAGCACCTAGGAAATGGGAGAAGGCGGGGAGCAGTAGGGTGCATTGGGACTTGATGGGTAGGACTGCCGGCTGGGAGAAAACACAGTAACCTTTTCCTTATTCATGCTCTCCAGCTTCCAACCAACAGATGTGTGACACCAGCCATCAAAAGGTGTGATAAGTAACTGCAATGTGGAACACCTGTATATCATTGTGTTGTCAGCAGAATTTGCAAATTATAATGGTTTTTTCTATAAAAGCCTGTTTTTAAAGGATTTTCTTTTCACTCTGAGTGAAACCATTTGCCAGAGAAACCTGGAAAAATAAATTGTCGCATGAAACCGAGAAGTTCTCCACACACTGTGCTGCAGCATCCACTGGGTGGCACTATTGTGCTGCATTCTCAGGACCAGCATGTTAATTGCACCCTGTGGCGGTGGGTAGTGGACATGCGCTGAGACTGGATGTGGAATGGCCCTCTAGCCAGGCCCAGAATGATCCTGGTGGGAACTGCCAGCAGGTCATTGAGTGCCTGCTCCCCAGCAAACCTCTCCTATTTCCCCCAGTGATTTACCAGAGTCTGGAACAATTATGTATGACCAGTGGTGTTGTCTCAGCAACAAGTAGGTCAATAGTTGTGAACAAAAAGTGTATATAAGTCTTAGAACGCTGCCACTTGCCTTAGATGACCACATCAGATTTGCAGTTAGCTCTGGTCAGTTTTTAAAGCACTGGGAAATGCTGGGGTAATGGTACCACGTCATGTATATATTCAAAGCATTGCACAGATAAACATGTCACTCTTCATGCACCCCTGGGTAAGTATGATCATCGCCCCCACTTTACACACCGGGAAGAGGGCGAAGACCACAGTGACTTACCCACAGCCCCTCAGGGAGTCAGACCTGCCAATTCCCAACTCTGTGAAAAGTCCTTCACGCCACAGAGAAGTACTGTTTGGCCAAGGTAAAAAAGGCCGGTGATTATATACCATCACAGTAATTCCCCAGTCATTTTGGTCAACATAGGGGAGTGGGCGGCGCCACGGCTCCTCCCCTTGCACATTCCTTTTTTGTCCCTCCCCTTCCCACTCACTCAAAGTAGAGTGGGTATTGGGCAAGTAGTGGGCGAGCTAGGGAAGTCAATGAGATCAAACAGGTACAACTGGGGGGCGAAACTGGGCCCAGTGTGCAGTGGCAATATGTACATATCCCTAAGCCAACAGGCACAGTACTTTTATTCTTATATCATTATTTGTCCACAGTTAATATATGTATCATTTTAATCCCTGGTAGACTGAGAAGACAGCAGGAACAAAGTGGGCCGACGTCTAGTTTGGACAGGAGAGCATCTCTTCAAACACATGGAAAACTTCAGGATGGACACAACAACAACCTACTGGGACATGGGTGTACAAAAGGCTGCAGCAGCTAGTTGGACACACATCTTGTTGCACAGTTTAACACTCGTCTCTGTGCACGGCTTGATATTTCACCTTTTCCCCCAGGAAAACTGACTCCTACAAAAAGTGCAATCCCAATGCTGAGTTCAAAGATACAAAGCTCACAGATTGGGAGCTCAATTTACACAGATGACACTGTTTCTCTTTAGACTGTACTACCAGAAAAATTACCATCAGCAGCAAAATATAAGGGTTTTATGTGTTGACTCTCCTTTTGTAACATCTTCAAAATCCTGGAACAAAACTTGAAAGAATTCATTTTGACATAGTCTCCAAGGTTGGCAGGTTTCTGGTTACTTGCAAGATACAGTGCTATGTCTGGGCCAGCTTTGTCCTTAAAATCTTACCTTAGCAAATGTTAAAGGAAATACTCTGCCATCTCTGTTAATTAAAACAATCTACTTAAATATAGAATTTCAGGAGACTGCTAAACACAGCCCAAACATTTGCCATCAAGGTCATAAAGTATGTATACAATGTAAATATATTAATGTAGTGTGAAATAGACCAAATATCTAATACTTTCGTTTAACTACCTGAAATGAGTTGAAGGAGTCATAGCATGAATGTATGTATTCACATTGTTCTTTAACTTTTTGCATTCTGCTTGATAGTAGAAGACCTGATCCTAGTCTCATTAAAGTCAATGAGAGGTTTGTTGTTGATTTTAGTGGAAGCAGACTCAGGCACATGGATAGTGTATTATTATGAAGGTTAAAGATCATAGGCTGCGCAAGTGAGAACTCAAAATCTGAGAACTAAAATTGTTAGAAATTTGCTCATGTACATAACATTTAGAGAGAAAGATGTTATAGACTGTGAAAAAGTAATGTCTGTGTTTCCAGTGATCTGTTCTGGTTAAGAATTGTCTTGGGTAGGGAAAAATACATCCACTTACTTAGGAGTAACACTGATACATAACACTTTTTAAAAAAAAAAATTATGGACACCTCCATATATTTATAGTATTTTCATAATTTGGTACATCCACATTTTGTTAATAAATGCATGATTATTCTGCTGTGTCCTTTTAATATTTTTTAAGCTCAACATCTGTAAGCAAATGTTCATTTTCAACTTTTTTAAAAAATAAATTAGACTTTTTGGAAGTGATAAGATGCACATTTTATTTAAAGCATTCTATTTTATTGTATTGATTATAGCTTAATTTTTTTACACAAATCCTCTTTGTTTTTTATAATTGAGTCTATTTTTAGATTTGGTTGCACATTATATATAATTTTTTGGCATAAAACATTCATAATTTAGATTCTTGCAGCTCCACAAACTGATAGAGCTTTCCTATGAAGAACTTAGCAGCTTACAAGTCTAGTGTAGTGAAATAAAATTATTTTAGATCTGTCATCTGAAAATGATGTTTGTTAATTGCTTAGCTGTGGCATAGCTTGGAATAAACAGGATCAAGACAAGGCGCAGAGTTTTTCTGGGCCTGTAGAAGGCAGCTTTCATTGTCCAAAATAAACTTTTTTGCTTATACTTTTTTTTAGAATGACCTCGTTCTTGCTTAACGTTTGTTTCTCTTGGGAGGAAGCACAGCTGATACCATTTCATGTGGTTTTTAGAGACTTCCATATTCCTATTGTAGTTTAAATGAACATACAGGAAATGGTCCTGAAAGTACCCATATGAGTGACTTTACTTCTTTGTGTAGTCCCATAGAAGTGAATGGGACCACTCACATAAGTAAATATTTGCAGTCTCAGCCCTATCTATGATTACAAGTATGTCATGCACTATTTATGTTTAAGTTGAAAAGAGCATGACCGATCCAGAACAATGGCTATACACATTGTAATTATGATTGTTTTGGGTGAAATTACATTTCTATTACCATTGCCCATATTCGGTCTGGAGCAGCATTGGCAACATAAGGGATTCTGCATCCATGGAGTGAAATGTAAGGAAAGTAATGATCCACTCCAAAATTTCTTTATAGCAAAATTTCTTCGGCAACCAATCATAGCCTAAACAGAGGATTTCTCCTAAAGGTGGAATTTAATTAGCAGCAGGAGCATATGGTCTGGTCCTGCAAGGTGCTAAGACTTCAGTTCCCATTATAGTCAGCTGGAGGCAAGGGGGCCTGATGCCTTACAGTCTGTTGCCAGGTGTTCGGTGTCCTGACACCTCACATAGGGTTGCCAGGTGTCCAGTTTTCGACTGGAACACCTGGTCGAAAAGGGACTCTGGCTGCTCTGGTCAGCACCACCGACTGGGCCGTTAAAAGTCAGCAATGCTGCTCCGGTCAGCAATGCTGCCAGGCTAAGGCGGGCTAGTCCCTACCTGTCCTGGCACCGCACTGCACCCCTGAAGTGGCCAGCAGGTCTGGCTTCTAGGCAGGGGGGAACACAGGGCTCTGGGCTCTGCGCGCTGCCCCCACCATGAGCACTGGCTCTGCAATCCTATTGGCTGGGAACCGTGGACAATGGGAGTTGAGTGCTTGTGGACTAGAGCAGTGTGAGGAGCCTCCTGGCCCCCACACCTAGGAGCCAGAACTGCTGGCTGCTTCCGGGGCACAGCGTGGTGCCAGGACAGGCAGGGAGCCTGCCTTAGTCCCACTGCGCCGCTGACCAGGAGCCGCCCAAGGTAATCCCAAGCCCCAGCCCTGAGCCCCCCAAACCCAGATCCCCCTCCTGCACCCCAAACCCCTCATCCCCAGCCCAGAGCCCACACTCCAACGCCCTGCCTTTATCTGCAGCCCGCTCCCACATTCCGAATCCCTTGGGCCCCACCCCCACAGCCTGGAGCCCCCTCTTGCACCCCAAACCCCTCATCCCCAGAACCTGCACCCCAAATTAGAGCCCACACACCAGCCCAGTGAAAGTGAGGGAGGGAGGGAAGGGGAATGTAGTGACTGGGGCGGGGGGCCTCATGGCAGGGGCGGGGCTAGGGTGTTCAGTTTTATGCAATTAGAAAGTTGGCAACCCTACTCACAGAAGGTACTCATCCCACTCCTGGACTGGTTCTCTAGTGTGCAATTCTGCTCTAAAAGGCAACTATTAAACTGGCATTTGGGTTCCATGCTTAGTGCCGCTCCATTTATGAGGCAAATGTGTTCACTTTGCATGAAAGGTAATGGACCTAGAACACACCCTTCCCCGGATCTGAGTGTCATCCCCTTCCATCCCTCCCCATTCACTGGGCATTGAAAGTCTAGCTAGGTTCTTGCCATCCTGCACATCATCATCACCACTAAAGCGTCTGCGAATCAAATTAGGCCTTCAGTTATTCTTGTGGAACCCCACTGAGTTCCAGGAATGACATTAATGACACCTGTGCAAAATCATGACCATCCACATGTTTGTGCAGGTGTAGCAGATTGGCCTGTTATTGGAATGTCCGATGATGATGCACAAGAAAGTAAGGAACCCAGCTACCTCTTCTGTAGTAGTATTGACATCACAGGGTTGATAAGAGCTGTAAGAAACTCATTTCCATCAGTATAGATAAGACCTAACCCCAGGCAAAGCTGAGGAGGCATTTCGTATAGTCACTCTGGAGATCACATACACACTTTGGACCCAATCCAACTCTTCTTGAAATCAATCGGCTGGTTTTAATAGGAGTGGGCTTAGGTCATTTGTCTGATTTCCAGCTTAAGGTGGTAGAAGGTAAGAGACAAGAAAGAGTTAATTTAACTTGTAAATGTGCTTTATATCTCCTTGAAGTCGATACACCTTTTGTTTAGCTGCAGAAATGGGACCAGGAAAAGAGGCCAGGGGCAAGCTGCAGCCAAGTTATGGATGATTATTGCAAAACACAACAATAATACAGGGGAGGTCAAAGTAAGGAAGAAATAAAACTGAAAGGGGCTCCTCGGGGCTCATTCATCCTTTATAACTTTACCATCCTACATGATCTCAGATCACTGGGCTTGTCTTGTTTACTCAAATCAGAGCAATACTTTATTTCAAGGGTAAAGTTTTGGGTCACACTTTTCTTCTGAGCAGATAAGGGGAGTCTAAACAGTTTGCTGTTAGCAGAGGGGGGAATTATATTTTTATTACCACATTTTACTGCAGTGGCACTTGATTTTGTAAAATTACAGTACTGAAGATGCACAGTCCCACAATCTCTCCATGATAAAATATTCCAGAGACTGCCTTCTGTTCGGTTTTCTCTTGCTATGTTATATATTAAATAGCGGCACATTATCTTAAATGCTTAATTACTAACTGGCTTAAAATACAACTGGCTCTTGTCATCTGCAATCATGACAAAAATTATTAATGGCCTATTTCCCGGGTTTTGGTAATGGATCCTAGCACACTATGGGCACATACCTCAAAGAATTATATAATCCAGCGTACGTCACAGGCAGCAATCCAGCTAGCCAATTAATTTAGTTTTTTTTCTGGTTGCAGAATGTGTACAATCACAATTGTTTATTCAAAATTATTTATATATTTTGGACTCTGACTGAATAGCCAATAGCAACCTGTGACTCTTTGAGCTGCATTGGTGAGTTATTAGCGGCTAGATAAGGCACATGGCATTGTTGCCACAATCTGATTGGATAAGTGCACAAGTACTTTTACTGTACAAGTTTGCACATGCCAATGTAAATTTGGTGTCCAATTTTTGCACAGCCAACTTAAGAGCATTCGTGCCAGGAAATCTCCCTTGTGTGGCTGCAGGTAGAAAGCAAACATAACAGAGCCTGGCCAACGTAAATTCATTTAGAGCCAGTCAGCAACCCTGGCTACCCTCCTATTCAGGGGAGCAATGGAGCAGAAGGCACCCTCTTCATTCACCTGCATAGGCTACTTCTATAGGAGATGGGAGCTTCTGCGGGCTGCTACTCCCCATACCATGCAGGGAGGAGGGGAGTGGGCATGAATTGGATGTACGCAGAGCCTTGGCTCCAGTCTCCCAACATGCTAGCCAGCACATCTGAGCTGGCACAGCAGGGCAAGTCATCTGCATGACAGTCCTACAATTCTATGATATCGGAATGAAACAGATGCCATTCCCTACAGAGCAAGCACGAGCTGATCCCGGTATGATCCAACGATGTGCAGCTCCTTGCTCAGCGCTTGTAGCAAGGCCATGATTTAGCTCTTAAAATCTGACTAAATATTCGTGCAGATCTTTTTGTGGAACCTACGCTTCTGTCATAAATATAAAGGGAAGGGTAAACCCCTTTGAAATCCCTCCTGGCCAGGGGAAAGCTCCTGTCACCTGTAAAGGGTTAAGAAGCTAAAGGTAACCTCGCTGGCACCTGACCAAAATGACCATGAGGAGACAAGATACTTTCAAAAGCTGGGAGGAGGGAGAGAAACAAAGGGTCTGTGTCTGTCTATATGCTGTTCTTTGTCGGGGATAGACCAGGAATGGAGTCTTAGAACTTTTAGTAAGTAATCTAGCTAAGTATGTGTTAGATTATGATTTCTTTAAATGGCTGAGAAAAGAATTGTGCTGAATAGAATAACTATTTCTGTCTGTGTATCTTTTTTGTAACTTAAGGTTTTGCCTAGAGGGGTTCTCTATGTTTTTGAATCTAATTACCCTGTAAGATATCTACCATCCTGATTTTACAGGGGGGATTTCTTTCTTTCTATTTACTTCTATTTTTATTAAAAGTCTTCTTGTAAGAAAACTGAATGCTTTTTCATTGTTCTCAGATCCAAGGGTTTGGGTCTGTGGTCACCTATGCAAATTGGTGAGGCTTTTTATCCAACATTTCCCAGGAAAGGGGGGGTGCAAGTGTTGGGAGGATTGTTCATTGTTCTTAAGATCCAAGGGTCTGGGTCTGTAGTCACCTAGGCAAATTGGTGAGGCTTTTTACCAAACCTTGTCCAGGAAGTGGGGTGCAAGGTTTTGGGAAGTATTTTGGGGGGAAGGACGCGTCCAAACAGCTCTTCCCCAGTAACCAGTATTAGTTTGGTGGTGGTAGCGGCCAGTCCAAGGACAACGGGTGGAATATTTTGTACCTTGGGGAAGTTTTGACCTAAGCTGGTAAAGATAAGCTTAGGAGGTTTTTCATGCAGGTCCCCACATCTGTACCCTAGAGTTTAGAGTGGGGGAGGAACCTTGACAGCTTCATATGAGCCTCTGTGAGAGACTGACCTGATTCTTAAACAAGTGCTTTGCAATTAGTCTTCTTCTGGCGTGCATAGTGTTAGCTAAATAATAACTACGCTCTTATGCAAATTGTGATTAATCATCTTTGCTTCCATCACAGTCGTGTTCCTTCTATTTTACTGATTGGATCAACTTTTTTTTTTTTTGACCAGCAGGAAAAAAATGTTTTGATATTTTTAGCAATCATTTAGTAATGCAAATTAGGTTGTTATAATCATGTTTATGAGAAAACACACTCTACAATCAGGACTTTAATAGCGCCTGATATTAGTTATGCTCTGTATGGTAATGCACTTGGCTCCATTCATTTTTTTATTTTTAATTTGCAAGGAAGAATATGGCTAATCAATTACAGCATTTTTTACAGAATAGCTAAGTAGTCATCACAAGTCCTTTCAGAGAGTCAAATGTAATAGTCTAAAACCAGAAAGTTTCTGTTGTTCAGAGATTTTATTTAAAAAAATTAATAAAGAACCATGTAAAGGTCCCAGGACATACATGGTGTTTAACATCCCTTCGAAGAAAACAGGCCTAATGACAGAGCCACTCCACAAGCCCAACCCTGGAAACACACACATGCACCCCAATAAGTGAACTCAGATAAACAGTCCCATTGACTACTGCCTGGAACAGAATTACTCATGACTCACATGAATACATTTACTCACAGGTATAAGTGTTTCCAGGTTTAGGCCCAGTCTTGCGCTTGAGCTCTGGAAAAACGTGTGTGTGGTTTTTTTTATACCAATAAAATAAAAACCAGCAGGATCTTATTAAAGGGGAAAAGGCAAAATACCACATTTATTGTGAATACAGAAAGAATCATAGTAAGCAGTTAGTTATAGCTACAAAATTCCATTCAATTTCATATTTATTCACACATTCATTCATACACACAGGTTCTGCAAGGTTGTTATCATAGTTACCAGCCTTAGAGTTGCTCATGCCAAGCCACTGGCCAGGTGGCCTGGACATGAGGAGGGAGCAGGGCCTTGTCAGATGCACATCTGATGCTCCTGGAAGATGGTTTGCAGAATCAGACCCCCAAAGTTCTCACTTTCTAGAGTCCATTTTTATAGGAATTTCTTCCTATGCCAGCCTATGGGAATTGCTTCATCATGCTGTTGCTGAATCAATCAGCAGATGGCACATTCCTGACGGCTCCGTGCTGCCAGATGTTATCTTGTTCTTTGGTTCTCCCATTCTTGAGGCTGTTGGGTGGATTCCAGTCTGCCCTCCGGGGGTCCTCTGGTTATTTCCACTTGACGCCTTCTTCAGCTGATGGACACTGCATTCTTAGGCTGGCACCTCCCTGATCATTCAGTTATTATCCACACCAAGCATCCATCCACATATATCCTCTATCTCTATTTTAATCACAATTGTTAATACAACAAAAGGGCGGGGAGTCTCTGGGTGCTGTTTCTGTTGTTACAGAGTATAGCTTTGAGTCTCTCTCTGTGTGAGTAGTTGTTGTTACAAAGAATTGCTTTGAGAACAGACTCTGTCTTAGAATGTACTAACACAGTTAGCAGCTTGCAAGTTTCACACATAGAGGGAGAGAAACAGTAAAACAGTAAAAACAAGAGACCAAAAACCAAGAGACCTCTTAATTAGCAATACCCTGGAATTTAAACTATGAGGAATCAAACTCATTTGTGATTTTAATACAGAACTTCTTTAATATGATCCAACATTTTGGGCTTGGGAAGGGCTGTCACTTGAAAATCATTATTGATTTTATTGTAGACAATTTTGCACTCTTAAAATTTTCCAGCAGGCATTCATTTTTTGACATGAAGCTTCCCTCATGGAAGAATCCTGTAGAGTTTTATTAACAATTATAACTTCCCTTAAACCAGCAAATAGAATTCCACAGCAGGGATTTCATTCACCTTTCAATGTTTTGAGCGTAATTTCTATAGAGCCTTTTATTATTAG